>NC_088247.1:115948093-116563370 GCF_036013445.1 Caloenas nicobarica
GGTTGACCTTTGAAAAGATTTTATAATATAATCTGTGCACATTACAGGAAAATATTCAGTCAGTTAAATAAACCAAGATTTAAGAGTTAATCTGGGACTAGGTGAAATCATCTCAAGCACAAACTAACGTGGTTCTCCTCTCCCTTTCTTGCCGCACCGCATTTCTAAGGAGCAAAATTAGACTTAGCAGAATTAATGTCGTCTTGGTATTTTCATGATCAGAATGGTTCCACTTTGAAAGTGCCAAAAGGATACTTTTATACATCTACCCACAGCACAGATGCAAAAATTTCATTCTGAATTGCTGTACATGTGCAATGCTAAAAATGCATGTGCTCCTGACGGTCTGCATAGTTTGAAGGCTAAAAGAAGAAAGCTTCTCTTTGCTGAAGACCAGGTAGGACTTTCAGGTGCTTTTGGTGGGCCACCCATTAACACACCCCTTATTCAATATAAAGTAGAAAGCAAATCACACAGCAAGTTCTGGGAAACAAAACTGAGGCCCATTCATCTAACTTTAGGTTCCTTATCCATGTGCTAGTGCTTTAACTTAACACTTATCAAACAATTTAACTGCAAACTTCTTGGCACATGAGGATTAAATGGCTTCTCAGTTATGTCTGAGAAGGTATAATTGCATTGTTTATTAAATTACTTCACACAGGAGTTTAAAAAAGTGGTACTTAACTACTTTTTTCTTGGGTATCATGCCCATAATCTTGCCTTTATTAAAAATAAAGTGAGATTTTATTAAAAATAATAAAATTCTCACATACAATTTCATCCTTTCCCTATCTGCCTGCCACTTCAGGAGCGTCTGGATTCTCCATATTAACCTACCATGGAGCTAGAGCTGGGTAAGGACTTGAGAGACCCACACTTCATTCTCTGATAAGACTCGCTGTGTGATCTTGGCAGGTCATGGTCTGTCTGTGCCTCGGTGGGGATAACAGCACTTCCCTTCCTCACTGTGATGTTTGCGGGGAGCTCAGCAACTACAATAATAAGGGCTATATAAAAAGTTTTTAATAGTGTCAGACAGATGGAATATCACATGGAGTTAGTTAGAAAATTGTCATGGTGAAGTAATGACATCAGGCTGATCGGGCCCACTACCAAGCTGCTTGGGGCAGGGACTGTCATTAATTACAGACTGAATGAGTTGGGGTTGTTGAATATTAAAAAGAAAAATGGAGGGGGACATGATATGCGCTATACCTTACTGCCTTCTACCTATAGTGCCCTATACCAAAGGCTGCTGCAGCCAGGAGGAGGAGGGACCACTCTGCTTGCTCAGCGTGGACACGCTCAGAAGACCCCGGTTCAATGTCAGGTACACGTTTCTAGTGACAGCGACAGCCAAGCCGGAGAGCAGACTTTGGGGGAGAATGTGGAGTTTAAGAGCGGGGCTGACTAAGGCCTGGCAGGAATGACACAGTTAAACAGTGTTATCTCTCGCAGTCCCTTTCACGCTGCGACAAGCCCACCCTGTGCCTCCTTGGGGCTTCTGTGTCATATTGCAACATCAGCAAACAGAAATGCTCAGTACGCGTGGTCATCTCGGTTATCTGCTCATAGCACCGTGGGCGAAAGACCATTAGTTTCTGGTTACTAAAATTAATAGTATGCCTATTTTTTAGGTAGATAATTCTTGGTACAGTGTTTAAACTGATTTGCACCATCATTAGAAAGGCGTATTTCTAGTAAAAAGATAATAGGAGCCACGATCAATAAAAAGTGAGCTTGAACTGCATGTGAAGAGCAGAATATGGGCTCACTCTGTTCCGCTACATTAACTCAGTCAAAAGATCTCCCAAGGCCAATCCAGCAGCAAAAAGTATGTCCTTGCTGCAATGCCACATCCTCTCTGAAGAAAACGGGGTTTGTGTGCTAATAGATGCTTTTTTTTTGGGGGGGGGGGAGGGGAGATATTATTATCTTCTTATTTCTACATTATTTCACATTTATACTTCACACTATTTATTTTTAGGTGTGCACAATCTGTATTCCAAATTGCTTTTGGGAAAACAGCGTTGCTTGCCTTCCTTTAAAAGCTATGTCACTTCATTCTGAACTACTGACTCAGTTTCTTTGAAGTTGTGACATTTCTAATTCAGGCGCAAATGATGCATCAGCTCTAAATATTTAAAAATAAATACTTTTTTCCCCTTCATTTAACAGGATTATTCACAACTTTTAAACTTTCCATTAAGATGATTTTAAGAGCTTATTCATGCTTGATGTCATCTACAGTCCTGCTGCCTCATGGGATCAGATATTTATAGAAGTTCCTAATGCAAAACCAGCTTCGGATTTCTGTGTGTCCTAAGTGTGGACAGTATGTAAGGACAGGAACACATTATTCATAGCTGTGTGACAAGGCACCAAAACGAACCCTAGAGAGAGAGAAAGAGAATCTGCCACATTGTATTACAGAACAACACACCTTTCCACACCCACCACTGAAGAAGGGAGGCAACATTTCAGTACAATCATTGTCTTTGCATCCATCTGTAAATGAGGGGAGAAGAGCAATTCACAGGGATTTTGTGAGGATAACCTTCGATGTTGGTGATCCAGGCTGGACTTACACCGTCTGAGGGTTTAAGGCACCAGGAGACAACCCCGCATGCAGGAGAAATTTCCTACCCGATACTGCAGTTTAACTTTTCAATAACAAAATGGGTATTTTAACTCCTTCCTATTTTGTTTCTCCCTCTGTCACATTAGACTTCAGTTGCAGGGAAGCGTACAGTTTCTTTTCCCCACAGAGAAGTTAAACAGAAATGGGAACTTGTAAAAATACCGAACTAGGGAAAAAGGGAATTTCTCTGCGTTTTTAGCAAGTCAGGAATTCATCTCCCCCCCCCGCCCCACTTCCTTATTTTAATCTCATTTCCAGTTCTAGAACCAAGACAGAGAGCGAGGAATGACCGGAGCTACGGAAAACATTCTGGAGAGGCTGCTCTTTCTCTGCCCTTCATATTTCTCACCTTCCTTCATTCCCTCCCCACTTGCCAAACTAAGGGCACATTTGCTAAGGGCACTGCTAATTATGGAGCTGAAAGAATTTGGGAAAACTGATGCAACTTATATCCCTAACAGGTCCCAGACAGCGAGGGAATCTATTACTAAATCCCTGCTGCAGCTACATTGCTTTTTTATTTCTTGTATACTCCTTTGAAATATCTTGTAAAATGATCTTGACAAGAGGTCTTGAATTGAAAACCGACAGTCTGTCAATGCACTTTCATGATGCACCTGTACAGCATCTTCAACAACCAGGAACAAGGAATGTTTATTTATTAGGAAACTTCACAGACGCTATAAAAGATTATATTACTATCAGAGACAAAATGAGGCCTGGGGCCTTCACAGAAAACCATTATAGCCATTAGGACTGGTTTCATTTCCCACCTGCCTAAACAGATTGTTTTGATTTTGAAGGCTGTCGTGTGTTTCCAGGTTAGTGCTAAACGATCACTTTAAAATTAACCAGTCTGCGGAGGCTGTACACCGGTCGGTGTTCTACAAGAGACTTGCACCTCTGCAGATCCAAGATCTGTAATGAACTTGGGCGATCTAATTCCTGGGTTTTATTTCCTTTTTTGTCTATCATTTGTATAAGCAGCACAGAACCGAGTAGGAAGAGGGATGAGGACAGTGGGGACAGCTGAAAAGCATTATCAGAGATACATGGAGAAAAATGTCTTTTATGACTAATGCCACATCCAGCCTAGGCAGTCAGAAGACCTTTGTTCTGTTCTTAGCTATGTCTTGGCTTTCTCGTTTAACAAGCAAATCACTTGGGTTTGTGTTTAATTTCTGTGTGGCTAGCTGAAAGCATGCGGTGGTACTGAGCCTCATAGCCCCAGTTCACTCCAAGGAGTCACTTGGTTCATATCTCTGGAAGAATTCAGACCACAGGGATGTCACATCAACCACTCAGCTACTGACACACTCTCCTTTTTTCTTAAAATGTACTTGTCCCTCACATTCACATGTTTTTAGAAAGCCGCATAAATCGTTGCAATAATTAATAGCATGTTTTAGATAATCGCTGGTCATAAATAATTTAAAATGGACTACATTGGCTTGCATGTACGCAATTGTTTTCACTAAGAGGCTCCAAAAGACAGCATCTGCTTTAAACATTGTGTAAATAGAAGATGAATCACTGATTACAGTTGGTAATGAAAAATAATTTTTTAAAAAAGAGTTCTGTTTCTCAGGGTCTACTTTTTAATAATTCTCTATTTAGTCTGTCAAAATTAGTAAAATGACATTGTACCCAATGCTTTCTAACTTTCAGAACATCTGCATGTGTGACTGTGTGGCCACGCAAAGGCCAAACCCAGTCGCCCCACCAAGTACTGCTATGGGACACAATAGCTTCAGGGGCTGTATGGCTCTTGTAGTCATTTTGTTTCTGTGGGGAATAGGATGGAGTCAGAAACTCTGTTGCAACTAGGACAGCAGAAATTTGGAGTAGACATGTCAGCCTGCAGTCCCTGTTGGAGCAGAGGTCTCCTGTACACAGCTGAAATGTTGGGTGACAGTGGCACACTATCTCAGAATCATAGCTTTCGAATTTTAGGGTTTTTACACTATAAACTTCTAGCCCTCATAGCCACACAGAAAATCTTGAGAACCGAACATGTAGCCAGAACTTACGTTAAGACTGCAGAGATCCCAGGGCGGTAGTGTTGAGGCGCCATTCACATCTAAGGTCTAGTAAGTCCCAGACCGCTGTTTCAAGGCACACGGGCAGCACTAGGACAGGACCCTCCGCAGCAGAGGAAAAGGCTGTTGCCTTGTGGAACCATCTGAACTGGTCCACGCCAAGTGCCGGAGCAGCCCTACTCCTCCCTCCCGAGCCTCTTACTCACTTGCTTTGGTCCATCTTTATTCAGTCTCTGCTTGGGAGTTTCTCTCACCAAGCTCCCTGTCTCTTCCACACCATTAGCAAACAGTGGGTCTGCATCTGAACCGCTTTGGCAGACAGTGTTTGTCCTCAGAGCTAAAGGAGAAAACCAACCGTATTATACTCAGATCTGGCAAAGTTCTGCTACATGTTGTGGACACACATTTCACAGCACAGCTACTTTTTATGCTCTGTTATTTGCTTGTATTTCATGTTTTCCTTCAGCTGGAAAATACAAACAGTATGGTTCAGCTTGAGGTGAAGAATTGCCAGTTTGCATAAACACTTTGATAATAAAAAGGACTTGATGGTGACTACAGCTCAGTGTCTGCTGGAAAAAACAGAGGCCCTTTAGCAACTTTTCTAACATAGCATACAGGGCTGCTTTGCTCTTCAGCAGATACTCAGCCATCCACGGGACAGCCATGGGCATAGAATTAAAATTGTGTAGGGCTTTGACAGATGTTTGGTGCCAAGTGTTTCTTGCAGTTAACAGATATTTTCAGTTGCCTAAGCCGGTGGTAAATATTTAGGACTCTGAAGATCTTCTCTGTCATCGCTACCTGGCTGGAGCTCTCCACACAGGACACACCGCTTTAGCAATTGAACAGGCACAACCGAAAAAAGAAAGCCCAACTATTCCACTCCAATAACCTGTGGTGCCAGAGTACAAATTATTTTAAAGTTCTGATTCTTTTTAGGCTTTATCAAATGCTTGCATAAAATCAGTAGCATAGTAAAGTTTTAAATAAAATCTATTTATACCATGGCTAAATTTAATTGAAGAAGTTTAATATCTCTCATCCTTTGAAATCTGCATCATCATTTACACATCAGGTTCCATCAGAATGGGAAAATCTGCCTTAAGCTGCAATCAAAACCAAAAAGCAAAGGAAATCCAGAATATTAATACTTTTTGGTCAGGCTTTGCAGGCCAGCACACTCAAAGCCAGTGTTAATGAAAGAGAACAAACATACCTCTGACATTACTTTTGCGGGTTTTGCAAGTTTATTCCACTAAATCACTACAGCTAGGATTTCACTAGGTGAACCAGCTTTAATAAATGAAGTTTTCATTTCTCCCCAGCCAAAAGAGTAACCTTACTTGAAACCTTTTCAATCTCCAAAGTTGCCTTCAACTGTTAGTTTCCAAGAAACAGCTATTCCCAGCCTCTGTGCCTCGCTCTCATATGCCACCGAATATCCACCCTGTGCCTTCAAAAGTGTCTATGATTCTGGCTGTGTTAGCTGGCAGATGTTTCTAGAGACTAGAAAGTGTTTAGTCCCTGTGGACTAAAAGTTACATGATGACTTCATCACATAAGCAAAAGCTAATAACGGGAAAGCAAGAAAGCAGACAAGTGTTATATTCCAAAAACATGATGTTTCCTGTGCTTCTGGCAATACTACTTTTGTGCCTGAAAAAAGGCAAATCGCTTGAGTCTTGATGCTCAAAACATACACACCATTGAACCACTGCGAGATAATTTACTTGGCCCTCCCGTAGCTGCCTTCCCCACCAATAATTGTTTTTCTTCTGCTGGAAGTTAGAGGGTGAAGGCAGAGGAAAGGCAGCGTTTGTTTACATTCAATATCTATGCACCAACTATATGCCTCGCAATACTCTCTGGAAGGGGTTGTTACTACACCCAGGAGTTTACAGCAAAACAGCAACAGAAATCTGAGCGGCCGCCTCAGGACCACGCACCTCTGCTCCTGCAGCCAAGTATTCTTTCAGGCTCCGGAGTACAGCTTTACCCTCTCCATCTAGAAAATTTTGGAGGCTGATACATGAACAACTGGAAGTCATTAGCATAAACGGCATCTGTACACACAGTGCAATAACTGTCTTATTTTTGTATCAAGACCTCAGCAGCGGACATTATGCCCTCTCTCTACGTCTCCGT
Organism: Caloenas nicobarica; assembly: GCF_036013445.1. Taxonomy (NCBI): domain Eukaryota; kingdom Metazoa; phylum Chordata; class Aves; order Columbiformes; family Columbidae; genus Caloenas; species Caloenas nicobarica. The sequence goes on from NC_088247.1 coordinate 115,954,925, forward strand.
GAACTGCCCTAACGACAGAACAAGGGAGAAACAGGAGGGAGCAGACAGACAAGAGAAAGGCCTCCCTCCAGTGACACTACAGGGAAGAAGAGCAAGTGAGTAGATACACTGGGAGAAGATAATGTGAAGACCCTTCTCTGTTTAAGAGGGGAGAGAGAAAGGATTTGCCCCGGAGAGAAGTCTGAGCTTTTTGTATTATGAATTCTGTGCACGTATATACAAATTTTCTTAGAACAGTGAGGGAGGGGGGCTATTTCCTAGAGCTGATTAAAGAAGCATGACTCGATTTTCAATTTCAAACGACTCGGGGGGCATTCCAGTCGACTGCAGACAGGAAATGAATACCATACATGCACTGAACAAGGCAGATGCTTTTGAATCTGACACTTACGTGAAAAGAAAATATCTTCATTTCTGTCTCTCCTCCACCCCACGATCACTAGTTAGTTCTGAGCTATTTTTAGAATAAATGGTTTTATTTTTTAAACTTGTTATAATCTTAGCATGTGCCTGAAGCCACCCAGACGCCACTGACAATGAACTGTATGGAGCAGGCCAAATGCTTCTTTAGATTAGCCCCAGGAGCCAGACGCGGCAGCAAGGTAGAAGAGGAAAGTTCAGGTTTGAGATATCCTAACCTCCTCGGTTGAGATGGGACCCTAGCTGGTATTCCAGATCCCAGGAAGGGAGAGCTGCCTCCATACAGAGAGAGACTCCAAATCGCATTCAGCAGACACCACGGAGCAGCTTGGAAGAGGATTTCCTTGTAGGCTGTGGCACAGAACTCACTTCCAGCTACTGAACTGTGCGAAAGAGAGAAATATAGATCTTTTCTCCTCATACGGCTCTGACAAGTAAACCGCAATAATTGCCATGGGAGTATTATGGGGTTTATAACCTGATTGCAATGCCATTGTGGCTCCTTTTATCAATGGCAGCAGTGCGTATTGAGGAATTGGCGTATACGGCTCTTTTCCCCCACTTAGTCCGTATGTGTGCAAACACACAATTTCAGCTGCAAACTCCTCTTGTATTTTATTGTGGGAAGACTTAAACAGGATAAAGAAAAAAAAAATCAGAGAGGTGGTCTTAATCTGGCCCTTACTCTGATATGCAAATAATTAGTTCATTTTATTTTGATGTTAAGGCTGCCATAGCTATATTCCTAAGAAGATGAAAAAATGATCCTCTTAGGAGAGAGACAGAAGGGATGGGTAGGTGAGAAAGGCAGCTCTGATGTGCATTATTCAAAAAGCCATGAATGCTAGATCAAAGAGGAGCAAGAATCAAATTCACTGCCACTGAAGGATTTCAGCAGCTCTTTCAGAGCCATTGATCCCTCAAGGGCAAACTCTTTTAAACACTAGGTAATGCTTCTAGCTAGGCAGAACTCCCACCTCATACTGGCTAAGCTGCACGTAGCTTGCTTTCATCACTGGCATACTGGGGAAAGCAGGGATGGCTCAGACCTCGCTGTATCTGTGCCTCGTGAAGAAGACATACAGCAAAGCGCAGAAATAGCATGTGTGCACCTCCTGCACCACATGTTGCCTTTTTAATGGCCATCATAGTAGATGTTAAATAGAAGAACAGATTCCACAGTGAAGAGTTGTGTGTTTGATGACCACTGATGTTTTGGAGTGCTTTGTCCAAGGACAGAACACAGTCATCCTGGTGAGTGCCCTGGGCAGGATTTCTTTGCTCAGCGCCGACTCGCTGATAAATATAAAAGTCACCTCATATTTTGTTGTGAGATGAAGGTGGGATAAGATACCTAAGGAGCACAGCCAGCAAGCGGTGACTCGTTCATCAGTTGGGACTCACAGGTCTAATCTGAACACCCAGAAGGCACAGGATCCAACCCTGAATCAAATCCTGTACTGTCAAATGCACTACAGATTGTCATCTTTCTCCCTCCCTTCCTTGGGTTAGGTATCTTTGGAGTCTGGTGGAGAAGCTTCCAGATGTTCTGCCTTGTAGGGACACTTCAGGATCATGCCTTAAGCAAGAGCCACTGGAATTGGGTGCAGTAAAGCAATTTCACCTGGTGCATCCCTAAACAGTCTCCTAAGAGCTGCCTTTGGGCTTCTGATACAGCTCCACCTGCACCCAGCTCATTGCTGCTGCCATCGTCATGTCCCCGGGAACACTCCATTCATCCTGCTTTTCCCATCCGCAATGCTATGCACATGCTACAACAGTGCATTACAGATTATTCAGCTCTTTCCAAGCTCTGCTCACAGTTCATAGTCTATCTACTCCCACCAGCACTTAGTGCAACTTGGTACCCTACACATTTTCGTGAAATGGATGATCCTTTTCCTTCTGCATGTTTTGATCAAGAGCAAGAGCTAGTGCTGCTACCATTTAAATGCATATCAAAAGCTCCAGGACTCTATCAGGCTAAATAGTTCATTCGAAACCTTTGGCGCTATTGTTCCTGTACGCCTGAAGACACAGGCACAGTGTGGCTGCCCTAGGTTCCCTTTTGATATATATTTTCACAAATGTTAGACATATACATATCAACCCCTCTATTCTTTCCTAATAAAAGCTTGGACTCTAACGCACAGGATGAGGAACAGATACTCCATTGGCCAGCTGCAGCAAGCCTTTCATAAATAACACGACAATCAACCCCTGTAAAGGAAAATGATACTCCAGAAGCTCTATCCTGACATACATCTGTTTTCCTATTGTAGGAAGGAATAAGATAGAATAAGTTAAATGCTGAAAGCCTAAACAAACTCTGAATTAAAAAGAGATGGTAGTAGTAATGATGGATGAGTTGTAAACCATCTGCAAATGTTAAGATTGCTGCACTCTTCTGCAGACCATTGAGTCTATACTGCAAACCTCCAATAGACATGGACTGTGCTCTATAAAAATCACGATGAATGCAGACTTGTTTTTATATTGCGGAGGTCCTAATCCTCCTCCTCCTCTGCCTTTGCTCTATTGTTACAACATCAAAGACCAACTGCTGGCTGAGATACAGTCAATATGAAAAGGGCGACCAGCAAATTTACTGCTTGACTTCATTCCCTTTAAATGGAATAGGCACCATGGCCCTTTTTCAAAGTCCAATCACAGACATATATCTTTTTTATTGGACATCATGTACAATAAAGTGAAGCTGTAACTTGGAAAAAAAAAATAGAACACCTTAAAAAATCCCATGAGGTGAACATTCCTTTATAAAAATATCACTGTGGTTACATGTTTTGAAAAACTCCGGGCACTCCGCAGTGCAAAAGGCATGGACTGGCTAGGTTATAGTTTAGCTAAGATGCATATCCGTGCCTAATATCTAGTCGGTTTCAAAAAAACCCAACTAATAAAAAGTGATATATTTAAGACGGAATGCCAGTGTCATTCAAATAAACTGAAATGGCAGCATTCATGTCACAAGAATCATTAACTGCTTTGTTACAGCCTGCTCTGTGCAGTGAACCTTTACAGACTTCTTCAGTCCAGAGATTCTTAACATCAGCGGCACAAAATGCCAATATATACATTGCATCTTAAACAACTCTAGTCCGATTACTGATGTCATTTCAAGAGACACTTTCAGATAAGAGTTCTATTTGTAGAAGTTAAAGACAGGGACAGATTTATTGCTGTTGCTAAATAGATGCTAAATAATTTCTTGCTACGAAATTAAATAGCGTATAAGCTACGATGTAGGCGGTCAGTATATTGGGGTGTTACGGAATCCATGCTAGGTAGCTAAGGGTTTTTTTAATAAATTATATGTCAATATCATAAGAAGTTATTGTTTTAAACTATTTAAACTATTAATCCTTTTTGTTTCTTTAGGCAACTTGTGCAAACAGGCATCAGTAAATATCTGATTACTAACCTCATATCTAGTTCAAGTCCATACTGATTTTAAAATCCTGCCCTGATATATGTGACAGATAAAACCAAGCAAATTTCTGTTTTGTTACACCTATAGTAATCTTTGGCAGCTGGTTGCAGTTGAGTATGTGTAGTTTCCTCATGGCAAAATCTGCTGCTGCTAGGTTACTTCTAAGGTGAGAAAGATACCAAAGCTATGTGACTCATTTTTAAAGCACTAACTTCAAAACATAGGTGTCTCATTGCTGGGTCCTCTCCAGTCCTCTTTCCCTTACATGATGCTCTGTTGTCAGTCAGCTCCTCTCTCCATCTCAGCCTACAGCACAGACCTCCTGGTGCAAGGACCTCACCTCCTACTCAGCCTTCTGGGCACGTACAAGAGAAGGTGTTTCAATGACACTGTTTGATTGCTCGATATCTGAACGTCCAACTCAATGGGAATGCAAAGCCAAGACGCCTGAATGAAGCTTCCTGGATGTTAAAGCTGGCCCATGGACAACACTGACCCAGTAACTGTTCCTTAGAAAAGGAGAAATACACTTTTTTTAGAGCAGTACTGTAAACAGTGGCACATTATTTGGGTGGGTTTTATAGACACACTGTGCTCATAATGGTCACAAGTCAGTGACCAGTGGGCTCAGTCACAAATACTGATCTCAACGGCCACGCAGGCAAAGAGGAAATTTCAGTCTTTCTGAGGAAGAAGAGCTATTGCGGAACAAAGCAGTCCCGGATTTTTCAGTGTGTATGCAACTAACAATGGAACATAATGGATGGAAATGAATTCATGCAATCTGAAGAAACCCCCATGCCAAAGCTCAGCTTGGCTTCATGGATGGAAATCCAGATTATGCGTGTCATGTGCATATCAGTTCTGTAGAAAAACTGAGCTGTGAAGATTCAAATCCAAGAGGAACTTGGGCTGGGTCTGCAGCGACACAAGTCATTGACTCCTCTTGCTTTGTGAAAGTCAGTGGAGCAAGGTCAATTTAAACACACTTGGGGTGTAGGTCTGGCACAGAGGTGTAAAAGCCAAGGACCTTTGAATTTCTCCTGCCTTTAAACATGGACCGACTCCACTAAGAGCAGTGAGAGAAAGATTTCACCTCTGATTTTCCTTTCTCGTCTTTATAAGCACCTCTGTAAGGTTAAGAGCACCCATATAGCCATTACTCTACAAGAGCTCAAGGTGACCAACTCCAGACCTGCTTTCATCCTACTGACTGCTAAATGGGAGGAATAAAAAAATAGGACCCACTGCTATGAGTTCTTCAAGCACTGAAAAACAAGGGCAAAAGGATAAAGGAACTGCTTACCTGTACTGCCCACAGCAGCTCCTCTGACCAAGTATTATACTACTCCAACTGTGGCAAGCCATCACTTATTACAACAATAAGTTACATTTTACTTTGTTTTCTTTCTTTTTCTGGTATTTCAAATATAAAGTATTAATACATGGAAATACTAACACTGGAAACATTCTGCTCTTACTGATGTATCAAGGAGCTCACTGTTTCTTGGAAAAGTTATTCATCTCTACGCTTTGGACTACGAAAAACTTGTAAAATCAGTGTCCTGGAGGTACAATGGTATTAAAGTGCAACAGTAATCACTGAACCATTTAACGCTTCCTTTTGCAACTTACTAAAGCACTTTGCATTTCTCTAAGTTATCAAAGAATCATAGAATCGTTTAGGCTGGAAAAGACCTTTAAGACCATTGAGTCCAACCATTAATCTAGGACTGCCAAGTCCAGCTCTAACCCATGTCCTTGAGTGCCACATCTACACATCTTTTAAACACCTCCAGGGATGGTGACTCCACCACTTCCCTGGGCAGCCTGTTCTAATGCTTCACAACCCTTTCCTTGAAGACATTTTTCCTAATATCCAATCTAAACCTGCCCTGGCACAACTTGAGGCCATTTCCTCCCATCCTATTGCTTGTTACTTGGGAAAAGAGACTGACACCCATCTTGCTACAACCTCCTTTCAGGTAGTTGTAGAAAGCAATAAGGTCTCCCCTCAGCCTCCTTTTCCGCAGGTTAAACACTTCATTGTTAATTTGTGACAGTGCTTCCAGACTCCGTTCAGGCCTGGAGACCTATTCCACTACACATTGTACACAAGCAACAACACAACAATGGAATCTCAACCTCAAAGAGCTCGGCTTCAGATTTAAAAAATAAAATAAAAGGTAAAATGCATCGGTGACCTAGCTCTGCTACCACTGAAAAATAATGGTTTTTAAAAGTCATATTTTATGGAGACTATTACTCAGTCAATTCAAAGAGCTTTAAAGTAGTGTAGTCTTAAAAGCAGACAGCAAGATAAGCATCGTAACAAAAAGGCCAAACAAGCCTAAGCAACCCTGTGAACAGAACGAATGAGGCACAACTGGGTACTACCACATTTGTCTGCAAGCAAGACTGGCGAAACACACAGGAGAGCGGAAAGCAATCGATTCAGACTATTAAATCTGCCAAAGCTGCTAAATCTTGTCTATCACTGCTTCAGTTTTTTATGTTTGTGTAATGAAATATCTAAATTGTCTGCATGTATATTTTAAGTATGAGTGCATTTCAAGACTTTAAAATGATGACTCAGAAGAACGTAAGCATAAAGAAAGTAAGGAAAAGTAATTTACTACCATTACTTGCATTCCGTGCACTTTTCCATACCCATGACTGGGTTTTCAGAAGTTGTGTCTGTCTCTGTCACGTATTATTTTATGAAGCTTTTCAAACACGACTAGTACATTTCTGTATTAGTTTGGCAGGCATAGTCTGCACCATTATCGATAGTACTGTCTTCTGTGTTCCACTTTCTGCAAAGGTTTCAGATGCTGTGAGAAAACACAGCCAGAGTTTTCACCTAATCAATAGTTCTTGCATTGTTTCTTGCTTTCTTTCAAGATATTTTCCACCATTTTGGAACAATAAGGCATTGATTATTAATATACAGATGTAGTAGATATGAACAGAGACAAAAGAACAACTGCTGAATTCAAAATATGTTTTCCAATTTACATTTAATGTAACCTGGATTGGTTAAACAGATGCCTCCTCAGCAAAAGAATTCCACAACAGAGCAAGGTGTCGAAAAGCTTAGTATGCTGAAGTACCAGGGCTGGGTTATCTATTAGCAGGTCACGACGTGTATGTTAAAATCACACAGTGACCAGCTTCACACAGTAACATGGTGATGAAATTGTTGGGGTCATAAAGACCAACAGCAGAGCTTCAACTCCAGGCCTCCTGTTTTTGTGGACAGCTGGCATTCAGAAAGGACAGAGCAGGGAAACGTGACTGAACCCAAGTTGTACCGCTGTCATACTGCTGTTCTAGCTGTGACGGCCGTCTTCTTCCTGTGTAGAACAACTTTCTCTTTACACGATCGATGAAGACTACAAACTAAAAGCTATTCCAGAATAAGTGCTAATCGTCCAAGTTAGATGAACCAACATCAGAAGTACCAGCTCAGCTCCTTCCAGGATCTCTGCGCACCCATGCCTTGTCTCTGTACTCTCATTGCCACCACGGGTGATGGTTACATCTCTAGACCTTCTCGGGAACCAGACTCAAACCCACCACTCCTTTCATTACCATGAGTCAGCTGCCCCACCACTGGACCACCATAGGGCTCAGACCCACACGTTAGCAGGCTTCCCTTTAACCCCTCTCTCCCCACACACAGCCCTAGAGGGAAGGATGGACTGAGAGCAGAGAAAGGCAAAAGCAGGAATGTCTCTGGGGCCTCTGCCCTGTAGTAGTCACTGTGATTTGTGTCTGTCTCCAGGCCCACAGGAATGGACATAAAGCCACCGTGATGGCCCAGAATGAATTTAGGATTACATACAAACACCCTAATACTATAAAGAACTGGAAAACGATCCTAAGTCTTACTCAAAACAGAAATAAAGTGTTCCAACAGACTCTTCTGTACAAGGCACCAGGAAATCTGCTCCGAGCTGTAAATGCAGAGACAAAATAGAGATGCACCCTGTGTTTTAATGCCAGATATTTATCAGTGATGATGCCAGATGAGCTGTACAGTAATTGTTAGCTGTTAAACAGAAGAGAAGTTCAGCAAACATCTCATTCAAACGTCTTGGTCAAATGTAATGTAGGAAGTTGCATCCTTACCTGCCTAACATTGCTCCTTGCAGCCATAACTAAATATAACCTGGATCCCTGTTCAAAATTTCTGCAGTAGTCTTAGATCCTAAAAAGCCTGCCACATCCTACCCTGAAGGTGTGGTAGCTCTTTTCCACCAGGGATTCTTTAGTTTGCTGGGAAATGAATCCAAGTGATAGGTACGAAGAGAAACTTAATACTTTCTGGAGTTTTCCTGGAGCCAGGTTTGGAAAGCAGAAGACTCTCTTCTGAGAGGCACGGACAACAGCATATGCTTCTCTGCTCAGAGCAGCGGTCTCCCTCCTTCGCCCTTCCCATTTTATCCTTTGCTTCCACGCACGCAGCAGCAGCACACGCAAAGCTAATCACCCTTCCTTCCCCCTAGATCCTGGGACAAGCCACAGCCCACTAGCCAAACCACTAAAGAGCACACATAATTCTCTCCCTTGGGAAAGGAGAGAATGAACTGCACATGGGGTAAGTCATTTGTAAAGCTTAGTGCGTAACTGCAAGAACATATGCTAATGGTAAGGGTGAGCTTTAGCTAAGAACCTATATGCAGCAAAGCCTGCTGAGAACAGGCAGGTTTTACCATCACTGTCAAAAAGCACAAAACTGCATCCCGTGATGAGTAACAACCTCACTGCTTCATTCACAAGCCACCTGCTCTGAAAGTTATTTGTGTAACATATAAACTGCTGTTAAGGCAGAGAATGATTCGGTGCTCATATTAAATATATGACGTACATCCACTTATTGGCATCTTATATAGGCTAAGGACAGTCTGGAAAACATGAACGCAAAATGTTGAACCCAACAGTTTTCTGAAGATGATTCAGACAATCAGTTCCTATTAGAACTAACCAAATGTAAAGCTCCAGAGCTCAAATAAGCTTTAAAAAACTCAGTCTAAAACTCTCCCAAAGTAAACAGCTTGAAGTCCTACTTAAACTGAGACAGCTATTACAGAAGGCTGAAACATGCCTCTGTATCTGACTGGAGATCATTTTGCAATTTGCCTGAATCCAGTAAAAGGGGCAGCAAGAACACACAAACCTTAAAAAGACTGAAATGCACCTCAGCACAGGTAAAAGAGAGCACACCATTTCCGAACGTCCCATTGTGTCGAGCTGTGGATCTCAGGAGAAAATTAAGAGCTCGGCGCTGTGCAGGACTCCCCACATGGCTTGGAGAGGGACTCTTGTGCAACTGTTTATAAGCAGCAGAATGTGTTTTTTCTGGTAGGGCTCAACGAACATTTCTGACACGCTGTAATTGCTTGCATGCTTATTGAGGAAGAGGGCAAGGACGGGAGCAAGGAGATTAAAAGTAAAAAGCTGTTTACAGCATTGTGCTTCTTTTCAAATTGCGTTCTCATATATGGCTCCAGCTTTATGCACAACTACTGAGTTTCGTGCTAATGTAATACTGCTGCAAGCACCACAGTGGAGAATCTGACTTCATGTGCTATGGCATATATTGTTGGTGGCTCTGTTACTACATTTTACAAGGTCATTTTTCTTGGTGTGGGAACACTGTTTTTCTTGGTGTGCAAGGCCTGCTGTGGAAAAATGTGACGGGAATAAACTTCTAGATGAAATATTTTCTCTCAGAATGAAAGCACAGATTTTAGAGCATCATGGAGTATTACAAATGTATTTCATAAATTAATGTTTGAGCCTTCCCTTCATTTTAGAACCATGTAAAAAGAAAAAAACATACCCAAGCATGTCTCTTAATATAGCTTCACTTGCTCTTATTCAGAAGCACAAGTTTTTCCTTATTTATTTCATAAATATACTCCACAATAGCTTCTGGATGTTAATTAAGTTATACCTAATAGAGTTCTCACCAGTAACAACAAAATCTCTCCCCTCCCCTTCCCAGTTCTCCTTTTTCTGTTTGGTAGAAATGGAAGGAGTGAAAAAAATCTGATTGAGAAACAAAAGGCTAATTCCCTCTCCTAACTCAGAACTGAGGGATATTTTACGACTCCAATCTGGATTTCCCATTTTGCGTTAGTTTGCGCTACCACAGATCAGTTCTAACAGCGGCAGTACAGGGGTCCGGTGCCTGTTTCTGCAGCAGTGAACCGAGGAAGCCTGTGCCTGTATCTCGCCCATCCCGAAGAGGATGCAGAGCACATCAGGATTGTCCCCTCGGTGCTGCCCCAGTACAGCCAGTCACAGCGGCACAACACAGCCCCAGACATTCGGGAACTCACACACACAGTATGAGCAAGGGCACCAAAAGTAAAAATAAGAGGAGGAAATAACTTGCTTAATATTAGAAGTTTTTTTCTGGAGTTCTTTCATTTAATCAGTCTAATTAATTGCAGAGGTTAACATAATTAAAAGACCAAAAGAAATCAAAACCTATCTTCCAAAAGACTTTCACTTGAAGGATCAAGGGATGGGAGAAAGAGCAGCCCTTCCTCCTGTAGTGAATCAGGCTTCAAATGCATACAATTCTGCACTTTAGACTATTTAAATCTCCAACAATATTTTGAGATTACTAAAGATCCCTCCTGAATATGTTTTGTGTAGAAACGCTTAAGAATTTGTTACGTTTTTGGAGGTGTTTTTTTTTTTTTAAACTGAGACTAACACTTAAGATTTTCTTCCAGACTCACAGGACCAAGTTCTGACCACTTTATTTGTGCAAACAGCCAGTCTAAGTCCTAAAAGACCATACCCTGCATTTGATAATAGTCAGTTTGTTTTTATACAAATTTGCCTTGTCCAAATACGTTTATAAACAGTTGCTGCAAAGATTACTCTTTCCTGGATATGCCACAATATGTGCAACAGACTTCGTCAAATGAAGTTTCACCAAGTGAAACACCGACCTGATCACTTCTCACAATCTGTTCTCTCCATAGACCTACCAAGACAGTAAAAAACAATAGGTTTTTTCAACCCCCAAGATTTGTATTTGCTTATACCTGCAAAGCTGGGTTTGTGCAGTTTTACTTTCCACATCGATTCTTTACCTGGGAATGCAGTGCGCTGGGATTTTGCATTTCACTTCAGTATATGCCACGATAACAGCCCAAGAAACCCCCAAATCTGAAGATCCCAGTGCAAACTTGCCATCGAGCTCTACATTGTGATGGTCTGAATAGAAGCATCTACCTGTATAATATTATAAAGCAGGTTACTGTATTTTCCAGCTAGCAATAGAATCCATGAAAGTTATAAAACCAAAAAACTGACAGACTTCCATCTGTTTAACTGATTGCTCTAATCAATATACTTTCCTCCCATAATGTCTTGTACAGACAGGCTCTCTCAAATACATAACTGCAGAATCAATTCCGTTGGGAAGTATATAAAAACTTCAATTCTACAAATGGCAAAACATGATGAACATGTGAACTGCTAAAGCTATCACGATGCTTAAAGGCACAGAGTTTCATTAAGTTATCTGTAAAAAAAAATTACTGGACAGAAAAAATTATTGCTGTCAACAATCAACAGATTTTTCACAAGGCAGCTAACTACAATGATAATACTGTAGGATAATTATCTGAAGATTGTTTTCCTCTTGTTTCACCCTAACCTTACAATAGTGCTCTAAAAAGAGCTCCTTGGGGAAATGGCATCACCCAGAGTTCCCACTTGCCCAGATGTTTCCCTCATTATGTTATTATACAAGCCTGTCAAGAAAAGGCAAATTCAGGGTTATTCTAATGATAGCAAACACCTCATAAAAAACCTCTCCAAATTTACTTTTCCAAGGAACATCATTTAAAAAGGCATTTCAAGTGCCCATGAGGAAAGAAAGCATCATTTATAAAACATTATTACCAGAAATCTTGAAGATATTTAAAAAACCAGCTTGGAATGTCGAGCTGGTGATAAAACTGCAGCTCAAAGAGAGACAGCGTCACAGGGCCTTACCCAAAGTGTGCAGCTGAGCACTCCGAAGCAGGATCCCCCCCAAGTTCTACAGGAGGTTTTCGGAGTTCAGAGGACCCGATTCCAGTTTGTGACTGGGATGTTGAGTCTGCAGATCTGGGTTCTCTCCCGTAGTTGGTGGTTTCACTTTGTGGACCACCAGCTGGTGGGGATCCAATGCAAACGGAGTGATCGTCACAGCCTGCGCTCTCCTTATTTTTCCTCGTGCTTTATAGAAATGTGCTCTGTTGGTACTACAATTCTGAGATCATAAAGGGGTTTACGCAAATTTATGGTGATAACAATTATACAATTTCTGCTAGTTCTTTGCACGATTTGGCAGTTGATTTTTCTTTCCCACTTGGATAAAGGGAAAAGGAGTTGACTACGGCACATGCTACCGACCAGATTTACAAGCTTTGCTTGGGCATTTTGATGGTTCTGCAGCTTTTATTACTGTCTCTAACCGTTTTAAATGAATGACAACATGTGATACCGAATAAAAAAGAACTACCTGCAAAAATAAGGAAACAGAACAAAAAAGTCTTTTACTTCTGCTGGACATAATTCACTGGTGGTTTCATAGGATGAGAAGACCAGAACAGACTGGCTGGGCCACAAGCCCTGCCCTTCATGGTCACAATCATCAATCACCCTCTTTCTCAGCTATTTCAGGACTGAATATCTGTCTCTTGACACTTTCCAAGGAAAACCATGCGTTTTGTTCCCATATTTCCCAACACCATACACCTACCAGGTCCCCTCTACCCCTGGGGAACGCTGCATCCTCGCAAGAGAGGCTGTTGGTGGGACAGGTCGCGTCCAGCACCGCCTGGCCTGCTCCATCCCACGCGTGCCCCAGGTGAGACGCCCGTCGGCCGCTGCCACCTGCCCGCAACACGCCAGTAACGTGCGTGGGAGCCGCCCCGACACCTCCGACACGGCGTCAAACCGTGGCGCGGGGAGCGGCTCCGCCTTTTCTCACCTCTGTCCCCTGAAGAGCGTAAATCCAAGTGGTGGGGGGGAAGAAGCCACCCCAGGCACCACGCAAGGAAAGCCCTCGGGCGGGTGAAGAGCTGGCAGCAGCACCGGCTGGTGCCGAGGGCGGGAGGCTGCGGCAGGTGCCGCCGTCAGCCCGGCCGGCCCCGGTGGCCCCGCAGCCCTCGGGGGAGGCAGGTGGCGACCGCCGGCCGGGTGCGTGTGTGGAAGCGGGGTGGCGGGGCGGCACTCACCTGCCGCTGGCTGTGGTTGCCGGCGCCCGGGGGGGCGGCGGGCTCGCCGCCGCCGCGCAGCACGGTGATGTGCAAGGTGAGCAGGAGCAGCCCCAGCAGCAGCAGCAGCTCGGCCGCCAGCCGCACCATCCTCTTGAGCCGGGCGGCTTTAGGGCCCCGCGGCGGCGGCGGCCGTGGAGGAGGCGGAGGAGGAGGAGGAGCCGCGGCGGCCGCCGCCGCCGGGTCCGCCGCCGGAGCGGCCCCGGCCCCAGGGCCGGCAGCGGCAGCCGCAGGACGGGCGGCGGGGACCGCGCCGCTCTCGGCGTCGGCGGGGCGGGCGGCGGGCGGGGGGCAGCGGCGGCAGCAGCAGCAGCAGCGGGGGCCGCCACACCACGGCGGAGCCACGTCGGGGCGGGACGCCGCGGCGGCGGCGAAAATCGCGGCGCTGCCCGGCTGCGGCGGGGGGCTGCAGGTAGCCGCGACGGGGCCGCGGGCCGTCGGCGTCTCTGCGGGCAGCCCTGCAACCCAGAGTCACCGTGGGCCGTCGGAGGGAAGGAGGGAGGGAGCGGGCGGGCCGAGCCCCCGCCGCCTCGGGGAGCCGCGGGCCGGCGGATGGCAGCGCGGCGCGGCTGGCAACGGGGAGCTGCGGCGAGGACCGGGGGGTAGCCGGGAGCGTGTGTGCGAGTGAGAGGGAGGAGGGAAGAGGGAGGGAGAGGCGGGGGGGCTGGGGACGACTCTCACATGGCGGGGAAGCCGGGACGCTCCGAGGGGAGGAGAGAGCTCGGGGCTATCGCCTCCTCGCGAGGGGATGGGGGTGGCCCCTGGACCAGCTTCCCCCCCCCCCGCCGCCGTGTCCTCGCCCGCCCCGCGGCTGCCCCCTCCCCGCACGACGCCCGTCGAGGCGTCGCCCCCGCCTGCCCGCCCCGCCGGGTCCCGTCCCGTCCGGTCCCCTCGCCGCGGGGCTGTGACGGAGCGGGGCCGAACCGCCACCACCGCCCTCGGACCCCGCCGGCTCCCGGCCCGCGGCGGGGCGGCTGCCAGCGAGCTCCCCGTGGGCGATGAGGGACAGATCGCTGCTCCCCCTCCGATCCCCCGTCCTCCTCCTCTGTGCCCCGCCGGCTTGTCCGTGGGGAACTGGCGGGAGGGGGGACGGGGAGGGCGAGGGGCTGCAAAAGCGTCAGCTGCCTGCCCTCCCTCGGAGCTGGATACCTGGCTCCATCTCTCCTCTCTTCCCTCCAGTGGCCCTAGGGCTGGCAGGGGCAGCTCCGTACTCTCTCCTGCCACCGTGCGTGCGTGTCTGCGAGCGGCCGGCTCTCCTCCTGGCTCCTGCTGCTGAGTGCAAACCAACTTTCTCGCCCCCTCGCTCTGAGCCGGGAGAGGTGCGTGTCGGTTGCTTTTATACTGCCCTGCCTCCCTCCCCTGCTGTCCTCCCCCCCTCCCCGCTCCCCCCCTTTTCCCTTCTCCCTCTCCGCAGCTTCTCCTGCAGCCCAGCATCGCCCCCGCCTCGCCCTGTTCCCCTCCTCCTTGTGCCACTTGCCCCTCTGCCAGCCCTGCTTCGTGGGACACCCTGCCCACCCGCACGCAGTCCCGCTCACGGCTGCACCTTGCAGAGTGACTTCCAGCGCTGCTCGGTGGGGACAGAGCTGTCCCGGTGTCATGTCACCTTCAGCTGGGCTGTGCATCCTCCTCAGGCCACCGGGATTTTACACTCCTCGCTGTTGTTTCCCTTCCTCTTAGTTGCTGACTGCGTAACTACATTGGAAAAAACTTTCTCTCTTGGATGAGAGGCCTCCAAATTTAATGTGAATTTGACAATACGTGAAAATGAGGGTTGGATTATTGCTTGCTGTAAATCAATATATTTGCATCCAGTCTGATGCAGCCGAACCTCTTTCTGAGTGCTGAAGATGCAGCTCGGTGTAACAAGAACATAGCTCAAATAAGCTTGAAACACGAATAAAGTCACCTAACAAAAAATGGGAGTTTTGGAATCTTTTTTGTCATTCTTCTATGATTGGGAATGTTATGTGTAAAAATGAGGATACAAGCAATCAGGGCCTGTGCGAGTGTGTGACAGATGGAGGCTGAATTGGTACCAAAATGACTAAATGGGCAAACTGGGTAAAAAGTGTTCCCCATTCGAAACGTTTTCAGTCTGAGACTGATGTCCGCAGGGTTCCTGCAACGTAAAAGTGAGATGCGTTTCCAGCGTGCGGTGCCAGCAGGGACTGAGGCGCATCGTGGGAGCCTCTGCCTATGGTGTGCTCGATGTGAGAAGCTGCAGATTTTGGGGTGCGAGTCGGAGCTCGTGGGAGGTTTCCTGCAGGTCTTGGTGCATCTGAAGGCCGTGGTCACAGATGAGTCGGAATGATGTCTTGAACCCTTCCAGTCAGCTAGGTTTCCCTGCCAGTGATAACCACTGTAAATTATTAACCATCAGGCAGGAATATGGTTAAAATAATTGCACTGGAGTATCGTTAAAGATGTAACCAAAAGCCACAAAACCAAAGCCTTCAGATTTAAGGAGTTTTAGGCCACAAACATGTTCTATGTTAGCACTGCAGTAGGAATGATCGGCACAGATGATTGGGCAGGGTAGGGCCTCCCATGAGGCTGCCCTGAGCGTGTTACAGCAAAGTACAACCCCTCCGTCTTGTGAAATCACTCGTTGATAAAATACCTGATATTGCACTGATGCTCTCGGTTATGCGGCAAATCAGACAGAGCTATTCAATATTACATAAAGCCATAACAGCCTGTGGGACCATCACGTGGTTTTAAAAAAAAGTCTTTTTTTTTTTTTTTTTTTAACCCAAACATTCCTTGGGCTAATCAAAATATTGAGAAGATGAAAACGATGTACTTCAGCTGTCATCGCTTGGCCTGGACTCTCCTCCTGCCACCACTGCTGTGATCCTGGCGGGCGGGCACGGCATCGAGCACGACACGGGGTGGTTCAGGAGGAAGGTTTGGGGACATAGGCAGCGAAGAGGCAGGAGAACTGTCCTCCAGGTTTACCAAAGTCCAACCCTACCTGGTGGCTGTCAGTGGACCCTGGCTGCTGAAGGAAAGGGGAAACTCAGGACAGGAGTTCTGTATTTCAGAGCTTAATAGTACAAATCGACAGCCAGAGCGAGACTGAAGGCTCGTAATGTGAAACAGTCCAAGCGACAGCCTGGTGAAAAACACACACATGGATCTGCCACCGAGCTCTGGGTAATGTAAGTTCTCCCTCGCCTTGTGAAAGAGACTGAACCCGAAGACATCTTTAATCCAGATGAGATGGGCCTGTACTCGTGCGTGTTTCCTCGTGGGACGT
The DNA here is from genome assembly GCF_036013445.1 of Caloenas nicobarica. Lineage (NCBI taxonomy): Eukaryota > Metazoa > Chordata > Aves > Columbiformes > Columbidae > Caloenas > Caloenas nicobarica. The sequence goes on from NC_088247.1 coordinate 115,971,351, forward strand.
GAAGTTTTTTGCATTAAGCTGTTGTGCAAAGGCAGGGAGGGACAGAGCAATGCTACCATGAACAACAGGCGGGTAGCAGCAAGAAACCGAAACCTTTCCCACTTGAAAAAGTCGGCATAAAAGCAGCACTTGGGTATCGCGATAGTGCCTGTGTGGCTGTGCTGGGGGCGACAGGAGCAGAGAGCGTGCGCACGCGTGCGCCGTACGTGCCAATTTAAATCCACAAACACTGTTAAATCAGCCGATGACTTCATCGATGCATCCAGACGGCCGAATCACAACCTGTAGGGGAGATGGACTTAAAGACAAAGGGAAAAGTTCTCTTTTCCGGGCTGGGTGAACACTTGCTCCAGCAGATACCATCTAGTTCCTGGAAAATGAAGCCAGGCCTCACTGGGGGGCAGAGATCCATCAGTAGCCTGAAAGTGATGCTGCTCCTGGGATGTGGTTAAGAGCACCCAGCAGGGAGGTAAATCAGCAGGTGGGTGTCATGGTGGTGCTGGGGTACGGGAGGTGTGTTCCTTTGGTAGCTCCTTCCTTGTGGAAGTTCACAGCTCACATCTCACCCCTTCACCCCCAGCACACTTTCCATTTCTCTCCCCTCCGATGATGAAGTCAGACTCAGCTCCTGCGCACTCCTAGCTCCTCACCAGTGACAAGGGAAATGCACTGAGCCCAAGCTCTTCGAAAGAGGGTTAAATTTACACGTTTTATGCAGCGTTTGTGATACGAGGAGGACACTACACAGTCAGATAGTGTGGCTCAGCTGACGTGCGAGGAGTCAGTAAGCCATAGTAGCTTATAGTCTGATGTCCTGCCTCTACCGAGCCCCACAGATCCTGTGTTCCTCATTGCACGGCTTCAAAAGGGGGCTGCGGCTCTCCATGTTGCAGCCTCTACCGCGTGGAGAGGACTCTCCTGGGGAGGTGTTTTAGGGGTCTGTTGGCTCCAGTCATGGCGCTGCCAGATGAAAGGCCTCATTGTCTCCCTCACACCAGCCTGTCAACAAAATTGCACAACAGTCGTCCACAGCCACCATTCCACCTTCAGTGCTCAAGGCCAAGAAACTCTGTCTGGGGCTGAATTTGCGATGTCCTCACTGGCATGTCCTGCTGGTGGATTTGCTGTCTCCTGCCGTGGCCATCTCAGCTGACCATCCCCATGTGCTGTCCACTGCACTGCATAAGACTAGCCACACTCCATCGCTGTGTAAGCATCTACACTTGGTGTTATGAGTCCTGAAAAACAAAATATTGCCTGAGACACAGCACCTTGCAAAGTCTGGGTGGTCCTAGTGACTGAAATTAAGAGTACGATGATTGTATGTAGTCAAGTCATTTTGGACAAGTGCCACCAGGTGACATCTTTCAAGGCCGGCGTGAGAAATGCTGGGTAAAGAGGAGGAAAAAAAATACAGTATGATATAACACAACCTAAGTCCCTTTATAGGCTATATCTCAGAAGTGAGGAGGATGTAGAGGTGGGAGCGATAGATTAACCAGTGTGAGCACCGCTGGATTTTATGGCAGATCTGGCATCACGGCTCACCTGAGCACCCCAGTTGTCGCAGTGATTAACAGATATTGGTGCCTACCCGCTTGTCCACTTTACCCCTTTACTGACAATCCTGATACAGCTACTGGACTGCGGAGGCATCCTGTCTTTAATACTGATGGCTTTTCAGAGGCGCAGAGCTGGTAGAGCCCCGTCTGGCCTCCTCAGCTCGCTCCTGCCTGCGCCCACTCCCAGGATGCTGCTATTTTATCTTTAAGCCTGGGGGTTGCTTTAAAATTATCTGAGATGAAAACCTGGCTCCAGTGAAGTTGTTGGCAAAGCTCCCATTGACTTCAGAGGAGCCAGGATTTCACCCTAAGATGCTTTGTAGATTATTGGTGAATGGAAAGCATACGTCTGGCTTCTCGAGGGTAATTATTGTCGGTGGTGACCTCTGCTCTGGCGAGCACTGAGCAAAGCTGGGTTGAGACAGATGGCTAAAGTTTTCCTTGCCTCTTCCTCTGCTTCCTCACAGAGGCTTTGCTTTACGGCTCATCATCTTGGATGATGCTTATCGAGGAATACCTTCGTGTCGCCTGCCAGTGGAATTTAATGCCTGTTTGCCCACATTCCCCTTTCCCCAACACCAACAGATCAGCGGATAGGAGACAGAATGGCTGATTAGCTTCTAGCTCCGACCTCTTAGCTATAAGCTGTAAATGCACACACAAGGGTCTTCTCTTAAAAAAAACCCCAAAACCAAAAAACAAACAAAAAACCCACCCCTCCCCCTGCAGGCAACCTAAGTCTTTCTGTGATGCATGGTTCCTTTATCTTGAAAAGTAACCACTCTCTTTTAGAAAGAACTTATTAGCTTAGAGTTCTCCATTTTCCTGCTTCTCCTAGACCAGGGCTTGGCTTTCCTTCCCGTCTACATATTTTGCCACCAGCTGGGCCTAACAGCTGGGTCAAGATTTCTGAATTCTGCAGCGCCTTGTGTGACAGATTGGAAATTCAGCGGCTCCTTTATTAAAACTTGAAGCAAAAATGTATAATGAGTAGTCTGAATTATGGAATATGGAAATGGAGAATGCAGTCCAGCCCAATTTCCCGCCTGTTATTTATTTTTTTTTAATACCAAATTCTGTTTATTTTACGCTCCCACACATTTTCACTTTTCAATATGCTGCACATTTTTGTACTGATGATGTGCAACTGCACCGTAGCATTTGCCAAGATGCGGCAGTACGGGACTGTGGGAATCAGCACACTGGGCAACATTTTTCAAAAGTGCCCAAAGAGCCTAAATTCTGCTGACTTTCATAAGAGCTTGCCACAAGGCAATTTTTGCCTCTTTAGAGAAATACAGTGAAACCAGCAAACCTCTTTCCTCTGAACACAGTTTCATCGCTGCTGAAGTGCCCGGGTTAGTTTAACTGAGATGAGTGCTACAAATGGAGTAAAGGCTCAGACACCCGATTGAGTTACCTTGGTTCAGCGAGTCGCAGCACTCCAGCCAAGGCGAGCGCTTCCTGATGGGTTTTCCGGCTGCGGTGCCAGCCAAGAGCTGGCCCTCTGGTCCGGAGCAGGGAGGCAGCCCCGTGTTTTGGCAGCAGTGAGCCATTAAATTGACTCATCCATTACAATGGCTCAGGCAAATTTACCATTAAATTTAAATTATTACATATACTAACGAATAATGTGGCAGCTCACCCTGTGCGTACCTACGCAGGCCATTCATGGATGCAGAGGAGAGAAGGAACTCCACATGAACACATCTGGTAGGAGCTGAGAGCAGACCCAGGAGGTGGCCCTTTCCCAGCTGATGGGTGAAAAAGTTGTAAATCACTGTAAGGGGTTCTGTGACTGTGGCTTGAGTTGGCTGATCACTTCTGACAAGTCTTGTCCTCTGTTCAGCAGTGTAGCAGACGAGCAGCCTTCCTGATAGTTAAAAAAATAAATAAATAGAGATAAACAGAGCAATCAACACCTTCCACACCTATGGTTTTCAGCCCTTTACTTCCCCAGGGAAAACACCACATTACTGGCTCGCAATTGGCTTTTTTTCAAGGCTACTTTTGTGAATCCGGGGATCAGGAACTTAATTAAAAAAAAAAAAAGGAATCAGAAAGCCAGCTGAGTGGCTGAGGGACAGCTCTGCAGCAGGGAGGGGAAAGAAGGATTCCACAGCAAAATGCTGTGATGGTGAGATGGAGAGCTGTTTCCTAAAAAAAAGAGGTTAGCTGTCTCCATTGCAGGGAGCCTTTCATCCTACAAAGAAGGTAAAGAAAATATAGCTTAGTTCTTGATATCTTCGGGTGATAAGTGTCACCTGGCTTCACTTAAGTGATTTAAGATGGCTGGAGCACAGCCTGTGCAAAGCCACTTGGACTTCTGCTAGCTGGTTGCTGCACTGGCACAGGTGAGGATCTTCCCAGTCTAGTTAAGCCTCCTGGGTAGGGCTTCAGGGGTTTCATTTTATTGTTCTTACTAAACCAGTTCCTCTACTTGATAGCTAATGCTCTGGATTTCCCAATATCTCCGTGCAGTGCTTTGTCAAGACAAAATTATGCTACATCAATGAAACATTCCGCTTTGCAACTTGCATTTCTAATGCCTGTAGTACTAGAGTGTTGAATTTACACTGAGGTTTCTCAGCTCAGTTTTGAGCCAGTGCTTTAGGAGCTAAATAATATTAGTGATAAATACCTCTCATTTTCCATAACGGAATCTCCAGTGAATGTTTCCAGATTAATTACTCCACACCACGCACCAAAGCAAGTGGAAAAATACCACAGTCCTGTCATTACAGAAAGACCTTGTTCAAAGGTGGCAGAAACATGAAGAGTGAGGGCCCCTTTTTTCCCTGCCATTCACCTGTCTCTGAGGCCCATGGGGTACCCCAAATCTGAGCCTGATGACAAATGCCGTATTGCCTGCAGAGATGTCCGAATGATCTGTGACAGTCTTTTAAAACATATATGTTTGCTGAGATGCTGGAAAAGAGCCTCTTATGGGAAGTAAATCTCCCTTCTGTAGGGATTGTGACAACATGCTTGGTGAAGGCCTATCTGTTACACAGCCACTTGGCATGCTGTAAGGAAACAGCAGGAACAGGCTCACAGTTATTACTGCAGGTGAAGAAATCATTTAAACTCATACGTGTCCCTTCTCTTCATGTTTTTTATTAAGCTGCTGAGGTCTCAAATTCATTTCTGCTGGACTAAGGATGGGCAGTTGGATCAGATGCTCCCGCAGGCTGGTTTTTGGGTCCTGCCTTAGTGCAGCTTTTAACATAGCGGCGCCCATGTTTGCGATGCCAGAGCACCAGCAAGGATAATTGTAACAGCAAAGAGTGATAGACGCCCTGGGGTACGCCAGGCAACAGAGGGCAGGAATCATTTGAAATGTGCCTTTAAAGGAGGATCATATTCTGTCAAATAAAGTAAAAGAGAAAGAAAACAGAGAATCTGGGGCCTTTCATCTAAAGTATTTAATTCTAAGAAAAACGTTCTCTGCTACCCAACTTCAAGCGTACTGTCTGGCAAACAAATGTGCGCATCGCTGGTGCTCTCAAGAAGAATTTGGATTGCAACAGCTTCACCTGCTGTCCACAGCAGGATGGCAAAAGTCTCAGTGGATCTGGATGAGATGGTCGGAACACGGGGCAAAGCTGGAGAAAGGTGCTCAGGAACCTCTCCAGCAGACCTGGTGCCTGGTGCAAGCCAGCGAAGAGGGAGCAGAGAGCACCCACCAGTGCCTGGGGAAAAGACACTTAAAATATCTCTCCCCGTCCTGCCAGAGGCAGAAGTTTTGGAGAAATTGCTCCACACAGGGCTGGGCTGGCTGGAGGCTCCGCTTTACGCAGCTACAGGGGGTTTGCAGCAGCGCTCAGTGCTTGGGAGGGGGGCGGGAGGGAGGACAGTTTGAACGTGCAACACTCTGGTACGCATGACCGAGGAAATCACTGAAGATCAAAGTACATGTTTATTCAAGGCAGCTGACCTGTCTGCAGGAGATTTTTGCTCCTCCAGTACCCTGAAGACAAGAGCAAGTGTGAAACAAAATGCCATAGAAAAAGCAGTACCTGGAGCTCCACCTTGCTGCCCGAGGCTGCTATTTGCTGCTCATCAACAACTTGAGATTTTTCTTCTCTGTGGTATAATGCTACACAAATCCTCACAGGAGGCTTTAGAAAGACAGGTACAAAAACGGGGCAAGTGCCACTGAATAACAACACAGCCCCATCTGATCAAGCCCAGACTTTATCTTCCCATTGCGCTGGCTATAACTGTTGTTCATTTTATGCAATTATATCACGTAACAGTTTATATATTTCCAGTGCATTTTCTTATGCATTATGTCATTCTCTTAAAATGTGGGATGTGTGGGCTTATTGTTGCTATTGAAGCTGCTGGTGGTGTTTGTTTGTTTGTTTCTGGATAGTCCATCAGTCTGATCAGATGGCAGGGCATTCGGGCCAGCCTCTTGAAGTTTTGGTTCCAGAGTCGCCTCTTCACAAGGTTAAAAACTCCGAGGCAGTTTCTAGCACTACATCCACAAAGCAGGTGGTTGATAAGATTATTGGCTCAAGAAAATAGAAAATTCATGGCTGGGCCCGCTATAAAAGGAAATTCTTTTAAATGATTTACAAATAAATGAACTTTAGCGCAGCAGAATCAGACCCTTGGGTATGAAGAGTCGTTTTACTGTATATGGAGACACTAGAGAGGTCTGTTTTAAACAAGAAATAACTTGAAACAGAATGAGAAATGGAGGGGAGGGGGGAGCAAATTAACCCTTTTTTGACTGCTGGCACTACTCAAGTAGCTTTTTGGAAGATCCCTTGGGGAGTTCCTCTGTTAAATGCTACAATTTACAAGTGGGTTTAACTACAACATGTTGCTTTTCAACCACAGACAGACAGGAAAAGATCCAATTGACACCTGCTTCAGACAACAAACGGGACACAAAAGATGAAACTCATTTCAAAGGGTCTATTTGTTTGTCTCTTGTCATGGATTAAACCAGGGGGCCACTATTTCAGGACAGATTCTGTTCCCATTCCAGTCAACAGAAAAAAAGTCTATTTGTGTGAATAATGCAGAACTGGCCCTTGGCGAGGAAACGTGTTGGTTGTTGCTGAATTTTACTGACAATTCTGTAGTAAGCGAGGATATAGTACGTCCGAAATGCTTGGTTTGCAAGCCAGATGTTTGAAATATGAATATTCACACTTGCAGAACTTTAAACAGACCGATGAAAGTTTACTGAAAAACAACTGGGAATACAAGAATTTTTTTAAGAATGCAAAGTACCACAGTGCTTTTTAAAAATAGGTTTTCATTTATTTGATTCAAGACTAACTCAATTTAGAAAATTCTTCCTGTCTAATGCAATTTCTGTGTGTGTGTGTGTAAAAACAGAGAGAAATTGCTGAAATTATGCTTTTTAGAAATGCAAACCAAATGAAAAAAAAATTACTACCTAATTGCCAGTAGTTTCATTAAACGACATAGCAAGATGCTGAAGCAGACACTCCAAATCATCAATATGCTTTAAGAAATCCCCTGCACACCAACTGTTACTGGGCTCCCCTAAACACGTGCATGCCTAATAAACTCTTTGGGTGTGGATGAGGCTGTGAGCAGCTTGGCTGCAACCCAGCCCTGCCTGCCCAAAGGAAAAAAGAAAAAAAAAAATAAAGCCTGACATGAACATTTTGGCAGCTCTTTGTTTCAAAGAGAACAGAACACTGTCTACTGCTTGCTGCCCTTTGACTTTTTTCATGGATGAGGCGGTGGATGGGGTTTCCAAATCCCTGCCCCTGCCAAACAACAAGCCAGGTTTTGTCCTCAGATACCTGCCCCTAGTCCCCTGGAGTTGTGCAGAGTTTGGTCCACACATAAGCTGTAGCTTGTGTAATTAATCACTGGGGGTGGTTGCGGTAGTTACGAGCCTGGACTGTTATCCGGTGTTCCATTCTTATGATTAATCTCATGATCCCCACCACCTTTTTTTTTTTTTCTTAAAGCCTACAAACTTCAAGCTACAGAGTATATTGATTTAGTGGGACATTTTTTTAAACTTGCATTTCTAACGCCAACATGTATAGAGAGGAAGTAATGAAGTCAGAAAGACTCCAAAGCAGAAGACAAACCCCAGCAGCTGCACATTTTAACTCCCAGCTCCTGAGCAATGCTGCTGAGCCTGCCTTGAAGAGGCCTAAAACCTGCATTTGGGAGCATTTGGGAATCTTGCCCCTGGTGGCATTTGCTGCTATTGAGTCCCCGTAGTTTGGAGGCCACCACAGTCACAGGAGGCTGCAGAAACCAGATGATACAGACAACCGATGAGCAACCAAACCCCACAATATATTGTGTGTTACAGAGCACGGGTTCCAGCGCACACACGCAACGTAGGTGATGGTGCACAGGGGAGTGCTAACTCTGAATTTCCTGCCTTTTGTAGCAAAAAACCTGTGCCCCCTCCAACGATGTTAAAATTCTGCTAACAAATAATTCTGTGTTAAATGCTAGTTTTTAGCATGTGTTTACTGAAATGCTTTAAATCTGACTTCTGCCCTTTTAACTCCCCATGGTTCCTTGAGGCTAAAAGACACAGGGTTTTTGTATCAGTTTAACTCTTCTAATTTGAACCGTGATACTCAAATACTGTGGTGCAACTGCCCCCTCTCTGCAGGTAGAGACGATGCAAACATAAATTGTGTTCCAATCTGGAGGAATAAGCTATACCAGTGTAGAGCACCTTTTGCTGTTAACCTCGCCTTCCTTAGGACTTTCGCTAATTTAACAGTTCCAATTAAAAAAAAATCATCCCCTCTAACTGAAATAGATAGAAAAATCTATGTGTAAAACAGGTATGGGATACAAAAGGGCTGGAAGGCATGGTCGTTCCTGGCTAATAATTCAGTCTGAGGTATTAGGTCTTAAAGAGATCAATTGGATGTGTGTGGAACTAAAAGCTGCTGATTGTTGGTGCATTAGATGACAAAAATGCTAGCAATGGTTAAGGGTGCTGAGCGTGAACCCCCTCAGGAATTCCAAACAAACTTATATGATTGCCTGATAAACTAATTTCAACCGGACAGCATTTAACATGTGTAAATGTTTAAATTGCTCTGTTTTGTCTCCTCCTTGTGATCATCAAGGCTGCAATATCTTTTCAAATGAGTTTAGTATGGTGGCTCTAATCCTGTCTCTAGAAAACACATGGCAATCCTCTTGGAAACAGACTACAAACAGTTCTGGTTCATGTAGTGCAGTGGTTACATCTATAATGGCATCTCCTTATTGTAGACATCAGTACCAAGTAAAGTAGTTGATAGGATCGTTAAAGAAATAGAAGACTTGCAAGCATAACATGAAAAGAGACATTATATCTCTCCAGTGCACTAGCATTCTTTGACTCAGCAAAATAACAGATAAAGCTTATGTGGCCTTGCAGAAAGACTCTTACTAGAAATTATTACATGAACTTAACAATCGTGATTGAAAGGGCAAAATTCTACCACTGACTGAAAATTATTTAAACAGTAAAAACTAAAAAAGAGTAGAATAACATAAACATATATGTATGTGTATGTGTGTATATATATAAATAAACATAGACTGAGAACGGATGTGCTAAATTTGGCAGATAACACAAAACCGATAAAGCTAAACAAAGCTGAAGGAAAATAGGAAGAAGCTCCATTCAAAACAGACAGTGCAACAATGAAGAAAGAGCAGAAAAATGTAGCAGAAATGATGCTGCAAAAATACTCTCATGTGTTACTTGACGCTAGAGGAACCGTACTAACCTGAGTGCCAGCGTGGATGATCGACAGTTGCTTGGGGAGAAGTAGTCAGAAGAAAAAGCCGTGAAGGATGGAGAGAAAATAATGCTTTAAATATTCTCTTGCTGTCATTTCAGTTAGTGTTTTAAGTGATAACTCTATATCAAAACTAGAAACCAGTAGATAAAAAATTGCATGTGACAACCAGGGTGAAGGGAACTTTCCCATGTGAGAAGGGACCTAGAAGGACCAAAAGGAGGGAAGGGAGCAGACATACCAGTGGACAGAATAACACCTAGTTAAACTAGCGACTGGTTTACACAAAGGGAAACTACCTCTTCCGTACGACTGGACAGAGAGAATGCAGCATCATTAAATGACATGACTTCTGAAAGGAAAATGGAGTATGCTTTTTAATAAATAATGCCTAGCACTGTAAAAATGAGTAGTGGGATTCAGGCAGAGAAGTGTTGAAAGCAGAAGAACAAAGAATTCCTCCACAAATCTAAGCATTTCTAGGAGACCAAAATCTCTTCCACAGCATAACATCAGCAAAATCAGTGGTCTTTCATCTAGTTTTTAATGTGGACTGCTGCATTTTATTCAGTAGACATACGGATCCCTGTGCAGTTCCTGAGCCTACTGACAATACATTTGCTTTTCTTAGCTGCTTGTTGCTTCTCCACAGATTCAGAAGCCACAGGCTGAAAATCTCCTTTCTAAAGGATTTCAACCCTCAGAGCTCAGGAGACAGTCATCTCAAGACCAATTAAAAAAAAAACAACTAGTGATGGGAATGGAAAGATTCTCCATTGGACTTAATTATCTAGGACAAGGAGGAAACATCCCTTTCATCCATGGGTTGTGTAATTGTCTATTACGGGCTACAATCTTGGCTTTAAACTCATACTGAATTAAATGGAAGAAGGATTTGACCCATAAGGATTCAGACATTTTGAAGCATCTGATCTGCCAGTTGCTGACAAAAAGAACCTGGGAAAAACAGTTAATTACTTAGACAATATACTTGCAATGTCTCATAAGCCCCTTTCTCTCAAAAAACAACCAACAACCAAACAAAGAAACAAGAAACCTGGGCTGATTCTGCCTGTCTCCACAGTGAACACGTGCATTTACGAAAGTAAGTTTGCCTGTTGCCCAACTGGAAATCCAGGCCATAGAGAGAAAATAAATTTTGTGTGTAATTTGGGGGATGTCTGTGTGTGTCTATATATATATATAATTATTATTAAATAGAAGTAGAGTACAGGAAATTCAGAAATAATAAGCACTCAAAAGACTGGTCAAGGGTCTTGCTACAAATAAAGAAACCACGCTAAGAAACCAGTTACAGTCTGCGTTAGGCCGGCAAACTAGATTTTAAATTAAGTTTTAGCTGGAATGAGTTTCCAAAGTTATTTTTAGCCTCAACCATGTGAGAAGCACATGGCTCCATAAATACATTCTCCTCAAGAATAAGTTAACGGGGGTGGGGTGTGTGGAAGGAAACAACCTAAACAATTCATTTAAATTACTGAGTTAAGAATTTTATAGCTTTGTTTTTGAAACATTTCTCATTAAAGCCCGATTCACTTTTGCAATAACATGCATACATATACCAACAGCGCAGAGGACAGTAGACTGGTGGAAGGATTCACACGGATCCCTGTAGCCGATAGCATCCTTGCGTTTTCCCCCCAGAGCTGAGTGAGAGGTGAATTACTCACCAGAGCATTTTGGTGCAGCTGTGACAGGCTCTGGCTATGAGATGCCCCACAAAGGAACCTGCCTTTTCCTCTGCACATTCAGAGAGGGCTTTGGGAGAGCCAGCTCGCGTGAAACCATCGAGGAATCATTTTGGAAAACTGTGAACAAGAAAAAAAAGAACAGTCATGCAATAACGCTCATAGACTTTCAACAAATACAAGGGGAGGGACTCACTGCATACACTAAACATGTTTGGCCTTCTGGTGGAATAAGCACCTGAGAAAGGACTTTTGCGACAGAAATCTAGTCTGTTTTCCCAGCCATATCAGTAGATATTACAAAAAGGCAACAGTTCCTCTACAAACCTCCTCTCTCCTCTGGGTAGACATAAAGATGACAAAGGGCTTGTGCAGTGAAAGAGTATCATTGTGTCCTCAGACTGCAAGCATTTCTGTTAGGAGATGCTCCTTGGCTTTAGGAAACGAAACAAACCAAACAGAACAAAAAACCAAACAACAAACTAACCAACCAAACCAACCAACCAACCAACCAAAGGCAGATAAATGAGGTTATGGGGCTTGTTTATTCTGGTTCATTCCCTGACCCAAGAGGTCACAGGCCAGTCACCTGGGTGCTGCAGCTCCCTATGTCTGCAGGTTGATGAGGAAATTCAATCCTGGTAGGAGAGCAGATACTCAGGACTTTGCTGCTTCTGCAAGACAGAGGCATTTTGGTCATTTTGTTAAGTTGACGTAGGCAACGAATTGCTGTTGCAATGGTGAAATTGGCTCCCAGTCTGGAGGGGACCCTCTGAGGGGTCTCCAGGACCATCTGTGGCCAACAGGGCCATGGAGTGAGGGCAGCTGGACCTCCGTGCTGACGAAGAACCTGGAGGACTTAGCTGGTCCTTCCAGTTTGGGAGCTTTATTCTTTATTTTTCTTGTGCTGGATGGGAGTCATTTAACATGACTGTTTTGTTACATTGGATTTCCTGTAGAAGATGATACACATAAAGGTTAAAATAAATGCAGTCACTGTGAAATCCAGGAAAAGGACTTCATTAGCTGAAACGGCAATGAATTGTATTTTTTGGCATGCTGGAGTCTGGGTTTCACCTCCCCACTGTATATGTCTATGCGTGTATCTCTGACTAAGGGCTTGATTTTCTTAAACTCCACAGAGAAGTTTATCTTTGGTTTCTTCTACTGTGGACTACTGGCTTTGCCTCTTTTCAACCTACAGATCAAAGACGTTATGTAAAAACAGTGCAATTATGACTAAAATAAACACTTTAAACCCTGTTACTTTGATTTCATCCAGATTTTTTTGCTAGGTTTGTATTAACGCTCATATGACTCAATCAGCATTGGTAGCAATAAAATACACATGATAACCCCCTGCTGATGCATCATTTGTACCCAGAAGACTTCAGCAGCGCAGCTTGTATTTTATTTCCTTTTTCTAGCCTCTGTCAAAAGTACATGCCCTTGTGAAATGTACATGTGATACTTAGAAATCAAAAGAACAGCTAATTAATTGCATCCCACCTCCTCATATGGAAAATGGATCGAGACTAGCATCTCAAACACAATGTGTTTGCTTTAAATAGCCAAAAGCGGAGGGACCAGAGAGATCTGTGGGGAATTTTTGGCACCATATGAAGATTCTTTCAGCCCTCGAATCCCCCACCCTTGAGTTCTGTGGTGGGTTAGTAGGGAAAGGATATAAAATTGTGGAATTTTTTTTAAAGGCTTTTCTCTTTGTTTTCCATTCTCCTTGGCTGCGCTCTTATATTTTAATACCATATAATAGTAAGGAACAAGGAGGGTCATTCAAAAATATTTTTTAATCTTTATTAAAACCAGAACTGCCTTTTGCTGCTGCTGGACCACATTTACCTACAAAGTCCTAAGATGGCTGAAAGGACTGCAACCATAGCTTCTACTTAGGGGTTTTGAGGGGTGCCCACACACGTCTGCGTGACTGCTGGCAGCGGAGAATACCCGTCTCTTGCGAAGTTTTTACATGGTGCTGACCACTTCAGTATCGAGGCATTTCCCCGGGGTCCACAATTAGATACCAGCATTGCTCTTTTGCTTCTGAACAAAAAAGATGCTTTGCTTAAGCCTGACTTTTTCCACTTAGCCCCCCTTTCATTAAGGCATATTTAACTTTAATTCACCATGATGGGACAGTGGGATGAATTTAAGGGTTTTGGTGAATGAGGAGAGGATTGCTCATGTATTAATAGCTATGAAGTGCCACAACAGCCAGAGATGGAGCAAATGCTTGATCTCAGCTGTGATGTGATTTAGTTCTTTCGATTCTAAGAGTATGTGTACATTGAGCGCTTTATACGGCCATATACGTACTTGCACTTGCAGACTTACTTTTACTGTCTGCCCCAGAAAAAGAGACTCAAAAGGCCTAAAGAGGGTTTCTGGAAGGAATACGAAGGGTACAGGGAATATGAAGGTTTAGAACGGAAAGTTTAATAATTCAGAAGTATTAAGGCTGGCCCAGTCTATTCCAGTATGGGGGACGGAGTGCCTATATTTGCTTTTCCTCCTCCTGCGTGCTGTAAAATCCCAGCATCTATTGCCATTTGCACAAATTGGCAATGCAGCCTCAAATCACTGGAATTAATTTCTTCCACCTGTGGGGATTTCTATTTCTTCCTGTGTTTGTAAAGGATACTGTGTTCCCCTCCAGCATCCATGCCATGGGCAAGATCTCAAGCTGCTTCTATAGAAAAGAATTCAAACTCACTGCTAATACTGATAGAGACTAATCAGATAATCCAAGTGCCTTGCTTACTCACAGAGGCACAGCTACTGGGAATCGAATCGCTGACATGATCTCATATACTATGTGGAACGTAACATGGAACTATTAGGAACATGAGTATCAATTAGCAGTCATTCCTAAAAACAAGTAATCAAGAATTAAACATAAGCATTAGCAACAGGGAATTTTAAAAGGAGAATCTAAATTTCTTTACACACGAAAAGAAAAGCAATATTAAAAGAACAGCAATTTGGCTTGTATTATGCATGAAGATGTCTGGGCTTCTCCATTATTACCTTTGATCTTGAAAAAAAAAGTCTAAGCAGATTAGAGAAAAAAATCATTAAAAAGAGCAAAATGCCATGTTAGAAATCACATGAAACATTCTCATTAGAGCATACACATTCTACTTCACACTCTTTGATGCAGTTACAATGGAATATTTTTTTTTCTCGTGAAGACTGGGGGAAAGATAACTTCAGTAAATCCTGGGTACCTACCAAAATAAATGGATCAACAGCATCTCGTCCTGAATTATCTTGGCAAAAACATCCAGCAGAAATTACAGCAACATCACAGATATGCAGACCAAGTACCTTAAACCAGTCAAAGTATCTATTATTGCTTGTTTTTATCTTTCTCTAAAGGGAAGCTATGTTTGACCTCTAAGGAAGGTCAACAACTTAATTATTGTACTCAAGACAAAGCTACTCTGTGCACAGGAAATGAAAGCTAAAGAGAAGCACTTTGAAAAGAAAGACGTTTTACTCTCTTAAATAAATGAGACCTGCTAAATTCAATATTGTTTTCATCCTGACCAAGGCTTCTGGCTGGATGCTAAGTGATGTTCATCAGGTCAAGAGAGGAAATCCAAGAGCCTTCCTGCCTTTGCAACACAAGAGTTGTAGCAGGGCAAATCAGCTTGGGAGACAGGAAAAGAAAAAAAGCCTGTATAGGGAGGGCTCTCACAGCCATACTTCATTAGAAAGCCAAATCCACTTGCTTAAGCAAAGCAGCATCTGGAGGCGTTTTGATTAAAAAACCACCAATCACTCCTTATGCCAGGACACTGGTTAGAAGAGGATACCCCAGTTCTGGAAAGTTGCAAACTGAAGAACAGGGAAGAGGCAAGACCAGTCAGGCTCTATGCCTTAGCAGTTCACCATCAGACACATGCCACCTTCTGAAAGAACATCTAACGTTATAGCTTAGCCAGAAAGTCTAAACAAGAAGAAGGAAGGGTGTGTCACCATCACAAAATATAAGCACTGTGCTACGGTGCCGAGTTTTTAACCTAATACTGCTCTCTCAGCTTGTACCTCCATTTTTACTTTACTGCTATACATAGAAGCTCTGAGAGGTTTGATTAGTCTTTGAGGTCATTCCAGTGAAAATGCTGTGCTGTTATTTGGGTTTGTGCTAACTGGTGCTAATCAGGCCAGCAGGAAGGACAGGCTGTAGTTCATGGAAAGAAAGGGCACAGAAACATTAGAGTTACGGAGAGAATCCAGCTTCACCCAAAAGCGCAGAAAAGGACTGCTCTTGACCAGTGTTGAAAAAGCACAAATCTTTAATTAGGGTGGTCTGGCAAAGGGTGCAAATCACCAGCCACAAGCCTTTTCCAGAGAGAAAAATATGCCACTTCCAGTAGATAATGCAAAGGCTGCAGCCCTGCGCTGGGTGAGGAGGGGAGCGACCACTTTACCATCAATCAGACAAATGTCCAGATTACATGATCTTGGAGTGTCCCTAGGCAGAAGAACACAGGCAAGTGTGTATGTGTGCGCTACCTTTTTGTAGAGCTTAACTACACATTTTTCCATTATTTGTACCAAAGTTTGTGCCCACGGGCTACAAGTAAGTACTCCCGCAGAAATGGCCTGATTGGGCCAGCGCAGCTTCTCCTATAGTTAACAGGAACCATCAGCAAAGGCCACTGTAACAACCAGCCTGCTTCTTTTGATCCTTCTTCTTATGGACTGAAGACTAAACCTCCAACCACCCAGCACTGTAGTGTGGTTTGATTCCCACCCTGTGGCACAGCCAAGAAGCTTCCTTCACTATCGTCCCATGTCCTCTCTCTCCCCACTGCATCCTGCTCAGGCTGTGAAATACCTCCTCGGTGTCATATGGAGGAGGGTGGGAAGTCCCAGAGGGTAAGGAAAACCCTTCTGGCTCCTTACCTGTGGTAGATCTCCACCTGTGGGGCTGGTTGACACTCATTTTTGGCAGCCTACCTGCTCAGTGATGACTCAACAGGATGATGTTTTCCAAGAGCATCCCAGTGATTTAAAGCTCACGTTGCATTTTCAGAAGTCACGTAGAATTCAGAAGCCTGTGTTAAAAATAATGCCAATAGCAAGTCAATAAAGGAAGGAGCCTGTGGAAAAATCAACAGCAGTCATGCAATGAGAAGCTATCTTAATCCCCACTCAGAAGGAAAATTAGTTTGCACAGATAGCCTTAATCCTGGCATTTCTTAGCATTTGAATACTTGAAAAATTCTTATGTAAAAGGAAGAACAATCTGAACTGCTCAGTCTTGAAGAGTTTATGAGCTTCAAGAATGCAAGCGATCTTTTGAGTCCAACATCACCATTTATCTAACACGTCTTTAGCGATGTTTTGAACTATCTGATTTCCACAACGCCTCCTTTCTTCTTCTTTTAGGGCAGAACCGCCCTAAAACTAATTGGCACCGGTAACTGGCAATGTTCACAATTGCAGGATATTCGCTGCAGATAAGTCATTTCAAAAGGAGAACAACAAAGTTTCAAGTTCAAAATCAGGTACTTTCTGCCTTTTTCTAGCTAGTGGAAAAATGAGGAAAAATTGTCCCAAGTAGGCAAACTTTCGCTGAAGTCTGCACAGTGGCTGAGAACCGGATGGTCTGGCTAATGAGAATGACTGGTTATATAGATTTAACACAAACAGATTTTAGAATGGCTGCGATTGGATTTAGTCTGTCCACATGTATCTGTTGACAAAGCCCACAGCCTGTATCTGGGCCAAGGCTTTCACAGTCACTGCTTCCAGGATGTAAACTGTCATCTGCAGTCTTTGTTCTCAAATGTATGGCCTTGCATTTTGCTGGTTAAAAACACATGTTCAGAGGAGTCTACCAAGTGTTGCAGTTTGCCTCGCAGACTTGACCCGTCTTGTTTATTTACCACTACAGCGTATCTGCAATCCTTGATAACAATAATGAATAGCCTAGGAGCAAGAACAAATCATTGCAGAACCTTGATAAAAATACCCTCCTGATACCCTTCAGTTCTGATATATCGGTTTACTCATTTAATATGTGCTACATTTTGGGTAGTGACATCCTAAAACTATTTTGTACAGTCATTTTTATTATTAAAACCATACTGACTGGTGTCATTTATGTCACCATTTCTCTAACTAGCTTTTGACTATTTTGCACCGCTGATTTTCTTGCAGTTGTCTCAGAACTGACACCAGGTTAACTGGCCTATATTTACTTGGGGAGGCTAGGAGAAGGGGATCATCTCCTTCATCCTTCTAAAATAACAACACATTTGTTCACTTCCAGGTCTCTGGAATTTCCCTTGTACCTTATGAAGTAAGGGGGTCCACAAGAGATGCTGATATAAAGTACAGACTGCTATAAGCAAGAGAAAAACATTTTGGCCTGGAGGCTTGGAAACAACTTTGTAACTCTTGCTTTCAACCTGATTAGTATGGAAATGGATAGTATTTGTTTCTGTGGATTAGTAACCAGTCCTGGTATTGATACTGATGTATTCAGCTCCCTTAGAGCTACATTCAGTTTCTGCAATTTACACCCATCTAAAATCTCCAGTGTTAAATTACTGAGTTACTCCGACTCCAGCAGCAGCACGACATGGCATTACCAAGCACTGCCTGGTTTCCACCTGTTACAGTAAATTTCCTGCGTTCACACTAAACTGTGCCCCAGCTTGCAAATATCAGCACAACCGGCCTGAATTGCAGGATTTTATTAGACCTCCTGAAGTTGGCAGTTTTATCTGGTTTCAAGTTTCATTAGGAAAGCTGTGCTCCAACTTCAACCATTTTTGAGGGTAACGGGGTATCACCACATGCGTTAAAAATGGAAACAACTACTCATCCTTCAGGAGAACATCAGTGCATGGAGACATCACTAGGAGACAGTCTTTGACAGCAGACATGCTTTACTAATTTTTTTCTCAATCTAATTTTAAAGGCTCAGAGAGAGCTGGTCTTTGGCTTTTCTCTACTGCAGTAAATGAATTGTTTTCTCCTTCACACGTCTGTATTTTCAGGTTGTGCATACATGGAGTCATTTTAATGGGACATTAGAGTTGCACTGAAGTCACAGAGTGCTCTCTGAAGGCCTGACAGACAAACAGATGGCAAAAAAGGGAGTTCCTAGACACCAAGGAGCAGCAGTCAGGAGAAACAGCCCTGAAGTCCAGTTGACATTTCTCCTTTATACACTGGAGTGAAATCCATTCTGCTGAAAAATTCTGCCTGTCATTGACAGTAAAACCATCTGAAATTAGATCTTTAACTTTGCAGAAAAAAAGAGTACGTAAACATTAATACCAAGTTAGGAGAAATCCAGCAAGAAAGTCCTCTTTCATTAATGATCTGTCTTTAAGAGACTCCCCATAGATTTCCAGAAAACACAATAGATTCTGCTGCTTTCCCTTATTCTTGTGAAAAGGAAAAAGACAGCTAGAGTTAGAGATCCCTCTTGTCTTTTTTGTTTGGTTGGGGTTTTTTGGTTTTATTTTGTGGGGGTTTTTTTGTTTGTTTTTGTTTGTTTGTTTGTTTTGTTAGGGTACACCATACCTGAGTGCTTAGGACGTTATTTTCCTTTCATCAAGAAGCAGTTTTCACAGATACACTGTTTAAATGGGCACAGGGTCAATCTCTCTGCATTTTCTTCCACCCCTACTCACAACAGAAAGAAAAGAAAATTGCATAATAGCAGAATAGCTTTCACCACTGCTTTTAGGGCTGATCCAATATCAGCATTTGTCTTTCAAGAATCCCCACTATCAGCACCACAGAGGTAGAACTGGTCTTTATTCTTCATTAAACATCCAAAGGGCCAGATACCCTGCGGGAGTGCATTAGGGTAGTGGCTACTGAGCTCAGATAGAAAGAACTCATTCTGCACCATGATTTCTTTCAGTTCTTGTGGGCTCTGAAGTTTGATTTCCCCAGATCCTCAAATGCATCTGCAGAGACAGACTCCTAAGCTTGAGAGGCAGAACGAGCTTCACATCCTTCATTTTCACACCTAATTTCTTTAAATGTTTATTCAGGAGTCTTAAACTATTTGATGGAATTTTGTAAATCAAGAGCAATTCTGTTCAGTGACTATTCCATGGCAATATAAAAGTGACCAAAAGGGTTGGTCAACAAGAGTATGTGAGGAGCCCCAGTGGTTTAGAGAGGGATGCAGAGCTCCAGCTGCAGACTTTGTGCCTTAAGGTTTGCTATAAATAAACTTATGCCCTGTAAAGTTCCTTCTGCTCCTTATATGGCTTTTTCATTGATGTTCCTCACATTTGTAATGGAAAGACTGCGCTGAACAGTGACACAACAGTTCAACCAGACTCCTCTGGTTCTCGGCATTTCTGCAAAGACTTCACCCAACACAAATTCGGGAGCACTAGTTGTGATCCACAGCAAGTGCAATCCACCAGTGGCCAGGCAGAAATGACCAGCCTCTCTGTCCAAAACGGTAGCGGCAGAGTCCTAACTGTTCTTTCCTTCGGATGTGTTATCCAGATCAGGAGTAGGAACCACCTGTAGTAACCGCCCGGTTCAGCTAATTTTACTGTAATCACATCCCAGATCTTCTCTGACCTCCCTGGGTGTAAGCTGTCAGCAAATACACACTGGCTCCTTCTTGCAGTATTAATTCTGCAAGCCTTAGAGATTTTATTTCAAAAAAATAAAAACCTGTTAAAAAGAACATGTCTTTGTCTCCTTTAATAACAAAGGGTGGAATTCAATGTTGTCTTGATGCACTTGTTGCCAGAAGAGTTTCCTTCTGAAGTATAAAAAGCCACTGCAAATCAATGTGTTTCACTGATATAGCACTGATACTAGAGAACTTTAATAGCCTTTGCTGTGCTGCTTCTTCTGTGGAGAAAGTGGTTAATTGTCTATACGCACATGGGCAAATGCATCAATTTCTGTCTGTAGCTTGTGTCATGGGCTGCAGCAAACAAGTACTGCAATTTATACCAGACAATGGAGAATATGAATATTTTCTTTACTACTCAGCTCCAGGAAAGGATAATTACTATAAGCAAAACCAGATGAAAATCTGAGAATATTTTATGATCCACTTTCATTTAAAAAAAATCTCTATTAGCCTTAGAACAATGGGGCCAAATTCACACTTGGGGTAACATCACTGACATCAGTAAAATACTATAATTAATTTGGCCCATGGGATCTACTTTTCACAAGGATGACAGCCAAATTCTGTAGAGAAAATCCTTCTATACTGACTAATTTGGCTTTGAAAAGACAGCACAGCTGTACAAGCAGTAATCCAGTGGGCTGGTTCTTCAAGTGCAACTCCACTTAGGTCTGTAGGATAAAGCTCAGTTATAACTACCTGAGAATCTGGCCAAGTGCCTTTTCCAGACCAAATGGGAGATCACAGTATAAATATTATTCAGCACCAGAATAATGCTTAAGCAACCTTCAGAAAAACAAAGAGAAAGATACTGGGAGGTAGAATTTAAGAGCAATCAGGTAGCCAAAGATCTAAATGAAATGCTGATATCCCCTGCTAATCCTTTCTTATCCTGTCTCCTCTCTCTCCCACCAAGCAGTCTCCTGAACCGTATTAAGCTGCTGAAAGAATCACCAAGAAAAGCAGAAGGCTCTTTTGCTGTTTCTGTCGTAATTTATTTATTCTGAAACAGAAAATTCTTGTCTGTTTCAGTGATGACGTTTTAATGAATCCATCAATCACTGCAAACTCCAAACTAGAATCCTACATAAGAGAGACCTATTTGTAATACCTGACCTAAGCCCATACCTAATGAAATTAGTTCTCAGGGAGACAATACAGGTCTTTCATTGCTGCTGCCATGGAATTGTAGATGATTAAGATGGACAGGGCCTCATGGGTCCTCAAATCCAAGGCCCTACATCTAGCATCACTTTATCCTGCCTCGTTCTCTTGAGTGCGTTATCTAATCCTTTGCTGACTGATTGCTACCCACCTTACGACTTCTCTTCCACGGGCAAATTTTCATTGTGTGTTGCCTAAAGCAAGCTCTTGATCACCCTTACAGGGCTTCAGTTCCCCAATGATTTTTAGTGTGTTTGGATCCATGCTATCTCCTCTCCTCTTAATTATTTTAAGTATTTCCAATGTTGCCTTTTGCTTTTCTTGATTCCTCACTCATTTGCTCTGTACCTCTCGGTGCTGCAGGTTCTATTTTAAGGGCAGCCCAGCCAATGCTGCATCACATCTCTCACCGTGTTGGGTTCCTGAGGGCACAGTCATAGCCAAATCTGACTTTTTTTGGCCGCTGCCATAGGTAGTAAATACCTCAAGCTCACTACATCATGACTCAATTCTTTGCTTCCCTTTTTACGGCTAACAGACCCATTCCAATTTGCTTTCATTACCTTTTCACCATTTCTCTTAGGTTGATGTTTCACAGTTCTCACTTTATGGCTCTGCTTGCTTACCACAGCATTGCTTGTCTTTGCCACCTGTCCCATACCTACAGGATCTGACCTTATTTCTTATACCAAGATTGAGAGGATCAATTAACCAGTTGTGTCGAGAGCATTCTCCCTAGCAATTTCTCTTTCCCAGGACCCCCCCAAATAACGCCATTGAGATGCAAATCCTTAAGATGATTTTAAAAATCAAATTTGACTTAGAGAAGATCCTGACAACACATTCAACCTTCTGAGTTCTTCACTCTTCACTGACTGTTATTTTGGCTGCTGGTGATTTAAACTTATGTAGATGACTTAAATGCATTCAGTGTGCTACATTAATGGAAAAATCCATAGACAAATATCTCTGCTGGCTTCAGAAGTATCAAAGAAAACAGTTGCTGCTCCCTCGTGGTCATCAGCATCATCCCCATTCTGAAAGTTACCATCGCCTAAACTTTCCTTCTATTTATGATCTTCTATTTAGTGTCTGTTTACAGAGATGCTTTTATCTATGCTCTTGGTTAAGTCAAAGTGAACCACAGTAATGAAGACTTGCTATTGAAACAGCTTAAATCAAACCACGTCTGCAGCCTCATGTGGTGACTCGACAAGTCTCAGATCCAGAGACTGTTACGAAAACCAGTTTCTAAAGCAACTGCACAATCCTCAACTCAATGATTTCTCTCCATCCTTTCCCACTTCCTTTTTTATCACTTGGTAAAGTGTTTTCACTGACTACATCTCCGGTCAGTACTGTCTGGCAGGACTATGAAGCCGTTTTAAAACTTAGGTGGCCCTTTGATTTTCAAAGAACAGAAAGAGACCAGAACACTTATATTGTATACAATACAGAAATCAAAGCTTAGATGTTATCACACAGCTGACCTCCTTCTGTGCTCACCATGGATGGCATCACACAGTAAATCTGCCATTATAAAGTGAATGGCAATTTCAAAACCTTTAGAAAAAAATATCTTCTTATACTGGGACCAGCACACGATGAATAGTTTGCTGTCAGTGGGCCTTTATTCTTTTGAGGTCCGCTGTCCCTTACTATATTCACTACCAAGATACTTCTTTTCCCATCTTTTAAAACCCAGCATGAAAATCAGACAGGGCTCTTGCGCCTGCTTCTCCCTGCTTTACACTTGAAAGCTGGCTTTGCTCACTGTTGCCAATTTTAGTCCTGGAAGGCTGGTATCAAAAGTGGCCAAATGGAGAGACCACCCTCAGAGAAGAATCTGCTTTAGCTGTTTGCCTCTCAGTGATCAAACATGCCCAAATTTCCTTCACAGAGCTAGTTCTGAGGAAACACGTCACTTTTTATTTCCCATTGGGTCTGGAAGAGTTCTGTGGAAAAGCTACCGGAGCACCTGTATCTTAAAGCATAGTCCTCTCTCCACTGGGAGTTGTTCTTGACCTGTTTCCACAGTGCCAGTTGTCCTGAATAGCAGATAATCCTTGTTTCCATCAGCTTTCCTTATTTTCTTTGCCACTGGTTCACATCTAACATTCTCAGTTCTGGAAGAATGATGCATTTCTCTGCTTTTTGGCTCCACGTTGTTCCTCCCTTGTTCTAAACAATCAAGGGACCTGTCTGCCGTCGTGGATACTCATGTCATAACGGTGTGGTGGAATCTCCTCTCCTGCTTGTCTGAAAATCAGTCTCTCTTTTTTTCCTCTCCTCATTATACCCTGTGGAGTCTCAATCCTGGCTGTCTCCACTGTCTTGTCATTTTGTCTTTTGGGGTTAGTTTCCCTTCCTTTCTTCTTTGCCTCTGAATTGTTTCCATTCTCCATTTGAACAAATTTGTTGCTCAGCTTCATCTCTCCTGCACTATCTAATTTCATCCTCTTTGACTTGGGTAGGGTTCTCCCATGGATATCCCATCTCACCTGTCTGTTCTCCAGGCCTTCTTCTTCAGAAGGTCTTATCCTCTAGTGTTGCTTCTGCTGTCTCATCAGGATATTCCTCAATCACATCTTTGAATTCCTGTCTGAATTTCAAGTTACCTCCACTTGCCTCTTTAGCACTTGCATCGTTTCCTCCATGTCTGTAGTCAAACTCTGTTTCATACTTATGTACCTTCCATCATGTGTCACACTGCACTGATGTGTAACGGGGAGCTTCCGCAACCATCCATCATCTTTGTGAGTCCTTTCCTCTTTGGTCCATTTCAAATTATCTTTCAAAAGAGCCTTACGGTGTTAGGTACCAAAATTCCACTTATTACTAGGTACTAGGTGCATTGGTTTGTAATCCCTGTTAGAGAAACAGGAGACTATCACAAGCTGTAAAGCAATAAAAATCCCTGAAACATGATCTGTTGTGGTTGGGCATTTTATTGAAATCCTGGAGAGTCATTTTCAAAAAAGCTGACATACAGGGTTTGGATTTAATCTTCACATTTCCACTCAAACTGTGGCATTGTTTGAACACAACAGCTTTGGGATCCTGGCAAAAGAGTAAAACTGTCCGAGCTGTTCCACTCTGGTTTGAATTATCTCTCTTTTTATTTATTTATTTTTAGCTTTGAAGTCTGTGTACTTTAAAAATCAATGAACATCATATTAACAAGCAGACACTAATTACATTTTAACAAACTGGAAAGGCTTGGCTACAAATCTTTGAAAAGATAAATTCCAATTTTAAAAAGCTTCCTAATCCAATTGGCATCATTGTAGTAAGACACTGACAAAATCTGCACAGAATGGAAATGTTAAAAGAATCTGTTTTTCAGAAATTTTTTCTATGATTTATAATTAGTCTTCATCATTGTACTGTCTTGTACACTAGGTCTGGTAAACAGAGTACTCGTGACTTTTACAGGATTAATAGAGAAGTCCTGAGATGTAGAAATTAAGAGATCACTTGGATAAAAGGAACATGTAGCTCTTTTGGAGCTCTTCTCATCCGTTCGATTTCATGTTTTACGAATAAATCAGGATCGCTATCACAGTTTTACAGAGGGATAAAAATGAGGCAAGGAACGCTAATGTGTCTCATCTGCAATTACTTAGCAGAGCAGAGACAGATCAGATCTTGCATCTAGTTTAGAGCTTTGGTCCATAGGTTACAGTGGTTTGCTGAGCAATTTTAAAAATATGGGTATTGGAGTGTACAGTGGGAGTCAGAGAGTTCGTATCAGGATATTCTGCACACTGGGAAATGCCAAAAGTGTAAATAGATGGTCTAGGAACTATTAAAAACACCATGTCTCTTCTGACCACTCTGGCTGAGAGTAGCTGCATCCTTGGTGTCAGGGTTTTTTGAAAAGTAGCTCCCACATGAAAGTAGAATCCCCAGCAACACGCAAAACAGTTTCTGTACCGTGCAGAGAGCCAAGTCATCACGAGGTTTGTGTGGTAACAACAAGGGGAGAGCAGGACACACACAGGACACTTGTGTCAGAGCAAGCTCCAGGAAACACACGGGGGAAACTATGCTTTTGAAATGTCCCCACCAATTTCATCATTTCTGCGCTATTCCAGAACAGCTGCTGGAGAGGTCAACAGATGAGGAACTCACTTGAGACAAGAGGCTATCTGCACCAGAGCAAAAGCCAGCCTGTGCCATGTAACATGTACTCACTACGGTGCTGTGGATCACAGAGGGTCATACTGGACCCCAAAAGGCTTAGCTGCACTCCGAGCTGGTAAAATAAACCTGCTGCTTGTTGTGCTGGGAGTGGAAATCGAGCTCCCAAAGATAAGGGCAACAAACATGATGGTACTTCATGGCATGAGAGATCAGTTCTATGCTCCAGAAACTGGATGATACATGTACTTTGGCCCGTTCACAGAATACTAGAGTCAGGTCATGTTCATACCAAATTCTCTGAGAAAATTTCAATGGGGGTGACAGAAAAGCAACCATCACCCATCATATCTGGCACCATTGCTCCATGTCACACATATCAAAATTTCTTTGTTACTGCAAGTACTTGACTTACTTGAGATAATTGATTTTCTAGACTTCCTACAGTGTGCTGCCTTCATGGCTACACCTTCTGGTTGAGCCGATTTGCCAGAAACAAACTCATCTGCTGGAGTGACCTACAGGCCATATCCTTCCATATCTGCAAAGAAGAGGACAGACTGTCATGCCTGTCCTGGAGCCACACCATGTACACCTGGCAGAGCAGCACAGGCAGTTGCCACCACACCACAGCCACCCCTAGCGCCGGCATCCCAGCGATGATGCCCAACGAGGGCATCGCAATCATCAGTGTTGCTGTGCACCATTGTCACTAGAATGATCTCTGAACAACTTTCAGCATCAGCACTGTTTTCTGTAGATGGTGGCTCAAGCATTACTGCAAACCTGGTCACCCCTGCGGCACAAGCTGTTGAACTCAGGTATGTCGATAACAATTAATATGCGCTGGCCTTGGGACAGCATCTGGCAGAAGTGACTCTCCAAAGAGGATCTATGAAATGAAATAGAGTACTGAGTATCAGGGACATCTGCTATGGTGCTCTGTCTATCCTCTCTTTTCTTCATAAACAAACTGGAGTAACATACAAGGTGCAGTATCCCTCTTTGCCTACTTTGCAATCACTATTTTGATATTAAAGACGAAGTTTTCCACCTAGCTGGTTAAAAAGATTTAACAACTCCTGTAACACTTGCACAAAAAAAGTCTTTGCACACAACTGGGTCTAGTCTAAGTCTTCAGGTTCACCACGTCTCTCCAGATCCTGTGCCTCTACATTACCCTTTACATTTGATTAGCATGGGATATAAATGGGTTTATCATTGGTCTCTCATGTCACTTGACAGTGACATACTACATATTTGGAAAGAAACACACCTCTTAGGTAACTGCTGAGCAACCAGTCTGATTCAGACCCCAGACTCCTGTCCTGAATTATTATTTTGTGTGGTCACTTTGTGGTGGTTTTGGGATCATCCTGACAGGTCTGAAGCTCTGTCTCACTAATGGATAGAGTGAGATTCTCATTATCTTGTGACTGGTCTGCAGTGAGCACAGACAACCCTGGATGTGAGACTAAATAAGGGAAACATCTAGATACTTTTTTTTAAAGCATCTGGAGGCCCGAATGTTCAGCTGCCAATACCAGAATAACATCTGCCATTTCTCAGCTGGTGCTGTGGTCCTGATCTGTGTTTTAATTTGAAGAACAATTAAACTTTATGCACAAATAAAAAGCAGATCATATATTAGAGAATCTCTATTGGATTTCTAAGCAGGCTAGAAAGTACATAAACACCTTTAGCGTGGATTGCTTTTCTTACCTCATTATTTTGCTCCCCATCTCAGCAGGACAGGGAAATGTGATGGCACCTTCAACCAAGCACATTTTTTGAGGGGAGGGGGAGAAGAAATTTGAATTCCTACCTTAAATAAATCCACTCCCATATCTTCGTCCCCTGTGAAGAGCAGCGGCTGTGAAATAGTCCAGAGACATCAGCGTTCAAACCTCTCTGAAATAAATGCAGGCAGCCCACCTCACACTGACAGGCTGCTCTCACGGTTGTGCTAGTTTTAAACCAACAGTATTGACTTCAAAGCAAGATTTAACCTGATCTACAATTGCATGAGTGACAGATCAAGCTTATTCTTGGTTCAGCAGCTTGGGCAGTTCAGATTTGGTTCAGCTTAGAAATTTAGCACTATTAGTAGGAAACTTTTATCTGAAAAGGAAAGACTGAAGTCTGCAGGAGCTGATGAGGATACCAGGAAAAGCAAGAAGAGTGAGGCAATGCCTAAAAAGCCAGCTGTTACACTTCAGGTCCTCCGCAGCTGACAGTGAGCTTCCCACTAGACCCAGAGGACAGAAAATTGCGGAGCAGAGAGAACAATATAAAGAGGCAGGAGAAGTGCATGAGGGAACCACCTTGACATGTTCAATAAGTTCAGGAAATGAGGGCTTTCTAAAAGATGAGGTGGGATAAAGGTACAGAAAAGGGCAAATGATTTGGATACTTCATCAAACAGGTAGCTCTTGAGTCTTCCCATAGCACGAAGGTCAATCAAGATTTTATGTAAGACAACAAGACACTGGAATTGCAGCTTGCCAACAAAAAGTCAGTGTACTCATACTTACACTTCCACTGGATTAAAATAGGACAACTTGAGCAGTTTTTATTTATTGAAGGCAGTTCTTCTTCAAAACCTTCGAAAACAGTTACAGAGAACTATATCTCCCAAGAACATGCATGCCTGAAGATAGACTATATTCTAGGAAATATGTGACGCTTATGTTTGATGTGCTAATTCCCTACTAAGTTACTCTGTCATTTTTTTTCTTAAGATGGCTAAAAGAGACTCTCCAAGTGCTGATCAACTCTAAATCTATTAAAATTGATGTAAATCTGGAAAAATTCCACTGAAATGATGATGGTGGCAGAGCCAGTGCCAGACCATAACTAAGACTCATGGGGAAAATCTAAAAGTCTGAAGTTGCATCAGTGGAGCAGGGATTTCTCCCTAACTGTTCCCCAAGTCCAGGGATAGTCAGCCTGTACTTTCTCTAATGTGTAAGGGATGGAAGAAATCAGAAGAAAGCATATAATAAATCAACTGACAGTGTCTGAAAAATAGCTGTCCTGTCTCCTTAATATGAGAGAGAGCAATGTTCTGAGGGCAGGAGGAATTTGGCTTTAGACAGAAAACATTCCCCTATAGGGGGACAAAAAGTGATCGTTCTGTAACTTAATCAATCTCAGGCCTCTCTTTGAGGGAAATAGCGTGTTGCCTGCAACAGCACGTATAATAATGTTTGCTGAAATATAAACTATGGCCGTATACCCCAAGATGGAAGGTCAGAAGTCAACTGAGGATCTGGCCACAGATGTTCGGCAATAGAGATCAAAACGCAATATATCAAATTTAGTGCTTTTCCTTGAGGAACAGGTTGCAGAAACTTCTCAGCCCATCTCCTTCACAGTAAGTGTGCTCACTCTGCATGTAACAAAGCCGTACCTCACAAATTGCCAGGTTACGCAAAGACAAACTTCACATTTCCTAATTTCTCCTTGTCCTGTGCTTGAGTATTTTAATATTTATACAGTGAGTATCCACAAACAGAGCTCCTCTGAACCTCTGAGACATTTTTCAAGTCCTTCTACCAAAGTGAAGAATCATGTGACACCATTTAGTCCTCCCACAGCCCTTGATATGTTTCCTAAAGCTGACATTTGATATTATGAAATGTGTTGTAATCAATTCTTAAAGTTACAGCACCACTGGATTTTTATTAACTTGAACAACAACAACAACAACAACAATCCACCAAAAAATGGGCCCTCATAACCTATCAGCCTTGTTATATCCTGAAAGCTGCTTTAACAAGCAGGGAGTAATATAGTGTAATTGGTACTCCACAATTTAATTGTTCTGTTCTTAAATCTAATATTGCAGCTGTGGGTTAAGTTTACACCACAGCTTTCAAGAGAACATGAAAGTGTGGTACATCTGTGCAACAGAAAGCTAAACATCTCTCATCTGATGTGTTTACAATGACATTTGATAGCGTGGAATGGTTTGGAGTTCATTCTTAAAGCTGCAGAACCGCTTTTCAACACTGCAAAAAAGGGAAAAAGCCTCCAATCTCCTTCAAGCAACTCAGCCCACATAAGCCTGACGATAATGCTGCTGCAGGCATTGCAGGGAAACTGCCGGCTGTAACGATTCCTTCAAGTGTCTGCGAGCATTGGTCACTTGGGCAGTGGAAAAGGGGACAAGGACACCTTCTCCCTCAGAAGACATAATCGATTATTTGAAAAACAAACCAGTCAAAAAAAGTCTGCAACTAGACAAGTAAAACAACCTCTGACATGCGTGAAACAGACAAGAATATGTCAAGAAATGTTATTAAGTGGGTGGCTTCAGCACATTTAGAAATGGTGCAGTTTTTAATTTAACAGGTGGCAGAACTGCTTATGGTATCTTGAACTTCACATTCTGTATAACTAACAGCTTCAGCATTATGTACTTGTTAGTGAATTTATTAAGCCCATAAGTAGTTCAAGAAACTTAGGAATGGGCCCATAAATGTCATCTGCAGTTTGTGAACTGCAAGTATCTGACTGTTTTGATCAAGTTTTTTACGGGGAAGTTAAATGGTTATTAAAATTATTTACTACTGCTACACGAAAAGGGAGCAAGCCTGCTGAAGAACTTACATTGTGGTAAGATGTGATAGGCTGTAGGTCAAATGTGTTAGCAGAAAAGCTTTTCTGTTTATGTCTAAGTCCAAATTTTTGTACATTATGAAGCTTACAGTATACTGAAGTGGCCGAGAAAGGATTGGTGGAGGGGAAGAGGCATTTTCCCTTTACTGTAATCTGCTATCAGAAATACATGATCCGATCAGGCTACTTTTCTTGTTCTCAGCATTAGCTGCCTTCCAACATTTTCTGTCCTTGGGAGAAATGCATGATAGAGCAACTTTAAAAGGTTACTTTCTGCTCATACCTCTCTAGCGGTCCACGACGTCTTGATTTATGCTCTTTAACAGATAAAAGCAATCTCACTGATGAAGCTCAGCTGTATTACCATACTACACTGGAATATATTCAGTTTTTAAACTTTATTATTTCAGTCACAATTAAGACTATCTGAAGCCTCCTCATAAAAAGGGGACATAACAAAAGCTGTACCTTAGCGAGTCGATCAATGGATGCATTCATTCTGCATCAAAAATACCGTAAGAAGGACAGATCTCCTGGGGAGGCAAATCTGTATCAATATTTCAGTCTCTTGAATACAGAAATCAGATACAATAAAATGCAACACTTGAGCTTCCCTTCCTTTCAATTAACTGAGAAACAAAAATTGTCCTTAGAAGGGAAGAAATGCATTCATGTTTTTTAGTTTTTGGGTTTTCCCCCTTTCATAGCATCATAATGTTCTCTTCATGGGTGGAAAACTTAATCTTCAAGTTCAAGACTAGTTTCTTCATACAGTTCAGGATGAGATGACTTGGAATACCGGGAATATTTCAGCTGTAGAAAATCACCCAATTCATCCAGAGCATTCAAAACCTGCAAGACCATGACACTGTGTCAATTCTCTTGGAAAATAAATGAAGTTCTAGTAACCCCTACTTTACAGCAGAACAAGAAGATGATAAAAGCATCAATTAAAGAAAGTTTAAAAGGTAAATGGCAAATTTTTGCTTTCATTCTCCTGTAGTGAACATCAATGCAGTTGCAGATGTACAACAGCGTCTACAGGAACAGAATTCACTCCTTCAGTAGGTTATATTTTTTTAGTAAGCACTTTAATTGAGCACAGATGAAAAAAATTACGTCTTTTTTTTCTAAAAGCACAGGGAGATAATAATCCAGATAAAAAGTTATCTTGGCTGGTGCAAAAGGGATGTGTAAGGCAATACTTCCATATTTCCCTATAGATCACAAGGACTGGAGTTGCCACTGCATTTTCTTCGATGGGACTCAGCCCACAGTGGTGATCAGAGTCATCATAAATAGTCAGAATAGTTTAAGATATTTTTAGTGCATTCCTTTATCTTCCCGTATTACTATCAGAGACATAATTAATAATACATTAATACGGTAATGCCATTTGCTGAGCTGTGTCCCCAGCTCTCAGTAGATTGGAAAAGCAGCCAGGGAACTCTGTGCCATAGAGAAGCAGCTCAGTGTTTTGCAGCATCTGATCCACATTCAAGAGCAGCCAACCTTTTGGCGTCAAAGAAGAAAACAGCAATTTTGATTTTGAGTCTGTTTCTGTTAAGCCACTAAAATGAGCTCGTGAACAAAAAGGAGTAATTTAGTAATGTTTTATGCACAGAGATGGCTTCAAGGTCATTAAGGAAGTTATTCTTGGGAGCTTGCCCTTTCACGGACAGTTACTCTTTTTAGTTCCAGGCCGAGATTCAAAACTAATTTTGCCAAAGGGAAAAGTTTTTGTTGTGTTTGTTACCTGCTGTAACCCTGTGTTTAGGCATATTCACAAAGTGTTTGTCCTAAAAACTTTCCATCTGCAAGCAATTCAACTCAGGACATTTCCATTTTCCCATACTGTAAGGATGTGTAAAGAATGCCACAAGTACCACGACAATGATCCCACTTTCAAAGGCAATAATACATCAAGAATGATGGCTGGAGAGCCTTTCAGACCTTCACTGGTTCCAGGAAGCAGCAAAGTGCAGGTAGCAGGACGTGAACATGCAATGATGGCCCAAAAATGTAATGGCATTGACATTTGGAGGTGGGGGAGAGAAAGAAAATCAAAGCGGCAACCTCAAGAGATTAATCTTTGGATCAACTTCATCATTTATTACTAGTTACATAAACCAAAATCTGCTCTAACAGCAAAAGCTGACAATGACCAGCACAAGTACGTAGCTATGCCCTGTCCTACGCGATATCATCCTTATGGTGTTATACCTTGTTAATAACTACTGCACCCTTAAGAGCAGCAGGAATTTCACACTGCACACATGCAAGACAGATTTTTCCAATGTCGTTTGCAAGGGGTCTACACTGACATGGGAGCTGGTTTGCCGGGCAGGATCCGGCCTCAAGCCCCACAGGAATCTCAGGAGACGAAGAAGAGCCAGGGGCTCCCTGCAGGTGCAGGTGCTTGGCTGCACGAAGGAGTGGTATCTTACACTCAAACACCTTCCACGGTCATGGGTTTTTTGCTTTGACCATCATACTTGTGCAAAGAGAGGAAAAAGAAAGCCTAAAATTTACTGTTAAGCCTCCGTGTTTCATGCCTCTAAGTTGGTTTATTCTGCAAATGAAAGAACATTTGTCAAGCCGGGCCAAAAACACCTTCGGCAAAAAAGGGAGATGGAAAATTTCAAGGAGTTTATTTTGAACGCATTTTCGACTGTGTTGGAATGGAGGTTTATGATGGAAGTCTCAACATACTCTTAACAGTATTTCTGATATCAGAGAAAGATACAAAACTGAGACAGGCCAGACAGCACCAATTAAACTTCATTAGGTTCAAACAGTTCCAAATGCTGTTTGCTATTTCCACCTGTACCCCCAAGGCCGTCCCATATACTTTGCAATTCAAGAAACAGGTGGAAATATCAAATAAAAATAAGGGCATAAAAACTTGATTTTCAATTATTTCCACATCATTTCAGGTTTCCTACTCTGATAGTTTTGACCTAGCATTTAACTTTTGTCTTGCTGTGGTCTTCATGTGGGTCTTTATTAGTTATGACAGATTTGGTTATTATTAGAAATAGAAGAACATAACAAGTTAAAATAAAATATGTAAGGCTAAAATGCCTTTAAAGATCAAGTGACAAGGCCAGGAAAAAAAAGTAAAAATGAATTATTGAGATTCAAAGTATCAGACACACAGCTTCTCCCAACCTCCTTTGCATCTGCAGTTAATTTCAGCAGGACATCTGCTGTGCTTACCGTGTCTAACATCTCCCGTGTATGTGCAGCTGACACACAAAACCGAGCTCTGGATTCTGTGATAGGAGTAGCTGGAAACCCAACCACAACTACCCCAATATTTTTTTCTAACATGCGTCTTGCAAAAGCCCTAAGGAGAGAAGAAGAAGGAAAACAAAACTAAATTATCTCCAATAAACTGACCACAGAGAGAAAACATTCAAGTACAATAAAACAATGGGTAAAATCCTGTCTTCAATTGAAGTGGATAGTAATATTCCCATTGAATTCAATAAGAGCCAGAATTTTACCAGTAGGACTGAGACTCTTTGCTGCTTCACAGCTCATGAAGCCAAGTGGGTGTCAAATACTAGAAGTGTGATGGCAGAGAAAGCATTGTAGAACAGACATGATTCACTTATGTCAACGAAAGGTTTTGAGTGCAAATCAAAACATGTGGGCATTCACAATCCCTAAGCATGGAAGAAGTTGGGCTGTGGAAGGTATGAGGGCCGCACATCAACAGGAATACAACTACCTGTGTGATGGTTTCTTTGCTCTCACAATTACTCTACCAGTTTAGGAATCTTTTGTGTGGTATGTTCTACACCTAGAGCACATAACCACCCTACGCTACTTGCAAATACTCCTTAGTGCTCAACCCTTACATTATGCTACTACTGACTTCTGGTCTGTGTGTCCAAGTCAGTGCACAAGTGATGCTTGATAGGTACTGAATGGTAAAACGTGCAAAGACTGTTCAAAGATCAGATAGGGAAAAATAACACTCATCCAAAACAATTCATACATCAAAGGCAATATGTCTCTTCTAATGATTACAAATTAAAAAAAATAAATCCAAATTCAAAATGCTATCAAAAGCGTTATTCCAGAGCCAATTAAAAAAGGATCAGAGAAATATTTAAAAATTTGAATACTGGAACAGCTCTAAATTAAGTCTAGGGCCATATTTAAAAAAGAACATAACTAAATGACGATCTCACCTAATAGCGTATGTTTCTCTTGTGAAGCA
Organism: Caloenas nicobarica; assembly: GCF_036013445.1. Taxonomy (NCBI): domain Eukaryota; kingdom Metazoa; phylum Chordata; class Aves; order Columbiformes; family Columbidae; genus Caloenas; species Caloenas nicobarica. Next base: position 116,005,208 of record NC_088247.1, read on the forward strand.
TCTACCACACATAACTACGTTTTTCATAGTGGGTACCAAATAACCCATGAACTTGAATAGTGTTTGTTTTGCCAACAGTTTTTTTTTCAGTACTTACCCTATCTTACCAGGCATATAAAGGAGTAAGGGGACAACAGGAGAATCATCATTGCCATAAATGATGAAGCCCATTTCATGCAGTCTTCGCCTGAAGTATCTTGTGTTTCTCCCCAGCTGGCGCACCCTTTGGAGGCCTGAAATGAGTCAGTCAGGAGAACGGTCAGTCCAAAGATCTTAACTGGAGTTTAGTAACAGGTAAGAAACAGGGCTGTGGATAACAGTTCAAAAAAAGTTTGGCTGAAATGTATATGTTGCTATTTGGTTCAGCAGAAAAACATGGAATGAGCTAAATGGAACTACATGGATTATTATGGCGCTGTAGGACAGATGACGGATATTCCTGTACTTATGAGGTACCTTCCCACCGGCAGAAACAGAAAGTCTTCTGTGGAGAGATAGGTGAACAATTCCCTTTACTGTATTGCACTGAACAAAGCCTACTGAATGACACACACCTATAGAGAAGTAGTTATATGTCTCTATAGACAGAGGACATGTAAATAGAGTAGGTTTTCTCTCAACATAATTCAGTATAAAGGGAAACAATCAACATCTACAGACATTGATACAGATGTCAGTATATGCATTTCTTTTCTACCTAACATTATTCCACAGCAGCCCTCTTATATCTTAGCTAGTTCTATGCACAAACTTTTAAAAAATTCTGTGGCTGCAATAAAGCTTAAAGTAGAAAATATTGCATTTTGGGTCAGCTCAAATGGATGCTTTTGTTGCAATTTTTTAGACAGAGGAAAAGCATGTGATAAACTTTGTTATTACACGAGGTCTGATCTTCTATGGTTTCTTACCAACATTCAGCATAATTCCAGTTACTTTAATATGTATCTACATATGTAATCCCTTGCTGAGTCCTGCTCAGTTTCTCTGTCCTCTTGCTATTATTGCCTCAATATCATCATTTGACAACAGACTTTGGTCATTCAAGACTCTCAGACACAAGTTTCGTTCTCTGTATTGTCCCTGGCCTCATTCAGTCATGAATCCACTGATGTGTCCCACACCAAAACTGACAGGAGAGTTGAAAACAATTATTCTTAATGAAGGAAAAAGACACACACACACACACAAAAAGGCAGAGAAAAAACGTGCTTGAAAAATCAGCTCAGACTTTTCTTTTGAAGCGTCACTAAGGAGGTGATTTTTGACAAGTGCAGTTGCTTCCTTACCCATGGCATACACAAGGGAAGAGCCGCACTCATCGTTTGGGTAGGTAGGAGATACGGTATGTCCTTTCCCTGCTCTACCTGTGTTATATTTCATCAGTGGGCTGATATATGCGTAGCTCTTCCAATGCTGTAAGGTGCTGACAGGAACGGTGCCACCTACCCCATACCCACATCTGCTCTTTCTCACCACCTCCCCAGTACCAGTCCCAGGCCCATACAGCCACATCATGAATCAAGCCAGGTCCATCGTCTGCCTGACCTTACCAGAAGGAAAACTGCCAAACCAACATCAGAGTGATTCTCTAAATCTCAATGCTGTGCAGCTGCTCCTGCCTGCCCAGCAGAGGTGGTGGGAACACATGGTAAGAGTGGGATTTAGCAGGACACATCCCAGCCTCACTCTTATCTTTCATTTTCCTCATGTTCATCAGCCCCTACTTTCAACACCACATTATGTCACCAGACACAAACACTGAAGCCCCCAGTACAACTAATTTCCTCCTTTTCCCTTTGCTTTTAAGGTGCCTTTGCACAGATGTATTTTGTTTTCACCCTCCATTTACTTCTTCATTTACTTTACTTTCTGTTCACTTCATTCTTCGTTTACTGCTTTCTGCTGTCACCTTCTCTGACGGGATGCCTGTTTCTTCATTCCCCATCTTCCTCCTTGTAACCACAATGGCCAGTTAGGCGCTCGTAGCTGTTAAATATCACCTTTGGCAGATTTGTCCTCGGATCACATTCCACCCCACCACCTGCCATGGCTTTTCTTCCTGTTCCCTCTTGGCTAAGGTGGGGACCACCCCACCCACAAAAACCTTTCTTCCATTCATCATTTCTGAGCACGCGTCAGTTTGAACAAGATCTACTGCTTCATCTGGTCTGTATCTTCCCAAGTCAAGGTTCTGTCAGTGTCCTGGCTGGGAAATTTATAGGGAAACTGGGACTTGCTTTACAGTGATCAGTGTTTTGCTGAACAAATTAAAAGATCTCATAAAACCAGTGTATTTGTAACTTTATGCACAAAACTGCCCACACAGACAACCTGTTAGTTACTGCTTCAGTCATTCAGTTTAAAGCGTTCAGTGGAAGAGATCTGCTGGGTTAGAAAAGGCCACAAATAGTTTAACCATCTCTCTAATGCTGCTAAAACAAAAACAGCTGTGCCAGAGCAAGGAAAACAAATGAAACACAAAAGCATCCTACTACAAAGCTTTCCAGTCACTAATAAAAACAATAGTCTGTGGTATTTCCAAAAATATTTTTGGTGTAGTAGATCTCAAAGAGCCAGGAGGAAATATTGGAGGAGGAGGAGAAATGGGGGCAGGGGAGATGGCAAGGAAAGGGAGTTAGAGAAGAACCGCAGAATAATGTGTCTGAAGTCTAAAGAGAGAGAGTTTTCCCTCGTTAGAATTTGTAAAGATGTTATTAGCGCCTCCTGAACGCCCAAATTACAAGGAGGAGGGTGGGGGAGTAACCTGAACTAGGGGCTCAAAACCACTGCTGCTTCTTGCTAGCTTAGCAGCCCCTGAGCTACTTTCCAAACTTTCAGTCTGCAGCATTTGAAACTACTAGATTTTCAATTAAGGAAAGTTTTCCTAAATGCAGATGTTCTTGGCGAGTGCAGCTTAAGACTTGCTGCCTTCTTTCTATTCAGCTGTTTACCACAGAGCTGGAAACAAAGTCTCAGCCACGCAAGACTCCAGGCTGGTGGGTATTTATCGAACCATATGCGCATGGCCCAGAGTTGATCAGTTTGTCTCGTATTATGAGTACCAGGAATTTAGACTCCAAAGCAAGAGGGGAAAAACAGCAATTTAGGGCTGAAAGAGGAGTTTAGGGCAACTCCTTCACAAGTCAAACGTCTCTTCCTTTTCCAGTCTTCCCTCGCTAAATCTATATTCTCAGCCAGTTTGCGATGGGATGGATCCCTTTTCGAGACTCTCTGTGGAACTCATTTCCAGCCAGCGCTGATGCAAAAGAGCCACTCGAATGTTTTAGCAACATCCTAGAATAGTAATTTCATTTGCAGGGATGCATTAAAGAGCCAAATAAAAGATCAGAGCACTGACATATATCTGGAGGGAAGAAAAGGCACATTAGGAGACGATTGCTACACACACTGTATTTGTGGGTGGGTGGCTGGGAGGAACTTTATTTCTTTAGCAAGTGTCAACACTTTTGTTTCTCATGTTAAATTTTGTGGTCAAAGACCACATACACACATCAGATACACAGCCATCTTATATGCTGTCCTGTTAAGAGCAATAAAAATCTTAAAGTTTGTAACTGTATTTCGATGTTCTTTTTAGGTTCTTTATGGGACCCTCCAATGTCAGATAAGAAGGCAAATCTGAGCAAAATGTTTATTTTGGTCTCCTTGGCCCAGTTTTTCCCCCACACTGCAGATTAAATCAGTGTAAGACTGATGAATTCAGTTTAGAATCAGATCTTAGTCCAAATTCCACTGTTTTAAGTTCAACCAAGACACTGCATTTTAAAACTATTTTCTTTGACTCTTGAGGCTGGGATCTTACATCCTTTATTATTTATTGAGTGAAAAATCTGACAGAGTTGGACCCTTGAGCTAAAATGATATAGTTGCATCTATTTGAATGTAACAATTTGCCTGTACAGCACTAATTAGAAGATCAGGTCCTCAGACAGTAATGTAATGTATTTATCCAAAAATTCTTCATTTGCAAAATCCTTGAGGATTTACAGTATACGCAAATAGCTTATAGCACAGCATGCAGGATATCCAGATAATTATATTCCATAAACCATGTGAACCACAACGCAGCATATGTTTGGAGAAAACAGCCTGGACAGGGAAAACTGACCCTTAGCTAATTAAAACTAAACCCACTAAAGCCCCAGAGTTTTCAGCTAAGGTTGAGCATGATCGTATGAAGAGCTCTACATCTTTTTAGTAGCTGAATTAAGAAGGGACAGAAAGAGAGAAAAGGGAGTGATAAAGGATACTTGAATTCCACAAGTTGTCTTCACACTGCTTGAAAAATAAAGTGATACACAGCCAGTTTACTGGGATTTTGTTGAAATACAGGATTAATTACCTGGACGGTACAACAAAAGCAGATTTACTGCATCTGCAATCCACCTACTTGTGGCAAATTTAGAGTTTACATTTGTTGCACCACTTTTAAAATATTTGGTTTCCTGCAAATTTCTAAGCTGTTGGCAATTCTGGGAAAAATGCGGATTATATTTTTATTTTACATGCATTATTGTGTATTGCCAGCTTTAGCTTATTATCTTCTGCAGGCTTTTAGAAGGCTTTATAGTGCAAAATTAATATGGTTAGGTTAAGGAAAAATATAAAGAGAAGGCAAGAGCGAGAGAAATTATAAGATAGTGGCCTGCTCGTAATTTCTTCGAAGCAGCAAGCTTTGTAAGAGAGCCACTTGGAGTAACAGACTTGGTAGATGCTTTGTCACAGGCCAGGCTGTGGCGTCAGACCTGCTTTTGGTGAGGAGCCGCTCCAGGGTTTGGCAGCAGGAAGGCACCTGGCGACGCCTCTGAGGACCTGGTCTCAGGTAGATGTTACCCAGCTCCACACACTTCAATAGAGCTTTGCTATTTATGCCAGCTGAGGACCTTATCCTGGCACTGAAATAGGCAGTGAATAGTGAAATAGGTGGTAAAACTACCAGCTCTCTGAAACAAAAGTTTGTTTTCCTCTCCCAGAGATGTCTGCTTTTCACTCCTGCAGGATTTTAATGAGCAGAGAAGCCAGCTGCCTTCAATCGCTGCACAAACATTCCACCTTTGAACAATTCCTGTAGGCTTCTACCCTTGGAAATTCTGACTCAGTATAGTGAAAACAGGAATAAGCAACCTGTAGCCTTTCATATCAAGATCTCAGGTGTATTTTAACTGAAGGAGAGCTATTTTTCCTGAATCCGCTCCAGGAAAGATAATCCCACGCCGTACTTTTTTTGGCATGCACTGGACTCTTCAAGACACAAATCCACCTGCTTTAATCTTCTCCAGCTGTTGTTTCATAGGGTCTTTCAAGATAATTAGTTACACAATCAAACTTTTACATACCCGTGTCAGTGCGTTTCTTCAATCTGTATTCCTTGGATGGAGAACTCCACTCCCTGCCCTCCTCTACTAACAACTAGATAGTAAAAAGCAAACTTTCAGAGGCTGAAAAAAAAATTGGAAAACAATAGCTCTTCCCCACTAAACTGTTGCAGATGGACAGATTTTCTTTTTTTCCTCTGGTTCCATTATAAGAGTAACACACATGTACCTCCATGTGCATTAAATCACAAATAGAATGCTATAAAACTGGGGTGCCTAAAGGAAATATGTTCTCAGATAAAAAATATTTATTAAAAATCCAACTTTGTTATGAATTGGGGAGAAGTGAAGACGTTTTCTTCTACAATCTAATGCCAGCTAGAAACCTAGTAATTTCAACTTAATTCAGCTGCTAAATAAGTCCTTAAGGACTTGTTTAGTCAGTTCAATTTTAACTGCGAACTGCTGTAAAACACTTTCCAGAGCAGATTAAGGGAAGAAAAAGTGGCAATTTCAGCTGAAGCAGAAAGGGGAGAAATTGTACAAATTTTTACCTTATTTCTCAAATAAATCAACTACGCCTACCCAGCACTTTATCTGTATTCAGATACGTAACGTAAGCGTTCAGTGTCCCCCACAAAAGCAGGGACAGAGCAGCTGGCCTTGGCTGAGCCTTTTTTCCTCCCAGCACAGGTGATTAATCACAAAGCCCGTCAGTCCCCCAGCTGAAAGCCAGCCAGTGCGCAACATGTTCCATCTGTATCACATTAGGTGTTCCTGAAATGCCAGTGATCTAAAGGCCGTTAGAAAAGGCGCTTCTCTCCTTTGTGCTCCTCGGGCTGGTAACAGTGCTGGATTCCTTGGGCAGTGGCATCTGGAACGGAGGAGGGATCCTCATGGTCTACCCCAGCAGCAAAGACATCCTTAAAAGGTGACTGTCACAAAGCTGCGTGTTGCTGTCCCTGGGGAAAGCGGAGTTTTCTCTGCTGGGGGACAGGCTAAGAGTCACATCCAAGCCTGATCGCATCCCTCCTCTGCCTGCAGTTAATAATTATGTGTGAATCCAGGGGACACCGATCCATGGGTAGGGTCTGCTAGAGGACTACAGCACGGGTTTAACTTTGAATATGGAAAAAGTGACTTAATACGAGGGAGAATTTGGTCAATCCCTTGAGCTCTTGTAAATCACTGCAAACGCTCTTACTCCAAAGCCCCTGCTTGTTCGCATCAACTGACCCTCCACAGACACATTTAGCTCCCTTTTGGAGGTGGACACCATGGCAGGTGACTCCACTGGAACAGTGTCTCATTTATTTTGAGTAAAGATGGCAGAATTTAGCTCTGTTTCATCATCCACTGCAGGGAAAACATCTGTGATGTTCAGCTCAGAAAAATAATAATTGTGACAGCACATTATCCTCATTAGGATCTTCACCGTCATAGTGACTGGGAGCCCCAGCCATGGAGTCAATTCTGCGCACACAGGGGATAAATTTGCTTAAGCGCTTTAAATGTAAGCGCATACTTATTGGGAATATTAACTTACTTAAAATTAAGCCAGAGTTCAAGCATTCTGCTTGATGAGGACCCGAGAGAAGCAATCATCTCAAAATGAAGCAGCAAAATGAGAATTTGAGAGGGAACAGGAAAAAGTCATGCTTTAGTGTGACTGATTCTGTAAGCTGTTTTGAGCAGGTTCAAGGGGTCCGGCACTGAGCAGCTCGCAGCACTAAAGCTTACAGCCACAGTTTCATGATCAGTTCAGTCTGGCACAGTTTTATTTTGCTGCAAAAGGGATTGTTCCATTCGGCTCCAGCTGCTCAAGTCCTGGCGCTGGGATTCATGGAGCCATATGGTAGATTGGCTCCGGGAACCAGTTTGGCTGTAGGCTAAACCATTTGTGGGAGGGTCGGTTATTTTTCAGCTAGATCAGTTCTCTGATTCAGTTCAACGCATGGCTGCATGAACCCTAATGCTGGCACAAGGAAAAGGGGCACAAAGAAGGGGACAGGCAGAGAGTGAAAGGCAAAAAGGATGGCACCAGTGCTGGGAATTTATAGAGGAACCCGACATGCAAAGCAAAATGTCTTCAAAAGATTGCTGAGCACAGATAGCAGAGGAAAATGTTGGAAACTGAGCATTTTAAGAAGCTAGTCCTCCAGTTATACAAAAATCTAAGGCAGATGGAAATGTTTTAAAAAGGAACCTTTTTAAAAAACCAGATCTTTTTAATGCTAAGCCAAAACAGAAAGCAGAGTTCTGCAGCTTCTTGCAAATCCGAATGAGCTCAAATGCAAGAACTCAAAGTCTGCAAAAAAAAAAAATGAAAACTAGTAGTTGCAAAAAGATAAACCAATCGGCACAAATGGCAAAGTAACAATTTAAAGAAACACTTTCTATCTAAACAACTTCAGGAGTTATCTTTTAACATAACAAGGACAGTAGATTGCTGAGGACAGGGTTTTAAGTTTTTCAACATCCCATTAAAACATATGAAAAATGCCTATTGCTGTTGGTGAATTATAGTTTGCCATGCATTAAACAGAAAAATGATGCCTTTGCAAATGCTGCAATTTGCTTTTTACACCTCTATAATTTATTATTAGTCATCAAGAAAATTGCTTCAGATTTTCTAGCAGTCTTAACTCCGCTTAGTGGTTCTATTTTTTACCTATCAAATTTAAGTGTAAAAATGTGCTTTTGGTATTATCAGGCAGAAAGGGGGAAAAAAAAAGTCCGAGGTCACAGCTGGAGGGGCTGTGTTGCATGCAAGCAAGTGTACTTGAAAAATCTGCACAGGGTCCAAACACTCTGAGTCAACTACAGTCTCATCATGGGGATAAAACCACTAAGGCAGCTGCTGAGTTTCCTGAGGTATCTCCAGTGGTGTAATGAGAAGCCACAAGGAGAACATACAAAGAATATCTACATTATCAATTATAAAGAGTAAATGCCATGAGAACTTCTGCTTCCCATATCTCCTAATAAATGAGGAGAGACACATTTGAGATGAAAAGGCCACAAAGGCTTAAGACGGATAAAATGATTTTTTTTAAAAAATTTAGACTATATGAACTGAACTGTGGAACTTGCTGCCTTATGTCATTATTAAAGGAAATACAGCTGCCAGAAGTTCATATGCTTTTGAACAACTCTATTATAGGAACTATGATAGTATCGATGACATTGTGGTACCAAGAATAAATGTGTCTTGTTCTACAAGCTGTCATTTTTCAGAGAGTCCTTTAAAACATGGCATTGAAAAACACCAGGACTTGTACTCTACTAAAAATATGATTTTACATGAAAATAGAAATACGTTTTCAATTTTTGTTGTCATGCTCTGACTTTTTTGATACAAGTCACTCAAGAAACAAAGGGCTTGGTCATAGTGACCCCAATCTACTCCTCTATCCCAGGCAGGAACAACTGTACATCCCCAATCTTGGGGGACCTACTGTCTTCTCCTAATTCAGTATTTCTTGTGCTTCATTTCCTCAAGCCACAGCAGAAAACATGGCAAAAGAAGGAAACTGAAATAGCTGGCTGTGGGCTCTGGAATATCCTGCTAGTCATGTTATCATGACAGTAATGTCTCACAACTATCACAAATACTGATATGGGACATACCCATACATTTCTAGATGGTTTCTGTGGGAGATACCATGTCTTCTCTATGTCTTTGTACCTATGTCTGTGCAAGGCTTTTAAAATGAAAATGTCCACATCCAGACTGGAGTCTCCTGCTGCAAAGGAAGGTGAGCACACATCTTGTTAGTGCACTTCTACAGCAGTTCGCTGGCCAGAGAGGAACAAGGAACATCTGAGGTACAAGAACTTGTTTGGAGGGTCTTGTGTTTGCTGTAGTATTTTTTGTAGCCCTTTTTGCTCATGGCCTCTCCAGCCCATCTTCTTAGCATCTCGTTTTGGTCCTAGCCTCCATCCTTATCACCCAACGTGTTACCTGATCCCGGTTGTGTCTCCTTTGCTTGTCAGAGTGCCTTCTCTCTCTAATCTTCCTGGCTCACGTCCCGAAGTGCCTGACGGGGCAGGATGGACACAGGTGCTCAGGGCCCCAGCCCTCTGCCCAGGCTCTGGGTGGGGGATGCTCTGTTCAGGCCCCCCACACTAGAGCTGGAAGATGCTCCTTCATTCAAGGGATCTTGAGATACATCACCATTCATTTCAAGTAAAGATTTTTGTAGAGACTTGTAACATCACGAGACTTAGATGGTAGTTCATAGATATGGCAAAAATTATAAGCTTGGCTATCACCTCCCAAAGTCTGGAGAAACTGAAGCTCTTCAGGGAAAAAAAGATTATTTTTTTCCCCCTAGATTATGAAAACCCCATATGTATATCTGGCTTTCTTCTGAGGAAGGACTGAATCTTTTTTGTTGATATGAAAAAATTGAAGCCTGAGACAGACACCTGTTGTGCATAATTTCCAGCTAAATAGTTTAGGTTTCATAGTATTATTTTTAAACTGTTAACTTCTAGCTTCCTTCTAATTAAACTGTACCCTCTGTGTTCATACACATTTATTCATATCCTGCAGTCAGCCATTCCATATACTGATCCTGTCTTGGAAATACGCACCTCGATTCCTTTTCCAAAGAACCATATTCTTACTAATTGAAAATAAAGGAAGAAAATATGGGAGATCAACCATTTGGATACATACCAGCATAAACACAAACAGTATTCACTGCATTTCTGGCCTCTGGTATTATCCACTATATAATTCCACCTATGCTACTCTTTTCTGGATGAGCTGCTTAACAAATTAGTAGAAAATAACTAGCAAGAAATTGAAGGGAATATAAAAGCACAATATCTGGGAAAGTATAGAAGACGATTGTATGAAGTGCTAAAAAATATAGAACAAAGAGTTTTCAGAGCAGCAATTTAAATGACCAAATCGGTCTTCCTTACCTTAGTTTTCAATTAATCTACTGAGGAGTGAGTTATGAAGTTCAGATGTAAGAAAAAGCTGGGTTAACGTGTTCATCGTCCCATTATTTCATACTATATTCAAGAAGCACCCACTAGTTAACATGGAACTTTTTAGCAAACGCTAATTTAATTCTTTTCCAAAACATTCCAGTATTTTTTTACAAGGCTCCCTCCCCTACAGAAATGTCCTCTGGAGGACAAGCCATCAGTGGAGATCTCCTTACAAAGGATTCCCCAAACCATCCTATGGGACGAGGATGCCATTTGAAATAAACTGCAAAATAAACTCCTTTTATTGATTTAACAGGCTTCCAGAGAACAAAGGGCCCAGACACCCTGTGGCAACTCTGGTTCACTTGAAACTTCTCTGCCAGGTGTCCCTGCGACACGGCTACGCTCTCACAAGGACGGCTCACGTGCAGGATTCACCATTTTCTATGACAGCAGACCAAAGAACTCAGCCAAGGCTGCTGTTGTCCTTGGAAACAAAAATATCTGAGAAGAGACAGTGCTTTCTTCCTTCTGTTCCTCCCTCCTTTCTAAGCCACCACCTTCCTCTCTCTGATGCCAAAGCAGCATTGTAGTGTGGTCCAGCATAACATTTTTTCCTGTGTTTTGGGTTGCATTTTTTTTTGTAGTCACAAGACAGCCTAATGAAGGGAGGCCCACATGAAAGAAAAGACAATAGACTAAAATAATGAGTCTGGCTCAGAAGGACAAGAAACATTTTTACACATCATAGCCAGTTTGCTAGCCTTTGTGCAATACTCTAAGCTGTGATATATGATTTATTCATTTGTTTTTCTATTCATTTGCATTTTGTATTACAAGACAAATTTTTAAAAACCTGACAGAACACTCATTTATTTCACAAAGGATTTGCAGAAGACTTAATAAGCACTTATTTTGTGCAGAAATACAGACACTGTGTCATTAAAGAACACTGCTTCTGAAAGAGAAAATGCTGCAAACTCTTAGCCCTAAGACAGACATGCGCATCTTAAAAAAATTCTGTCTTGAACCAAGTTCTGCTATTAGCCTGCACTGAACCGCATGCGGAATCACGCTAGCTGAAGATCATTTTTAAGAGGCTTTGAAGGTTTGGAAATGTTCTGCGTGTTGAATATTTTACACGCGGCATCTCTGAGAGATGTAAATTTGGGAAGGCTCGGTGTAAGGCCGCCCTCTGACGGCATTGCCGATCGCTAGCGCAGGGAGCTGCTCCGCAGGACAGGCTGCACGCGCAGTCCCCAAGGTAGGAAAAACCTGTCAGATCTGGTCTCGTAGATCGAACAGGATGTAGGCATCAGCATCCGCAACCTCGACCTTTCAAATTCCAAGTTGGAAATGGTTGTTACACTCCGACTTCTCTGCCCAAATGACAAAAGCATCGTTTCCTCATCAGCTACACATCGCTCTGGAGTTTTGCTGTATTTTGTTATTGCACTTGGCAGAATTTGGCACCGGGACTGGATTCTCTATCCCTCCTTTTGTACACTGAGGTCTTGCAAATTCTGGCCTCGTTGAAGGGCTGCAATAAACATCTTAACAGCCTCATGTCTATCACAGTTTGAAACTGCCCTCTAGGGCACTGCAACCGCATAGTGCAGAGCAGTATCCTAACCTGCTCTTTTTCCTTTCCATTCCCCTTACCCTAGTCATATCTACCAGAGAGAACTAATTACTCTGTTAGTCCTATGCAAGGTAAGATAAAATAGCACAGCGCAGTGCTGCTGGACCAGTATAAAAGAGATTGCAATTCAAAGCAGAATCTGTATCTTCAACCACATGTTACACAATAACAAGATTCTCACACATTCCTGACAAAAACTATACAAATTCAAAAACCACCAGCTTTTCCCTGAGTTGGGATTAAGTCCTAGAACACTGAGTACACATCAATATCACACAGTTGTTTTGTTGCTTGCTGCATAGAAAGCACATTACACAGAGGATTGGACAGTAGCTGCATCTGCAACTTCAGGCAAGGAATACAAATAAACTTAGTTTTTCATAAAAACACCAAGTAGTCAATTCTTCCGGGACAAAATATACTTCAAAACTAGCTTCAGGACACCATAATTAATGCCTGATTGAGGTAAGAATTATTATAATCACATAGTCTTACTGTTATTTAACATATAATACCCAGTTTGAAATTCTGCACTATGCTTGGGTCGCTTGTCATTTTGAAGGTTTGCACCTACAAAGAAGCTAAACTGACAGCATTGAGTCCATAAATGAAGGCATGTCCTTATGAACCCCTCCTACAAAGTCAGACTCAAAGGACAATTCATGTACTTCTATTTGTTGCTGCAAAACTGGCAACCATAGACCCAGAATTCCAGAATATTTCCAACCCTGCTGCACGTGGATGAGTGTGGAAAAAGAAACAGAGTTGAGAGTACTTAGAAGTATGATGATTTGGATATTAATTTTACAGTAAAAATTATTTCCTTTGCATTGCATTACTATGCTATTTTACTGCTGAATGCCATTTTGTTTGCACCTGTACAGAGTAAATGCTCTGGCAGTAATTGAATAAGTGAAGTTAAAGAAGATGGCTTACCTTGTGTTGTTCCGTCTAGTCCCATGAGACATTTCATTGCCCTGATGATTTGCTCTGCTACGGCTGGACACATAGATGTGGCGTACACAGCACTGTGAGAATGAGTTCGTAAAAAGTCCACAAGGTCCTTGCACAAGCAAAACAAAGCGTGAATGAGCTTTGAGCTGGTCAAACAGCAGATCTCCCTCTTAACTACTGCAGGAGTGAGAACATGCAAAAGGATGAGGATGTTTCACTAGTTATTGGTTTGCTTTCTTGGCTGCTACTGTCAAAGCACGGCCTAAAGAAACATCAGGCAGGTGCAAACACTTTACCATATAAGTGGGGCAACTACAGCTGTAACAAAAGTCTGGAATAGAATAAAGTTTACTTCTGTGCTAAAACTTATTATAAGGGAGCCAAAATAATTTAAACACCAATGAACCGCTGCACGTAAGTACTGCTCAGCTCTGGGAACGAAGCAAAGCCTACACGACAACAGCATAGATCCTCTGCCACAAGAACTAACCTGGGAAAAGCTACCTTACTGGAATCTATCTTTGGCTATTAGCATATAAATTTCTTTCAATTGAAAGTTTCCACCACTGTGGCAGGGACTGTCATATTAGAGTCAGCGTAGTTGCTCTAGCATTTCCTTGTATAAAAAGCACTGATATACTGTAGGCATGTCTAAAGCATAAGTAACTCTCCTGAATCCAGGACACTGTAAGAATTCAGAACTTAATCGATCAAGACCATCGTTGTTATGACAGCTTATACCTCCCAGTGCAAAATATCAGAGTAACAGTTACCACACTGAAAGCTGAACCCACATTAGTGAGAAAGTGGTGAGGCCTGCTTGAAAACTGCCTTTGATAAAAAAATATCACCAGAAAAACCAAACCAAACCAAAACAAAGAAAGAGAGTAACCCAAACTATTGCCAAAAATCCGTATGAGTCTATGCAGTAATAAAGACTGACCTAAGCTTATACAAGTTATGCACTGCTATATTGCAATCGTAACCCTAAGGGGTTGGTCAAATAGCTGAGAAGGCTTCTGTGCTCTAGGTGATGGAGAGTAACCAGTGCCACAGTGAGCTTTTTGCTGGAGAAATAAACGTGTGCGGAGTGTTTTGGGTGAGCAGCTGCCACCAAGGCGCGGAAGCCTGGGGCGAAGCTTAGTGATACACACAGGCGTATAAAGAGCAACCCACTTTTCATTTAAGAAAACTTCCAAGGATTAGATGATGAACTACTTTAGACTGCTTTACACAGGTCTAGGCTTCCTATGATTTCTAGCCACGTTTGCCACATTGTCTTTGGTAAGAGTTAAACCTTCAGATACAAATTCAGGAAGCAAAGGAAACAAAGAAAATTCTTGATGTATTATGACAGCCTGTTTTAAAAACTCCAGGGGCAAAACCAAAAAAGATAGTAAGAAATATACACTTTTTACTTTCTTATAGCCCTTTTATTCTACTCAAGTGCTACCCTTATTAATGTTCTCCTAACAACCATATGGGATGTCTTAAGAGGTTTCCTACTCATTCAGCAAACTGCTTTAGAAATACATTCAGCAGGGTAAGAAAACGGTAAATAATCAGCAACTACTTGATATATCTGTCAAGCAACAAAAGCAATAACATTTCACAATAGTGCTGATTATGCTTTCTCTTCCTCTATGCCCCCAGTTAAAGCAAGCTCAGCTCTACTTTTTGTTGACATCCATTGTCGGCGAGAGGTTGTTTTGTTAAAAGTATGCAGAGCAACTGAGGACACGGATTTTACTATTGCAAAAGGCCCTCAGTAACCCTCTTTCTCCATCTTCCTAAAAAATGTGACTATGACAATTCACAACTGTTTAGGAATTTTATTATCAGTGGATGAAACTGTGGCTTTAATCTCTCAATGTTGCTCCACACACTGTTTATAAATGTGAAACAAAAGTAACAAGCAATCTGCATGCAAATTGATGCAGTGAAGTATATTTAGCCAACCACAATGTGTCTAAAAATTTCCAAGACAAACAACAATCATCTGGGTGGCACAGAAACACCCAGTCCAAGCAAATTACATAATATGAACACGAAACAGAAATAAGGACATCTGATTGTTTGATGAGCATTTGGGATCTAGACAAAAATTGTACCAACTTCAGAACAGTGCTCCTGCAAAGCAGTCTGTGTGAAAAGATAGTGAAATACATCATATATAATAAGAAGGTAATTCCACCCTCCCTTGAGGTTAAAATGTTTATGTTTTCCTTTTACCTTTTTGCCAGCTAAGTATCCTCCAGCTGCGCCAAAGCTCTTTGTGAACGTTCCCATTAATACATCAACATCGTCAGGACTCATACCGAAGTATTCCACAACTCCTCGGCCCGTTGCGCCCACCGCACCGATGCTGTGAGCTTCGTCCAAGTAGAGGTAGGCTTTGTATTTCTTCTTCAAGGAGACTATCTCTGGCAGGCGCACAATGGACCCTTCCATGCTGCAGACAGAGAGAATCATGGATGAACAATAAACCCTGCATTCTGTTTCTCTTTAAGATACTGTCAGAAAATACAGGCATTAATTGCCTTGCTCTGTGAAAGGTCTTCTGGAACCTCAATTTGTATTTACAACTCAAAGAAAAATTGCAAGCCTTTCCCATCTGCAGGTGAGTATAAAACAGTCAAATAATTTTAGAATTCCACCAATCAAAACCAGTCAAAAAGCCTACGAACATTTGCAAATTTTCAACATGCCAGAAAAGAGAAGGAAAGGTAGACAGCAAGGGGGAGATACCCCAAGCAGCACATTACAATTCACTGCAAAACAAATGTTATGATGAATTAAGGAACCGCTGTAAATCAATCTGGTCCTTGCTTACTTCATCCTCAGCTACTGTTGCAATATTTAGGGGTAACAGCTCTAGTGCAAATGACCCTGGTGCAAAGCAGTTGGGTCTAACATACACAGGAGATGGGCCACCTGAAAGGGACAGATGGTGCTATAACCCAAAGCAGCCCCAGTCTTCAGAGTGGACAGAATCAGGGATTAGGAAAAGGGAACTCAAATCCTCTCTTGCCAATAGTTTATTCCAGTATGTACTTTTTAGGAAATGCAGCCTCTACCCAGTGCTCAAAGGAAAAAAGTTTCCATTCTTTTCATTTTTACTTTCTTACAGCCATACAGGAAAAGGAAACGCTCCGAACTTGCATCAATGGTGTATTGAGATTTGTAGAAATAAGAAGAAATGATAATTCTTTTGTATTGTTCGTAATCATGCCAGTAAGTTAGAAGGCACAGAGGAGCTATACAGCAAAATGAAAGCCCAGGGAGGGAGACAAATCACAAGTGTTCTCTAATCCCATAAAGATGAAGTATCAATAGTATTGCTGTGAAGATTATTACCTCTTGAAAACCTTTGTGAGATGACTACAGCTATGCTTGGATATGCTTTGATGCACTCAGGGTTCATTTCATAAGGAGTTAAACATGTTGTCTTACACTACCTCTAGTAAGCAGGCCTTCAAATGCTAAATACTTCCTATCAAACACAAAATGAGTGTGCTGTGTGCCAGGAAAACTAGTGCTCCATGACTAAGGTGTATCGAATCGCGAATACTACAAGAATTTCAGGTAAGCAGAAACATCTAGTTTGTTCACAAATAGCATGTACAACACAGCAGTGCAATCAGCACGACTTCTGGGCAATTTTTAGATCCTGGACCAGTGGCTTCCACAGATTGTTTTATTGCCCCTCTAGCTGCACTATGCAGCTGGATGGCTGGTACCACAAAAGGGGCAAGATGTGCTTTTAGCACCTGGGAAGCTTCTGATGCTTTTAGTGCTTCCTTCATCCCTTGAACTCCTGCGTAAGCCTGGAAACAGCTCAGTCTCCAGTTTTGAAGGAGACCTGCCCATAGGCAAGTCTCCATTAGTTTGAAAGAACTGCACAGGCGACCAGTCACAGACAAGGGTTGCCTGTGCTGTTCTCACTGGGAGGCTCAGAGAGCCTGGCTGTGTGTGCCAGGAGGCATATTTTTGGCTGCCAGGCGACTGCCGGCAAATGTTGCCCTTCTGTCTTGCCCACCCATAGAAGAGGCAGCTATGGGGCTGTATATCAGCACCATGGTCTCCCGCAGCAAAGAAGGATGGGGTGGTACTGCAAGCTCCTGAAGGCTGGGCTTGCTCACTTTGCAACCGGGGAAAAAGCAACTTGAACCACCACAGCTATTTTCCTAACAAATACAAGGGCAGAGCCCGCAGTCCTCACATAGCCCAGAGTCAAAGCATTAATCCACTAAAAATGATACCGAGTCGCTGAGCGTGCTTGGGCATGCAGCATCGTACATACTGGGGATGGCAGCTTTCAGCTGCTTCTGGTGGGCTGCAGGTTGGCTGTATGGTCAGCGAGTGAGAAGTGAACAGGCATCCCACCCTCCACCTCCCAGCAATTCTTGGCCAGCGAAGGACAATAACAGTTTTTCCACATTTACGTGGACATCGTTAAGCTTAGTGTCTCATGGAGATCCAGATGGGAGAAACAGTATTTTTCTTCAAAAAGGCAAGAGTAGAAATGGTAAATTAAAAATACAGAGGTTGGTTTGCTGCGTATTTGTGGAATGGAAGCGAAGTTTCTGCTGAATCCCAGAATACAGAGAGGTGGTACGTGGCTGTTGCAAGATTTAACCATTTAGAGGATTTAATGAAAACTTTTCTTACTAGTACAAATAGGAAGATTTCTCTTTGAACTCAAAGCTATTTAGCAAAACAGGGCACTTGTGTTCAGTATCAGTGTTGATTTTCTGCTCCTGAAACGTGCTGGCTGACATAAATGTTACAATAGTTGACAGAGATCCTAACATGGCCTTGAAGTGCCCATGGAGTAGATAAAGCACTGCTGGTTTCGGGTACATTTTCTGTGCTGCCATTCAAATGGGCCCCAGCTCTCCTGATGGCAGAGATGAGAATGTTTTGCTGCCTACTCTGTTCTTGGTCTCTCTTTTGACCCTGGGAGATGGTTTGTGATATGAACATCACTCTGTTTAGAACTGTTTCAAGATAAATCTCACTTCACATAACCCCTTGGGTAGCCGAAATGGAAAGTTTACTGAATCCTTCAGTAAATATTAATGTCGACAGAGTTTAAACCAGAGAGACAGAAGTGAACTGTAATCATTCTGTCTCAGACTGGTTGTGTCGCTTTTACAAAGGTATTGATCTGTTTCCAGGTCTGCTCAAGCACTCAACGCACATCAAAAAAGCTGGATGCAGATGAACATAAGATGGCTCTGCCCAGAGATGACGTTCTCATTATGTGGTATTACATCCTGTCGTGTAGCAAAAATTATTAGCTTGGTGGCAGGGATGTAAGGCTTCTTGACTGCAACTGACCCTCATCTCCCTTGTTTGATGGGTGGGCACAAAAGCTTGCTTCGATACACACTCAGTTTGAATGTTCCTCCAGATGTGAGGAGATAATACAAAATTTTGGGATCACGGTATTTTGAAGTTTGATTCAAATTTGATACCAAATCACTGAGATTCTTCCTGATGCAGCTGGTGAATTGTGGAGCTAGGTGCCCGGAGAGACAGGAGGTGTGCACGTGTGCTGGTCACTTCGCTTGGAACACAGGTTTGCTCTTGACAGCATACTGACAGTTTTTGTCCAGTTTATTTTGAAACTTCTCAGGAAAAGAGTCTTCTACATCCTAATATGGTACCATAGTTTCTTTTTTTTTTCTTCCCCCATCAGGAGAATTAATTTGTTGATATTCAACCTATTAACTTCTTCATAATTGCATCACTAAACATCTCCAAACACACCTTATGTTACCACTATCCTTTCAACATCTGAAAAATTTCTGTCCCCCTTTCAAGCTACTTCATAATTGGGAAAATCCCAGCTTTCCTGACCTGTTACTCCCAAGATGTATGCATTCCATTTTAGTGTTTATTTTAGGTATTGTTTTCTTACATAAACCTTGCACGTTCATATAACAATCTCTGTTTTGCAGTTTAGAGCAATAGCTTCATGGAAACCTTCCAACTCTGCCCATACACTGAAATGATAGAAAAGTTAACCTTTAATGCTGGTCCCTGGCCAAAGTCATTACATGTTACCCCATTCTTTTCTGGAAGTCTGGTCACTTAATCCCAGGAAATAAAAAATAACCCTGATAAATTTCATATGGTATGGGCATCGAACCCCAAGGAACTTATAATGCACGTAAAAAGGCACTAGACAATACCTAACCAATCAGAGAATTATTTTCTGAGCTGGAAGGGAAAATACCCAAGTTAAATTCAAAATAGGGAAAAAAGAAATGCCCTGGGCCTTGGCCTATCTGACTCCAGGTAAATATGTGTGCAAGAGAGCAGAAGCTCACCACAAACCATGTAAGAACACAGTAACTGATTAATCCTGAGCTGGAAATGGTAGAAGCCAAGGAAAACATTAGCTGGCATTTAAATAACAGAAATACGATTTAGCAAGTCAGTTTAACATGTGCCCTGGACACTGCCAAAACTTTTTCATGCTTTTTGTACTGAAGATTGATGGCTAGATGGTCTCTCTCAGTTTGGAACGCAAATGGAATAGATTTGCTCCTGGGCTAGTCCAAGTTAAGAGCCAGTTTTCACTAGTAGTTACACTTACTTCTCCTGATTTTTTTTTTCTTTTTAAGATAATAGAGACATTAAAAAGAAAACAAATATATACTTATTGCTATTTATTTGACATGTAGCTTGAGTGCTTCCCAAGTTGAGGGGCCAATTCTGCCTTCAGTTGTAACCACGCAAAACGTGTGGCTTACGGTTTCAAACTCAAGCCTGATTTCCAGAAACGCTCATGTTGGCTAACTATGATCCTTTTCAAATTTTGCCAGCTGTTAAGTCTGGGCTCATGCACAGTGTAAACACTTCAACGTATTCCTAATTGAAACAGAAGGCAATTTTTTTTCCATACCATCAAATTTACCATGCTAAGACTATGGTGTCCTATATAACAATATTTTTTTTTTTTAAAGAAGGAAAGCTTAGTGTTTCTTTTGTGTCTCTGGAAAAAACATTTCTGTAAAAATTTGCCAAGCCAAACTTGCAGGTCAAGATATTTTAACTTGGAGAATGGCTCTGACCAAGTTATTTAAATTCTGTGTTAGTTGTCCCCGAAGCATAACTGAAGTCCTTCAATGAAAAGGAAGAAAAAAATCAGTATTAACTATTGTAAGAAGAATAAATTAACAATACTCTACCTTCTCTTAAACCTTCTAGATTTGGCATCTGGCAAATCTTCAAGAAAACTAACATTAGCCAATATGGGGTTGGAAAATTTTAGTCTTTCAAAAATCATGGGCCAAGAAAGGAAAAACATGAGTACTTCTATTACTTCTTTCTCCAGTTTTTCTTTTGCACATGAAATGTTATTAGCTGCTTGCTGGATTAGACTACATGGCCTGTGAGTCTGTTGCCAGCAGCACTGTAAGGACAGATGAGCTGCGTGTGACTCGTGCTGGCAGTGACGGCAGGGACACAACCCCGTGGGGTGCGGTGGCATTCTCCCGCAAGTCAGAGCAGACTTGCTTTGCAACAAAACCACAATCTTCAATTTCTGATCTGCGTAGACTACGAAAACAACTAACCAACCAACCTAGCTACTACTAGGGCTAGTTTCCAATGAAAGACTGGTACAGAGCTGAGCTCTGTTCTTCTTTTACTTTGTGCCTTTCACAAGCACAGACGCTCAGGGCATGAGAGGTCTTAGCATTATTCAGCCCTTATGAGGCTGAAAGAAGTTTGTGGTTCCTTTTTAGTGAGGTTCTCTAAGGTTTAACATGTTCTTATTTTGCATTCCAACAGCAAGTTCTTCGAACTTTTGAGAATGAAATTTCCTTTGAAAATGGACTGCAAAACTAGAGGAAAAGAAAACTCTGTATCTAATATATATGTGGAAATATAGTTATAGGTATTATAGTTGCAAATACCTGACAGTGCTTGGACCAATCTATGCTTCTGTGTCACCAGTCTACCTTCTTGCTCCCTAGTGGTCAGTATGGAGGATAAAGGATCTAAAAGTGAACAAAGCTCAGCAGCTGAAGCATTTTCTGCAGGCCAGGAGACTGATGGGAATATTTGTCAGTAAAATGTTGGTGGTCCACTTAATTTCTACATGATCAAAGTCCTTAAATCTGAGCTTTCCTTTAGTAGTGCCAAGCTATGTTTATTTGCAGTTTTGCTCTGTTTATTCTGCTTGAAAGGAGATATTCAGCCTGCTTTGGATCAGCTGATCTGCTGCTGACCTGTTTCAGCTCTGAGTGACAGGTGTTTAGATAAGGACTGATTTGTTCTCTTTACAGATGCAAAATGTTAGGTCAAAAGAAAGCCCTGACAACTATGAAGTTGTGATGACAGGAGACTGTAAAAGATTCCGCATGAAAAAAGCTAATCAGCTCAACTGTGCCAGCATTTCTTAATAAAATGCCATAAACGATTGCTCATCCAGACTGGCTGTATTTCAGCAACACATGATATAATCCCTACATAAAAAGTTTAATGTTGCTTTCATAAATCACGTCACATCCTGTGAACAAGTGGTTCTGGTTGCCTTCTCTGTGGTGTAGGTGTCGCTACTCCCCAAACTATCTTTCTCCTACTCCCCCATCTCTCATCATTGCCACAGTAGCCTTGCCTAGATCCCTGCAAACCCCCTTATTGTCCAGATCCCTGCTTCTTCAGACCTTCCCTCCTCTTCTTGATGTCCACCTCTCCCTGCTCCGGCCCCTTGCCCACCAGCAGCACCCGCTCCGTGCCATCCACCAGCCTCACAGCTGCCTCCCCAGGAACCTTCCCCTGGCTTGAGCAGCTGCCAGGATGAAGCGCAGGATGGTGAGCCCGGCTGGCGCCTCTGCTTTGCTGCTCAGCTCTAGCGACGCTTTGTCTTTCTGGTTGGGTGTAGGAGGCAGCACACTAGTGAACCCGACTTATCTGACTAGGATGCTCTATAATTATGTGGTATTATTGACGCTGATATTACCTGATGGATTCTCAAAAGTACTCCTCTCTTTCAAATTCCTCCTGGGACTGGGGCTACATGAAATGCCACTATATAATTCTTTGAAAGCCAGTCTTTTCATTGTTTTTCCTGTTAAAGTGTGAGTCCATTAGATCCAGCACTAATTACTAGAAAGGTGCGTATATAACTTGGCCTAGGTTTAGCCTGAGTTTTTAAGACTGCAACATCTGGGTAAGAACTTCTTGTCTTTTGATCTGCCCATGCATAACAAACTACTCTAGAAAACTCAGCTTACTCACTTAGCAAAACTCCTCACTTACCATAGCCCCATGAATTTTATCACATCTGTGACAATGTACACCAGCTGATGATCTGTCTTGCTCTCACAGTAGCTCTCCCAGTCCAGTGTGATTTGTTAAATCAACATTCAGAACAATGCAGAGGATCTAACTGGAGCAAGTTACACCAGGGCTCAGACTGATGTAATGGAAATTAACATATTTATAAGGTCACAGAATGCTATCGTAACCTCCACTCTCATCAAGATTTCTCTCAGATACCTAAAGTCAATGTTCACTTCACTCAGTATATCATTCTGTCCTCAGAAATGATAAAGTACTCATGCTTCTAAAAGACAAACATACCTGTAAATGCCCTCCACAAGGATGATAATTTTTCTCCATGCTCTGCGGCTTCGAGGCTGCCCATATATTATTGCATCCCTCAGCAAATTCTCGAGGCTCTGCATATCTGTATTTAAAATAAGAAAAAGGAGGAAGGAAACCATTAACAAAGGTTTTCCTAAAGAACTTTCGATTTTCTACTAGGCGCTACTTTTTTCCCCCCACACAGAAAAAGACAACATTAAAAAAATACGTCCAGAAGATAAGCTTCCTTCATTAGTAGGCAAGACCCAGTGATTGATTTCATTTGCTTGAATGCAATCTAGTAACAAGAAGAGTTACAAAAAGCTTCCAGCTATGCATCTTCTCTGGGAAACTTCTAGAAATTCTTGGCATGCAATTTTATTTAAAGGCAAAATTTACCCCTGTACTCGGCACTGCTGAGGGGTCTGGTCAGCACCTTGAATACCATGTTCAGTTTTGGGCCCCTCACTACAGGAGAGACATTGAGGTGCTGGAGAGAGTTCAGAGAAGGGCAATGAAACTGGTGAGGGGTCTGGAGCACAGGTCTGATGAGGAGCAGCTGAGGGAGCTGGGGCTGTTCAGCCTGGAGAAAAGGAGGCTGAGGGGAGACCTTATCGCTGTCTACAACTACCTGAAAGGAGGTTGTAGCGTGGAGGGTGTTGGTCACTCGTCCCGAGTAGCAGATGACAGGATGAGAGAAAATGGCCTCAAGTTGTGCCAGGGGAGGTTCAGATTGGATATTAGGAAAAAATTCTTCATGGAAAAGGTGATCAGGCATTGGAACAGGCTGCCCAGGGAAGTGGTGGAGTCACCGTCCCTGGAGGGGTTTAAAAGACGTGTAGATGAGGTTCTTAGGGACGTGATTTGGTGCCAGAGTCAGGTTATGGTTGGACTCGATGATCTTGAGGGTCTTCTCCAACCAAAATGATTCTATGACTCTATGAAAAGGGAACCACTTTGCTGAAGCACTGAGGATAACTGCCAGCAGTTCTCAGTATGGGCTGCTGATGCTCAGTTCTCAAGGCTTCTGAATAGCGAGTTTTCGGTTGCTTTCCAGCATCACCATGGGCTCACGAATAACATGCATTGCTTCAGCAAGGTTTGAATCAGGCTGTGTGAAGCACGTCAGGATGGCAGCAAGAGAAATCTGGTCCTTCTCAAGAAGGAAAATGAGTGAAACTTTGCTGATGAGAGAGGGAGAGACAAGTGGATACAAGCACATGGTGTGGATACACTAATTGGGTGCCAAAATGCTTGGCGCTGGCGGGACTTCGATATAAGGAGGCCTGGAATAATGTTAGGGGCTCAGCTGCTTTCTCAAGGGCTGAGTGTGGGTAATCTAATTCTTGAAGGAAAACTACTAAAGGTTTGAAAGACATGGAAGAAGCAGGAAAAAACATCTAAGGAATAAGTGTTGGACCAAATGTGACTCCCAATGCAGAGTTTAAGTCTAACCAGCATTCTGGTGTCTCCGCATCAATGAACGCTCTTGAAAATGAATTATTTTGGTACTTTTCAGGAATTTGGATTGACGCTTTAACACGTCTTCAAAGAATGTCTTACAGAGACTCATAATAGCGCAAGGAACACTACAGATCAGGTAGAATTGTGGCTTGAGAAAATCTCTGGCATTTTTTCACAATATAACCCCACTGTTTCAGCAACACAACTTAATGCAGGTATTTTAACTTTCTAAAATAGTACAAGACTAATCTGTAAAATTCAGTTGTTCCAAGTGAAGTACATACACCTAGATATATTAAGAACATCCTATAGTTTGGCTTCCACCTGACTGGAACCAGGTCATTTGCACAGTAACTGTCCATCATGAATAACCTATGACTTGAGAGATGGTCAGGTTACGACCTGAACCCTTCATCCTAGCACCTCATCTCTTGCTAGTACTGTTTACTGATCTTAGTGAAAGATAAATTTCTCAGAAATACCGGTGCCACTCTACACCTTACCATGTAACCTCTCTTGACCTAGCAAGACCTTGCTATAACGTACAAAGCACAACACATGCACAATAAGTAGCCCCTTATTTCAATGGCGCAATCATCTGCACAGCTCAGTGAGCTCCAAGGTGGAAATGCTATTATGAATAATGCAATGCAGATGGCACAGTTTCCACTAGATGGCAATCAAGGAAATAAAAGTTCCTTGGTGCTTTAAAAGGGAAATTTATAACCCAGCTGAATATTTGCAGCATGTGCATATTTTATAGAAAAGAGCTGCTCACCTTCTCTTTGCTTTGAGGAGATAATATCCTGAAGTCCTTTTGAGTTCTGAGCATTAAAGGATTCCCCAGGATGACAGAAAGCTCACTTAGTCACTCAAAGTAAAATTTGGGCACTGAATTTTCTTCCCTGAATTATTTCTCTAACAATGTCATCATCATCTAAATACTTCTGGACCTTTAAAACCCTCCTCTGAATCAGGCAGGATCTTTCAATTCAGTATTCTGTCTACATATCAGTCCAGATTGGTTCTAGACTTCAGGAAAGTCAGTTTGCCCAACCCTCTGAGCTAAAAGCATGGCTTGAGCATTCAGTTGTTTTAATATACATCCACATGACAAGAAAGACAAGAGGATAGAGAGAAGTGAAATGTATATAACTGTCTAACAGAGGTGTTTAAAAAAAAATACATGGATGCGAATAGCTCCTCTGTCCGAATGAGCATGGAAGATGAGACCGCAGATTAGGAAGAACCTCTCCAAAGGATGAGCTTGCCTTTACGCATGACATAGTTCTGGCAGATTACAGGCTGAGGACACGTCTGTTTGCAGGATCAGTGCTACCTACTTTGGTTTTGATGTCTCATTCTGAAAAACATGTATGTGTGACCCTTTCTTAGGCCTGTAACAGTCAACACATAATTTCTTTAGGTGCAAAAGAATTTTACTGACCTTTTCATGCTGTGTTTGTAGTGCCTCATTTGGAAAGGGGAAATTGAGGGGAAAAGAAAATCTGTTACCTTTAATCTTCACCCCCAAAGGCTGCTTCTGTTATTCAAAGTGAAGATGCAGCGCTCTCTATGTGCTTATGCTTAGCCTTTCCAGAAAGGAGGATATACTGAATGCCAGGAAAAACAACAGCACAACCCCAGATGGCTTTCGTATATCAAAATTATTTTCCCATTAAATACAGTTAGACTGTGAAACACCGGGACATTGAGATGAGTTGCACAAGTCCATCTTGAATAACCAGTTATGGGGAAAATAACTGTCCTTTGTTTGACCATCACCAGCCCAGGCTTTTCAGCGGTAATGGCTAACAACTGCTCAGGAGGTGGTGTTTAGAATTTCACTTAATAATTAGTCAAAGCACAACCAAATCTATCCTTGTCTCAGCTTCCACCTTATCCCTATGGCATATTATCTAGATATGGAGGATAAAGTTTCCTAAGCAGGGACAGCAAATCTCCTAGGTTTTTTAGAATTAAATACAGACTTGCATAATTCTTGCTTGGGATCCTTCAGAGCTACTTCAACAAAAACACCAACACCACAAATTGCCAGTGGGTCGAAGTGAGCCTGGACCTGAGCGCGCAGCCGTGTATCACGCTGCCTCCAGTGCGGGTGGGACTCCAGGCTCCTGGAGAGGCCCCTGCCCAGTTCCAGGCACACTCAGTGCCTCCTCGGAGGGAGACACGGCGTCTCCACCCTCGTCCTTACATTGCAATGCCAGGGATGTCATCACCATTCCTCTGCGTGGGCTGGAAATCTCTGCCATGATGTCAGCTGAATCCTTTTTAATTAAAATAAACAGGCTACTGTTTATTTTATTACTGCCCTTATCGCGTTCTTCCTTCCTTCGCCTTGTGCTTGCCACTCTCATTTTCAGTTTCTCCCATTGATTTCTCCTCTCTCGCTCTCATCCTGCTGGTATAACAACTTTCCTGGTCACTGTCCTTTCGTGGGTGACTCGAGTAGCCAGCTCCAATGCTGGCCCTCCTTGCAGACCCCTAAAGCAACAAAGGGAAACCACTGCAAGGGTTTTGTTGATCGAAACAGCAACTGTAGGACTGCAAAGTGGTTTTAATTCTAGTGAAAACTAGCCTTTGGAAAGTCCCTGACTGCTGGCACAGCTCTGAACAGCAAAAGCACCTTTAGAGTCATTTCCCTGAAATCACGGCTTTGAATATCTTCATTTGGAATGGGGTGGTGGGAGCAGTGACTGCTGCAGCCTCAGTAACAGGCTGAGACTCCCCTCCCTGCCCCTCAATAAATATATATCTCTGTGAAAGTAAAGAGCACTCGCTCAGGAGAGCCTCCTACTCACATCTGGCAAGTCAGACATGGCTTTCTGAAATCAGAGAGGCCAAATGCAGACACAGCATGCTAGGAGCCGGATATTCCAGTCTCCTCTCTGCGGCAGCGTCTGTATGTGTCACAGGGAGATACATGCCAAACTGGATTGGGCTGCAGTCCACCTATCTGCTGCAATAATCTTGTCTCTGATAGGGGCCAGAAGCTTCAAGAAGACAAAACCTTGGTGGGTAATGTGCTTTTCATCCTAGTCTGCAACAGCTATGGACACTACCCTCTCTTCTTACATTCAAGGGCCACTTACACCTTTGGAAAAAAAAAAAAAAAAAAGAAGGAACCATCTTGTACTAAGCCACTGCAAACTCTCTTTTTTTGCAACCAAAGCAATTTCTCACTAATTTTTACCTCTCCATTAATCGCTTTCATCCCTGCCCCCCCACTAAATTTTGTTTGCTTGCTTAAAGACAGGCACTTATAATTTTCCACTTATTTTTTCTCTTCTTTCCTTCCTTTTTTTTGCTAGAGAATATATTTGCACTGAAAGGTGAGAGCCTCTGCTGCCTAAAAGTTCTGTCAGCATCAACTACAACTCCTCCAGGTAGCTGTGCTTCCTCTCTAAGGTGTCCTCACGGCACACATATCTGAACCCTAAAGCATTAATTTGACTGAGTAGACTGAGAAAT
The DNA here is from genome assembly GCF_036013445.1 of Caloenas nicobarica. Classification (NCBI taxonomy): domain Eukaryota; kingdom Metazoa; phylum Chordata; class Aves; order Columbiformes; family Columbidae; genus Caloenas; species Caloenas nicobarica. Next base: position 116,032,649 of record NC_088247.1, read on the forward strand.
GCCAGAGTTGGATTAACATAAATTTCCAAGCAGGAAACCTGAGCAGCTCACACCTGCATGACACACTTCCGTCATCAACCACCTGACTTGTGAGAACCCAAAAAAACCCTTTACGACTTTCACAACACTCTGAAAAGGTGTGTGAGGAGGAGCTAGGAATGTACTACTGTGATTTCCATTTCAGATGTCGATTTTCATCTAACCAAGGTGTTTGGTTGTGCCTCGCAATTGCCTGCCCTCCTTGTGGTATCTCTTATTCTGATCACATGAAGTGCCCTTGCAATGAAGAGAACTGGAAATTTTTCTTCCACATGGCCTGATTTCTGTGCCTAGTCATGGCATTCCCACCGACCGCTCACGCAATCGCAAATCTAAACCTGAAAATGTGACTGCAGTTGAGTTGCTTGATGCTATATGGGAAAAATGTAGTAGAACTAGAAAGAATAAAGAAACCCAAAGCCTTGTATAGCACCTTCTTATACAGGCTGATATGAATAGAATTCACTTGGATGTAGTTAGCCAGTAACACACTCATCTGTCCATGGAATGAACAAAGAGAATCTTTCACCTGATACCAGTATAAGACCCAAAACTGCTGCACCTGATACCAACGTAAGACCCAGAACTGGTGTGACAGAAAACCCTTGATAAAAATCACAACCTGATTAATGGTTAGCTATTTGGTTTTGCTTTTCAAGTTTTATTGGAAGGGTCAAGGGATTTTGGCTGATATTTAACCAAAGTAAAGGTCAGAGGTTCTGAAAAAGTGCTATAAATTATATGATATTAGCATAAGATTTTCTTAGATATAAAAAAGAGCAGGTGATAAGTCAGCCGTTCCCTGGGCCAGGAAATAAAAATATTGAGATTGTAGTTCCTATACAGCTGAAGGATCCACATGGGGGTCACTTGGGGAGGGTGGGAGAGGCTCCCTGGAGCCCAGGCCTGGTGAGGGTAACATCAGATGCCTTCTGGCATTAAACTAACCAAGGCCAGGCCTTGCTGGACCGTGCAGCTGGCTGCATTTCAAGTGTAGAAATGCAGATCTGTTCAAGATTGCTCAATAAATCACTGCCTGGGAAACGGTAACTTGAATGGTGCCCACACCATAGCAGGGGAAACAAAAGGCACGTGCTTTTTATGGGCAGGTCAGAACAACTTTAGCCCACTAAAAACACTACTGCATAAATTTAGGACTGCTCATGTCCTAAAAAAAAAAAAAAAAACCAACAAACCCACACACATCCCCTGACACCTATTCCTCAGAGCAAGGGCTCCAAGGAGCTGAGCTTTGCTGCCAGCATCCACCAAAACTCACATGTCTCTGGAACAGAAAAAGTCCCTTGAAGGCCAAAAACCCTGTGGACTGCTGGTGTGACCCTGGCAGGGTGAAGAGCAGCAACGGTGCTACCAAGAGCCCACAGGAAGGGAATGTCCTGTTCGGTAGTTTTCAGTTATGGGGCTGAAATGGAGTATTCTCCTAAATTTCTCTCACATAGGCAATCTATAGGTGTGTACCTGTGCATTTTTCTCAGCCCAGGTCTGTAAATTCCTGTGTGTTTACAAGGAAGGGATTGTTCACTGGGAGGCAGGATGCAGGGCACATTCCTATGTGCAAATAAAAATGGACTTAGAGGTCTGCAGCTCGTTTTTGTTCTATTATTCACGTTAAAGCTTGAAAACCTTCTCATGCACCTGTGCAATGTTTTTATGAAAAAGGAGAAATATCCAGATGTCTTTTATTTTACTTAGGAGAAGCAGAGAGGTCTAACAATTTCATCCATTCTAGGAAAACCTACTCAGATTTTTTGTGAAAAGTGTAATGCTGAGGACAGCCACCCACTTATTGAAATAGAATTTCATCAACTGTTGCCAGGATAAGAATTATATTATACCTCATTGAGGTAATAGGAAGAGATCACTTCTTGGCTAACTAATAAAATAAGCATAATTATTTACTTTTGTGTAACGACAAATAGATCCAGTATTATAGATTATATGCTTCAAAATAAAATAACACAGTCTTACAGAATTAGCTACAGTAGAGCCTTTGAAAGATGAATGTGCTTCTGTAGCAAGTTTAAAATGGCAGGTTTTTCTCTTTTTTTCTGTGAAATATTTTTGTCATAGAACAAAGTTTCCTGTAATTTTTCTTTTAAAAATAGCTTTTCCATAACAAGGGAAAAAAGGGAGGGGAGAGAGATTTACAGTGCCAAGCTTGTTAGAAAGGGAAGTTACTAGCACACACCTCTGTGTGGTTTTTTTGTATAATATTCAGGAAGTAGCTGGTTCAGAAAATATATCATTGCTTCACTAAATTGTTACATAATTATTCCTCCTAGTTTTGATAACCGTTTATAGTAACTGAGACAAACATTCACACCTCACCCTTCTCCCGGTGTGTCTTCTACACATGTACAACCAAGGAAGTCAGAGCCAAAGTAAATACGTTTGAGGCAGTTTTATCAAGAGTATTACACAGCATTTCAGAAGAGGCTGATGTAAGCAACAAGGAGCATGGAAAAAATTTTGTTTTTCAAGCTACATTCCAATAGCAAAAAGGTAACTTCAAAATATGCTGCCTGATTTGAATATATTTTGACTCTTCTCCACAGAACACACGTCTCAGGCACTAATGGTGGTACCACCTGGCATCTCTTCTGTTGTCTTTAGTGCAAGGCGATATTGCGTCAAACACTTTGTGTGTGTATCTTGGTGCAGCTCCAAAGGAGATGAGCCAGCTCTTGCCAGCACACAACTTGGCTCCATACAAACAAGTAAAAATGAAATGCACATTAAACCCCAATCCTCTTTGGGATGGGCCTCTGATTTATTCTTTGTTTCTGCACCTTGCTGGAGAATTGTTCCAAGAGTTCATCAAAGGGCCCTGATCAAGCCTTTGACACAGTAACATCCTCCAGCTGATGCCCAGGGCTGAGCTCTTTAAAGGGTTGTTGATTTCCTTCTATGAAATGACATATATCAACTCCCTGTCCTTGGAAAGAAGAGGCAGAGGGTATTGCCTTTTTTGACTAGAATACAGAGGAGGATTTTAAAAAGTAAGACAAAACATGTTACTACCTAATGCTGAAATTAACACTTATTAAAGATCTTCAAGTGGTAACTCAAGATGCAAAGTTTTATATTCATCCACAAGGCCAACACAGAGCAAGGAACCTTTCTCTTGCATCAAGCAATATGACATGGATAATGGCTTAATTCTCCTGTTCATAAGCAGGATAATTTGGGCTTTTATGTGCATGCCTGTATATATGCTATATATCCACACATCAGCAAAAAGGATAATCTGGGAGAATAAGCAACACAGCTCTGATCTAACAAAACAGACAAGAACCTGCCTAACTGAAAAGAACTCTCCCAACACAAGCCAGAAGTTTTGGTTATGCACGTCCTTAATTAATTAATTTGCTGTACCGACTTGTACTATACTACTCTCCGACAGATCCACAGAGAACAATAGTGTCTACTTTGCTTTGGGTGAACCTGTGAATCCTACAAAGGCAGGCCTGCTGGATTGCTCTTTCCACTCCTATCCTCTCCCAATACACATGCTATTTTCTCCAAAGCAAAAGGCACATACATGCATTTCTGCACATGTGATTTTAAAAGCTGTTGGCGCTGTGTAACTCACGGGTATGATTAAGGAAATATGAAAAGGAAAGAACTTTCTAACCTTGGAACTAACATACTGAGAGACTCATGATGGGCTGCGAGAAAGAGCGAGCATAAACATGTGAACCTGCTTCACATGAAATGTAACTTAGGTTAAGACTCAAGGCTTACAAAATTGGGATGACAAAAGCTGACACTCAAATTCCAAACAGAATTTGCGTAAGTTTAGAATCTAGAGTTCCATTTTGAAAATAAGGTAATGTCTCAGAAATGGCATACAACACTGACCTCGACAAATCAGATCTCTAATCCAGAAAGCAACGAGTTTTTCCAAAGCAATCTGGATAGGCTTCCACCGATGTTTGCTGACACACTTGAAGGGCCTGTCTCCATTTTCCAGTGCTCGATTACTGCTTTTTGGACAAGTCACTATTATTCTAAGGTTCATGCATTATTCACAAAAGAACAGCAGCTTTAATTTATCATAAGAGCAAACAGAGACTGGTTAGGTATCACCTATGACTTATGACTCTATGATTCTCAACAGTGGCATGAAATATTGAGGGATAGTTAGAGACTGAATTCCTTAAAGCAAGAATGACAGCTCAAAGCGATGCCTTTGCTGCTTCCCTGGCAGTTGAGAGTAATCTACGCCTCAAACTGGAATGTTCTTTGAAATGTTGTGGGAAGTGACACAAGCCAGCTGGGCTAGGCTGCGTGCAGCACTGGTGGCTGTAGGGGCTGAGAACATTTGGATTTGGGGAGCGAGACGACATCCTGCGGGATGTGATGCAAACCCGTTTGAATGGGATAAGGCACCGAACAAACTCAGGAAGAGTCGAGACAAGACCGGTACAGCAACCGTGCATGTCCAAATTTGTGGAAGTGAACCAAGCTGGGATATGCTACAGGCTAATCTATGAATAACTACTTCTGTAAAAACATTCAGGTTCGGATGATCTTTAAGTCTTGAATGATCTTCAGAAATTGCTTCTTGCCCAAATTATGAATAGATATTAATTATAACACCACCTCATATAATAATTATAGTGCGCTTTTCATTCCAATGGATCCTTAGGCCTTTTACAGCATATGCATAATTCATTTTTGTTCACCTCAGGGCTGAACACAACACTTAATAAGGAGAAGGAACCGTATTAGTTGTTAACAAAGGTGATCAGACCTCCTTTCTCATTCCTCACCACTTCTCTAGCTGCTTAATCCCTGTTGCAATCGCTGCCTGGTGGCAGCAATTGGGATGGAAAGGGGAATTGCACTGGCTTGTCATCAAAGCCAATCACGACGTCTCTGACAATGTCCACAGCAACATTAACTAAATAAAAGTTAAAAGCATGAGTATTTTAGAACATAATTATACAAAGACAATATTAATGTGTGATTTCTATACTAAAATTATACTTCAAAGAATATTTGGGATGATGCTTTGATATAACCACCTACATCTTTGGTATAGCCCCTGGGAATTCAGGGTAACCATTTCCAAGTAATGCCACATTAACATAACTCCGGTTGCACTGAATCTGCCAGAAACGGAGGCAGGAAATATGGACTCTGTTTTTGTAAGTATGTTTGTACTATTTTGGTTATAGTCACAATAACAATAAAACCATTATGTTAGCACACAGGCATTCAGCATGTCAGAAAGACACCAACGAGATTAAGACTCTGGATTTTGAAATTAAGGCCCAGCCTGATGACTCACATAATGCACAACAGCAATTATAGTATTACACTAGCAATTTTTCCCCATCAGAAATCACTCATAATATTGAATAGTTAATCCTTCTGACCAGACAAAAGTATTGTCTAGGAACTGACAGCAAAGTAAGCATTGAAAGGAAGCATTCTTGCCTTTGAGGTATGAAAAACTGTGTCTCTAAATATTTCCAACTTCAATACTCACTATTATGCTTGAAGATTCTAATAGTAGCACCTGAAAGCCTCGCACCAAGAACGAGAGAAGTGTGGTTCAACTCATCACTTAAAATGAGGCAGCCCTGTGGAGAAGGAGTACAATAAGCATCTGCACGAATTGGGAGGCTGTTGACATGCGTGCATGTGTGTGTCAGCATGCACGAGTGTCTGTGATATAGCATCGCACCAATTAAACTGTAAGCTTTAAACGTGAACTGGACTTTCTGCCACTTATCTGAAAGTGCCAGGATGCACTGCAAAGGCAGCCAGAAACTGTGGGATCAGACTCTCAGGCATTCCTAGGTGGTACAAAGGGACCAAATATTTCCTGGAACTGGAAAGCAGTGAATAACCCTAGTGGTGATCGACTGCTTTAGAGTAAAATCAAGTGATGTTGCTTCCTCTATCTTGTGTTGCAAGGAAAATGCAGCCATCACCCCATATATAAATACGGCATGGCAGTAATGTAAGGAGGAGTAGTACTGAGGCTGGACTGGCACAGCACTTTGGTCTGTAGATGAGATCAGGATAGATTGATGCCTCATAAATGTCACTTCCATTAAGATATGAGTGGAGCCTAGGCACCAGGCAGAGTCTTTCTTTGATAAATGCACATGCAGTTCACCTGTAGTATATTTTTCATTAATTAACTCAGCCGAAAACTGATTTTCTTTTTAGAAACTAAACCAGAAATGCAGGAGAAATAAAATAACTTTGTATAGCATATTAACAGGAGCCAGGATTCAGAGTTGAAATTCAAGCTGAAACCATTATTTAGCTCTGTTTTCTACTACATGTCTTGTGTTATGGTTTCACTACCAAAAGGGCAATACGAATTCAGTAAATACTTATTTTGGAAACACAGATTATGTCTAGATTGAGAGACACTCACACAAATCTGCCTGAAGACTGCTATGCAGAAGTAACAGTAAAAGCATATGCGTCTTGAGAAGAAAATGCAGCTGCTAGGCTTAATTATAGAGAAAAATTTAGGAATAAATCTCCCCAACGTGGAACAATTACATAATATATACAATATTATATAATCTTACTATATATAGGCTATAATTTTAACAATTTAGTATAATACATACAGTAATATCTTAATTTTTGCCACTTACATCTAAACATCCCACCTCTGACAGGGGCCTGAGTCTCCACACGAAGCCAATTAAGTGAGGGAAAATTATTTTATAGCTAAGCATGAGACAAGTATCTTCTGCTGTTACGTATGTCTGCAATTTCATAAATTTGCTTTTATTAATTCTCTGTATCTGTTCCCTTTGAAATTGCTGGACAACTTCTCCAGCACCATTGCAGATTGAAGTTCATGTTCTGGACGGCTGAAGCAATTCTCCCTGCCCAACCCTTGTGTACATGTATTTTAGAAATCTCTTGCAAAAGCTGGATTCATCTTCAGTAGCGAGTGAAGAAGTGCCTTCACCTCTAGGCCAGTGCTTCAGAAGAAATCTTGATCATACACCACACAGCGAGTTCATTCCATCTCCACCAAGAGGGAAATAACGTTTCACACTTGCATGACACACTTCATGCTATTTCACACTTGCATAAACTAAAGAGTCACCCACTTTTCCAGCTAACAGCACAGCGTATCTGCTTGTTATGTCAGCGGTTGCGATCGACAGGATGATGGATTTTCATGCTTTCGTGTTACGTACCCTGAACTGGAGATGAAATCCCTTCAACACCAGATAAGAACCCAACTTTTGTCATATGCTCACAACTTTAGACTTGCATTTGCTGCCAGCTTCCTTTGCAGGGCTGACTGAAGATCTATTCACCAGGAATACTAAACACTGTGCTTGCTCTTTTCTGAAAGTGTTGTAAGAAATACCCTAATCATTGCCTTTCACCACAGGCAGCTGGGCAATGTCTCTGCAAGTAGTCCAAATACTTCATCCCACAACACCTGAGACATGGGATGCAACATTTGCTTACTTTTTAAAGAGAAGCAACATCGGTAAGAGAGCTAAGCAACCGTATCACTCATCCTTGAAGAGATGTTAGGTATGTGTGATAGCAACACCCAGAGCTAGAAAAAATGGTGAAAGAGCATATTTAAGGTCACAAGGTCATCAGCCTTATGAATCACGCATTTCTGATATCAAGCTTCGTTCCTCGATCAAGCCTTTCCACTTAATAAGTGCCCAGAATACTGCAACAGTTGTTAAAACAATTAGTAAACAATTGTCCTATGTGTTCTTTAAGGAAGTACTCACCTTCCCAACAAGGGCTGGAATATTCATGGAGTTAGTTGCAAAGCCCATGCCAAATACCATAGCATCTTCCACACCAAGGAACTTGGCCACAAGTTTCTCTATTTCTACATGTTTGTCTAGGGTGCCTGCAGAAATAAGCACAGGGAATATTAAATTTCATTAAACTGTGGCAACTATTAATACTGAGGACATCAAACATATATAAGAACAGGCTAGGAGTGTGTCACCAAGGCATACAACATTAAGTTCTAAAGAAGGTTTTCCATTTGTATCTTGTGCATGTGGGATAATGCAAGACAAAGCAAGGACGTGAATGAGCTGCAACTAATGCTAACAAATATCTTTGCTGTTAAGGTAGCAAAGCAGTTGCTTCGTGAAAAAGTTTCCTTTTTCCATAACAGCAACTTTTGACATAGTTTATTCTGAAGAGTAGTTTTTTCCGCACTGCCCCCCTCTGCCGGCCCCACAATAAGGACAAAAATACCTCCTTTTCATAGGAAAAGTGGGACAAACGTTCAGGCATTCTTGAGTTCTCTCTAGATGTGAAAGCAAAAACTGAAGACAACAAAATTATTCCATTTTTTCTTGGGTACCTATGTACAAATTCCTTAATTATGATTTTCTATGGATAGACGAATAAGAGTGTTCTCCATCTTTTTCTACTTTGGAAGGTAAAAGCTCTGCCACTCTCCATAACTGATGATAAATCTCCTCTTTCCTCCTTCTCAATAGTCAAACATAAGGCAACACTAGAGAGCCTGTTTTATCGCACATTACTTATCTAATATTAGTGTCTCCAAACAAATAAGGTGCTCCAGCTACCCAACAAAGGCAATATCTTTCCCACTCAACTCGCAATGAAGGATGACAAAAATACAAAAGGCAACAAATGACAGAGTGGTGTTAAGAGATTGAGATAACAAATAACTTTGAACAGTAATGAATCATCTCAACCTGCCAGCTCTCTAGTCTTTGGTTGCCTGGCTGTGCATTGCAGGTACCAAGGCAGAAGGAACTCTTACAGGATGATCTGTGGGGAAGAAAAGAGAATGGCCTGTGGATTCTGACAAAATTTCGCCTATGAATAAGGCTGTAAGCAGGGAACAGAAGAAAAAAAATAGGGAAGTGAATGTCTCATCTCACTTGCGCTGTACAAACTGATGTCACAATAATATAGACAAAGTGAATTACAACTGATGGGAATAAGACATCTTTGTTCACTGGGATGGACAAAGGGCAGATGAATGGAGGAAAGCAGAAAGTTGGCTAGAGCATCTTGACAAGAATTCTGAGTCAGGAAGACAACCTTGCCTTCATCATGGAAGAAAGATCATTAAAAAAAAAATCAGCTAAAAATGGCAGAAGTACAGCTTCGGCAACAGCACTAACTGACCTGGTTACAGTGAGGTAGCGTTTACATTTTTTTTTCCTCATTAAATATCCAAAGTAAGAATGGCATTCACTCGGAAACAGAATGTGAAAAATATCACGCAGACAAGTAACAATCCAAGAGCCATAGAGATAAGGAGAAAGGACGATGCAGCTTCTAGAAAAACCTGGATTACATGGACAGTAAAGAATAGCAGTGCTGTGTTTTTGCACAGAGCCTGCCTGGGTTCTGCTAGACCTGAGCCAGCTCTGGCGGAGCTTCAAGACTGTCTCTGCACTCATTGTATCACATCGGATGTACATCGAGCTGGGTTGTCTCTTCCTCCATGCTCTGATAGATTAGGCAACACGATGCAGAAAATTTGGCTCTGCAGAACCTTCAGTAGACATGAGCTGACTCTGCATGAAGCTCTTTGAGGATGGCTACTTTTTGCATTTGTAGATCCTGAGATCCACAAGAGTCCGTGCTGGCTTTGCCACTGCTCAGTAGCCAAGGTCCATGAAATACAAAACCGCATAGTGTTTCAGAGTTGAGCTGCTCACTAGAGATGTGTGTGAGAATCTGTCTCAACTTGTAAGTCCAGTAGGTCTCAGGGTGTATTCCTATGGTTAGTCCTAAATCTTTTTGCATTTTGGACCCAGTTAGTCTTCAACCTGGTTACAACACCCATTGACAACCGAGGGTTCCAGCACGGTCAGCTGCCCTAGTGTTACTTGCAGATGTTATCTTGTCGCTTGATGGCTATCAGCACACAAAGAGAAGATGATATCTGAAATGGATGCTTGAAGCCAACCACAATATGGTCACAGCTTGAATTTAAGGAGGTTTGTGAAAGCATGAGAAACAAGCAGCATGTGCTTTGCAATGTGGCCATTTTAAGGCATGAGAAAATTGTCCTGACTCTTCCAGAGGTAAATCTAACACTGCTGGGGTGGAGCTAAATTGCTTTTTGGGGTTGCATCATATATTTTCTGTTTTCACAAACAAGAAAAGCCTGACTCACTACAGATTATTCTGTTCAAGCATCTATTAGAGGAACCAGAAAGGAATAGCACATTTTTGATGTATTTTTATTGATTTTTGTGATGGCGAAGAATGAGACATTCTGAAAGTGACCAATTAGTACTTATTATTTACTAATCCTAACTGAATGCAGATGATATTGTATATTGATTTTACCTACAAATTCTGAAATAGATATTGGAATAAACAGAGGTTGAATTTGCAAAACCAAAACCTCACTGACAAGGATTTACAAAACGAGCCCTAGTTTTGAACTACTTTAATTATAGTGGTAATATTGTAGGTGGTAGGTCAGATGGTGTAGAAGGAATACAACACAAATCAGTACTGACAGTGCGAGGTTCGTGAGAAGAATATACATTGGGTAGAGCTGATAAAGCATACCAGCTTGCATTTTCCAAGGTTTAAAGTAAAAAGGATATTTATTGAAAAAATTATGCAATTTTTTAATCATATCTGAAGATTTCTCCAGTATGGGTCAGCCCTTCGACACCATATAAATGGCACCAATGATATTGCTTCTCTCCACTGGAAGAAACAAGGCGTCAGATATGCTCTGCTGGAATTAGACTTTTCCACCAGCGTTCCCAGCTGGTCACAGCAATCACCCCAACGAGCACAAACAGCACTACCAGACAGATGCTAATTTGATCCAAAGGAACTTCCACTGCCAAAAGCTGCTACATCTCAAGTTATACTAGAGAGGCAGTAATTATGCTGGTCTTCACTAAATACAACCTTAGCAGTGTCAAGTCAGGTTACCATGGCCCTTAAAATGCCTTGTATTGTGCTGGATTCAGATCAGCATCATGATCTGGTGAATGAAAAGTGATACAGATAGATATATTCTTTATTAATATGCTGTATGCACAGATACCTTCTATAATTGTCCTATATATAGGCATTAGAATTTTTCCCCATACTCTACTCCTCTGATTTTTATGCTGACTACAGCTTAGTTTGACTTAAGAAATGAAGATACAAAGAAATGTGTGCCATCTTAGTGGGAAAGACTTAAGACAAAAAGGAAAAGAGAAAGCTACCTGCATCTTTAAGAGAAAAAAATGGAATACTTTCTTCTGAAAGTTATTCCTCCCTGCTGAACAGTTGTATGCAATAGAGTGCAGAAGGTGTTACTGTGTTTCAAGATTATATCAGTCTTACAGAAAGTAAAATCTAAGATCTTATCTTAAGTGGACTTTCACAATGTTATCCACCTCCACAAATTCCCATACTTTTTAAAGCAAATCCCCTTCTTTTCAAAATCTGATGACCCAGTTCCCTCCATTAACTTGTCACTGCACTCTGGGGACAGGGAACACGACATACGCTGTGCTTTGGCAGGTTTTCGTGCGCTCGCCCGTCCTTGGCTTGAAAAATCACTGTCAGTCTACCAGATACATGAAGCTTAAAAATGGACTTCCCATGATTCACACAGTTCATTGTTTAGTTTTGACGCTTTTCAGTTTGGACAAAGTGGTTTGTGCCACTAGTTAGTCTGCCCAAGGTTCTTTCAGGTTCTTACATACTAATGACGTGTACCAGTTAAACTGCCAATGCTGATGATAGTATCCTTTAATACAATTTTTTATTTGGAATTCTGAGGCCCAAAAGAGACAGGAAAATACCTGCTCACTTCATGTTAATCAAAAGCTGCAGGAGTAAACTGATAGAAGCGACAAGTCATTGAAAGAAAAAGAACAGATTCCCATAAAAGCCACTTCCACAAAGGAACAGCCACTGGGAATCCTACAGATCGCTGATGTGACTCAGCAAGGTGAATCAGAACCATTGCTCCAGTAAATGACAGTTTGTCAGAGGTATCCTTAGAAGGGCGGGGAACAGAAGAAAACACCTAAACTTCCCTGCAACGTTTGAAACGTAAGGTCGCAAACTCACTCTGGTAAGATGTTTGTCAGAGATTAAAGTATAATATTACTCGAATACATACAACGCTTTGAAAAATGCAAGATTGGATGAGGTGTGCAAAGCACACTTTTGCAGTGGTGAAAAACCAGGAACAAACTTGACTCGGATCAAAAGTTGGATCAGTTATTTATGAGAGGGTCGGCACAAAAAGGAAAATGATATTAGTCGGAGATGATAAAGAAGGAAAATTCCTCTCGTGAACTGTTTCCTAATTTATACCATACCCTATCAGAGAGTAGTCAAGATTATGAAATATATATATGAACTAATTCCCATTTATGTGGCTGTATTTCTCCTTAAGCTCCTACTTGGAAACTGTAAATTATGGAAACTTTAGCTTTTTTAACTCTTTCTCCTAACTGAAAAATGGACCATTTATCTCTGTGTTTGTACAGTATTGAGTTTAAAATGAGCCCTGGCCCTAATTAAATATTTGAAGTGGTAGAAAAGAAAGAATTGCCAAATAAGTATTTTTACCTTCTTGAAATGCTGCTAGAAATTCACATTACACCTCAAAACCTAACGGAAGGAAGTGAAGGGGATGAAGCTACTGTTGCAGTTTAAATGTTGGCACAGGTTTTCAGAGCTGCTTTTTAGAAATCATTTCACAATCAAATATAAAAAATCTTCAGAGAAATAGCCCTACAACAGTGCAAGCTAGGCGTTAAAAGGTAATCTCCTAACCATGCCCTCCAGAATGAATCACCCTGCAAGTGTTCTGTGCAGGCTCCATCTTGTCTTTTGGTCCAAGGCATAATCACAGGAGAAGGATTTCAAAAGGCAGGAATCCTGCTCGGCTGCTTAAATAGCACTAATGATACATTCGCTCCTGTTACTCACGTATATCATCTCCATAAGGAATAATGGGGAGTTAGATAAATAAGAGCATTGGACAGCCCTGTCACCACCCTGGCACTAAGCCTAGGAGCATTGGTCAGGGCATGATAATCTGCCTTATATTAGAAAAAAGTGCAACATTACTGATTTTATTATCACCAGCAAGTAGGAAACAGTGTTAAATAATCATCTGCATAATTCTCCCTTAATAATTTTAAATTACGTTGCTTAGAAAAGCCTGACTTAAACATGCCAGGATGGGCTCAGACAAAAGGCTTGTGAGCTTGCCTCCAACAGCAGCCAGCTCCTGCGCTAGCCATTAAAATACATTGATTTGCATGGGGGAAAAAAAAGGTTTTCACATTCAAGTTGTCATTCTTTTCACTATATAGAGGGAATACGTCCTATTTCAAATTAATTTAGATTCCTATTTGTTAACATTAAGATAAAAAAAATAACACTTTTGAGAGGATGCCACCTGCAAACAACCACTTGCACACATTCACCCAAACTACTGCTCTTCAAAGAGACGCCCCAAGCAGATGTGCAACTCTTTCTTGTAGATCTCTTAAGTGTCTTGCCCTAATGTATTTTTAATCTTAGTGTCCTCGGAAACACTGAAAATAGCCAGGTAACTGCTTCGTTAGTTCCTTATATGCTACCTCTATCGTAGACACTGCTCGACATTATAAAAATACAAATATGTGCAGCTTCCTGATTCAAGCCAAATGTGTACGATGATTTGCTAGTCCACAGGCCCAGTATTAGTGATTGTACAGCAATGGCCATAGGCATATAAATAATAATATAAATTAATACTAAACAACTAATTACATAAGATAATGCTAAACAACTAGTATTGGATGCACAGTGCTACACAAAAAGACCCTTTTGCCCATAATCCTTTATCTGATAGTGGTCTTGTATCGATGTCTGGGGAAGAATGAAGGCAGGACAGAGACACATATATAGTAGTATCCCAGCTTATAACTCATTTCGGCATAAGAACATCCTGAATCAGATACTAATTTTGGGATTTCTAGTAACAACCAATGATCTCTCCTCTGTATGTGGCCTGTGTCCCCCAGAATGCAAGGGAGTGTAAAGTTTTAGCATCTGCCACCTTCTTTGCCATGAGTTCCTTGGGTCTGGCAGGCTCCAGAGCGACGAGTTGCCTCCTGATTTTAGATGGAAACCTTCTACCAACTCCATACAATACCCTGTAGATCTTGTAGCAGAAGAAACAGCGAGCAGCCAACCCCGGTCGCTTTCCTACACCACACATAATTTTGAAGATTTCTATAATTTCCCCCTTCAGGCTCTTTTTGAGCCAGACGACAGGCATTTCTGACAGCTGCAGACAGCCAGCTCAATAGTTCTTCACCCAGAAGCTGTTCGAGGCCTTTGATGACTCTTGTTGCCCTTCTCTGACACTTCCCAGTTCTGCTGAATGTTTTTGACCAGAAGTGCACAGAGTACTCAAGTTGACAGCAAACCACAGCTTTACGCAGCAGCATACTGAGGTTCTATGCTTGGCTTTCTGTTCACTTCCTCGTAATTTCTAGTATTTGATTTACTTTCTGACCACTGACCAATAAGCTAATGCTCTCACCGAACTACCACTTGTAAGCCCGAGACCTTGCTCCTAAGGGATAATAGTTACCTTGGTCTTAAAAAAAAGGAAAATGTTTTCCTTTCAGATTGAAAGTCCCACAAAACCCTCAGGAATGTGTCTTAAATTACACTGTTAGGCTAAGAAAGTGATTTATTATTATTATAATTTAAAAAGAGCATGGAATTAAAAAGAGTGAAAACCTTTAAATTTTTTCACGGTGGACAAATCTAGGAAGACCAGCACTGTGTTTATCCATTTCCTATGCTTTTGTGCTTAAACAGGGATGTCTGTTTAAATGGCACGTGTATTATTGTTTTAAAGAAGGCATGAGCAAGGCTTCACAGTTCTCAATGAAATTAATTTCTGAACTACATTTACACACAGTCTTAAGTTACTTTTCTTTTAATGTAGAATAACTGCTTTATATTTAGCAAGGTTTAGCTTCACTAAGTTTACTTAATAAAACTGAGTCTTGTAAATATATAAACAACCACGTTAAAACATCTATATTAACTTATTCTGAGAGCAAACTACTTGCAACAGCATTCCGATTTGACAGCATTTGATACCCACTCCACTGCACAGTTATAAGAGGAGGAGTTGAGGCAGAAGACCACACAGGACAGTTTTAACGTCATGTATTCTTTCAAACATCAGTTGCACCAACTTTATTTGTTTCTTCTTTGTTTTCCCCTCTGAAATCTTCTCAAAATACTGGAATGATCGTTCTCAAAAACAGAGACCAATCAATGCTTTGAGAGAGATCTTGGTAAAACCCCAACCATGCCAGACACTTGAATGCACATAAGCAAAACAGTACTTTCAAAGTCAATTAGCTTGAAATTATAAATGTTTTCAAGTGCTGTCTTGCCTTAGGACCCCACAGGTAATTTATAGCCTTGGCTCCTACAGCTCAGTGCATTTTTACTTCAAACCACTTTAGCTCAGCCAGACAATAACAAAAAATGTTTTGAAATGTTATCTGCCCAGGAATGAAACAATTCTGTTCTATTTTTCTAAGATGAAGATGGCAAATGATAATTTTAAAAGCTAAGACCTTTCTCACAGACCCTTCCCTACCTCTCTCTTGAAAGTATAGGTGTATATATATTTGACTCAGATAGAATTTTTCAAATTTGCCCAACTGTGAAACAGAATAGAACTGAACCAGCACAAGCGGGGACAGGGAAAAGAAAAGAAGGTATCCACACTACTGATAAGAAGCTATTTTCCTCAGGTTGTTTATACAGATCTTGGCAGCATTCAGGCTCCAGCCGAGCCAGGGCCAATGAAGCAACCAGTGCTCGGGACTGCTCTGTGGAGCAACCTCTCTCTCCCTGGAGCACACGAGCACGGGCTCTCTGTTATAATAGCTGCCCAGGACAAAATACTCAGACTGCTCACCTACACCTAAGCCAGGTCTTAACACCCTACTTCCCTGCTTTAATAAGTCTTGATGTCCAAGCTGCCCTCTGAAATTCTCTCCCTAAAAGACTGACAAGACTTAGAATCACAGAATCATTTTGGTTGGAAAAGACCTTTAAGATCATTGAGTCCAACTGTTAACCCAGCACTGCTAAGCCCAGCTCTAAACCATGATCCTAGGAACCTCATCTACACCTCTTGACTTACACAATGTTCTTTATTTGTAGCCCATTCTTGCACTGTGAAGTCTGAATGAAGTATATGGGACTATTTGTTGTAAAAGCAATTAGAATTAATCTAAAACTTTGACTACTGCACAGGAGTTCAGATGAAGAGAAAGCCCTAGAAATCTCCATACCTTGGTTCTCAAAACAGACTAGATTAAGATAACTAGTAAGATTTTTAAGATTTGAAGACAGAATCAATCTTTTCATAAGGTATTTTTTGGAGAATAAGTCAAAGTTATGCAAGTCTTCCATATAAAGAATTCTGCAAAAGATAAAGAATGAGGAACAGCAGGCATATTCTTTGACGTACTGAAAACAACTTGAAATGCGCTCTGACAAAATAGAATCTAAAAAAAAAAAAATAAAAGAGAGAAGTGTTCCTTCACTACCTTAGATGACTAGTAATGGTGACCACTTTCAAGCATGCAATTCAGGCTAAACAATATATTGCAGTCACCAGATGGGTCACCTACAAAAGGAAAGCAGGGTCAATCTGTAACCCCCCCCGAGCGGTGTCACTGATACATTTATTATTGACAAATCAAACCATGAGGACAAGATAAAAAAGCAGGTGGCAGGGTTTGGATTATTTTTTACCTGGAAATGAGACTTTAAATTAAAACACCTAAATGAAATATTTTCCCCATAAGATTTCTAGAGGAAAGGAGTTTGCTTTGAGAGATACAAGATGAAAAATTTTCAGGTTCCTAGATTAGGGGGGGAAAAAACCCCCCAAAACTCTATAGAAGTCTTCTCCGTTCTGGGAAGCCTACCTTTATTTTTTGTCTTTTGATAGCTCCCAAGAAAGATAAAGCCTGAAGAGAAACATCCCCTTGCATTCCTGTGGCTCGGAATTGTTTTATCTGAAATGCTGGCTGATTGCACCATTAGGAATGCAAGACATTGTGTGAAAATACACAACTGAAGATAACACTACATGCAGACAAATCATAAAGGACATTAACCAAAAAAGTCAGATGAAGCCTTCCTGAATTTGTTCCTTAAAGGCACACTAGAAATTTCTACGCTATGCCCATTAATGTCTCATAAAACATTACAATATATTCTTAGAACATGGGATTAAAAGAAAAAAATATGTAAAAGCTCATTTTACTAATCAGAACACACTGTATGTGGTAACTGATATAAATCTGTGATGCAATTAAATTTGCCCTAGTTCAATTCTTGAAGTCTCAAACTTTATATTACTGCTTTTAAAAAAAGAGCCTCTTTCTTCCACCATTACAAATCCCAGGCCACATTTGGTTTTGCTTTTCCGAAAATCAATAACATTTTTCCTTTCAAAAAAAATTCTTACATGATACTGAATAAAACACAGCATCACTTTTAATAGTGAAACAAGTATTAATAATTGTTGATGTGACTAAAATTCTCAAAGTATCCAATTCCTTCAAGATATCTGTAAGAAAAAGCATTTAGTTACAGAAACTTTGGTGGCCATCCAGCTGTTTACTCACCCATTTCCTGCCTGGTACTGCAGACTCCTGTCCCGTATTTTTGTAACTCTATGGTCACAGTTTTCAAAGCATTAACATCCGTTTCTGCAAAGCCGAGGTAGTTATAAGAACCCATATTGATTACATTCTTGATAGTCCTTCCTGTAAACCTATAATTAAAGCAAATTTTAAAGAATAGTGCAATTTTCCCTCCAACTCCAAACAAAAAGAAAAGAAAAAAAAAAATTCTCCCACCAACTTTTGTTGCCCTGTCAAATCCTTATTCAGGAATTCACAATCCTCATACTTCAGTGTCCTAAAAGTATTTCCAGACTTTCTATTTTCCTGACTAAATACTGCATCCTGCTCAGAATGCTTTCCAGATCCCAAGCTCCAGATGGCAATATAGTGGTATTAGGTGAAATGGGGCTTTTATGACTGGAAATAAACAAACAAATCTGGGACTTCATACAGGGAACAACTTATAGACACTATTTTTTCAAGTGAATTGTTAACAGCTTCCATAAAGTCATGAGTGTTCACACGCACACAGAAGTTAAACATGAGGAAAACAGGATAGGAAACGGTATGATAGATTCTGAAGAAGCTGAAATAAAGACAACCTGCACACGTTGTCTATTTGGTGAATTCCCATATCTATTTAACTCAGCAACAGTTGCAATACACTGAAATCTTCAAGCTGCAAACTGCTTAAAACTCACTGCCAAAGAGTCACTATGTAAGCAAAATCCGCATTTATGCAATGCAAGAAATCACGATCTAAATCCTAACCAAGGGATATAACAAATTTCATTCTAACATTGTGACTAAAGGTTTGTTATTATAAATAAAGTGTAAGCAGTCTTACTTGTGCTGACACAGTCAAATAACACTCATTTGTGATAGAGTTCAGTCCCTTCCATACCGCATTTCCAAACAATGTGCAGAAGAAAGGAGACAGATGGTCTCCACAGTACCAATTTCAGAAAAAAATATGCTTATATCAGTCGAGGATCTAGGTATGAGGGGCTAGATGCATCTTTCTGTGCTTTGCAGATGTATCAGGAGTATTCTCAGGAAGCTGACAGTTGCAGATTGTGAGCTGACTCACCTAAATGTCCAGTTGTAATCATCTGTGACACGTTCCATGAGGTCAAACTGTGGCCCTGGGACACTGCAAATTGGACGATTCCAGTTATCCCGTATTCTCATATAGAGGTTTCTGGTGTAAAAGTTCTCAAAATCTTGATAAAGTGGTACAAAATCCTGGTTTGGAAACATGCACAGGGTTATGTTGCTAGGAAAATGTCTGCTTCCGTACCCAACTCATTCCCATTAAAAAGGAAAAACTGAGTCATTAGTAAACAGAATTATAACAGCCACATATTCCTATGTCACAAACAATGACAATCAGCAAATATCTTACTTTAATTCCCAGTGTTGGCTTTTTTTTTTTTTTAATGGTGAACAAATTGGCCTGATTCTGCAGTCCAATATTTGAAAAGTTGGAAACTGAAGAACTGATGAGTCTTTCACTTGGAGAACCCAAATGGTTCAAATTAAGCATTTTGCTATGTGTGGAGCAGATTGCAAATCTAGGATAAACAACTCATTATATTTCATGAAATGCTGGATACATTAAAGCTTGTCCAATGTAATCGATCCGGGCATTATTGGCCAAGACTGGACATGCAAACAGCCAGTTAAGACAACTAGTTTGGTTGACAACTAATTTCTATCTATAGATTTCACTAGGAAATTAAATTAAAAGAAAGGTATGGGATCTAAACAAAAGTTTTATATGAAACAGCAATATAGCCATAAAGACTGCACCATAATATTACATTTAGTAGTGCACGCATCTTTGAAAAGCTAAAACAGGAAACAATTTTGGGAATTTTATTTGTAAAAGGAACAGTAAAACCATTCACATTTTTCCCTCGTTATGCCAGGTGTCATTGTAAATGATGGTTCAAACTGCACAGAGGAGGAGGAGCGACAAAAAAATCTGAGCAAAGATAGAAGGCAATTGAGCTTCCCGAGGTGCAAGTTTCACTTAGAACTACAGCGGATGAAAAAAAACTCCAAGTCAAGACTCGCAAGAATTCAGGCTATGTTCAATTTGCGCTGGGACCATCAGTTCAGCAAGCATAGGTCAACAATTATGAAGGTGTTAGCACTGCCTGTCACCATGAAGGACAAAGGCAGATGGGACAAACAAAAATTGGGGTTTAAGAGACTGAGAGAGATGATATATTTAACAAGGCATTTCCGAGTTTTTTGTGGATTGACCTAATACACTGAGATTCCATTTTGCTGAGAGAATTCTGACACTCTTAGAACAAGGTAAACATCTCACAGTGAAAATTAGGAATCTACATATGTATAGGTATACATTCATACATATGTGTTTATACTGCAGAACATGTAACTCCTCTCCGTCTTATGCAACGTTCTTCTCTAAGGTGAAATTTGTCTGCCTTGTTACTTTGGTAGGTTACTGTACACAACTTGCAAGCAGGGGGAAACTCAACTGTGGATTCAGAATGTCTTTTTCATACATACTTTTTGTTGTTCTCTCTCTGCAGCAATGTTACGTTTTTCTAGTCCCCAGGCTCTCATAAAATCTCGCAGGTAGCCAAATACTGTTCCCACTCCAAAACCCAGGAAAGTAAGAACGGCAACATACATTGGTGCCTGTTCAAAGTGCTCAATAAACGTTTTTTTGTAGAGAGTTCCATTTGATACGCCATTCTTCTGAAAATATAGAAGAGAAACTTGTGATTAATACATTTCATTCATCAAAACTTAGGCCTTAGACCTCAATGCAAATCTCTCTGATATGCCACAAATTAGGAGACATTTAGATCTCACAGTGTATCAGTTGATGCAACCTATACCTGAAGAGAAGGACCTTTTAACATTGCAGTTAGTACTGACCACTACAAGTATCTTCCATTTTCTCTCCTCTCCACCAGTGTCCTCAATTGCAGGAGTCTCCAACACCACTCCCTTGTCTATTTTGAAACATGTGAAACTTATGAAAGATTGGCAATATATTATTGTGTAATTGGACAATTATTTCAAAGGTGATTAAATGGAAACCAAACTGTTCTTGCAAGACAGAGCTATAAAAAGGGAAGGGCAGCATTAAAAACTCACCTACACTGTGCCTGACTCTGCTTCTGGAAGCCTTGTGTAACCCATTGCAGCAACTAACCCATACACAACAAATCCTGTCTAAAATAGGGCACCTTTACCATGATGTTCTGCAGATCTTCCACACTTGAAAGGGTACTTAAAAAAAAAAAAAAAAGAAGAAAGAAAAGAAAAAAGAGAGAGGAAAAAAAAAAAAAGAAGAGGCACACAGAGATCCTGCTTGTTGGAATTAGTTAGGTTAGGTTATGGTTGGACTCGATGATCCTGAGGGTCTCTTCCAACTGAAATGATTCTATGAATTAGTGACCCAATTGTGAGCAAATTCTAGACATTTACAACTATGTGTGGACAAAATGTTTTGTCTTGAAAATACTCTAAAATTTCCATTTTCAAATTAAAGAAGCAAAGTTTTGCAGTCCCAGTCTTCTCAAACCAACTCATATTCAGTAGGCTTATCAGATTATTCTTTGGAAGAGAAGTAACTCCCTTATTTCTGCAAAATATGATGGCATTTACAGTTACTGTCTAGTAACAGCCAACCTGCCAATCCAAAAATAACAAAATGTAATGCAGAAAAAAACCCGGTGCCCTTTAAAAACAAACAAAAGGACACCATACAAAATTTTTGAGCATATTATAAAGCAAGACTACCAACAGATGAAGAAATACCATTAATACATTGCTGCCTGTGAGTTTGATGAACTAAAAAAATGTAGATTATAAATTTACGTAATGCTGCAAGCTGAAATAGAACAATCATATTAAGAACAACCGCAAATTCTTGTCAGATCTAGAGTATTATTCATCTTCATACTGCATTAAAATGCCTTTACCCTCAAAAGATTTTGATTTCAGTAGTAACTTGCTGTTCAATCCCAGATTCACAACGCTTTCTTGGGAGAAAGCTGCGGGGCGGAAATTGTTGGGCACAAGGTAGAACATTAAGATTTTGGAGGAAATCCCAAAAGGAAAAAAAGATTCTGGTGGAGCTGAAGAGAAACACATGTAGAGTTTGGAAAGGCTTCTTGTCCTGTGAGAAGAAGGAACACAGGGCTGACTCACACCATGTGAGGGCAGACCTTTGAAGCAATGCTACACATGCACTCCTACCTCCAGCTAATTGCTCTTTTAGAGCAACCTGTTAACCATGAAAAATATTGTACGAGGATGAGTTAAATATTAAGTCATATTTCACATGAGCCACAACAGCTGTGTGCACAGAGCGCCAAGATAAAGTATTTCATCAAGAATTAAGCCCAGTCATATTACCTTACATTTGCCATGGGCTAAGAGCGCACTTAAGGTCATCTATGGCAATTTGATTGACACTGTATCTCGTTGAGCTGTGACGATGTGACAGAGACAAAATTAGCATGATGATTCTAGAAACTCTTTTGTTATATATCTTATTGTAAAGGAATAGGGAAGCTCATATCAGACTCCAGCACTGCAAAACTCTTTGCAATACAACTCTTCTGTTGTAGAATTCTCACTTCAGTTGCTGCTGTTCTATGCAGTCAGTATGACATATGTATTTAAACATGTAACCACTGCCACCTACTATCCTTAATACAAACAGCTAGGAGTAAATGGCATTGACAGTAGTAAAGTACTAAGAATGTGGAGTCAGACTATGACTCATGTTCTCCAGTCTATGAATGATGAAAACCAAGAGTCTTCAAACAGCTCAAGGTTAGTACAAGGCTGGGAGAACAAATTCAAGAAAATACAGTGACATCTTGCTTAAAAACTGTAGTGAGGAAAACAACATTTCATCCATTCCTAGAGTTCCACAAAAAAAGCAGAGAAGGAGTCTCAGGACTGGAATAACTAAAACAAGTGGATTTTCTGCTGCTGGATACGGATGCTTTTGTGCAGCACTTCAAATCCAAAATTGGGGTGTGGGTGAGTGACCGAATATCATGAGCAAGATCAACAATTTCAGCCAACATAAAGTGCTAATTGCCATTTGACATTACATTACTGTTGACTTTTTACATTTAAAGCACCTGGACAGTGAAGGTACATGTAATTAAGCTGTTGCTGGCACCAAAATCCAATACAGCAGATCTCCTACAAAGGCCTGAAATGATTCAGAGATCACCAGTTACACTAGTTACACACTGAGTGCTCTGCTGAATTGTACACTCACACATATATTATTATCTGTAATAACATCTCTAGTAGACAGTACATTTTCTAGCTCCATACCTCAACTGTGCAATCCTAAGTAGCAGATGATTAGGCAAAGATTCTAAAAACAAAAACCAGAAAATGGTACTTTCCTCAGTATATTCTCCCAACTTCCAGCAATTGCTGGCTCTGAGATTTCATGAGCCTGAGATTGTATTACCACTTTTAACACTCATCAGGGGATATCTATGAATTTGTTCACCACTTTTGAAGCTAAAAATACTGTGGCAATGAACTGTGAATTTTTATAACTGATTTAATCTGTAAAAAAGTATTTACTATTTTTTATTATTATAAAATTGCTGGACAATTTGACAAGTTTCTTTGACCATCATTGTCTGTTCAGCTTTCCTACTCAACCAATTACGACACTCATAATTTTCTGTATTTAAATGACTTCAGCCCCTCCACTTGTCTCTTGCCAAGCTGAAGAATCTCAATCTATTTAATTCTAGTCTAGTCTAGCGTCCTTGTCCTTACAAAGATTTAACAAATAAATAAAATCTATATTTTAATATTCAACTTTCTCTTCACTCCGCAAAGTCCAATAATACCTTTCTTGAGATGCAGGGAAAGGGAATTAAAATTGCATACGACACTTGAGGGCACGGTATGGATTTATACATCTGCAAACGATGCTTTGCCTTGTTTTCTGTTGCTTTTTTAAAGATTGTTAGCATTCTTTTCTTGCCACACTTCAGTTTCCAAAGTACCTCTTATGATAACAATACATCCTTCCTCGGTTGCAACAAATATCTAATTTACAGCATACTCCTATTTGTGTGTTCTTAGGATTATTTCCCCCTCCAATTCATTAATTGTTTTTTTATTTAGTGACCTGCAATTTCGTGTACTGTTTTATCAGCATTACATACTACCAGCGAGAACTTTCTGCAATGCCTGTTGTCCACAGCTAATTTTTTCACTACTCTGAAGAATTCGGTATTGTCAACAATGTTGTCACCTGTTTCTCCTCACCGCTTTTCCAGACCATTGGTGAAAATGGAAGAGAGCACTGGTCCAATAAGAATCCCTGGGGAACTGCATCTCCCTGGTTACCTTTTAAAAGACCAACTTAAGCAGCAGCCCAGAGTTCCTCAGCAACTTTATGTTTGACTGCCCTTAAAAATCTTAAGTAAATACCCTTTGTGACATGCTAATCCACATTTTATTGACTTGCTTTAAAAATTCTGCTGGCGTTGCAAACCAAAACAGCTTATCAGAGTAAGGATACTTTCCATGCACAAATGCAAGGAACCCACTAATGCAATGTAAAGACACCGAATGCAGAAAGGCTCTAGATAATATTCAAAATGACAGGATGTTTTGCCATGGAGTCTGAAAACTCGGATTTCGCTGACTTCTCAGAAACCAAAAGCACAATCAGGACATGCAACTTCTGCGTGTTGAGTCTCTGCTTAGCTTATTAGATCACACTGTCCTGTACTTTCTTGATACCAAAGGCCACCCTGGCAGCTCAACCTTGTAACTCTGTAGTACGTAGTTAAAGAGAACCCAGTTCAACAGATTTCAACAGATTTCACAGCAGCTTTAAACCACAGCTTGGTTTCCAGTAAGACACCCAGAGCAAGAGGATGCCTGGGCAAGATTTTGATGCCAAGGAAGTCAATAGGAGCGATGCCAACACATTAAAGTCACCAAAAAGTGTAACAGTTCTTAGATCCCCATATTCTGCAGTTACACAAAGTATTCTGAAACTCTCCCTCTAATTAAGAATCTCCTCCTAAATGCCTTTAGTTTTTAAAATGGAAAAATTAACACTAACAACAAATCTAACTGTGTTATTAGAATGGGCATGAGTATAAAATACTAAATATAGCAGACACGCGACCTTAATCAACATAGCTTGCTCTAATAATAGTGCAAACTAACTTCACAGTCTATTAAGCACACTCCTGGCAACACCTTTATAAGGAATAGTTACAAAACAGGGTATTTGCATTAGCAAAGAAAAATAAAATATAGCTATACAACAGCATGAATAATACTTAAATACTTGCTCATAATACCCTTAAAGTGAGGAGAGAATTTTCATTTAAGTCCTGCAGCCTCTGGAATTGCTTCAAGGAAACTGAGACCCGAGGACTCATGCTTTCACAAAAGTCTGTTCTGCAGAGACAGACTAAGTAAATCCAGATATCCCAACCTGCTTTTTGAAAACTCTCCTCAATTAAATTTTTTTTAGCTATTACTACACCTTCCAATACAGCAGCAGCAAGTGCAGACAGCTATATCCTTGAAATAAAACTACTGGGAGAATAAAAAAGTCTTTGTCTTATATAAGTTCCCACCTAGGAATAAAATCTGATCCAGGAAGTGGATGAAACTTTCTTTTACTCTCCCTCCATTTAAGAAGAAAGTTTCATCTGTTTATAGCTCAGATTTTATCGTGTTGTTGCTTGCAACCTATTAAAAAGCAATGCAAGCCGACTGATCTACATAAAGCTTCCAAGACACATACGTATATGAAGAGATAAGTATTGAAAACTGTGAACCAAGTGAGAGCCACATTTGCTCAGTATCTTCCAGATTTCAATATGACATGGAAATCTTGAGCAAAGTAGGACAGTACATTGCTACAGCTAAAATCTGATGCGAGAATGTTTGGTTCTAAACAGATGTTTCTTCCCAAACGTTAGGAAAAAAGCATCTTGGACAAGACCCTAAATGTACGTGACTGTAGATATCCTTGGATGTGCGAGACAGCCACATGGGGATGACATGACCTGTAGAAGCCCATATCCTTTTGGAGCAGAAGCTGGAAATGGGGTACTAGAGGGTCCCATTGTAGCTGTGGGAAGGGTATGGTCCAGCTGAATCCCACTCAGAGCTTGCCACTAGTTAGTCACAGGTTGAAGTGGCTGGTGTGCAGTTCTGTCCACTATGGATCATTGTCACCAGGAGGCTGTGTCTCAAAGAATAAAACCATCATGTTCTATGCAAATCCACCAGGTTGACTGCCATAATTATTACGTTTTTCCAAAAACACCATACCTAGGCATCCATGAGGCAGTGGGGAATTCCTAACGATTGTATGCAGTTTCCAGGAAAAGAAAAAAGCGAATTGCAATGACAAATATCAAAAGTTTCCTATAATGAATATACTATCGACACAAATTGAGATTATTTCACAAAACTCTTCAGTTACTGGCAATGATATCCTTTACTTTCACTATGTGCTTTCTTTTCTGTTCAGATCTTACAGGCTCAAGTTTCTAAAACATAAACCAAAAATGGCAACACAGGGAATTCATAGCTTACTGAGCTATATAGACAAGATTTAAATCAACAATAGTTGTGAAACTTATATGTCTAGATGGTGCTAAAATTAAGGTCACAACCTCTTGCAGTGTGACAAAGCCAGAAGAAAGCATCATCTTCACACAACACAAACTATAAATAGAAGCCAAGTCAAAAAAACTTTAGTTCTTATTACTGTGTGTCTGCAGAATCCTTGTTTAGACTGACTATTGATTTCTGCTGAAGTGTCAAGAAAACATATATACCTGGCAGTAAGGCAATTGGTAAGGACTAAGAGTGAAATTTCCAAGACTGTCCAGAAGGCTTAGGAAACATAAGGCACTTTCAGAATAACTTAAGAATCCATGTGCTATTGAACTTGCCAGCGATTTAGAATTTAACAACTCAGGAACTCTGAAAAGTTTGCTCCCTGTAAACAGTATTTACTGCTGCTTGTTCTGTTCTGCTACTTGAGGTCTGCATGAAGATTAGGTCCTTTCACCACACTTTTCACAAGCACCAGGAAACAGCTTTTGATTTGTTCATCAACTGTCACCTAATTACTGACTAAAAACTTGCAGCCTTTCTGTACGTATTCATGACAGCACAGTACAGGCAAATACCAACAAAAGCAGGAAAAGACAGGATCTTCACCTTCCAGACTTGCATCATTTTTTTCAGTCAAGCAGAAGTGAAGCTCCAACATATTCATCTTATATTAAATTCTTTCAGCACCAAATATTCATGCCCTGCAATGCCAGCTATGACACTAATACTACAAAAATAGAGATGCCAATGACAAGCACATTAGAAATATACCGTTAAATAGAAAACATTGTTACATAATTGAGAAAACAATACCCTTACTATATAATTTCCAGACTCACATTTTACTCTGATGCTAAAATACTTTTGAGTGCCGCTTAAGAGGCTGAAAGGATGCAGAAGACTTAGTCTTAAATAACCTTCAAAATTCTAGTGACAGCAGTGGCAAGAGGTCCAAAGATGGATGTGGAAGGTGCACATTTCATTGTCTTAAGTTTTGTAAGTTTTTATGCAGATTTTTATGTTCATTCAAGAAGTGTCTTAGTCTGGTATGTCAGGGTGTGAATTTCTAGCCCTGCACACACTACAAGCAATGTGCATTCTGCTTATTTGTAACTATTAAGTAAACTGTCTAATGTGTGTAATTTTTGCAAAACCTACAGATCAACACGTTTTCACCTGGTATGAATTTAGTTCAGCAAGTAGAACTGCACATTGCAGAATGGTCGTACTACAGTGTTTGTCAAAAGAAAAACCACATCTCTTTACAGTAGAGAAACTTAAGAGTCATAGAATCATAGTATAGTTCGGCTGGAAGGGACCTTCGAAGATCACCTAGTCCAACCCCATGAACACAGAGTCAGGACAAATGCCAGTAGCAAACCATGAAAATATAAAATGTGATGATGGGGACAAAAATCTAAGAAAACACTACTTTGAACTGTAGGTTTCAGAAATTCCAGTATAAACCATAACAGATACTATCCAATACCAACTAAAGCACTTACCTCAAACAGTACACAGGAGATAAAAAAATGCATATTAAACTCTTCTCCCAATGGCTTTACATCTGTGCATTGCAAGCAATAGCAAGAAACACGAGAAAAAGGAATATGTATGATACAGCTATTACTGTTTGCCATCACTTCCAGAAAATTCAGAGTGGACTCAATTCAGCATAACTAGGATGGCATGAGGGCAAAAATGGAGCTTAATAATTTCAGATTATTAGAGACAAATCAATGAAGTTCACTACCCAGAGAGATACTTACAAACACCAGAGGGTATTTCCCAACCTTACAGCAATTACAGAGTAGGAAGCCAGGCACACTGAATCAGACAAAAGAACTGGATGAAATGCCTAAGTTACAGCAATCCCAACATCATTCATGGCATCAAGTTGCAGCAAGTGTTTGCTGTTATTCCCAAAGCTTCTAATAAGCAACGAGATTCACACTGCTTGGCCACATCAGAATATCTCCTGATCATTCAAATCCTATGGCTTTGGCTTTAAGAATAAACAAACAAACAAGATGATGATGAAGTGGCATCGCTTCAAAGGTTTTGTTTCTGCACATCGCTAGTGATGATCTACTATTACAGAAAATTTCTTCCAGAAGTGATTTAGCGTTTATACATGCATTCCATGCATTTCTGATAAGAAACTGATATTTGTTGGGATCAAGACTGTAACTGAATGGAAAGACACTTAAGAAGATCTAACCAGACTGTTAGTGATTTTGCTCAGTGTGAATTCTGAGCTAAAATCTACATGTAGCAATCCACCAACTCAATTTACCACATAGTGACTTCAGGAAGAACACCAGAAAAATGTTGCAACTAGCACCAAATTGCTCTCCCTGCAAAATTCCCTTGTGAAAACAACACTATAGGTGAACAGACAGATCTTATGCACTAACTTGTATAACCAAACCATCACTGGATCCCAGAGCTTTCCCCATTATATAGTACAACAGCTTCAAACAGGACCAGGATTTTGCACAGGTGACAAACTGAAACAGTTTAACAATGAGACACATATCCTCAATCAGAATGGATGTGTCCCAGGATTTTCCTGGATCGTGCCACATCACAGGAAAAAAAAAAAAAAAAAAAAAATCAGGATAAACTCATTTATTGTATAGCACATAGGTTTTTAGAACAGCAGAATTCAAGGAAGATGAAGCAGCCAGCCATAAACGTGTCAACAATCTCACAGCACATCGCAGTGGGAATAAAGAAAATTAATAGCTTGACACCTTCAAACACAAGAGAAGCTGTCTTAAGCAAGAAGACAGGAATTCATTTAAACAATAGTTAGGCAACTTGGCAGCAGTGCCCATGGCGTAATAAAGTCAGATGGACTACACCAAAGCCAGCATCAGAACTGGCATATGTGATCAGATAGATCAGTGCATCACTTAACAACATGACAAGGGCTGCAACCCACCTATCCTCATACTATGTTGCAAGAATCACAGAAATTTTACAGAGTAATTTGGATTCACCAATGTATGTCTTAATGTAGAAAAGCTATATATTTTAGTAGATGACAAGCAATTACTTACTTTAGTGGTGGTGTGGGGTTATTTTGGTTGTTGTTCCCCACTCCACACCCCCCCCGCCCAACTCTACACACACAGTAACATCCTTCTCTAGCTATTTTTTGCTGAACCTTCTGTATCTGTCAGGTTTGCAGAAATAAATTCTCTCCTCAGGTTTTACAGTAGTCTAGATACAGACAAAAAGTAAAGTCCTCACCCCACCAGGTACTAATTTTCAACAGTAGATCCACATCTATTATATCTAGAGGTCAACACCTAGAGGCTGTGGTTCTTGGCAGAAAAAACAAGGATTAGGGAAAAAGAAGCACACCAGAAATTCAAGAGACAGAAATCAGGTGCAAGAATACTGAGGAAAAGGTGTGACTGACACATGTTTTGTTGGTCCAGCAAAGGAAGACACTTTTTCCAATACACAGCAAGAAGCAAAAGTCAGTTGAATTAGCATTTGGATTTGAACGATTTTAACCTGTTTTCTAAGAAAGCAATGGCTTATGCCCTCATGTTATCCCTCTGTCTGCAAGCACCCCTCTAGTAGCTTTCAAGCTCATAGACCAATTTCAATCAAATCTGTTGGAAGAACAGAGGTCTTCAAGGTATGAACTTCCCTGAAAGCTTCAGGAAAGTCTGATTGGGATAGTGCAAAGTGATCCAAATCCATGTGCTGAAGAAAAGAGAGCAATAACTTGGCTCTTTAGCCATTCTTAGAGTGAATTACACGAACTCAAGTGTAATGACCCACAAGGCAGTGTCTACAGAGCTCTGAACAAGGTTCAGCACATTCTGTCTCTTGCCCATCTGGAAAGCGAGGATGTGGTAGGGACACTGGGATGTTGTGGAGCAGTAGAAGATGCTGGACACAAACAAGATGAAATCAGGCTTCATTAGACCCATTGCTATGTTAAAAACAGTTGTGGACATTTCACAAGCCTTTGTCTTCCCTCCAGCATTATTTGTTCCCCTATTGCTGTGGGGCAAATTGAAAAACAATATTCAGAACATTGCTGTACGCTGGAAATAGTTTAAGTAGACATTAGGGTATCTTAACTCAAAGTTTTCATTTATACTGATCATAAAATGGTAGAAATCAAGGGACTAAGGAAAAGTAGGAAATGGAACAGCAGAATAACATTTCAGCAGAGCACAACTGTACTCAGAAATAGCAGGCAACTCTATAGGAAGCAACATTAAAGCTAAAAGGAGTTAGAAAAAAACCCAGCCATCTCTTCAGAAAACAATGCTAAGGGCAAAAGGACAAACCCCTCCAGTGCTACTAAGCAGTATGCAGGTCTTGGCTGAAGTACTCCATCCAGCTTTGGGCAACATTTTTTGAGAAAGAAGAGGTGAACAAAATGGATCGAGCTGGGAAGAGAACCATGAAGTCTGGTCAAGTAAGTTATGAGAACAGAACGACTTGAACTGTCGAATCTAAAGCGAAGAAAAAACCCTGATGACTGGCAGCCTAATAGTCTTCAAAAATGTAAAAGGTAAATGCAAGAGGAAGAGAATAATCTGTGCTCCGGAAAGCATCAACATGCTTAAATCACAGCCAAGGTGATGTAAATCGGACATTAGAAAGAATGTCTACTGATAAAAGCAGTTAAACATGAAGCTAGAGCAATGGAGGTGTTTAAGATGGGTGTAAACAAACCTCTGTCAGGAACATTTTACGTATGGTCAAAGCTAATATTGTCTAGCAAAAGATACCAGAAAGCAGTGCTGTCAGTATCTCAGCAAAATCCCAAAACAGAGTAGCACACCTGATGGGTTACGAGGCTCCAGAATAGCCTTCAAGATATTCTAGCATAAAACTAGCCCTGCATAAAACTGAGTCTGCTTTGTTGTATAGAAATGGACTAGATGACATTTCAAAATACTTTTAAGCCTTAATTATCTATTTTACCTATTTACTTCATGTATAGAAACCTCACCATTACATGAAATGTTGAACAGAAAAGATCAAGCACTCCAAAAATAGTTGATACACATTTTGCACAAGGTGAAATGCAAACAGATAGAGAGAACCTCTAAGCCATGGATGCTGGAAGAAGGAAGTAGATATGTAGAGTTTCTGTTTAAAATTAAAATAAAATTAACATGACTCTGGCTTTTGGCAAGTGTCTATATTCGGAGAACTTAAACCTGGTCAGCACACTTTACAAATCAGTGAACAAAGTTCTGGTTAACAAAGACTGTATAGACTTTTGTTTTGTTTTCTTTTGCGGCCACACAAATCCCCTGTTCTCTCTATCTCATTAACATCTTTACACGGCACCATTCTAGTATACCAGTCCTCCGAGAGGCATGATAATGCTTCTCTGACTTTTCCATTAGGATAGCACTTCTGTGCTCCTAAATTTAGGAAATATCAAGACAGACCAACAGTATTTGGCAATGCAAAGACAAGACAGGACCACCTAGCAGGGATGCGCTGAAGCTCTGATCAACCAAACACTCTCCTGAGCTCCCTGCCACATTTTGGGACCACAGAAGATGCCTGTATACCAATGTTATCTCTCAAATATGACCATGTCGACAAAACCCAGAAGGAAGGTGCTCTCTCCTTCAGAAAGAACACGGTTTTAAATCCCATTAAAATGCAAAGACTTTGAAGAATTAGTAAAACAAATAGTCACATATTTCTGAAATTTTTGTTTACAGTTATACATGACAAGCAAGTTGCAGTAAAACTTCACACAGAAGATAAACCTTTTTCAGAAGACCTCATGTTTCACCTTTATCCTTCCACATCTGCAAAAAAAAAAAAAAAAATCAAACCTGAGCATACGATTAACATGCCCTATAATGGCTGCTACAAATATATTTGTGCAATGAGTCAAATAATGAGCAATGGCAAAAGGTGCAGGTGTCTCTCTTGACTGCAGTGGAGACAGGTCTCAAATTTGTTCTGACAGCTTTAGTTCATCCAGTAGCCATTCTGAGAGGGTGAACTACGTACTTACATCCCACCATATAGCAGAGAAAAATATAATTTACTTCTGAGGAATGTCCACATGTGCAAAGTAATATGATCTCACTAGCATGTCCCATGGTACAAATCAGTTGAACAAGAATTAATAAAGCTCAGTTACAGTGGGTGAAAAAAAAATAAACTGAGGCCTCATGCACATAAACTCCTCACAAAATCTGTCTAGAGAGATATGCCCATAGGTAAATATTTACATGTTTCAGACATAATGCTTCACACTCAGTTCTAAAACAATACTAGTATACTCTGATAACTTCTTGTTTTACGTTCTTTCCCATTCCACAGGGAAGGAAGTTCTGCACGCCCTTCATTCTCATATAGGAAATTAATTATCCTAAAATGAAGTAAGAAATTTTATGTGCCCATCCTGACAGCGCCCTTATGGACTAAGGGAATAACTTTAGCCTGTATAAAAAAAATCAGTTGATACAAAAGCAAGAATGACAAGAGGGAAAGCACAACTCAGGAAACACAGTTATGTGCACCAGGCACAAGGCTCTAAAGAAACTTCTAAAAAAGATGAATCTTGCTTCCAGAAAAACAGAACTGTCATCTGCAAAGGCTAAACCATGCAAATAGCTTGAGTTACCTGTTTAAATAATTGCTTGAATTATGGGAGAACCTGATGTTTCCAATGATGCCTCTTCTGTTTAAGCAGCAAAAGTTTCCACTCCAGGCTGGCAGGAGATCACACATAATGCTCTCCGCTGCCAAGCTACACTGATTTTGCAGTCAGTCAGTCCATGTGGCAGGTGATTTCTGCAATGCCTGAAGGTAAGGTCTGGCCTCAGCGACACGCAGGGGCTCCAGGCTCCCAGCTTGCACAGGAGCCGGCAGGTTTGCCGACTGCTTCCCGGCGCCGAGTTGAATGAAAGTGAGATACCTCTCAGCAGTACCTGCCCTCTGCAAGAGATGGTGGCTCTGGAATTAGACTCAGCTCAATCAGAAAAGTGGTCTGGCTAGGGTCTTGTCTACATCCACTCAGAAGGAGACAGCAGGTTATATCCCCGGCCAGTTCTAGAGTCCAATGCTCAAAAGTGTACTATCAACTCTAGCTTGAAGTTAAAAGAGAAATAAATGAGAGGCTTCTCCTTTTGGATGAAAGAAGGGTTGAAGCAGCTTAGATTAAGCTCAGTGCTCAGTACAGCCATGTCCATTGGAGCTGTTGTGTGGAAATGATATAGAAATATACAGTGAAAGGCACTGGTTTCCCTGAGGGATCCTGAGAGGTACCAACAAGAAGTTATGTCCATTTCAGAAGAGCTGGAGAAAAGTGCGCAGAGAGATTATACCACTTGATGACAAATACTCTAAAACATAAATTCTGTGTTCAGGTAGTTTACTTACAGATTTGCCTTATCAAAAGCGTTGCAGAATCACTGTAAGCTAAAGAATAGGGGTAAAATCCAGTATCATCTGTTAATGAACAAATAGACGGTTTTTTTGAAAGAAAAAACCCTTAACAATGGGAGAGTACACAAACTGGGATTCTACCATAGACACATTGTCCCAAAAGGTAGGCTTGGCTAGATCTGTCCACCATATGCCAAAATTGCTTGACACCAAGTAGCAAGATTGGGTCCTACACCATGCCTAGAGAACTAAAAATGCAACTGTCAGTGCAGTGGCAAGCAAAGATATACAGGAAGGTATAGAAAGCAAAAATTTGATAATGCTTAAGGTTCAGATTATCATGTATGTTTTGACTGGAACGGAAAGACAAATCTTTAAAGTACTCTCACTCAGGTGCATTAAAACAGAACGTAACCTCCAGGGGAGTAAATTCATGCCAAGAACGGAAAATATTTGACATGGGCATTCCTGCACTCCCATAAGAAAGGATTGCAGACCACAGAATTTTGGAAGATTTTTATTTTCTGTGGGAGCCATTTCAAAAATCTGACCACTTGGTTTGCAAAGCAGAGCTGAATTATTTTGAAATCCCATATATGTCCCTGTGTCTCTGTAGTGAATGATAGTTAAGTGTTACCAATTTTTTCCTGTGTTACATACCTCAGTAGAATAATGCGGAAGGCTTGCATTCCCACAAAAAGCTCTGCAATTCTATCCTCATTTCCTAAGGTCCACCTCATAGCTCCACACAACCCTCAGATCTGCTTCTGGTATCTTAAGAGACACACTGCAGAAGAGACCATATTTCCCCAGAAATACCACAGCCCAATTTTGGATTTGGAAAGAAAATTGTAAAATTTAAGTATATTCTTGAAGAATGTATGACAAAATGGATTAAAAGCACTCTTAGTAGCCCAGACAAACACGACAAGAGTGTCGCAAGCAGTTACAAAAAAGGCTATGCTAGAATTCTCCTAATGGAAGGATGGTAAAGTTCTGGCAGTAGCAGCCACAGCAAGCACTGCTGCTTTCGTTTTAACCAAACGTTCAGTCAACACTAAAGTATTTCATTTCAGAATATTACGTGTTATTCAATACACACGGCGACTGTGAAATGATTCGTGTTTCTGCTGGTAGTCCTATTTCTTTGTTATTTGCAAAATGGTAAAACGAAACCAAAAAACTCAGCTCCTTCCTTTGAGATTGCAGATTTCCATCTTCCCTTCCTTGTGCCATTCCTTCCCCTCGGTTCCTTGCCTACATCCTGGCTGAGATCACCTGCCACAGACTCAACCCATCCACCTTTCACCTCCTTTTGGCTTTCCCTCTCTAGCCCCCGGCTACGCCCGCACGCCCAGCGAGCCAGGCACTCCCCTGACCCAGTTCTCAGGGAGCATTTTGCTCCCCGGGACAGCTCCACCTCGCTCCATCCCAGCACCACCACACCGCTGAACGGACAACCCAGCGAGCCGGACTCGCCAGTTCAACCACTGCTTTATCTCACTCCCCCATTTCCACCCTGACTGGCCAAATGTCATCTGTGAGAGAGCTCTTTGTCCCTTCCATTGACTTGAAAGTGAGGAGTTACAGAAGTTCAACTATGATTCCTTGTCCCCGATATTGCCACTCAAATAACTAGAAATTGTGCCAGGCAGGTAATGTCTTATTCACAAGTACGCTTCTTCATAACAGATGTGAAAGTGGGACCTAAACCAAACTATTTACAATTGTAAGTTGCTTGGCTTAGGACATGCACAGCTTTATATCTAGCTGATAAGTAATCTGAATAAGCAAAACTAACCCATATTAGTTAAATTAGATATTATATAGCTTGACAATGAATTGTCCTACTCCAAAAGTGACCAGTATCCACACATAAGAACCTATGTCTGGCAGCTTTAGAGACATCCTTCCGTTCCAATGTCTTGCGTGTGTCTGCAGCTTTGATTTCTTTTTTCCAATTTAATTTTCTTTTCAAAACACAGAATGTTTCAAAGGCCTCACAATGTTCTTGCCTACTTAATTGTTAAAAGTGTTGTTAATGAGCTTCGCTAAATCTTGCATGTTGAACAACATGGGTCAAAAAAAAAACCCAACCCAAATCACAAACTCCTGTTCAGTTTTGCAGTGATCTTCAAGAACATGTGAACAGAAAAAGCACAGGTGCCTCTGCTTATTTTAACCATGGCTGAATGGGGCCAATAAATAAACAAGACTCCAAGCAATTGTTTCAAATTAGGAAAAAAGTTCTTTGTCCAATAGCATAGAAAAATAATGCTGGTCCACTTTCCTCTACCATGAGTTTCAAGAAATTGTTCCAGAAGACTTTATTGTCAGACTTGGTATCTCCATTTGTCACAATGATCTCATAGGTAAAGCTGTTTCCTATTCCAAGAATGTATAGTTGGCAAATACAATTGCCTACACATGGTCGATGCCCATCTCTCATACATCTGCTGAAATATACTGCATTGCAAACCCTGTGCGAGTCCTGTGGAACACGGCGGGGTTTTTGGCCACACAGCTAAGCGGGCATGTGGCCCAGTGAAGAATGCAATACTGTACAACAGTGACTAAATGTAGCCTTGAAATGTTAGCCATGAGCCAGGGAGATGTACAGGGCTGGAAAAAAGGAAGATATGAATAAACAGCAAACAGTGAAGTCTGCAAACAAATTATTGTCAGTCAGCCATGGTGGTTCCTTACTGAGAAGTGCCACGAAGCAGAGATATTTTGATGAGCTTCCCCAGCAAGACATCACTCAAAATAACACGAAAACTAAAGAACCCTCGAACTGTCCTCTGCCAGTCTTTTAGACTATCTTTTTAAGACAGAAGCCTTTCTTGGATATCTGGTTAAAAGCTCTTTAAGAAGAATAACTTGAATAGCGTGGAAAGCTATGGGTAGCCCTGAAACAAAACAAAAGAAAAAAACCCAAACCCACAAAACCCACCAAAACATTGTAATTATAATTGCATAAATCTCAACGAAGAAATAGTCAAACCTCTCTAAAATGCCTAACCAGCAACCTTCAGCCCAAGTTGCATGCATTTCATTTCTGTCTTTACGCTGCTGTCCCAAAATACAGCTTCCACTTAGAATGCCTTTGCTGAGTAGGTGAGACACTTTGATCAACAGCACGTGAACTTTTGAAATAACGCAGCCTTTGTGAAACAGGGAAACACCAGCCAGAGGACAGTGATGAGTTTCAATCTGCTCACCTTTGGACCAGTCTCCTCTAAAGATGAAGAACTGATGCATGCCTGAATCAGAATTGAATTACTGCAAAACAGTAAGTATAACTTTTATACTTGAACTCGAGTTTCATCTGTAGATGGACTGGTAGAGGAGAAATGTCCCATGAGAAATGAGACCAAGATACACCCTTCTATCCCTGCTTACTAGCAGCAACTAGAAAAGGAGACAGGTCAACGGCTTTACACAATAATGATAACAAATCGGTGATATTTGAAAAAAGGTGGGAGGACTTTGATAAAACTCCCTGTGAATGAAGGTAAACTTCAGAAGATACTGCTCCTGTGTGTACCAAGCAGTTCACAAGAAAAGGACAGATAATAAAGTCTTTACCTCAGAAAGTCTACAGACTAAATACATTCCAGAGAAATACGATAAGATATGCACCATATAGAAATCAGTTAGTGCAGAAGTAAACAGAGCCCTGTGAACTCTGGGAATAAAAAATTCTGGGTTTCTATGTGTGTCTCACGTTGACTGACTTTGGTGTCAAATAAAGCAATGCACTGACAGAAACTTCCTTCTGATTTGGGATGCAGATCAATTCTCCTTTCTGCTGCAGATTCTCCAGGGTACAGGAGGAATGAGTTCACACTGCAGCTTCTCTTTCAAAGGGAATGTGAAGACCCGTTCTCCTGCGCCCAGCTGTCTGCTTTAAGGAAAGAACGGATGACGAGTCTTTGTCAAATGTGACTGAAAACGGCTGACTAGTTCATATGTTGTTAAGGAGCTGACAGACAGTATCACTAAATAAGTCTTGTTTCTACAGGAAACGAGGCCAAAACCAAACGAGACTGTATAATGCTACAATGCTAAAGAACAAACAATATAGGTGTTTCCCCCCCACCTTACAGCATTCCCCCAACCAGATAGATTTTGACATCTCTAAAGTGTTCAGCAGGGAGTAAAAATAAGCATGCCTACCGGATGATTTAAGAATCTGCATAACTTGTCATTGAATGAAATTTTATTTCCTGGAAATGTTAACTTCTTTATATAAAAATCACGGGAGTACAATGCTTCGTTTCTCATCAGGTACATAATGAAACAGCCAAAAAAGCCAAAGCCTCCGATAATAACACTGACAAAATCAAATAAAAACATGCTTCACTTCGCTTACATAAATCCATGTAATTCTCCGCCCACATGCGAGACAAGTTTTCAAAAAGTCTCCAGTTATACTGAATCACAGATATAATATAAACCCCCTACTAATAGTACCTTATCTCTGCAAATTTTAAAATATTTTCCATCTATTGATGGGTAAAGCTGATTTTTACCTTCTGATTTTCCCGATTTAATTATGCTCTACTGAAAGCATAAGTAAGTCCATGCCAACATTTTCAAAAGCATCAATTAATTGATGTTTTGGTTTGGGGGTGAGATGGAAGCTGACAAAGCTCCATTTTTTATCTGTCACACTTCGTAACGCCGTCTTGCTCATTACTAGCAAGGTCTGTTGACTTTCACTCTTGCGTAACCTTCAGAGATGGATTTCTAATGCAAAAGCCACACTGATTTCTTTACCAGATCAAAGAGGTGATGACAGGACAATAAAGAGAAGAGATTTCTCTTGTCACAACAGAAGTTTAGGAAGAGCTGAGATGCTAATGAAGTGCAGAGAAAAGCTTGTTGGAAAACCTGTGTGCTTGGGAAGAAGTTGTGCATGGGGGGAGATGGAAGGATCTTGTAGAACTTACTTGATGCTGGAAACATCTGCTGTAACAACAAGTCCTCTGAGGGGTTTCTAAACTGTGCACCAGTGCCCAAGGGCCAGGATTTTGGGGCCAGCCTGCTCAGCTATCCATCCTTAAAACAGACACACAAAAAAAGAACAGCCTCCTTCCAGACCTTCTTGATCCTGTGATCTCTGGTTAAAGACATCCACCTTTAGCAGAATTTTATTTCTTTAGCTTGCACTGGTGAGCAAGAGATGTGAGGAAGCCAATTAATTCCTTCTCAGGGATGCAATAAATTACACCTCTCTTGGGACAAAAGGTTTAACCCAAAGTGAAACAATTTTATTAAATCTACTCCTCAGTTCCCAAAGCACATGTCTCCTGTCACGGGACACAAATTCACTCATAAGTCTTTTGCCAAGTTTTACTAACGCACACAGCATATCCAACATCTCACACTACTGCACATCAGCATACCTATTCCATTAATATACATCCTAAAATAAATACAGGCTACAGAATTGATAAGCTTTCTGTCCCTTGAAGACGTGTAGATTTTAAGAACAACCCATTAGACCTAGCATGCATCAACAGCATACTTGTCACAGAATGAAAAACATTAACTTTTTTCTTTAAAAGTTGGAGAATTTGGCAAATGCTTTTTTTTTTTTTTTGAATCTGTACTTGGTTCTGCTTGATTATGGATAAGGATTAGCTTTTAGAAACACAGGTTCCAAGTTCAACTTTAAGGATACTGTTAAGAAAGGTACTGAAAGCCAAAAATTACTAACAGACAAGTTCTTCCCATGTGGGATTCTTCCCAGGTTGTTTGATAAAGTAATTTTGTATTTCTTAACTTTAGATGAAACAGGACTGTGCACACAGAAAGCAGAATCTACTTTGTAATACGCCTTTATATTACACAATCGCAGAATTCACCCACAGATGCACCAATCTAATACTTAAAAGATTAGAGAAATGTCATTATTGGTTCTTTTGTAACCTAAAGCAAGTCACTGAGGATGACAGACCATAGGTGAAGGGTGACTGTGATTAGAAGAGAGGAAAAGGTGTGGAGATAGCAACAAAACAGTTTGAACAGGGTTTGTTTCCTTCGTGATCAAAACAAAACAACAAAAACCCAAGAAGATTCCCCCTTGGGGATTAACACACCCTGGTGCCCGCTAGAACCTCCCAAACACTCTTACCACCCACATATGCAAACAAAAAACCTGTTTATATAACAACGATGGAAGGAAAAAAAGAAATCGCACAGGATAGTAATGCCTTATATGAAGAAGATACAACATCGAGAAACATTGTGCCAGAGATAAAGTTAAATGTTTCCCTTGAGCATGTCTAATGTCAAGAGATTGCTGGGAGTTCAAAAGCTCACACTCATGAACTTACATCCATATGATCTTATAGAGCTGGGAAAATGTACTGATTTTTCAAATGCCTTCTTGGACGATGAAAAGCCTTCCACAAAAGCTTCTTCACTTTTCATTGTTTCATTATTTGGTGTTGGTATCTGTGCAGCACCTGAAACTTTGAGGTTGATCAGCAGCTGGCTGGAGTAGGAGATACAGGAACAGCTGACGGTGAGGTACAACGTGACAAGCACGAGTGGTCTTAAATTAATTTTTCAAGTTATATTCCCTGGACTCCCAGGTTGAATGACCACAGCCACTGACACAGGGTGCTAGGACTGGGTGGAAACATCTGTATCCCACCCTCTCCAGGCAGGGGCTTGGGAGATCTTTACAGATCTTTACAGATCTCCCACACAACAGTGTGCACAAATGCCTCATCACAGCTACCTTTGCCTTCAGGAAGAGCAACCTGGGGATCACAGAGGGAGAAATGTTCTTTCCAGATAACAAAGTCTCATGGATATGCAAGGAATGGACAGACTGAGACACTCTCTCACAGAACAGCCCCAAGAAGCTCAAGAACATACACACGGCTGCTGTGATGCCATGTGTAGGCAGACAGCTTTGCGGCTGTGAGAAGATTAGCCGGGTTGAAGCCTCAGATAACTCTATGTGAGTCACAGAGATGGATGTGTGGCAGCTCTTCAGACCACATGAATCAGCAGCAGTGACAGGGAAGCAGAAACTCAGACTGAAGTTCCTGGAGGAAGCAGAGTGCAGCATGATGTCAGCTGAAATGGTTGCAAGTCTCAGCTCCTCACCATAAATTTTTCTTTCCATATTCCTCTTGCTAAGTGAATAAATACTAAACTACCTGGTAGGCTGAGGGGAAAACCGGATTTTTTGGAAGAGGGGGAAATGGCAGAGCACATGCCAAAGCCTGTGCATGGCCAAATGCAAGGATACAGCTGAATAATTTCCAAGAAGACTGAGATGATCAGAAGAACAGTCAAGGCTTTGCTGTGTTACATCTAGACTGCATATTGTCCCCAAAATTCAAAATACTTTGGGAGGCAGAAAGTCACCAGTCCACAACAGGCTAAATGTTACTTTGTGCTGAAGACGTAGATGATACCTGCCCTGGAAATTCAGCTCTTCACCTTGCAGTTTTATACTAAAGGTATCTTGCTGAATGCTCTAGCTGTCTGAATTAATAGATTCTAAAGTGCAAAATGCTCCAGGCACACAATACTGCTGGTTCCTGCTGCCCGCTCTTCTCCTTAAATGATGTTTTGCTTCCCACTTCAACATCCATCCCACAATGACAACTCTCTCAGACAATAGTCTCACAGAACCTCTGGCTTGGTTGCTTTCTAAAAGTGTTTTCTATGGAAAAATTAGCTGCCAGGAATGGCAGGAATTCTCCGGCTGAGACACTGGTCATTGTAGGGAAATTTAATTTCCTGCTTTGCTGGTTAATACCACAGTCCTAGCCACAATAAAAGTTAATTTTCTTTAAAAAGAAATTTAAAAAAATAGTAATCCATGAGAGAGCTCATACATCTGTTGGCAGAAGAAACAGACCTGCATATCATGATAAATGAAGGGCTATTTGCAGTTCTCCAGAACCCTATAAAACAGGATTTGAGTCACCACTGCGCGCTTGCAAACAGCAAACTGTGAGAGGCAATGTGTTGTTAACCATTATTCTGGGAAAAAAATCAGGTTTTATAGGGACTGAGGGAAAATAACGGAAGATTGGTGAGGAAGATTATAAACACGCTCAAGTGACCTGCAGCTGAGGTTTAGAAGAACACATATATCATAATAATTGTTTTTTAGTGTGTTGGACAAGAACATCCGTGTTTCGATAACATAGGCCAGTGACAGACTTAGAGACTCACTCAGACTGGAGGGGCCCTCAGCTGGTTTCTGGTTTATCCTCGTGTCCAAAGACAGGTCAACACCAAATTCCAAGCAGGGTGCTCGGGGTTTTGCATCTTGAGTTTGTTGGGGTTGTTTGTTTTGTTTGTTTTTGTTTGTTTGATTTGGTTTTTTTTTCTTTCCCATATATGAAACCTCTCCAGCCTCCAGGGAAAGTATGAACCATTAACCACTACCCTTTGAGCCCAATGATCCAGCTAGTTATCAACCCATACAGAAGTCCACCCATCAAGACTGTAATGTCTCGAGTAGCATCTGAGAATGGTATGGCTAAAGTCAAGGCAGATGACGCACCTCATTCACAAATCTAGTCAGTTCGTCATAAAGACAATCAGTCAGTCAAATATAATTTATCTTTGGTACGTCCATGCTTGCTAGTCCCAACCACCATCCTCTCTATGGTCCCAGAAACAACCTTTGCTAGAAATGATCTGTCTTTTGAAGACAGGTAGAACATTTGCCTTTCTTAAGTTATGAGGGCCTTCCTATATTTCTCTTCATATTCATTGACCTTTCAAATATGATTGTGTGTGATATCACTATGACATCAGCCAGAACACTTGGTTGCTTCCCTTCTGGTCCCATGCACTTGTATGGGTTGAGATTTCTCAAGAGATCCATGACTCAATATTCTTCCACTACTGGTACTGAGGCAAAGAAAACATGGAGTAACTCAGCCTCACCTGCATCTGCAGTCACCAAATCACTCACCTCATTCAGCAAGGCGCCACATTTTCTGTGTTTATTTATTTATTACTAATGTAGCAGTAAAAGCTCTTCTTTCTTCCCTTGATGCCCCTTGCTAACATCAACCCCAGGTGAGCTTTGTCTTTCATAACATCATCCCTACATGCCCCTGCAATGTTTCAGAATTCTTCTTTCGTAGCCCACTCCTGCTTCTCCTTCTTGTATACTGCTTTTTTGCACTGGTGCTCAATCATGGGTTATCTGGTTAGTTAAGCCAGTCTCGTGATACATTTACTTGTTTGCATGAGTACAAGGATGACTCGTTCTTGTGCCAAGAGGAGGATGTCCTTAAAGACCTGAGATGCTAGGTCTTTCAAGCCAAAGCAAATCAATACGTGCTATTTTTGTCAGGGCTTAAACTTCCAAAATTTAATTACCCGAATTTAGAGATTTTCAGGCGTTAACAGGGCAGTGACTCCAGCCCTGCTGGAAACTTTCTTATTGTGCTATGTGAAAAATCTCTAGCCGTGCATGCAAAGTCTCATGCTATGCACTTAAA
This sequence comes from Caloenas nicobarica, assembly GCF_036013445.1. NCBI lineage: Eukaryota > Metazoa > Chordata > Aves > Columbiformes > Columbidae > Caloenas > Caloenas nicobarica. The sequence continues at coordinate 116,075,919 of NC_088247.1, forward strand.
ACACTGCTACAAGAGTCGTTGACTGTCACATGTGCCTACACACTGGAGACATCTCAGTTGGCAGAAAGACGTCTTCAACATTTCCTGCTTCCAATGCATTGAGCTCATCACATAGCAGGGCAGATGACAGAAACAAGGGTGTGGATCTGAGACCTGTGATTATTAGCTGAGAGTGCTGGTGCAAAGCAATGAATTTCTGGGGCTCAAAACCAAGGAGAAGTAAAGGCAGGAATGAAGGAAGAGGAGGTCATGTCTGTGGTGCAGCTGAAGCAACAGGTGTAATTGGTAGAGGACTGACTGGAAACCACTTCTCAATATCTTCCTGTTGTCACTACAGCTGTGAAACCCAGAGGGCTTATGGGGATTGCACTTTTCCACTAATATATGCACAATGGCTTAGGTGCTGCAGGTGAAACAGGGTGGTGACAACAAAGTCCCCTTCCAGTTTGTTTTTACCCAAAGCAACACCAAAAAAATGAAGATATTTCAGAATAAAATGATTCTGTAGGCAGATCATTATGGGTGCACAGCTGAGACTGCAAACATTTGGAAAGGCTCTAGTCTGATCAAGCCTTAACCCTCCCTCCTTTCTCTTATCTGCTCTCATTAATAAGCCTTATCATACAACTCTAATTGTGGGAATGAGCTTATTTTTTTCCCGCAGGACTGATTAACATTTATATTTATTTTCCATCCAAAACACCCCAGTTACACTACTGCAAAAGCATATGAAGTAACTGCTATCTATATATGCGAGAGGACAGAGCACAAAGAAATTACAGGGGGCATTTACAACATAGAAGAAAATTATTCCTGTGAGAACGGTCGCATGGCATATTCCTTTCATCGCTCTCTTTTAAAACCATCGATGTTTTCTATAAGATCTTCCTTGGGGACTAAGTGACATTGCAGTGCAGAAAGGAGAGCAAGAAAAGCAAGGGAGCCACAAGCATGGAAGGGACTGAGTAGATGTCACAGGACAGAAGGTAAATATAATTAGCCTCCAAATTTTAGAGCCCCCAGATGCTATCACATTTTCAGGCTATCGAACAAGTGAGGCAGACATTACTGGGTTTGATCTCATCTTGAGCTCTTTTTTCCTTTTGGAAAGGAGCTTCAAAAGCCTGGAAAAGGCTACAGTCTTGTTCACTGAAAGTTTCTTCCAAGCTACTGTCATTCTCAGTGCAGAACAGAAAAAAAAAAATTTGCAAATAGCTTTATACTGTCTCGAAGGCTCTCTAAGGCATCCGAGGAAACGATCCATCGAAGAATTAAAATTGTTGTATGTGTACTGCAGGAAAAAGTGTTTCCACTAGACAAACATGTTTGTTGTTTTAAAAGTCCGATCTGTCCTACAACTGACACCTAATCAACAGCAAAATAACAGCAAAAGAAACCATGACCAGGAAAATACCTGGTTACTACAGTTACATAAAAATGTAGGTTAGCTATTGAATTGTACTATGGATGATGGCAAGTCCAGGCTACAGGTTCTGGAACAATGCAAAGAATCTGCCTGTGTTATAAGCACTAATGAAGCGGGAGACATGGCCCACGACCCACCTCCCAAAGCTCAGGTCTCACTGTGGCCCAACATCCATGAATGCAAGGATGCAGCGCGGCTGTGGGGACGTGGTTAGGTCTAGTGTCCATTACTACATGGGAGTCCGTGCTATCAGCTAGAATTGAGTGAGTCAGACTTAAAATAATCACAGAAGCTATGCAAACAAGCAGTCCCACCGCAAAGTGCTATATCGCTTCCCCCAAAGCAACAGGTTGTCTTCTGGTAGGGCACCTCACTGCATCTTTATCGCTCAGGTACCTCCTTTCCTGTCCTTGGTGTGCCACAGATTGCTGGAAGCAAAGAGAGCCTCCCTACTCCCCCACATTTGATCATTCCTAATTACTTTCCCCCACTCATTAAACAAAATACTTTCTTCGGAAACCTGTGGGTTTTCCTGTATCAGAATTGCTTCTCTATTTCTGTCACGCACATGCAGACATGCAAAATCTTCTTATATCATTAAGATGCAAAACACATTGTTCTTGAGCCAGTGTTTTCAAAAGCAGTGTTTCCAAAGCCAGCACTTCCTGAAGCCAGTGCTTCCTGTGGGCTCCCTAGAAAAAAAGGTTTATGAAGCTGATTTCTGCAAAGCCTGATGTTCCAGTCAGTCAATTGTGTGTAACTATTGCTACATATACCTGGCCTTTACTGTGCCATGCCCTCGCTGCAGCCTCTGCACCACCAGTTGCCACTCTTAAACCAGAACACATCTTCCTCCTCCACTCCTTTTGCAAAGTAACACAGCTGTAACTAACCCCAAGAGTTTCCGAATGGCCACAAGTCTCAAGTGCTGCAACTAGCATCATCGGTCACGTCCCCTGAATATCCTGGCACTATATTTCCCCTCCTATGTAAAGTGTTTAATGGTGAATTAATTTACTGAATAGGCAGTAAAGTACATATATGTGTGTGTGAGTGTGTGTCAGAGTGTTAGGGAAAATTGGGGCAAGGTGGAAAAAGAGCAAAAGAGGGAGGGAGGGAGGAGGACAACTGGAATCATGACAAACCTGGGTCTGGTTCCTGCACTGGCTTCCCTGTGCACCCAGCTGCCATATCCCCTGCTCCTCAGAGCCCAGCTGTAAAGTGGGAAGCACACTTCAGCCAGGTGTTGCAAATATAAACACACTGGAAGATTGTGCGAAGTTGCACACCTACAGCAGTGAGCCATGTAAACAGATCAGGTAGGAAGGAACAGTATCTGTTCCTGTAAAATAGGATAAAGCATAAGTACCAAACAGGGTGAGGCAGCTGGGGCGGGGAAACAGACCAGACAGGAATGGGGAGATTCCTACCAGGAATGAGATTCCTGGTTCATACAGGACTCTTGTCTGTTATTGTTTCCTTCTTTCCCAATCTGTGTTTGAAGCAGGAAGAAGGGAAATGGTATGTCATTCAGAACACAATGCTAGACCTGGACTTACCAAGTCCGCCTTTGATGAGGCTCCTGAACTTTCTAAGGCTTCACTTCCTCACCATGTCCTCCGCCATGGATGGTATATTTAGCAGCAGTTCAGTGCTGCTTTCACCTGCCACACAGCAGGGCAAAACCCTTCCTCCTCCAACCATACAGTGCCTGTAAGACTTCACTAATCCAGCAGGTACACCTGCTAACACTTCCTTCATTTCTTTTGCCACCCCTTTCAGACCAATCTTTATTTCCATTTGCTCATCCTCAGCAATATTCTACTTTACTTCTCTAGCCATCTCTTTCCTATTAAGGAGGGAATCCTAATTAATCCTCTCCTGAGAGTCTGCTGCTTTCAAAACCGCTCATTTGCAGCAGGTTCACAATAACTGAATGGCAAGGCTTAGTCTTTGAAATCTGCCACTCAAACTGATAGCAGAGATTTCAGATATCACTGTGGCAAACAGCTAATATATAAAATGATAGGAGATATATGTGGTATATACAAGGATGCCAGATTAGGTTTCTGGAAGCGAATCCCAAGAAAGGCCTTTTCAAATCATTGCACAAGCTTTTTTGCTTTCCTCATCCTACACAAGCCACCGATTGGGCAACACCCATACCAAGGGAGACACCTGAAGCCAGACAATCATTAAGCATGACACTGGGTGTGCCTTCATTAGAGTGCTAGGGGTGTTAGAGCCCCATTTAGAGAAAGATATAAGATAGCAGTTTATTTGTAAAACAGTGGAGCCCTTGCCACAGTCCTTGTCTAAAGCTTTCAACAGGGATGGTCAGGTGAGCGCTCAGGCTCCAAAAGCAACCTACATCCGCCTCTCACCACCACACCGTGCTGTAAAGCCAGCCTTTTTCTAATCACCACAAGAATTTCTACTCGTGATCACACCAAGATTCAGAATTAGGACACTTCAAGACAGACAGAATGTTCCCAGTCAGAACAGGTATCGCAGACAGACAACATTTAAGATTCGGGCTCTTTCGGCAAAAGCATACCCTTGGTTTTGTGGTTCATTCTTTAGGATGCTACATGCCAACTCTTCTACAAAACATTTACGTAAATGAGATGCACTAGTTTCAAAAAGAACAGCTTGAGAAAATAGTAAGTGAACTGCCTTGGATTCTAAGCAGTACAAGGCTGGAGAGCAGGCATCAGCAAAGGGCAGACATCAGTTAAACCAACCTTGCAGTAATGTAAATATCAAGAAAAAACAGCTTCCCCTGCCTACATTTTCTTGGTTACACTTGTACAGCAACAAATAACGTGTTAAAAACCACTCCACACACACCTTAAGTTGATAAAACAGCTTTTCACTAGTGATTAATACATTGCAAAGTCAACTTCACCATCAGTTAAGCTTTGGAAGGAAACTACTACATTTCAGCATGCATGTGTTTGATATGAACTAGAGTCTAGTCCATGGGACCAACACTACGTTGCGTGAGCTTTCACAACCCTCGCTGCAGTTGAGGATGATAGAAAACAAACAGTGTCAGGTCCCAAGATTGTAATCTTGACACATAAACCTAATCCATACAACCTGTTCAATGGAGACTAAGACTGCCATGAAACTAGCTTAATAAGTCATGCTGCAACTACCTATGTTCAATATTGAGGCAATTAAGGTAAACAATTAAACCTTACCTTCATTCCTTTAGTAATTCCATTTTTCTTACAGATTCCACTTTTTAAGAGATTGTTCTGTTTCTGATGATGATGATGTAGATGTCCATTGCAGACAGCACTAGGATTAGCCATCTGTTTAAATTAGTCAGTTTTTAAGTGTGTCTCAGGTCTTTCTACTGTAAAAAAGGCAGTGGGACGAGCACAAAAAGTTCTTGGTTAAGGCCTGAAAGGTATCCAGCTGGTCTGTCAGGATTTTCTGGGATGAGAGGAGGAACAATCTTTTGCAATATCTTCGAAACTTAAAACTATTTCTTTCATACACCTTCAACCCCAGCAAGCTAGAATGTGAAATACATAGCAGGAGGTGTGCTCTTAAAATCTCTGAAAAATACTGCTCGTTGCTCGCTATTGAATGAACACAGCTTCTGTGAGTCAACAAGAGGAGGCAGCAGCTATCAAGAAGTGGGTGGATTCAGAGGCGGAGACACTTAAAGATATATTACCTCTTAAATGTCTCCCAGTGAGGATCAGTACATTTTTTCTCCTGATTACACTCAACGCAGAGCTACGTTATTCCATTTAGAGGAGTAAAATGTTTTCAAAATTTAAACAGAGTAGTCTTCAAAGTTACATAGTTCATCTTGCTAAATTGGCTGAAAAAAGTAGTATTTTGCTGAGTAGAACAGAACAACAACTTTTTTTTTTTTTTTAAAAATATCTTCTTATATAGGTAGCATGATAGACACAACATTAACCCTGCAAGGAAATGGCAAGTATTTTAGTATTAAAATGAAATTTTATCTAGAGCTAGAAACAACATATGTGGCCTTATCCTACAGATGCGTGCACAGATGTTTACTAGAGTGAACTGTCCCTTTAAACTCAGTTTGCCAGTAATGGGATAAATGGCATGCTATTATAATTAATGAGAAATCCACGTTTATAAAGTTAATTAATTTAGTTTTAAAACAAGTCAGGCTTTAATCACACGTGGAACTACTAAGCAGGACTAACATACCTCCTTGCTTTTAAGACAAGAGCTTATTGATTGTGGAAATACTCACATATATTATCTTTGCTGAATCAAATTCTCATGTTTTAGATTTTAGTGGCAAGACATTAAAGTATAAGCATCTCTGCCAGTCTTTGACAGAATTCCTTCCTCCCAAAATAATTAAAATTAGTGTGGAGACAGATTAAAGGAACGCTGTATTATAATAACCATTTTGGAAAACAGTAAGGATGAAAGGCTGGGAGAATAAAAACACTTGGAGTGTTTACATTAGAAAAAATTACTATGTCATCTTGGCAGTGAAATGTAAGTGATATATCGAAAAAGCAGCCTACAACTTCAATATGTGGAATGCAGGAGATTAAACTCTAAATGAACTACTGTGAAAATATACAGGGAAACACATTGCATTGGGTTTGAAAACTTTTCCTAGACATGTATTGAATTGGTAGAATGTATTTTTGGAAAAGTTTTGGTCCTTACCTAAGAGAGACCTGACCTGAACTGTGTTTAAAATAAATATCTGTGAATCTTCTGCATTTCACCTCGTTTCATACCACCCAGTGGTCTGCAGAGATTTCCATTAAGATCTGTAGAAAACCTCCATGATACACCATAGAGTAGCACAACTGAAAAAGCAGTCCATCTCTAACTAGGTTTGATTTTTATATCCTTGGAATTACGCCTTTTACTTACACATTCCAATTAACAGTTGTAGCAGTTTTGGTCAAGAAAATATTCCCTTAAACTGACTAAAATGACATAGAAACTGTAAAACACCAAAATGTTTTTCTTCACAGTTATACCAGATTCACCATCAGAGCTCCGCTTTCCTAGATTTTGTCTTTTTGGTGTTTTTCCTGGGCAAGAAAGCCTCATTTTTGTATGAACTTGTCTTTTTTAGGCTTCTTCACAGCAAATCGAACATCAGTAAAACATACCATCTGCTCAGTCACTGATCATCTTGACCCTGCTGTGATAAAGTTAAGACAAGAAAACGTACCAGAGTAGCGTTCTTCCCCGTAACAGCTTCCAGTGTCTCAGCTCACACCTCTGCCAGGTACGTTTCCCAGACTCAGCACCTTCCAGGGCACAAAGTGATATAATTAACATCTCATGTGTGTCTTTCCCCCCCCACCCCAGTTAGGCTTATGGAGGAGTGGAATCTCTGATTAGATAACAATTCAGATGTTGCAAATTTCGTCTCTTGTCCCAGTCTATAAGTCTACACTTGTTATCTATTTCAAGGCCCAAGAAATACCAGTGTCCTTGCATTAATAAAATACTGAATTAAATATGCTATATTAGTTTTAGTTTTCAATGTCTCTAACATTTAAGATTGCAAACAAGCAGTGCATAAAAAAGAGACTACATTTAAATATGAATTTAAATGAGCAATTTTAAGTACCTCTAAGAAAATTTGTCCTTTCCAATTTCTTTTAACCGTGCTCTAAAAGCCAGAGCTCACACAACAAGTGTCACTAGGGGCTGAGTAAAATTCCTGCCCTGATTCCATTCAGAGCAAATGATTTATAGAAGGGATGAATCTCGCCAAATACACACAGATGATCTGTAAACGAGATGTAGTATTTCTCCTGCAGAAAAAAAAAATACTTTGAATTCTGCCCTTCAGAAGTCCATCTTACTTGAAGCCATCTGTTACCCAGGCTTCTATATCCATATCTATCATGCTATTGATTAGCTGCATCTACAGCTATTACTCAAAAATATGAGAGTCTGTGCTGCCTGGACACTGGGAGAATGACTCAATAATTGCGTACTTTACAACACCAAAGCCACCACCAGCAATACCCTGTCTCTTTTTATCATTCTGGGAAGCAGGAGGGAAAAATTTACTATGCTGACTGTACAAGAACAGTGTGTATTTAACAGCAGGGGATCCCAATCCTAATAAGATTATATGTGCACTTCGGTGGCTTGGCTACTGGTTGGAAGTAACAAAAGTTGCTCTTTGTACATTGGCAAGAAGATGGTGAATTTCTAAGGTTACTAGCAGACCACACACCATGTTCTACATAGATGCTAATAAAGTTTGTAAGATGTGGCTACAATTACTATAAATCTGTAGGAAAACCACCAATGAATTCCCAGGATCTAGGTTTTATTCCTTGCTTTGTCATTATCATTTAAACACCATTTGGTCTTTGCTGACTCACCTCTTGAAATCACGATAAATAAGTCCTTTGTAAGTGCTCTGAGACAAATTGCTGAGTGTGGTGCAAAAGTGGAGTAAAATATATACGGTTAATTAACTGAGGTTCATCAACAGAGCAGAGACAAAAGGGAGGGGTAGGGCTCTGACTAAACAGTCTCTCAATATTTGAAGAAAATCACTTTTCTGCTATGCACTACCTTGTTACACAGCATAGGTTAAAAGGTTGACCTCTGTTGTTTAATTCAAGAAATGGGGACAAAACCACCCAACCTGCCATTAGACTTCTGGTGCAGTCAGACCATCTAGTGTCATTAAAGTGGCCACTGGGTCCCCATTTATAACAGCACTACTGGATTACCTACCAGTAAAAAAAGTACATGTTGCAAGAAAGGGTGAGAGCTGATCCCCAGAAAACTGTAATGTCAGAAGGATTTCTACAGTATTTCTACTCATCCCAGAGAACAGTTGTGGCACAGTTGTGAAATGGTCTTGCAATCTCGTTCCAAGATCTTGATAATTTCAGCTCATGACAGACGTAAATTTATGTGCCACATGAAACAATAGGGATCAGCACAAAGACATTTACTAGCCTTATGCTTATTTTCTTAGACAGACATCAATGTCAAACAGGAGCTGGAAAAACTGTGAGTCTAACTCTATTCCTTTGTTAAAAGTCATGGTTCTAATAATATTTAAATTATCTGCAAGAACGTGCCCCAGTAGCGGAATACACAGTTTAAAAGCCTTCTTGCCCTCCCTATCACTTCTCTTACAACAGAAGTCCACCTTATAAATTCTGTATACTATTGATGACTGCTCTGATTAGGATCCCAGCATGTTTGGTACCTGTGGACATGTGGATATCAGTGACAACTCATACCTCAGATATGTAAATGACTTATGATATAGCTACAGCAGTGAGGCTGAAATAAATGAACAAATAGAGAGACATGGTAACAACAAAGCAACAAAAGCAACAGCAAGTACCAGGTATCAGCTGGCCAGTTATCTCCCTGGGTGTCTTTCCAGTTTCATCCAGACTTTACCAGCACTGGCTGTAGGCTAACCTTCCTAAATGTTCACATGGAAGAACCACGTTTGCTGCTTTAAACCCTGCCTAGCCAATACATATGTGGGAAAGATCAGGGATATCGCCCTACACCTGGGTGCAAAACTGCACACCAATGTTGATGGATCCCCTCAAGTGCTCTTGCACAACTGCCCCTTGAAGGATATATAAAATTGCTTCGAAACTGGTCAGGAAATAATCCTAGAGCATCTCAGAAGCAAACCCCATGGTATAGACAGATGTACTCAACCAGCAATTGCAACAGAGAGGATGTGGTACAACAGGCACAGCTCCTCTGGCTCTGGGAGGGCCACACATCATCCACAGAGCCCCAGGGCTGGCAGGGCTGCCGGCTTCCACCTCTGTGCTCCTGGAACTGGAGAGGAGAAAAGGGCACAAACCGGCTCCCCAGGGGTGAGGTTGAGGGGGCTATCTACTCCACTTTGAGTTACATCAGATATTAGTGGCTGGGAAAATCAACCACAAGGAAAATTAGCACATTTTACACAAAGAAAATACAAAATTCCACATTTTCTCAAGCAGTTAGTATTGTCCGCCTCCTCCCCTCAATCTGATCCCCTGTCTCTAAAAGGAAAAAAATAGTCTGTGAGCCCCCCAAAATCCAGCTCTGGGCAGTCCAAAACAGGTGTCACCTTTGAAACTTGAAACTTTGAAACTCTCCAGATCTTTCTTCGATGGATGGCCCAAAGGAAGATCTTGGAAAACAGCACGAAGCAGGCAGAGACTTGATCTTTTGTGTTTTCCATCTGAATTTCATCTGTATTGCTTTATCATCGCAATCTATTGTTTCTCGCCTTCCTTCCTTTCAACAGATTTTTGTGGATAGGCTCTCAATAATGCACAAAGAGCTTTTGGCCTTCATCCATCCTGCTTGCCCACAAAATCATCAGTGGGCTCAGAAAAGAAAATATAAACAAATACAGAGCAGCCACTGAAAATTTCAAGAATTCATATCGGATGGCACTAATAAAAAAATGTTTGCATGGGTATAAGAAAGTGAAGAGATTTCTGGTTCTGATCACAGGCCAGCAGCAAAGCAGTGATATGTATGAGTATGTATTGGGAATCAAAGGTTTACTTTGATGTGAGTAAAGCCACCAAACTGGTCAGAGCGTGAAACCTACAGTACACAGGCAGAAATCAATACACCTGTTGAAAAGAAATGGAGAACTAGGCGCCCTGTACGAAAACTTGTTAGACCACCCAGGCTGGCAGTTCCATACGCTTTCAAAAACTTCCCTTCATGCTTATAACTCCTATGAAGACAGCAGCGAATTTGGTTTAACAACTTGTTTACACTGACTACGTTCATCAAGGGATTAGAAACTGTTTTAAAAGCATACGACCCTTCTTATCTCAAAAACTGTTGGCTGAAGGGACAGAAGCGTGAGTGAAAGAAAAGAATTTTTGACAAAACTGCTGCTGAGAGAGTGATGAAGTGCCAGTCATTTAAATGAAGATACGTTTCTGCTAATTGTTCACTTTGCGGAGAAAGGGAAGTTTCCTCACACCTACGTGGAAGGATATGTTTTCAAAGGGAAGCCCAAACATTGCTGACTAGGGCAGATACTCTATTTACGCTGCTTGCACACCGCTGGTGCAGAACATGTTCTGCGTTTTGCTTCCCACCAGCTCTGTGTCTTTTGTTTCAAATTTGTTGTAGGTTGTCCAGAACAAAGCTCTCATTTTACGTATCAAACATAATGAGGCTCCAGTCACAGCTTCAAGTGCTTCTATAGCACTGGAAACAAATTATCTTTTCCTGAAAAGCAGAATAAACTACAATAGAGAATTTTGCTGTTTGATATTGGTGCAACCAGGACTAGTTACGTGCACTAGTGAAGTTAATTCAAAGCCGACAGCACCGCATGAATTGCCAGACCATCACTGATAACCCAAGTACCCTCCATCGCAGCGGATACATCTAAAAACCTCAAACTAAACACGGTTGCACTTCTCATTTTAATGTTGCATTCTATTAAACTCTCCCCGGATGCACTTAGTATTTATGTTCCAGTGTTATAGGGAGGTGTATTGAAACCTTAATGTGCATTTCTCTGAGCAATAATAGTGGCTAAAAGGAGATGCATGAACTAAGCGCAGCTGTTTTACTAATCTGAATTATGTACAACACTACTGTATGTCTGAATGCCAGATCATTTGATCGTTGGATAGAAAGATCTTTGCTTAGGTGTCTTGTTTCTGTCATTTTTGCTTTTACCACTTTCATATGTAGCTGTTAAAAAGAGAATACAACATATTTCTTGCCACTCAGAGATGTCATTCCTTTCTCAATTAGAGCTGAAGTCTCCTTCAACTCCTGCACTGTAATAATACATTATTTAAGTCAATATGTCAGTGGAGTAACAGCAGCATAGGTTACCAGTTGTGGCAGACATCTCCAATTTCTAATGATTTTCTAATCCTAACTTTTGTCAACAGTGTGTCAGCAACTAGCGTAAGTTTTGGTGGATTTTTGAAAAACACTTCAGATTATTAAATCCGTAGACCATTTATTATAGACTAGTAAAAGATGACAGACTGGCCTATTATAACCAGACCTAAGCTTCATGTATCAGCATGCACACATCGCTTTGGTTGTTATTCTTGAACTATATAAGGAAACCATATCGTTCAAATATTCAGTTTATTTTCCAGAGCCATTAATGATGAAATCTACTATTCAGGCCACAGTTTTGATAAAATTAATAAACTATTCTCTGCTTTTTTCCTGTTTATAATCAGAAGTACGTATCTTCATAGCCTAAGTCTGCATTAGCTCAGTTATGTAAATAAAGGAGGCTGTAAGTTTTGAGTAGAAAAACACTCTAGGCTTCCAGGTAGCCAAGTTTCTACTGGTTAATCAGATGTATTATGTTATGAAGGAAAAGTATCATAGTTCAGGATATCTCAGTTACCATGATTAGTAGTTTGGGGTGTCTTCTTGGCCTGTGATGCTTACAGATATTTTTGGAGGTCAATTAATGTTGCAGGGCTGTACTTGCCTGGACCATTTAGATCTATTGAAACTTTGGGAAAGGTCCTCTGCTGTTTCACTGTCACTACCGTTATTTTCATAGCCCCTTTTGTTTTTTCAAGCGTCCACAAGCTGAAAATTAAAATATCATATTCTTTGTATGGTCTAAAAAGTTTGCATGTACCCACCGATTTGGGATATTTCTCTTAAGAAATGAGGCTTCTAAATCCTTCCTTCCTTCTTTCTTTCTTTCCCTTTTGTTTATTTTACCATAAAACCTAAATCCTCAAACCACCTGTTCTCTGTATTAACAGTCTGCTGTTATCATAACCTGATCTACTGGAAATTCAGTCATGATTGCCTTTGCCTCTGAAAATATGTACTTACTCATTTTTTGTCGTTATGCAGATTACAAAATTATTTTAGAATTGTTTTCATGATTTACTGGATACAGCCAATAACAATTACTGAAATATCATAAAACAAATTCAAAATAATAATGATTCGAGACCACCTCCTTTCCAAAAGTTTTGGATGTATTTGAGTCATATTGCCAAGTACTAACGCAAATTCTTCTGTTGTTATTGAAAGCTGGGAACCTCTCCTGACAGAAAATGAGATTCTAACAGCCCCAAATCACCTGCGTTACAAACACAGATTCTGCTGCAATAATCTCAACCCTGTAGGGTTTGCAGAGGAGAGAATTTTTCCAACTTCTTAATTTCAAAGTATTCTGCTAACTCTTAAATGCAGAGAGAAGCCAGCGCAAACATTTTTCTAAGATCTTTTCAGATGGACATATGGAACTCACATCGGGTAATAAAAGGAAACATAGAACAAGCTACTTTGCTTGTAGGGAGAAAGTATCAGAAATTACCTATTCACACCCTTAGCACAAGAATTACAAACTTACCTTTTTCCACTCACTGTACAGAATACTCCATTCCGAAGTTGTGCCCCTTACAAAAACAATGTGTTCATGACAGCACAGGAAGAAACTTCATAAAGACTCATAGCAATAAATATCTTCTACCAAACACTTGTATTTGGTGTTCTAGAACAATCTGTACCACATGCCTGACTAGAAAAAGCCCAACAAGTTTCCTTTTTTGTGGAACAGCAAAATCTGCTTTTCTTTAGTTACAAATCCTGTGTCTCCTTGTTCTTCCATGATGCACAGTAAGATGACAGGAAAATGGTTGCAAGCCGTAAGCATATAAATATGCTGCCCCCCTGGTTTCTTAAGCAATATTATCAGAACTTGTTCTCTGAATGTCTGCAGATGTCAATCAGATGTCAGCACTCATAACATTAGGAACTTCTTTAGATTTTTGATATATGGCACACATATCTGGTTAGGAAACTGTACCCAACCCCAGGACATTTGTGGCACCTGACACTGCAGTCTGCTTGCAAGGACTAAGACTATAAATTGCACAGTTGAAGCAGCTCTGTTCCTATCCTATGATACAAAAATAAAAGATATCTGACTGGAATGTCATGGTCGGACAAACCCAACAGTAATATGGAAAATGGGACCTAGACAAAAAGAATAACAGTACAGTAACTAAGAGACTGCTGCAAAAATACAGCAGTAAGCATAAGTAAGCCTAGCACAGCCTTTTGCTCTAGCTTCTTCCACTTACATGTATCAGGTCATTACTACATTCTTACCTAGTATTTGACTGTAAGTCAAATCTGCAATTCTTACTCCTTCAATGAAAAATTTCTTCATGTAGCTAGACCTAGTGAAGTCAACAGAACTACTCACCTAAGCCAAAGGCTGAAAGAACTTTACAAGCACCAGGTAGAGGCAAAACCTCTTTCTCGGGGCATTTTTCTACTGACCTCTTTCACCAGCGATGTGATCCGTAGCCATGTAACCTCTATAGTTGTCCAAGGCAGACTTCAATCTTCTTTTCCGAGACCTCCTGCCAGTCAGGCTAATTTGCTTGCTGGGCTCCATAATTTGGAGCGAGCCCGTGTGGTATTGTCATCATTTCCAATCGCTGACGTGATGAATGGAGCAGGGACAGCTCTGTGCCATCTGTTCCTTCTCTGTGTCATCACCACATCAATTCAAACATGTCGTTCTTGGCTACAAACATCTGGAACATTAAGACAACGGATACTTAACTGGGAAGACAAATCTCCTTAGTATTGCTAATAAAACTGAAAGAAAAGACACAGCTTTAACCTATATTTAACGATAAAATTTCAGTCTCTGAACAGGAAATTAAGAAGTGATTTCACACAAAGCTTAAAGGTTATTGTTCATTGTTCTTGTAACATAATCGTTCAGTACTTCTGGAAGCATGAGATTTATACAGGCCCAGAGGAGAACTAGTAATTCTACGCAGTAAAAAAAACGGGGGGGGAAAAAAAAAAAAAAAAGAAGAAAAATTTAAAAAAGGTACCATTGCAAAATACATTTAAAAAATCTAACAAGTGGCTCCATTTTGCAATTCGTACTCATTTAATGAGGTCAATAGCCCTACTCATTCAGGTAGCAATTATGCTTCAACACCTTTTTATTAGCATTATTAAACTTAGTGACCTGATACAGTAGATAATTTGCCTTCCCCATTGCCAGTGAGAAATCATTTCAAGACTTGACACAGAATTCGATTATTGTGTTAAATGTGACTCTGTACACGGGCTATCTATAGTCTTGTTTCCTGTTGTCATTGCCTATAGTTTTGTTATTCATCTTTTAGGGAAATACAGATTGAGAGAGGAAAAAAATCTACGCTTATTACCAGTTATTATGGTAAAGAGCTGGTAAACAGGTTGCTTTATAAAAACTAAACATTTTTCATTATGTTGCTTCATAATAATTTACTGCGGTTGACATCAGTTATTTTTACCCTACACTGTCAAGCAGATGGAGGAAAACAAATTATTCTTCCCTTTACCTACTTACTGTAAATTTTTCAAAATGCTTTCCAGATCTATTTATTTCTGTTTTCACTTGTACAGAATTTCTTTTGACTTTTGAGAGTTTTGCTCCATCTACGGTGCTTTGCAGACTTAGTTGCAATTCTTTTTCAATTTCATGCCTTGCTGAAGTCAATAGAGCTCTGAAGAGGTACCAAGGGGCAGATGGGAGGATAAAAGGGTGAGAATTTTAAAATTCACCCTAGAAATTGGTCCCAAATGCAGGAAGGGCAACATTATAAAATTATGCCAAGAATTTTTAAAATCCACGAATTTCTGAGACAGATGTGTTTTTCAGGTTGTTTTAAACCTTATATTTAATTGCACTATATGATTTTGTTAATAAAATAAAATGTTGTTGTTCCTTACTTGGGATTATTTGTATTTAAGATTTAGTGCACAAATCTGAAACACTCTGCATTTGTTACAGAAGCTTTAGGAACACTGGTATTCCAAAAATACTGCTGTGTTTCTGATTATGCAGCATTTTGTAATATTTACTGTCCTCTGAGTTTCAGTGTTTCTTCAATAAAACCAAGTTAACAAATCGTATTTTTCATTTTCAGCTGACTTGAATTTTATTTTCATAGCTTAGTTACAGATAAGAAGCAGCTCATTTTACCATTTCTGATGTCCAGGGAACTAAAAGAGTATTTCATAGAATTTTCCTACGTTCCAATATTTCTTTTGGGTCAAACCCAAAATTGTTTAGTAAGTTTTTTCCTGAACAAACACTTAAACCCATTCTAGATACCATTTTTTTTTTTCTTTACCTTTTGGATTTTTCTCTAGAGGGAGAAGATCCCGTCTGCCAGATTCATAACGGACATAACAGCCCTTTTCTGCTGCAGGGCGTTAAACCACTACACTCGCTGTCTTTCTTTCGCTCTCCCATGCTATAGCCAAATAAAATTTTATTCATGTTCCTCTAAGTGAACTTTTTTAGTGAAACTGGTGCAGAAGGATACAGAAGTAAGTACTGGTTTGGGAAAATAAGTTCAGAACTTCTTGAAACTTCTGTTCCTTGGAGTTTTGTTGTACGTTCCATTTTTAGCCGTTTATAGGATTTTAAAAAAATAAATATCTTGTAAAATCAGTCATAAATCCACCAAATGTAGCCTTCAAAATTTCATTCCCTTTAACTGAAGACTATTTATATATTTTTCTGTGGCCTGTTAGTGTTGGGCTCAGATGAGACATTGCAATAATACACTGCAAGTTGTAGGCTCTTTGCTGCAGCTGTCCTAGTTCTCACTCTTAGCAGCTTAAGCTTCGTAACCAGTAGGATTAATGTTAAACAGATCTCAACAAGGCAAAGCATCAACCAAAATCTGGCCTAGTATATAGCTTGGTATAACTATTCCACTCATTCTAGTCTTTTGGCAAGTGCTGAGTTATTGAAACTAGAACAAACATGAAGTGGAGCTTTTCTTGGCACACTATATGGTGTGAAGATATTAGCTCAAGCACGTATTTTGTGTTCATTAGCTTTTTACAGTTCCCAGAATCTTGTTATCTAGTAAGATGTCAGAGACATGAAAGCTCATCTTCATCTTTATCAAAAACCTCTTATGTAAAACTGGAGGAATAAAGGACTTAAAACCAGCTCAGATGAACGAGCGTGTGCTGACCTCTAATGGCTGCGAATGTGTATGATACACAGTCCTGCAATTCTTGGTGCTGCCTTAGGAGGAATGAGAGCTCCAGTGCTCTAATTAAAATAATGTTGACACGACAAGAAAAAAAAAATCTCTTTTGAGATGAAAACCAAATTATTTAGAAGAGAGTAATGGGATTACTTTTGCTTTGCACTGTCATTTTCTTATGAAAGCATGGTGAAAATGTGTACAAGCCAAGTGCTTGCAAAAAGAAATTATTTCCAATGGAAAGTCTGTTTTTCTATCTTTCAGCTGTTTGGAAATTACAAGAAAAAGTTTTATTAAATCACCTGCCCACCTGATTCTCTCTTTATAAATGAGATTATCTTTCTGATTAGAGGGCAGAAAACACATGAAACATGAAAAAATTACTGCCAACATTTTCACGGCTGCTGACTTCACAATGTACCACATAGAAGACTCGATTCCTAGCACTTCTAAACTGGGAGGAGCACATGAACTTAAGTCACTGTCAGTATGGTAGAAATTGTCTTGTGGTCTTCAGAATGGGCCTACTGGGGCCACCAAAATGTTGGCGAAGGGGGGCTAGGGTAGCAGAGGCAGAGAGAAGCTGCCTTTGTTCTGGCAAAATTTTCTCCCAAGGGTTTGCCCTTGAGACGAACTCTGAGAATTTCTCATAACTTCTACTTGTGTTACCTGGAATAGACAGACAAGTTCATGCAGGTGTAATGGAGGATGTGATCCAGCCTGTTGTCCTGAAATACTTCAGATGGCATCAAGAGCTTGTTAGAGTGCTCAGAACCAACAGGGAACCACTTGTCTTGAAGCAGCCTACTTGAATACTGGCCTGTGACCAGTGTCACTTTTGCGCCTCATCTCCGCTCCATATTCAATACCCCAATACATACTGGCTGCCTGATAAAATGTGTTCGATCCCTGGGGGAAAAAAAAGTGACCTCTATCAAAGTCTTCAATATTTATAAAACATGGTTCCTGAATATTCAGCACCACTGTGTTTGCAGAGATCCAGTAATACAGCATGGGAGCCACGTAATGGTTCATAGCTGATTCCACTAAATTCATCCTCTGGCATAGCTGGGATTCAGTGTAGAAACCAGGAGCTCTCTCATGCCGAGTTAAACGTGCATGTTCATCGCACATTTCCTCCTGCCAGTTGGGTTTTCACAGCAGATAGCACCAGGAATATTTAAAATTAAAAGAGACAGGAAAAAAAGCCAGACTTTTGGCCTCTATAATAAATTTGAAAATTATTTCGTCTTAAAGTTGAGTCCAAAGTCATTCAATTCCAGAGAAAGACTCCCATTTGTTTTGGTAGGCACTGAATCAGGTCCTAGGAGCTCAAAAGCACAGAACACGGGAACCTGAAACCAGCTACAGAATTTCCATCTTGTTGGATAGCCTAACTTTTCAAAATTTTATTTTGCCCTAACTTTGGAGAAAAGTTCTTAATTTTGAAACACTGAAAATATAGCATAATATCCTGTCAAAAGAAAAGGAAATGAGAAAGCCAAAAGTAAAACAAAATGCAAACAAGCCAGTTCATTGATTTTTTTTTGGAAACATTTACAAACATATCTGTCAACAGTATAGTTGGGATGGAAATAGCCCTGCAAAAAATTATTTTGATGAAACTACATTTTTCCAAAGGAAATATAAAGGCAGCAGTCTTGGCACAGCAATCTCAATACCCCAGACATTGCCAAAAGCCTGTCCTGAACTACACAGGTTCAGTTTTTCTGCAGGGAAGGGGCAAGGAGGGTTTTATGCCAACTTCTTGTTGACAAAGCAAGGCCAATAAGTGACTTCCAGCGTTTGGTTTCAATTAGAGGAGCCTCATTACTGCACAATCTGACTGCATATGAAGACAGAGACATTAAAGGGCGAACTTGCCAGGCAGGATTCTGAATCCTTCTGGAAAGCTCTTGCCAATCACAGCTGCAACCTGATATTGAAAAAAAAAAAATCACTCTTACCTTAAGCCTGAAGTGGTCATTGAGGAAAAACAAACTCGGGAGGAAGAACTCCCAGCAAAGTCGCAGCATCTTCTCTGCACCTGTTTTCACCTTCTCCAGGGCTTTTTACACTGCCAGAGAAGCGAGCTGTGGCAAAATCAAGAACCTTGCTTGTCTGATATATCAGAAACTTTTGTAGCATGCTGCTATATATAGTACTTGTGAGCTTTAAATAAAAGCATGATTCCATGTGAGAAAGGGCAGAGTAAAGTGGTCATGAAAGAACATGCTCTCATCTTACACGACTTCGATTTTTGAGAGGCAGGTCATATTATGTGCAATGAATTGAGTGAGAAAATCCAGCTGGCTTAGTACAGCACAGCAGTTGGGCAAAGACTAAAATCAACAGGAGAAGTACTCATTTGCAGGTGAAGAAACAGAATATCAGGAGTGACTCAAGTCACAATTCATTTTGGCAGAGAACTGTCGGAAAGTGGTGCCTGGGTGGCACCTGCAGACCTGCTGCCGCACAGACAGCAAGCCCTGGTGGCTGGCAAGCCTCTGAGCTAGAGCCTACTCTTGCACAGATACACTTCAACAGCCAAAATATACCTGTTTCATTTCTTGCTTTAATAATAATGGCACGTTAAAGACTCCTGCAAGTACAGCAGGTAACACGTATATATACATGCATACTTTAAATTTAAAAGCGTGTACACACACCCATACATAAACATCAACTGTGTTGGTTTTAATTTCTGCCTTGGCTTGGATTGTGCCAGGTGGTTGGTTAACGTGGAGTGCCGGGATTTAAGACTAGAAATTCAAGTGTATGTCTTCAACTATTAGAGCATCCTTAATATGCAAAATGATTTGTACAATCTAAAAAATTAATAAACATTTTGAGTCCAATAATGGCCCATTCAAATGACTTTTACAGCAAAGTGTCGCAAATGTGCTACAGAACCCACAATTCATCGTTCATTTTCTGTGACAGTCGCACACTTAGCATGAAAACCGGCCAATTTATCAAAAAATTGATTATGTTTGTGAGCATTATGATAAATCCAGCTTCTGCTCACTTGAACTTTGCTTTCTGAACTGCCACTGTTAGCACAGATTAATCTATATTGGAAGGATTGGACACTCATCAACTTTTTCACTCTCTTTAGTAGACAGAAAAACCTTGCTAATAATATATTTTCTATAAATAGTTTGGAGTATTTGAGTTGAAACACCTCAGGCACTTTGTTGACCTCAAAATTACAGTCAACCTTGTGCTATTATTAAGTGAGGCTATGTGTTAGAAAGTTCTTTATAATACTATGGCTCTCTTCTGGGCACTTGATGCAACTTAACCCAAATGTGACTGTTTGGGAGATATTTCAAGAGAGGAACGAGTAGACAGATTAACTTATAGGAAAACAGATCAGAGATGTTTCTAAGTTAGGAACACTAAGAGAGATAAATCAGTGTTAGTACCTAAAATAACCCAGACTAACTTCTTTAATAGTATAGTCAGGAAATTCTGGGTGGGAATGAAAAAAAGGTGTGGGTTTTTTTTTTTTTTAATTTAGAATACTATACAGATTTTTTGCCATTACACAGTGAAACGAAGAAGCTGAGTGGCACAGGAATAGAGTCAGGATCCTGGCCTATTAATTCACATTCGACAGAGAATAGAAACAATTAAATAAGAATCATGGGAAATTGAGTTTGTCTATATAAGTGCAGTGAAGTCAGAAAATCTCAGGCTGCCACTCTGGGGTGGAAGGATAAATTGTGCAGAGATATCAAATATGGTTCCTATGCTAATCACACCTGCTTCCGAGAGAGCAGAAGACAGCAGCACAGGAAGCCCACAGCTGGATAAGCACTTTACAAGTAGCTAAATCTGAGCAGGTACACCTGATAAGGAGAAGAGCAAAATGCCACACATCAGTGAATCAAATTGAGATATACAACTGCGTAATGAATCAGCAGAAGAAGGAAGATTGCTTGCCTATGGGAAAAGATAAATTACTTCCAAGGTAAGTATTTTACCATCAGCGTTGTGATCTCCATACTAGCACAACCTTGGAATGCTGCAGTTAAAACAATTCAGTCATTGCTCAAGATCTGATGTGTTTTAGCTGCAGTAATTAGCATGCACGAGGTTGTGTGAGGTATTTAAAAAAAAAAAAAAAAAAAGAAAGAAAGGAAAAAATAGCCACATCAGATACAAACTGCGAGATAAATTTAGCTAAGTCAGCCTCAGGCAGATGTATAGCACTGATCTTGTAAACTGAAGTGTCTCACCTTCACTGTGTTTCACCTCAGGAAAACTAAGGTATATTAGTTACCTGAGGTCAAAAGGAAAAAAAAGAAAACAGAAAAGCTGCTTCAGCCACAGCAAAGACAAGTAGTCAGTTTTATTTACTGTAAGGTAAGCAGAAAGGTTGTGCCTAGATAAGAATACTGCACTGTCTTTACATACTTAGCCAGAGGCAACTACCTGAAGTGTCACCTTCCCCTTCGGTATTTGTAGTGACATAATCCACATTTGTTATCTTCCTCAGACAAACTCATCTGTCTTGAGCAATGAAGGCAAAACCTTATCCTATTTTGGTTTCAAGGTCAAAGGCAAAGTTTGGAAAAGGTTATTAACAGAACCAAACATATCCAGAATTGCTGGGAAACTGGTCTTTTCTATTAAAAAAATTGTTTTGTTTTTGCTCCCAGATTTCTCAGGGGTTTTCTTTTGCTTTCAGCAAATATAATGTAGGTATTATCGTCTGTTCAATCTGTTTTACCTTTCCCTTGCCTTCAACACAAACAATCGATTCCTGTTTATGTATCCCACTCCAGATTGCTTCTGAGAATGAAGTTATTTATGCAGAATACAAACTTGTACCTTCCTCTGGGGTTAGGGATCAATCCCTCTTCCCCAGGAGCTTGTGGGAGTGAACACCCCCAAAGAGCAGCAGTCAGCAATTTCAAAACCAGGTCATTTAAATTGAAGGGAAAAATGCAGGCTTTATAGATTAAAATGGAGGCAAAGTCATGAAATTCATATTAAATATAACATAAAACCAGAACCAGACTAGACCTTTTCTGTTACAATTTGCTGACTAAGCAAGAAAAAAACCTTACATAGCAGAAAGGGCAGCTTCTCTTAAAAATAGCACACAATCTGTCAGGCATCTCCCCTGAAGCTGTACAGACTTTCTCTTCTATATTTTTAGGGACCTTATGTTCAGGTAAGAAGACTCTTTATTAGCAAGTGGAGCATGAGGATTACACCTAACGGTTGCATATATGGAGACCGGAATGCCTTTCCCACAGAATTGTTCATTGAGTGTGGACTGAGACCACAAGACTTACCTCCTATACATATTGCAAATATTTTTGCCTATCAAGGGTACATGGTCAATATCAAAGAGAAAGTCTGATCCTCTGATAGGGTCTATAGAATATATAATTAATGAATTCTGCCTATGTAATTTTAAAACTCTCAGAAAGTTCCAACCTGAGTGGCAGGCATTCAGTAAGATCTGCAGGGATGTTAACAAGTTGCCCTACCCCAGCTGGAGCCTTTGTCTTTCCAGCTGTACCAGTTAGGTATCAGCTGAACCTTATTTAGAACATAATATTAATCTGCTGATGACAACATATGGGATAAACGCATCACAATCAGAAGCTGTCACAGTCTAAGCCAAATTACTGGGGGGAAAAAAAAAGACCCAGCACAGGAATTCAGAATATGAGACTTAAGATTATCCCATGGCATGCAGCGGTCAAATCCTCGGTGCTTGCAAACAATTTGAATATCTCCACCAAGCAATCGCATGTGTCAAATATTCACAATGGATGTCTGCCACAAAATGCAGCAAAGAAATCATTAGTGCAGATCAAATGGTATCGCCTTTTGCTCCGTTATTTAGCATAACCAGTTATTTGGATTCCTTTCTTACAGTTCTGACACCCTTGCCCCTCTTCCTCTTACCTTTTGTAACCACTGGCTGTTATCCATTCTTGTGATTACACTGACCTACAAAAGAACATGTGACAGAACTTTAAGACAGAGAAAGAAACAAAATTCATTTATACCCGTTTTAAATTACATTAGAATTAGCAAGTGACCTTTTACTTCACTCTAATTTTTATTTGAAATTCAATCTATTTCTACTCAGAGGAACACGTAGGGTGTGATTTTCAACACTGGCTCATTTTTTTCTAGCTTTAAGTGTAATTGGCCTCAGCAGGGACAAAAAAAAAGCAAGCCAGAGAGCTCTCAAAAATTGCAGTTTGTGCCAGATAAAAACACTGACAATATTTCCATTTAATTCACTGTGGTTCAGAGCTCAGTCCCGAGTACGGGCGTGCAGCTAAAATGACCGCAGCAATATGCAAATGGCTTACAAAATCCCTGCCCAAACACCCAGCACCATGGTACCGCATCAATAGTTCTTCTTTGTGTTATTGTCACCTGGAAGAGTGATAACACGTGCTCAGGCATGACACGGAAGCCTGTGGTAAGAGGTGGAGCCAGCATAACCACTGTTTTGTCTCTATTTACTAAAAAGATCTGGAGACAGACAGCAGAGTGAAGTTATCTCCTTTGGATTGGGAACTAAGCCTATCTAAATGGCCCCAGATCTAAGAAAGGTAAAAAATTGGTTCAAAATAGAAGTCTGGCAGAGTATCTCAGAGGGGAAATAACACATACTGGCTCAGACTCTCAGCATGACTGGTAGTGATATGTAACTAGGCTAATTTATTGAATTGTAAATCTGGATCAGTAGATCTGGGATAACCAAAGACCCAATTATTGACTGTGTCACTTAATGATTAATATAACAGAAAAAGTTTTTTAATAAAAGCACATAATATGAGGACACAAGATATCTAATCCAAACCTTACACTAAACCCAGCTTTTTAAAGATAAATATGATTGTGATCTTCACTAGAATGTTCTTTACAATAAATACCTGAAGGTGTCGTACAAGTCCAGGGACAGGTTAGTCCTCCATTCTACGCTGACGTTCGTGTCGAGATCAGCTGCAGATTTGCTCTCCTCAAGCAGTGGATCAGTACAGAATTCATCATGTTTGATAGCAGCTGACCACATAGTCCCGCAGTATCGAATTGTTACTTGTGAAAAGACGCAGAAAACTGCTGTAAAACCCACAACATGCTGATGACAAATCCTTGCCTGCATCCCAGCTGTCTGCGGCACTCCTAGGACACATTTTCACATGTGTACATTTCCTTTTTAGTGCAGCTATGCTCAGCCTGAATTTAAAGTGTCCACAAACACCATCTGCCCTTGCAATGAGCACCATACTTGTTCCTTTCTGGGCTACTAGCAGCCTGCACTTGGACCTGGGAACCAAGCACCTTGCTGCACAATCCAACAGATGGCTGTCTTGTGTTTCTTTCCAGTAACAATCACATTTGCTATAGAGAAACAACTGCCACTGTTCTCTGGAATCTATTTCCCATCATGATTTTACAGAATTTTGCAAGAAGAAGGAATAAGAAATTCCCTAAATCCTTCCACCTTGTATAAGAAGGAGATTTTAACCATGACATGAATGCTGCATTGTTTAAATATGAGACTGCTATACTAAACATTCATTTTTTTCACATTAGGCTTCATCATTTATTATACCAGCTTTTTTTCCCTACTTTAAGTTAAACTTTTTCATTCTATGTACACTCAGCAGAATTAAAATAAATGCCACCAGATTTAACCATCATCTGGCATAACTAGATTACAGTATCTGGTCCACACTACCTAAGAAGTCAGAAGAATAATCCAACAGTACTACCTGGCCTTCAGAATCTGTACGTCAGCAGTTATTTATAGATCCTAAGCAGACTTGGCTAAATACCACAAAAAATAGTGAATAATTTTGTTGTCGGCTCATTCAGTTATTATTTGTGACTTGTTATTTATAACTGTACATGTGTATCTGCATGACAAATGCTTTTAGCCCTGAAGATGTTTATGAAGCCTAAATATTTCACAAGTAGTCAGTGAATAATTATCCATGCTGAAAAGTAATATTGTAAGTCATTATGGGTTAGGTCGTTTTGGTTATTTTCTCATTCTAACAGGTTAAATAATCTAACCGCAGTGTAGAAATAGAAGACTTGCCTAAGCAGACAAATCTAATACCTGAAAAAAGATCAGGTTTTTAAAGAAATAGTAGCAGGGGATAATTCATAAAAGCCCTTTGTAATATTTTCTTTCTAACTGGCAAGAGTTAGAAGAATTTTTGACTAATTAACACATTCATAGAAAACCTGATCGGTTCAGGAACAGGACAAAAGGAAAACAAAAGATTAATCAGTTCAATAGTTCATCAAGAATAATTTTGAACACTTCTAGTCCATAATAGACTTAAAGATTTACAATTAATCACCATTGCCAGAGTAAAATCCCTGCTATTCTTTAGGATCTAAAATAAATTAGACTGCATTCTGGACAACTCCATTGTTCAACAGACATAATAACTCAACTTGGAAGAATATTTAGATCAGATTAGCGGTCAGAAGAGCTAAAGACAAGCTGAAACATACTGCTTACAGATATTTGCATGGATACCCTGTTTAATTCAATTTTGCCTGTATTCACATTTGTGGTTGGTGTTCTGCAGAGAACTTCTACATCAGACGTATGCTAACGAATATTCCTGTAGTGGTCACTTGAAAACATATCAAACATTTCTTCTTCATCATCCGCTGCCCACAGAAAACTTTGTGGAAGAATCCTCCCTGCCCCATTCCAAATGCCTTAGCCAAAACCAATAGTATTTTGGATTTGAAGCACATTCCTGGAGCTTCACGGAATTTGCACTCCTTTATATGTCAGCATCAAAAAATAGTGTGCTTTCTCTTCTTAGGAGATACATGAAATATAGACTTTAGGAAGAGAATCCAGGGAGAAAAATAAGGACATAGGACAATATGATAGCATTTTGTCTTTAAAATGTGTATAGTTTTGGCCAGATTATTTGACCAAAGCTGAAAACCAGCTAGGGCTTGTAACTCCTTCCCCCCCACCCCCCAAATTTACTCTTAGAAAGTAGACTGTCCAGACTAAAATTCTTTTTAAATAAGTATTTCTGGTGGAAAACACCACAAACAATCCACATATAAAAATATTTTCAAATTCACTAGTCTAGGATAAAAACTAGAATCCTGATTAAATTTTTTATGGCACAGCCATTAAGAGAACAGAAACACTATCACGTGACTAGCACTTCAAATCAAATAAACTATTACCTCCTCTGAACAGATGCAAAAGGAATGCATAGCTCAAATTTACTCAGGTAGTCATTCTAAAGAACAAATACATTTGGAAAAAAAACCCAAAACAACAAAAACCAAAACCAAACACCTGCTAATTTCAAAACAGAAAGCAAAAATAAAAGTTATAAAATATAGTTTCTACTGTTACTTACCATAAACCACCATTCTTCAGTATGCCATTGCTGGGCTTACAAAGCTGTGCTAGCAGACGAAAGAGAATGTTGATGATAAAGCAATACATAAAAGGTTTAATTTTCTTCCATCATAACAGAAAAAAATATCTAGTTACTTACCCTGGGGAGAGTTCACATGGCATCAATTCCTCACCTTGCTTTTTCCATCTCCTTTGGTAGGGGATTCTTTTTGACACGTAGAGGACAAACATGAACATAAGGCCAGTGGCTGAGGTCAGAATCACAGAAGAAGAGGCAAGTGATGATTGTGTGGAATGTTTTTGCCTGGAGTCTTTCACCAGGGTCCCATTTCCCCAAGCTGCCAAAGATTGTGAGGATGATGATGAAGAGTGTGGACCTCAACAGCCCACCAGGATAGTCAGTCACTCAGGGGAAGCTCCTGCTTGCAGTACGTTCACATGCTGGTGAACAAGAACAGGCAGAAGAGTGGGGATGTGTCCCCAGTCAGAGTCATGATATCCCTGAGGTCCCTTTGTTCCCTGACACTTCATCCTGCAACAACATTTGGAAACAGGAGCGTGAATAACAAGCCCCTGGGTTGAACCAACACAGCTATTTTTATAATCTTATGTTCTCCTGAGTGGAACTCACATTTCTTCTGCAAATGGAGAGAAGATAGCCTTGCCTTTATTGTGGTGCCTGTGTGTATTTTTTGAAAGCATATACTGCAGAGCAGGTTTTTCATCTGCAATAATCAATAGCTAAATATTTTTGTGTAGCACTAAAAAGAGAAGAATGGCCAAGTTTTTACTGGAAAAATATCTAGCCCCCATTTATATGACAGAAGAATACATTAAAAGATAGTATATTTGTGAAGTGGAACAACCACAAGGAAATTGCTCCTGGTCCAGTAGTTGACACAACTTGTAGTCTGAGCAAAGGTTTTATGGTTTACTAAGTCTCTGCACAGCGGGGAGTCACAAAGCAAACACCAACACAATCTTCACTGAGAACCAATCTCTTTTTTTAGACCCTCAGCAACTCTTAAAACCCATAGTCTCATTTTCTTGCATACAGCGGGCTTTGTTCTTGCATGACTTTATTTACTAAACAGAAGACTGTTTTCTAGTGCCAAGACGCTGGGAATTGTCCAGACTGCTGGGTTCTGCTGAAGCTGCATGACCTCTTCACAGACACTCATCTCCATATCTGGCTGATACAGTGACTGATAGTCTCTCATCACAGGCAGGCTATCGCCCAGAGATGAACGATCACAGCCAGGTGTCCTTAACATATTCCAAGGTTACTTTGGCATCTAGATGAAATTTAAAATCCCTAGCAGTCAAAAATAAGTTCTAGCACTGGCTGTGCAGAAGAGCGACACTGTGCAAGTCTTCCCTGTGAGTGCATTGAACAAAGCACTATGGAGAGAGGCACTATGGATGCTGCCAGGACCACCCTCCTTTTGCGGCCAACAAAAGCAATCAATATGAGTACTTATTTATTCCAGTCTTGGTGGACACTATCAGTAGATCCTTCTACGCAGGCTGCATTCCATATTTACAGCTAATGCATTCATAATGGAGCTATTGAACCTTTTATTGTTACTTTAATTTGCTTTCACATCAGCTTGGCTAAAACTTGGATTTTTCCCTGCAGTTTTTCCCTTCTTTTACCAAATTCCCTCCTGCTTCAGAATAATTTAGCTTTCTGTGTTTCTGAGTTGCAGCCAGTGAGACCTGCTGATCTGGCAAGCAACCAGACTAGTACTGCATTTCTAGGTATGGACGGAACGTCACATGCCATGGCAAAGTCTTCAAGCAAGTGCTCCTCACTTCCAGAGCTCTTGACTTTCTGTGGTTACTTACAGCCCTGCCCAGGAATTAGTTTTCCTATTAGGAAATTCTTCACAGTTTTTCATGTTGGGGATCATATGCAGACTACATTCCTTGACCTCCTTGTCAGGATGCAGAAGCTTCAGCAGACTATTGTCACTAGAGCGAAATAAAATGTGCAAGAGAGACAATTATGATTTGCCTGCATATCTGCATACTTATCTCTATAGAAATCTTAAGAGTGTTGATAATATTAGGTTGCTATGAATAGATTTTTCTCTATTTTATATGTACTTATGCTCGACTGGATGATCTCCCTTCCAACCCCAACCATTCTGTGACTATCTCGGATTAACTGGCAAACCACAAGAATCCCATTCCTAGATACAATATGGTCTTGGAAGATTCCCATGGTGCCCACAACCCAGCAGGTCTTCAGCAATACCTACATGGGTGAAGACTGTATGGGTTACTTCAGAAACTGGGTAACTAAGAGGGTTTCTGTGAAAGAAATGTCTTCTACTGACTGTTATCACAGGGAAGTAGTAGTTATCTTTCTGTAGAGGTGCAGAAAGATCACTCAGACCTACACCCAGTTAGGTTAGCTTCATAAAACCCTTATCCTTCCTTACACGGGAATCATTCTGGATTGTTCCCTCCATACTCTTCTGAAGAAGAAAAGATTTACCCTGGAGGAACCACTAGGCAACAGAACTAACAACTATAAATACTTTAACTGGAGTATGTTCATAAAAATATTTTTAAGAAAGTCATACCTTACAGAATGATATTGATATAAAACACTAACTTTCATACACTGGAAAAAAGGGGGAGAAAAATGGTACGGATGAATAAGAACAACACAATCACACACACAAACCAAACATAAAATTCTGTTATTATGTCAAGGTAGGTAGCAATAATCATCGTTGTCATAATTTCCTCCCTCCTTTGCATTAACATTTGTATTTCTTGACTACCATGCACTTACTAACCACCCAAATGTGAACAGCACATACAAAAGGCATGTGGGCCATCCCATTCTCTGAGGATTGTCTCACAAATGAGTAGGTGAAGTGAGCATTAAAACCTCACCAGAGGTTCTGTCATGTAAGGTTGTGAACAATAGGAAAATGACTGTGGTTGTAGGAGGTACATGCTTCATGGCTATGACAGGTTCATTATAAACGTTAATTATTCCCAGCATGCTAACAGAGCATGCGTGTATGCAGCTGATCAGATGGAAGCCTGCTCTCCTACCATTCAGTTCACTACCACATACACTTATTTCTAAAAATATTCTCTCATGTAAGCCACGTTCTCTCACGGATTTTGTTCCTGCAAATGTAGCATCTCCTTATTCCCAGGCCTGCAGTGATTTTTATCAAGCTTAACTTGATAAAACAATCTTCAGACTATTTTCAGACTAGGGACTAGGATAGTTTTAGGTTTATTGATGCCAATGTTATTGAGCTAGACAACAAAAGGACAACGAGGGATGGTAGCACTGTGTTATTAACATGATTTGATCTTTCCTACTTGGATTTTGTTGCTGAAGTCAGGATATAGACAAATAATGTCTTTAAAAAATATTATCAATATCTTTCTCCACCCAGCTACCTAGTGGAAAAATTGATGAATAAACATTCTCTGTTTCCTGAATCAGGATGTTGACAAGGAAACATAGGTCCTTGAAATCTATGAGGTGCTGGTTCATATCCAGCCTAGAATGGTAAGAGTCAAAATTACCCTCACAGACACACTGCTGATATCAAATCATGTTGCTGAGGTAAAAAAATGCTTCAAGGAAGTAGAAATGCCACGCTTCTCATCACAACTGGCACCCTTTAACCCCTTTTAGAAGAGATCTGATTAAAATTAAATCTAGAGATATCCCCAGCTAGAAGATGAGACACACTGCTGGAAAAGCTTAATCTCTAGATCAGTCTTAAATTACCAGTTTCTGGGCTTCTCATGGTTGAGTGTGTATGTTGCTTCTTGAGTCAGTGATAAAGTACATAGTGACTACAAAAGCAGAGCTACCTGGACTACAGTACTGCTCTTCAGCAAATACCACTCATATATAATAAAACAACACAGGAGAGTTTTACAGCTCAGACCTGGACTAGGACACAGAAGATCTAGATTCACCTCCTAGTTCTACCCTGAAGTTCCCATGTGACTGAAAAATGTCATGCCATCCCTCTGTATCAGAGTTGCTGGATCAAAAACAGAGCAAAGAAGCCTTCCATCCCTTGAAATCTTGCCATGGTCTAAATGCGATAAAGATTTATCCCCTTCTCCTACCTTTCTGAACACAATACCTGTAAGGAACACAGTGTGATCATGAAATGCTCTTGTATGCACTGAACCCCATGGGCACAAGCCTAAAACTAATGAGACCAATACTAAGTCAAGTGCTGTTTAAGTTCATGCTAACAGGGCAGCTATTCGATATGTTGCTCTAGGAGTCACTTCATTCTCTACAGTTGCACAAAACCTGCAATTTAAACACCTACGAAGCAGAAGCAGCTGAGCTGCAGCAGCAAAAAACTTTGAACACGCTGATGTAGTTTTCCAAGAAACCACCTCTGATATCTCCCCTCTGTGCTGCAGCACTGACGTATCCTTTGTTAAAGACAGAACATCATTCATATCTCTGAGTACAAATGTCTTACAAGTCAATTTTGTGGTTAACGCAAGCTGACAAAAGGAGGTTTATATGCTGTGCAACAATACCCGCTGCCACTCACTCGAAGAGAAGATACTTCAAGGGCAGCTTGCTCCTATGTGACACAACTACTGCTTTGCCAAAGAGAACAGATGACTTGCGGCGGTAACGCTGTTTTCTGCTAGAGCGTTAACTTCTATCTTGTGGCATATTTGAAGATTAATCGGTAACTTAGCCTGCAGTGGTCCAGCTCATTTAAATACAAACACACTCCGTGGAGAGCAGAGAGCCTGAAGGAGGTGGGAAGAGAGAGCTGGTGGGCTTTGAAGGAAGTGCAGCCTGCTAATATCTGCAAAAACTGAATAAGAAATAGATAAAATGAAATTAGAGATCTATTAAAAATAAATTAATGGCATCTGCAAATGAAATTACACCTAGATAATCACTCTAATAGCAGGGTCTCTGGTGAGCATTAATGCTGAGTTTTTTCTTATATTTGAGGAAGGCATCTTTTAATTAAAAATATTTATACAAGGTAGAGGCTTGACAGGAATACTCCATGCAGTCATTCTTAAGGGAGCTGCTTCTGTTAATCAGCTATTTTAGAAGAAAATGCCCCTAACTCTATACAACAAAGGCCAGACTGTACTTCAATAAATCTACATGAGTAGGCTGCTTTCTACAGATGATAAAATACACTTTCCTTCCCATTGTTTAGTTAGCTTGTACCGAAAAGAAACCTTCATCTTACCCTCCCTCTCCCTTTTACTCCCCTTTTCTTGTTAACCTTTTATTGAATTGTTGAACATCCAAGTACAAAAGCAGATGATCTGATAGGTATGAATGTACTGTACAAATGAGGAGGACAAAGCTAAACACATTCCATAGTGGGTAGGAAAAAATTATCGGACTTTGAGGCAGGGACAAACCAAGACCACATGTCATTAATGAGTATTTAAAGTAATTTTGATGAAGTTATGATTCTATTGTCATCCAGTACTGAGAAGAAAATGCTTAGCATTTGAAAAAAGAATCGTTAATCATTATGCGGCTCTCTGGGGCACTAACTCTTTCAGGATTTTCCTCTTGGTTTCCCTCCCCAGCCCCTTTTTTCCTTTCTTTTTTTTTTTTTTTTCCCCTCTCCTCTCATCTTTTCAACACAAGCAGTGCTATGAAAACAGAGAGGATTAGAAGTTGTCCCTGACATATTTCATTGTAAAGTTGTTGGTTTTGTCTTTCTGCATTTCTTAGTTTGAATTCTTTATAAGGCGCTTGTTGGCTGTTGAGAATAAATCAACAGGAAGGTCACACATGGCTTTGTATTGTGTGCTTGTCTTTTTAAGCCTGTTGGGAACTCACTGCTCTGCTATACAGGAATAAATGCTGGAAAGAAGGCCAACCATGCTGTTTAACATGATTTCATTATGTGAATTGTGCGTGAATCATGTAGGCTCCTTGAACAGAAGTTTAAGATTGAAGTTCTGTTGCTAATATTGTCGTAATTAACTCAGGCTAGTGACAGCAGGAGTCTTAATTCATTATACCAGTTACGTAAGCTATAGTTAAACTTATCTACCGCAGCTTATTGCTGTGTTGCACAGAGAGTAACCAGCACTGCAAACGGGCATCCAGAGAAATAACCAGGGAAGGTGATGTACGGATGCAGCTTTTTGAAATCTCTGATAAAAAGGCCTGGCCGTGCAGTCCATCATGCTTGGTAAGTCAAGGATGGGTGGCATAAAAACAAGCGAGGAATGTGTTAAATTGCTAAAAAGTGGAATGGGGGACAGCCTAGGACTTTCACTTAATGATTTATTTTGATTATGCTACTGCTACCATGTAACATTGTGGCTGGCCATGTGGGAACAACAGAATAAATGCTCTGAGCCCCCTCCCTTTTTTAATCCATCTGCAATGCAGTCAAAGGAGGGGACAGAGCTGAAGTGAGCTCTGGAGTAAAGGACATTTTTTTTTGAGAAAGAAGAGTTTAAAAAAAAAAAAAAAAGTGTTTTGACACATGACCTGACATACATGATGGCTCATGAGAATGTCTAGCTCCCCATGTCCTTTAAAAACCACAGCTGGCTTTACAATGAGATCTGTTTCTCAGCAACATCGCCCATTTCTTTAACACTACAGTATATGCAAGTAATATAATCATAGAATCATTTTGCTTGGAAGAGATCCTCAAGATCATCGAGTCTAACCATAACCTAAGTCTAGCACCAAACCACGTCCCTAAGAACCTCATCTACACGTCTTTTAAACCCCTCCAGGGATGGTGACTCCACCACTTCCCTGGGCAGCCTATTCCAATGCCTGACAACCCTTTCTGTGAAGAACTTTCTCCTGATATCCAATCTAATTTTGAAGCTTCAAGAGATTATTCCAGTAATAATCAAGTAAGAACTCCTAAACTTTTACCATTTGCCCATCATTAACATAGAGCACGAATTGGCCTATTCCCCAGACATTTCATTCAATGATAAACTCTGACGATACCGACATATTGAGCAGCAAAGCAGAATAGACAACAGAAAAAAAATGAACTATCAATCTGTCTCAAAGTGTTAGTGGACTGGCACTATTAATGTTTTTTTCAGTTCCATTGATGGGCACCATGCTGCAAGTAACATGCAGTGCCAGCTCACCAGCTCATGTAATTTGTCATCTTTCTGACAAAGTTAATGGATCTATCAAAGTTTCCACCCCCCGGTGAGAAACTGATCCAACATTTAGACATGACACAGGTTCGATAAACTTGCAATATAAAGAGGATGGTGGCACAACAGGCAAAAGCCTCATTGCAAAGGCAGAAACAGAGACAACTGTATTCTGTCAGCACAGGTGAAAGAAGAGGAGCATAAGAACAGAATAATAGTGGTAAGTACCAGAATTTGATTTCATTAGCCAGAGAAGACTGAGGCTTTTTGCTGGCCATTTTTAAATTCTCTCACTTGACTTGTTTACTGTTTTAAATGTTTGCCAAGGAACTTTGGAAAAATAGTGACATATGAACAATCTGTTGCGGCATATTGTAGTGGTGGCGTTTGTGCTGCTATAGTTACTAAGCTTTTAGTATTTTTGTAATTTGTCTTGAAAAATCTGGGACTTGGCATGAAGTTTTTGGGTGCCTCTATCTTCAAGTCAGATGGTTTTCATATTTTTATTACATTTCTGTAGATTTTTTTTCTCAATGTGAAGAAAAGCCTGAAGATATGCTGTGTCAAGGAAAATAAAAAAGTGTGCTCAGTTGAATAAAGAAGCAGAAGGTGGGAAAAAACCTAAATGCATTGCAAGATGAGGAGAAACAGGTGCAAACTTCTTCTCAAGGTGAGAAGAGTGTTTACAGGACACTCACAGGTCTTATGTAACTGGAAAATTAACCAGGCCATGCAAAAAAGGCCTTGGGATTTTTGCTTTCTTTTGGTTTCGGATTTTGCAATGATGATTTATTTGGTGCTAGTCTTTTGCACAGGACAGTAGCTTGACTCAGATCCCTGGGTTTCAGTGTGCTCATTCAACAGACTCCATAAATATCAAATCAGCACACTGATCCAAGTATAAGTTTCATGTATTTTAACTGTGGACAAAAAAATGGGTATCAGAAAGGGCAAGGGTGAAGAGCTGTACAAGCAAGTTAAGAGAGAACTACCTACCAGGAGTGTGGACTGTAAAAGAACAGCAGAAGTCTGGAAAGGAACCGAAGAACAGGGAAAGAGAAAAAGGGAACAAATCCCAAACAAAATTATTGGTGAGTAATCCAGCAATAAGGAGAAGAAAATACCGTATAAAAATTAATTGGCTGTGAGGGAAGCTGGAAAGGGTTAAGTGTGGCCAAAATACTGTTGTCTGTTATTCCATTTGGGAATCTTTCCCATCACTTCCTAGGGCTCCATATGTGGGTAGTTCCTATTAACTACTGCTAAATACATATGAAATACTAAGTTTCAGTCAGAAGAATAAGGCTCTGTCCTCCCCCTCCCCAAACCAGAGTCCATAGAGAACATCCTATGCTCCTGCCGGGCATCATCCTAAACACACAGAAAATCTTATCTGACGCATGTAAGATTTATAAGGCATTTAGCTGGTGTTATGAAGTCTTTGCTGCTTGAACGTCATGTCTTATCACAATTCTGCAACAATTTTCTTGACGCCCTGAACTTTCCATAGATCTTTTTGAGGGAGAATGAGGTTGAAAGAGGAGTATTCCTGTGTTGTTGGTGAACCTGTTAACAATAATGCTTGTTCTGTGCAACTTCGGGAAGAAAACATATAGATAATTCTGTTTCCATTTAACATTTTGCCTTTCATAGTCGTTTAAAAGGTGGATGCATAGAAATGTTCACTACAGCAGCTTTAAAAAGAACTGAAAATTTATACAGTGTATGCTTAACCAACAGAATTGATTTACTCAAGATAATGTAGCTAGATGTTTGGTGAGATTAATTTGGATTAGACATGTATATGCATCAAAGTTTGTATGGAGAGAGTAATATCCTCTGTTACCTGAAATATATAATATCCATATTTATACATAGGTTATAATGAGATATCGATGCATGTATAAGAAACAATTACAAACCAAAAGAACAATGGCTAACCCAGAACCTCACCAATGGTTATTAGAAATAGAACCCCCGCTCTGGGAAGTTTATTCCGCAATATATCTTCTAATTTACTCTTCAGGAGCTCACATCAGCCACCCTTTCATGCCAGATACCTGCTTATGGGCCTTCAGTTCTATCCTGCAACATGACTTCTATATTCTGATGTTCCCCCCATCAGTCCCTGTCCTGCTGTCTCATACCATGAAACATAAATTACCCGTAAAAATGATAATTCTCTTATTAGTTTTAAAGGTCAAATCAAATGATGTGGAAAATATGCAGTGGTGTGACATATAATTTACATAATTGCCACAAAAACACTGCACTAAAGCTGTCTGAAAAAAAAAAAAAAATCACAAGGAAATCCTTTTTCACTGAGGAAAAGCAGATCTGCTAGATTTGCAGTGAGAGTAAAGTGGTCCTGCACCACTGACATACAAACAATACTAGCAACCCGACAATCCCCACCACAGCTGGTTCTGAATTTACCCTCTTTTTCCCCACCTCTTTCCACCAAACATATGTGCACACACAATGAAAAAGGGGAAGTGAGAGATATTTCCCACCGATCCTGGATTTTAAACTGATTTGCTTCTGGAATGTCATTTTCAAGGTCATTATGTAATTGTACTAGCCTTGAGCGAGAGGGTGGACACAAAGATGGCACTGCCAGTCCTACCTGATGTCCCCACTAGTGTCACGCATCGCAGCTAACGAGGGGCAAGCAAAGTCAGTGCCAGGGATCATCCCCTTTGCAGAGGCTGCTTTTCCCTTGCAGCCAAGACAAGCAGGTAAAGGACTTCATTTGGCTTTCAGATGAAGGTGCTGCCAGCCCTGCCCTTCTGTGGATCCCGCTTCTCCTCAGGACACAATTCATGGGGGGATAAGCAAGAGCTTCAAATAAACAGGGTGCAACAACACAGACCCCAGTGGAAGACTCATGAAAGCTGAAGCAGCTGCTGATCTGCTTGTGTAGGGAGGAATGAAACTCAGCTTGTAGCTTAATAGCGATGTCCTAAAAGCCCTTGCTTACAGAAAACAGACCCTGAAAAAACTTAGTTTGAAACCACTAAAGAAAAAAAAAAAAGAAAAAAAAAAGTCTTCTAATGCCCTGATACGGTCTGCTTAAACTGATTAACATGCTGGCTGGGTTTGGCTGATGATTTTAGAGGCATTTTGTACAGGAATGAGATAAATCAAAAAATGGGTAATAAGCTTGACATCTGCTGATTTTTGTTCAAGTTCAGGGTGCATCTCTCTCCTCTGCCTGCTTAGCGCCCAGTCATTACACTGGGATTTCTTCTTGGTGCACCAGACAGCTGACACAATGGTACTTGTTTCTGAGATGAAGACAGCAAGTTGTCCCTATTTGTGTCAATGAAGTATTAATTCTGACTATATCATTGGCTACTATGACTCGGTTTATTAGTATATCCTCTTGTGTTATTATATCTCAATTTAGGTGTACTGTGTTAACCATGAATATGCCTATTTTGCCTTTTTTAATATTACAAAGCCAGTCTTACTTTGATTAATTAAGGTTGATCTTACCTTAAAATAATTAAGCTGACAATAGCTGTCTACACATTAGAAAAATGGAGTAGGATATTGAGGAAAAGATGTTTTATTATGTCTCCATTTTGGATTTATAACCCAGTTCATTTCATATCATACATATTTATCATCTAGGTTCTTAATAGAACTTTTTAATCAGCAGAAGTGAGAGAGATCACTTATTCATTTGACATGTCACAAATTAATAAAAATGCAATGAATGAGCAAATCCAAATGGTATTTCAGACCAGAAACTTGGCTGCTTCTGAAGTGCAAAGCTCTGTTATGAAACAGGAGAGGTAAAATTCTTTTATCTATCAACAGGGGTTCATATAATTCACTGCATATATTAAAGGAATCCCCACAAGGTATCTATTCAAGGTCAAGTTATTTTACATTTCCATAATATTAAAAAGAGGAAAAAAATACAATGACACACTGAAAGAGGGCATAAGGTAATTAGATAAGGAACATACCTGATCCAGGCATTCGGAAAGCTTAAAAGTGATTTTAGAAGTGAGCAATACTGCTCACTTTTTTTTAGGCTCACGTTAACAGCAACCTCAAAATTACAGCTGAGCTGAAATATATTAGTGTTGTGATAAAAGTCACTTTGCAGACAGGTATCAGAGACACCACAGGTGGAAAAAATTCAGGCAATACTGATCAATCACTAGAAAATCCTTACAGTTCTTCAATAGTGTTAGAAATGTATACGTATAATTAATAATCACGTGAATTTCCTTTTCTCTAAGCCTTCATACATATCAACATATATGCAATGTTATTAAACCTATGAAAGTTTAGGAAATAAACATTCAAGTAGTGCATATTCAAACACCTAGTTTTTACTACCCCACCCCTTTTCAACCGCTGCCTTTTGCTTTTCCTGCCTACTTGCTCCATCTTGTCTCTGACAACAGATTGGAAGGGTGAGAGCTGTCACTTCTGATGCTTGTGCTATACTGAGCACAACTAGGCCTGTAGATGTAATAATAATAATAATAATTAAATAAATTATCACAGTCTGAAGGGACAGCTCAAGTAAGGGAAAACTTTGTCATGAAACAGTTGTATCTTTAGTGGTACCTGTGCAAACAGAGCTGCATGTGAGAACTGATCCTGTCACCTCACTGCCAGTCCTGCTAAGTATCACCCTATCAAGGAACTGCTCCTTGGTTCCATAACCTGATTTCTTCCACTATTGTGGGACTGACAAAGATCAGTAGAAACCAGATTATAAGACAGAACGTTTGGCTTTTATGACTGTGAACAACGATACACCTATAATTTTTTATTCCCATTGACTGTTTTTCTTCTCTAGCACAGAGTGTTTGTTATTCTAGACTGTGGGGTTTCAAGTGCAGACATTATCTTTGCGTGGTGTGCCAAACAACGTAGCTCTAATCCTTGTTAGGGATTTTTAAACACTTCCACAAAAATAGAAATAACACACACTCCTGGACAACTGAAGAAAAGATTGAAAACTGTGAGATCAAACTTTAGATTTGTGAATGTACCATGACCCAGGTCCAGAGCATCAGAGCAATAACCAATTGCTGAGGGTTCAGTCTGGGAGTTCTTGTCCACAGCCCCAGGCTGCAGGTAGCTGTGCAAGCCCAGTGCAAGCCTTACAAATCTCATGCTTATTGTCACCCCTTCTTTAAGTTTTGGAGACAAATAGTGTAGAAAGTTACAAACGGGATAAAGAAGACGCACCTAAAACAACCAAAAGTTGTTGCTTAAGACAGCTGGAAGTAGTTACATTACTACCAAATCTCAAGATCAGGCAAGATTTATTTTTCATTTGTAGCTTATTCAGTATAGGCACACACGAATGCTGTAATCTATCATATAATAGCTCCAGACTGGATTTAGATGATTGAAGAGACATTTCTGAGAAATGTCAGATGAGAAAACACACTGAAAGAAGATGACAGACCTATGCTGCAAGATGGGAATATTATGTATGCACCAGCTTATACATCATTACTGATAACAGTCATCAGATGAGAACAAGTTTTTACCTGCAAGGCTAGTATTGAGCAAAGAAAAAGGAAGGAAAAAAAGAAAAGTCATAGACTTCTTTTACAACAGTTTGCTTGGATGTTAAGGATCAGGTTTCCACATTGAAATATCCACCATTGGCTGATTTCAATATCAGTGTTTTCTCAGTAACAGACAAAAGCACAGTGGTGGTATATGCCTGCAAATTTTGTACTTAATAAAAATATTTTAAATGTAATGTAATGGGGATGCATTTTTTTTTCCAAAAAAGTATTTTGAAGCTGTTTTCTCCATTGCTGTACATCTTGCTCTGTGCAGGGTTCCTCTGTATTATAGAGGCTACCGAGGGCATAAGTTGTTTATCTCCCTCCAAGGCTGATGGCCCAGCTGAACTGCAGTTCTCCTTCCTCTCTTGAAGTGGCCCACATCAAATTATTAATAAGTTATTATCTCTTCCCCCCAAACTCCGCTTTCCTGCATGACTGCAGGCAACCAAGTCATTTCCAACATGAGAAGAGCTCTTGGGTTCGCCAGCCATAAGCTCTTATGTTGGGAATGGCTGGGCTATCTGGAACAACGGTTGGCTGTATCTGCAGGGCAACTCTTCCCACTCTGAGACAGTGGGAGTGAGAAGCCTACACTGGGATTTGAGGTTATGACAGGTGGGGATTTCCTTTAGCTCTAGATTTTTCTGAGAAATGTTAGATGAGAAAACATACTGGAAACACAGAAGAGAAAACTCAGCTGCTGCTATCCAGCCATTGAAATGTTGCTAAATGAATATTTCAATGTGGAAATGTTGAATTTAGGCCTGAGGAACAGCCTGGATCTGTATAGCCATGGATCCACCTGAAAAGCAGCAAATAAACCACTCCTGAACACGAATTCTCTACTCAGCCATACGAGTGTCGTCATTTTCAAGCTGTGGATGTGATACCGGTATTACTTGAACTGGTTTCAATGGTGCAACAGCAGTGATTTGTCTGCCTAAGGCTGATCTTGACAGTAGCTGCTGAGACAGAGTCAGGACAAGAAAAACATAATTATGGATTATTCTGACAGCCAGTCTGTCAGCAAATTGTTACCTAACCTAGAAGTACACATGGCCCATTCCCAGAAAATTAGTAAGACTCAAAATAGATCACAACTGAATCTATTCCAGTGCAAGAAGAACCAATTTACTGACCCTCCGCCCACATGCAGAAGACACCTGATGGCAACTTTACTTATGCTTGAACAGACTGACAGCAGGTAGGAGGAGGAGCTTCAGATCCAGCAGAAATAGTAGCTCATCTCATAGGTTTCAACTGCTTGTCTAGAAGATGTCAAGGCAATGAGTCCTGAAGTGAGCTCTGTGAGATGTTTATCTCCTGAGGGCAATGTTGTATTTATTTTGTTTTGGTGACTAAACCTCTTGATGGTTTGGAAATATTACAATCCTTTTTTTTTTTTTTTTTTTTTTTTTTACTCAAAAGGGAACTAAACACAAAGATCCCCAAAATAATCCAATTAATGGAATGGAGCCCTGAGAAGAACATTCACAGCCCTATTTCAAGACCTGTTGTCCAGATTTTTGTAAGACGTTTGGAAGCATTTCCCTCAAATAAGCACCATGTGAACCAAGGCACAAATGAATAGAGAATGCAGATCGAATGACACAAGGCTGATTTGGTGGGGTTTCGTCATGTACTAACTTGAGTTAACATGGAAGATTGTTCTGGCCCTTCTGTCACTGTTTTATAAGCAAGCTGCAGCAGGACTTCTGTCAGCAGAGTTTAGATGTACCAATTGAGGGCAGTATATCATTTGCACAAGAACTTGCTTAGAAATAGAGCGCGTGTCTGTTTTGTAAAATTTTTTTCAGCCAACTAACTTTTCTTTCTCATCAGAATTTTTTTTCCAGCAGATTTTTCCAGCCAGTTACAGAATGGATGTTTTAACACACAAAAAACCCCAGTCTGCTCTTGTCTGTACAGAACAAACTATTGCTCTCTGGCTTAATCTTTCAGTGATCATCAAACAGAGTAGCAAATTATTGCTGTAGGAGGTCTGAAGCAATTTATGCAATATTTCGCTCATGAAGACTTACTGTTATTTCTCAGCAGACACAACAGAAATATATATATACTGAATACCTTATTGCTTTTTAGCATTCATAGAGTTTGCAAGAAACATGTTAGGAGTTGCCCAATGCAGTAGCCAGATAGAAGTGAGGCTGCTGCAGCTCCATGTGAGCAGTGAGGCTGAGCATCTATTCCTAATGGGTACCCACACAAACATAGTATACAACAAATATATACATAAACACATGGGCAACTACATGGCTCATTGCAGACAGAAGCGCTAAGCACTCGCACAAACAAACAAACAGCACCAACAGCCTCCTCTTGTTTTCCTCTCAGGCTGAGCAGGATAAAAGCCTG
Organism: Caloenas nicobarica; assembly: GCF_036013445.1. Classification (NCBI taxonomy): domain Eukaryota; kingdom Metazoa; phylum Chordata; class Aves; order Columbiformes; family Columbidae; genus Caloenas; species Caloenas nicobarica. Next base: position 116,116,851 of record NC_088247.1, read on the forward strand.
TTAGTGGAAAATATGCATACATACACCCATATATATAAACATACGTATCTACGCACACAATGCAGATTCCCTAAGTGGCCTCAGACAGTCTGTCCAATAGCTCACCCTCAGTCCTTGCTCTCCCCAGCTGCAGGCACCTCGAGACCAGCAGCCCCTCTCCAGCTGCTGGTCCACAAACCCTTTTGCACAGATATTACATATCCCTCTAGTAACTGACCTTAAACACTCAGGCTCTCCAGTAACTGGCTCTGGATCCTGTCATCTCTATTTGCCTCATGCAGGGACACCACTCAGTCCATCCCCACAAACATACAGACCTCATCGTCTCCCCAGTAGCTGTCTTGGACTTCTGGGTCCCTACCGCAGCCAACTTGCAGACCTGCTGGTCCCTCTGGTATTTGGCCCAGACTCGGGGCTGCCTTGATACGTGGCTCCCAGGTCTCTTATTCTGCTCACAGGTAGTCCAGTTTGTTACTTGCCAGCATTCGCACACTGATGTACACACCATTGCTCTCTCCTTTTGCTAACACCGCAGGCACACGGGCCCCTATGACCCATGGTCCAACTCCAGCTGCTGGCAATGGTCCCCCATACACACACGAATGCACTCCAACCAGAGAGTCCTTCACTCAGCAAGACAGAAATTCAACTTCTTGAGGACAAACCGTGGTGGCCAGAAGACCCGTCCCTTTTACCCCTCTTTCTATTTTTCCATGTTTATTCCTTTCCAAACCACCTTGATCTCTTTCCTTTCCCAGACTTTAGCTCCTCCCCTAAGCCAGTAAATCTAAACATCTCAAGATGTTCCTCTCCACACTCCAGAATGAGACCCATACCTCAGGTGGTAACTCCTCCTTGTCTGTACGGTGCTCCAGAGACTATTTCCCATTGCCCCACAGTGCTGGTGACCCTCCAGCCCCTCCAGCTGACGCTCCCCCGGGACAACCCTGGTAGGGTCTGGGTGTCTGGGCTCTGACTGGAATATTTTGGCATCTTATACTGAGTGCCAAGTCAATCACAGTCAGAATTTGTCAAAGGGTACAGCATTTGCTAACACAGAGTGACATGCCAAGTGTCATAAGTCCCACGACTGAGTTACATGTCACAATGCAAACAAGCATTTCCCAAATGCTGTGGTGCCTCTGTGCTCCTTCAGGTTTGGGGGAACGAACTTTATCACGTAACCTAACAAAATACACAATATTGATGTCCTGAGATACCGCAGTGGAGAGCAGAAATCTTACTGGAAAGGTACAGATCTGTGCTCAGTAAAGCCTGGCCACAACACCAGATTCAAGACTACCTAGTGCTCTGTTTTTCCTGTAGAATGAGGCATCCCATAGTTACTCAGAGGCACGGTGAATTAAGAAGTTATATTATACTTCAGAAACGCAAATACATGTAGAGCTCAGAAATACATTTGCTATGCAACCAATTCAATCTACAAGTTAATACAAAATGTTTCTGTTCTGCATTCTGATTTCGCTGTTATATGTTAGTGCTTTCAGGCTGTAAGCCTGCAAGCACACATGAGAAAGGGGCAGCATTTACACCAGATGCCAAAGGGGAAACTGTAAAGGTGGTAGAAAGACAGGGTTAGGAAAGGCACAGGTGAGACTGCAAACACCTTATTCCTCCTCATAGGAAGGGCACTTTCTCTGGGTCCAGCTGAGCAGCCAGCTCTTCCCTAATGTGAGATGAAGATCTGTCATCTAGCCCATAGAGAACAGGGTCAGCTTAATTCAGCCAGGCTGAGTTGCAGTTCTAGCTGTAATCTGGGTGTCTGTTGAAATGCTTGTTTGCATTGTAACATGTAACTCAGTCGTGGGACTTATGACACTTGGCATGTCACTCTGTGTTAGCAAATGCTGTACCCTTTGACAAATTCTGACTGTGATTGACTTGGCACTCAGTATAAGATGCCAAAAGTCATGGATAAGCACAGAAACAACTGGTCTGCTTTTCACAAATATAGAACACCAAGTGCTCTAAAGGCTCAGGGGATTAAGTGCTGAAGTTTTGGTTCAGTCTGTTGTAAAGAAAACAGATGCATATTTGCATTCAGTTGAACATCTCAGAAGTTTGAGATGGCTTAGTATGATTATAATTTGCACCCATATCTTTTTTGAAGACATGAGATGAATCATCTGCAAAATTAGTTGCAGATGGAGGCTCAGGTCTTGGGAGGATTGAAAGATTCCAGGCTGTTTGGAAGGGTTTCAATTTGCATCCACAGCCAGTTCAAAATGAAAGATGAACCAAACCAGCTAATACACATTGCAATAGACTGTCAGGATCTCCTTTGTCTATTCCCTGGAGAAAACTTCTGGCATAATAAAAGGCTGCTAAAAAGAAAAATAATATTTCTTTTCATATATTTTACCCACACTGTAAAAATCTCTTTACCGTTATGCTGTATTGCTGTTGTGTGCCTGCTGTAATTGAACAGCCTAATGCAAAAAGAAATATTATACAATCTGTACACAAACATAATGGATATTGAAAAAAATCCCTGGCAACAGCCGGCAGTTAAACAAACAAACACAGAAATTATCTTGCCTAGGCATAGCATTTCTATTAAAGAAGATGAAATGCCTTTGTGTCGGAAAGCAGGGCATTTCTATCTATATTTGTATATATTCAATTCTATCTAGTTGTACTTTTTTTTTTTTTTTTTTTTTTGTACAAAAACACTTGTGATTTTACAGCATGGACATCCACCTCCACATTAGGCTGCGTCCTGTATAGAAAAACTTTGCTACTCAAAACTATCACAAAGGTGTGGAGGTGAAGAAATGGAGTGAAGCAAAATGGGAGGTAGGGTTTCTAGTGATCAGCACGATCACACAAACGTAATTTTGCAAGAAAGATTTTACAGTTTTTCAGGTTAATGCTGCAGATTGCACAGTGAAATTAAGCCTACGTGGTAACCTGCCTAGAAAAGCAACTAAAGGGTTGAGATGTAGAGCGACCAAAAGCAGTGAGACGGTATTAATAGCGTTTGTAGATTTGGTAGGGTTGTTTTGTTTTAAAATCAGCTCATACCAAAAAATATTAAGGAAATTTATGTATTTTTGTGTTCCCTTTTACTTATTTAGACAGAACAACAAATTAACTGGTTTTTATGCCAGTTCTGAGGACAAGCTGATGAGGAACAAGCTGTAAATCATGCAGAGATTTTAATTAAAAGAAACAGATGTTGAAAAACAGAATTAGAGAACAGCGATCATTGATTGGAAAATCCAAACTAACATGCAACCATGAAGATTTAAAATGTTCTTAGCACACAAACCTGTATCTTCGAACAATTTCAACAGAACTGGATAGCATTGAATCTGGAATTTTCTAACTGCTGTTAAGATATCCACGCCCATTATTGTAACTCCAAACTCCGGCAAAAAAGTATTAGTGTCTTTTATGTTTACCACATCTGGGTGAGTGTCAGCTTCCTATTGTTCCTGCTAAATCTTCTGCGTATTTCTTTCATATACATATATAATAGTATAATATTTTATTTTTATATATATATATATAAAAAAATTTTTTTTCTCTCCCCCCACTCCAGCCACAGCAAGCATTTTTAAGTATGACATCCCTTAACGATAACTTGGAATAAAAGAGATTAGATTGTATTTGATTATAGTATCAGTTGTAAACATGTCAGGGCTCTAGGCACTTAGCTATATTCATCTTTCAGAGTATTCAAATATGCCCTATTCAAAATATACTGGAGAAAAATGCTAATTAAAAACATTTTTCTCTGGGCAGGAAAACATTTCTGTATTTCTTAATTGGCACATGCATTTCTCACAACAGCCCACCTGACCAAGCACAAGTTTTGAGAGCAAAAGATTTTATCTTTTCCCCCCATTTTTCAATGTTTCCTCTGTTGTTTTGGCTTATGTTGCCAAATTTATTTCTGGAAGGAGAGATCAAGAATGGTATAGAAACTAATTAACCAAGCCTCATAGCTGTCCATCAACAAGTGCATATCTTAACCTACTTCTCTACATAAAAAGGACTTTTCCAACCATGGCTGGGCCATTGTGCCCAACACAGGCCATGTGGAACCAAGTTCCCTCACCAGACCAGCTAATGAGAACCGAAAAGCCAAACTAACAAGGCTTCTGCTAAATTAGAAAGATCATTCATACCAGTCACATTTGTTTAAATTCCTAAACACATAAAAGGCTCTTTAATAGTGTCACTACCACAAGAAAGCTCTAAAAAAGTGGGTGCATATCCAAGAGAACTATTCAAGTGACAGTAGATAGAGCTAATAAACAGTAAACACAAGGAGAGTTGAACTGGAATGCTACCGCAGGTTCAGGAGGAACCACCTTTAATAGCACCAGCACAAGTATCTGTGTTCATGCGTTTTCTACCAGTTGAACAGGAGCTGGAGTAATCCTGAATCCTGCTGTGACACCACAGGGCAGAAGTTCTCATGATTTCTTGGGGAGCATCCACACCAGGGAGTGTCCTTCCCCTTTCTGAAGAACACAGTTCTCATTCGCATCAGAAGCATCATTGATTTTCTCCTACACTACGATACCGACTATCTAACAGAACTATTAACAGAAATAAATACTTGATAAAGCTCTACAACCACCTAAGGACTCTAGTCCATGCAGCAGTCCTAGAGGGAGAATGTTAAGGTCTAAGTTAAGAAAGAAATCAAGACTTAGGGAAGCTTCTTGCTGATGACTTTTACAAGTAAATGGCTCTAATTTAAGATGATTTATTCTGATCAACACTTCTATAATTACAGCTGCCATGAAATAATCTCGGAAGAGCCAGTCTCTTAAGTAAGAAGGGTCCAAAGCCATATGGGCATTTTGTGCTTAGTCAGGCTTTTCTTTGGCACTAAGTTTTTCTAAGTCTGTGAATTTTTAATGCATCAAAATGAAAATCTTATCCTTCCTGCCTTATGAAGATCAATTTGCTAAGTGTATTATATTGTCCACTGGACAATAATTGGTGCTGCCTTCTGGAAGCGCAGTGCTGACTATTATGGAAAACAGTATAGCCCTAGCTCAGCAAGTCACCTACGACAGATTTTGCTTAATACTGCTTGCTTAATGCCCAAGAACCTAATATTTAGGGAAGAAGTGCAGTAAAGACATATCACCTCTTTTTTTTTTTTTTTTTTTTTTTTTTAAGATGTCTTGAAGCTTAGTTTCTATTTCAAATTCATGGCCAAGTTGATTGCAGATCTCACAAAGACTGGGAATGCAGTCTTTGAAAATGCTGACCCAGGTGACTGGAACAGCAAAGACACATAAGCTGCAGCCTTCATTCTTTTGGGGCTGTTATGAATGTTTTTGGTTTTTTGGTAGGAGTTAGTTAGGATTGTTCCCTTCTCTGTTCAGCATACAATATTTTCAGTGGGGGCATTAAAGAGGAAATCTGAGCAGCACTTTACTCAGGGTAAAAAACAGTACTCAAGACCAACCTCGCGCAACAGCATAAGCAGTCTAGTATCGTTGCAGCATCACAGAAAGGATGGAGGTGACTGAGTTTACCTTAATCCAAGTAAGCTGAAAATAATGCTAGAAGGTAGCAGAGTGAACAGCAACTGGTGGTGATCAGGTGCCAAGTGCAACGCGCATTCACAGGTACAGGTGTTCGGTTAAATCTGAGCTCCTTTCAGAAGGCCAAAAAGGAGAAGCCAAAATGCGAAAAATATAATGAAACTGTCAATTCTGTTCAGGCTCTCATAATGTGTTTGTTACCATAGTGTCTAAGGGTTTACTTTACTCCTTCTTTGATTCTGTCTGGCTTTACGCTTGCCATCTACATCTTAGTCATGTAACACAAAAGCTGTTCCTAAGCTTATTTAGGGCCATGTTGGCACAAGACAGAAAGGAACATTTCAAGTCTAGCTTTAAACACAAAGGTATGAGGTTTGTTGAGCATATATCACAACTTCCCTTTGACATGGAGACTATCAGAGGTCTCCAGGAAATATCCAACTATGCACCAAGACACAACACAGTTGGGATCAGGTTTCCTTTAAAACTGCTTAATTTAAGTCCAACCAATCATGAAGATGCAGCCAGAAGAGTATTCCAGTCAAAACTCCAGAAATGTGGTCAACTAAGCCATGGACTTATCACCTCTATTGATATTAATCAGAACCTGACAAAGGGGAACTTGAGGACAGAAGTGGTGGGTCCACTGGCAGGAAGGTTGATTGATCCGTGAAGGATGAGTGGAGGCAAGATTGTTCACCAAAACAGTCTATTCAGAAAATTCTACTGGAAGCACCTACACATTGGTATTTGTGTCACTGGAGATTTAAATCCATACTAGGATCTATCTGTCTAGACTTTAACTTTGTGCATGGATGAACCAAACGTTCTGAGTGATGCCTGTGAAGAAATGGGAATAAAGAGAAGGAAAATTAGGAGTAACTCCCGGGGTGATAGCTCAAAGCACAGGAGACATTTGTATTACCACTGCATCCTTCTTGCTCAGGCAATGACACCCCACAAATGTAATCTATTCAGAGACTCCAGAAAAGCAGCCTTGTGATGGCTCTGACGTGAGGAACCTTGTTATGGATCCCAAAAATGCAGGGGGACTGGGCAAAGGCAGGGCTGAGTGGGAGGGCCAAAATCAACGTCTGGTTCCTCTCTTCCTGCCCACCCATGGTTTGCTCACTGCTCTCCACAAAACAAACTGTTTTCTTGCTTACAGAAGTAGGTGATATGGTAGAGGAAGTGTCAGGAATAACAAGCAATACTGCAGGATAACTAGGAAGCCCCTACAGAATATATTAATCCTTTATGAAGGACTCTTTTGGAAATACCGTAAAAATATCTGTTTATTTATGGGGCGGTGGGCAAAGATCATAAGCTTCCTATCAGTCAGAAACAGTCAGTATGGACAAGCTTTAATTTGCTCTGAGACTTGGAGAAAAAAAAAAATTACATTTCATTCAAGGCACTAATATCATCTATGCACAGACTATGTTTTTGCTTATGAAGTATTAATGTTAATATGATTTTACCTCTGAGTAAACAGGATAATAGATATCTTTATATACACGTGCTTTTAAGAATCTGTTTGAAGGAGCTAGTTTTAGTCCAACCATTGAATAATAAAGTAAACCCTAAATGAGGAGAAAAGAAGAAAAAAAAAAAGTACCATGAGCTTGAATTCAGAGTTAATCCTTTCAAGCTCTATAAATCTTCAGTGACTGCCAAGGCTTATGCAAGACATACCTGTATCTGAGCAGTAAAGATTAAGGTATAAGATCAATACATGTAATCAAAATGTGTTTCATTTTTTTCCCCTTTCTCAAATGGTAGCTAATAAGACCTGGAAAGATTTGAGAGTATGTCTGCAGAAAGTAAATAAACTCCAGAGATACAATCTGTTCAAGTAAGAGGCAGGTTAAATGTGCTACTGTTTGGTGGAAGGCACTGGAGCATTTCCAGTTCTCTCCAACTTGGGGAAAAAATTAAGAATAATCAAGAAGCTGATACTACTATTATCCAGGTACATATACACAAGGAATAAAGGGTCTGATACAGAACTCAACTGGAGTCACAGCATTGATTTAGACCCAAGCCAGATCTTCAGCAAGCAAAGAGCTTCTTTTACAAGTTTGTTCCTATACTTAACCCCAACTGTGTCAGGAGTATCATCATCTTCTGCCAAAAAGGCATCCAATTTCTGTATTTTTCATGGATAATTCCATCTAAGGTGGACAGAATGAAGGAGGTGCAATGTATCACACAGAAGGTGGCAAGTTTGCACATCCAGGTGCATGAGGCCAACATAACAGCTTATCCTATCTCCAGTGCTGGCCTTTAGAGTCCAACATGCACCTCTAGAGAGCACTACGGCAGCGCCAGGCTGTAAGAAGCTCGGTACACTCAACTCGAGCAAAGCTTTCAAAGACTGCATTTCAGTACTTAAATAGGTACCAATGCATGAAAAAGACCCAGAGCCTGTTACAGTTAAGAACTTTCCAAAGAGCACCATGAAGAGCTTGACGGAACCACAGAGTGTGGGCTGTGGCAGCAACAAAGCAGAGATAAAATTACACTACGCCAAAAGGATAAGTATTAGTAGATTAATGGCCATATGATAGTCTAAGTATGTAGCAACATCTATAAGCTTCAATGACGTTTTCTGGCAAATAAGACCAACAGAGCCAGTATCCAAAAAATGGGGAAGAAGAGGGACTTAAACGAGAGCTTGAAAAGTGACAGGTTGCCCATACTATGTCTTGGAACTTTCCAGTTTTGTCTTTAGCAATAAAACCAGCAGAGCTGCAGAGTGCAATTACGCAGCTGCTTAAACCAAAAGAGCCTGTAGAGCAGTTGCAATCTCACATTAAAAACATGAATGTTTTTGTTTTAAAAATATTTTTCCATGTCTCCAAAGTTATGCTTTTAAGGTAAACCTATTAATTTATCCTTTATCTTGTCTAGCAAAAAATCTGACATTAAGTAACCTGGCATGCATGAGGCAGTCTGTACTTTTGTGGGTGGCAAATCTGTTCACTGACAAACTTCTAGAAAATCTGTCACCCAGCAGGCTCTGGAGGTCCCAAGAAGCAGCAGGACAATCTGCTACAGACCTGCTTGGGCCTTAGCTCTAGGTGGATAATGCACATGGCCATATTGCGAGGGGTTGTTCTCTCTTGGCAAACAGTGGCTAAGCATCTTTGGCAAATGGCAAGAAAGCAGAGAAGAAAATTAGAGGTCAAAAGGAGCAGCATCAAAATGGACTTATTGGCAAATGCCTGTTGCAAGACAAATAACTATAGGGAGGCAGGAGCTTCAGAAACACCTGCGTTCACCAACTGTCTTCCCAATCATAAACTGTCCATTTCCATGCCTTCAGTTCTGCATCAGAATACATAATGTTTATTCCTTGATATATTGAGTATTTCTTCGTAAAATTCCTTCAAACCTGATGCAAGGAGCCAGAATGAATAAAAGTGAGGAAAGCAAATAATAGGATATTAATAATTTTGCTCATTCAGGTCAAGCTTCCAGCTCTATGTTCAATATTTTGTCCTGTGATTCTGAACCCAAGAAACATAATAATCAGTCAAGAGCTATGAGCCAAGACTGATTTTTCATCTAATTTTGTCTCAGTGACACTACTGTACAGGTCTTTAGGTAATGCTTTCATTTTTACCTTTCAAAATGCATGAAGTGAAGAACAGAAGACAGAAAAAGGGTGAGAAAAGCCATTTGTGCAATGACCAGACACTACCTTTATGCCTCAAAACTACAAGTATTTCTACAGCTTTACTCTGGTGGGAAAATAAGTCTCAATCCACCAAAGTGTTTGATATCTAAAACCAGAAAGGCTAGACTAAGGAAAGAAGAAAAATCTCAAAATATAACCCAAAAAAAATCTCACCCTTCCTACTCAGTCAGAGCACATGGAACACTACATAAGAAGCAGACACCTCAACTGCTTATTAACCACTCAGATATTGTTCCTGTGTACACAAGATTTTAAATGTCAGATAATGGACAGTCACATCTTAACTCCCAGCCTGTCCAAACACTGAGGCAAGTACTTCTTTCATTTTCTAGAGCTGTTAGAGAATTGAGGCAGTAAATAATGATTGGCTATTGAGACTCCGTGGAATTATGACAGTTATATTCCCTAAAAAAAAAAAAAAAAAAAAAAAAAATTGCTATTTTAAAATGAAAAACAGACAAAGAAAAAAAACAATGCCTTCTCTATTTATTTTGAAGCAAAAAGCCCCAACAAACCACAAAGTCCTGCATCACTGAGGAAATGAAGCGAGCATCTCATATGTCTTCACTGACTCTGCAGCCAGGAGAAATTATGTGACCACTGACCTGTATTAGAAACCTCAGAGGTGTCTCAGTTGCCCCTGTATTATTACTGATATGATCTACGTTAAAAAAAAACAAAAAAAGGTGAACTGTACAACTTACTTATGTAAAAATCGGCCTACTTAAAAAAAAAAATCAATTTGGAATATAAACAGGCTTAGTTTTCCTGTCACCACTCACTTTTTTCTATGCCACTCAATTTTGAGTAAAAAATACTTAAACCCTACATCTAGGATACAAGCCATTGAACAAAACTATGAAAAACAATGGTATTGATGATAAATATGGCAGCACTAAAATTAGGCTAAATAATCAAAACCATGGATTTATGAGTTTACCTGAAAAGTAAGCAGTGCATAGAAGTCCTCGTAGTATAAAGAACAATGAAAAGGCATCACCACAAGAAAAAGAAACAGAAAAACTCTGTGTATCCTAAGGTGTCTCTACAATTTTGATGTAGTACTGGAGGTTAATCCACCCTAGACTAATACCAAACAGTAGTGACACCATTAACCATGACAAGATCTCGGGTGCTGTGTGGGAAACCGGAATTTTTGTTCCTCAAAAGATACAGATGTTTGAAACGTGGCTCCAGTCCAAATCAGAGAGGAAAATACAGAAATTATTTCAAAAGTATCTAAAGGGGACATTTTAAGAAGTTGTTTTAGTTCTTTAGCCATTCAGGTTATTTTAACTTTTTTTTCTTTTGCTATATAAAAAAGTCACAGCTTAAGTGAAGCTAGGATACAAGAATCCCAGATTAGAAAAAATGGCAACATCAACAATAAAATTAAAAGCATTAAACAAATCAAAATACTTGATTTGGCAAAAATACAAGTATGGAATAAATCCGGGTTTTCAAAAATGTCTCCTCCTTTCTTGCCCCCCTTTTCCCCCAATCTTGCAAAATTTTGACATGCATTTTGCTTTGGATAGAATTTCAATAAAATGACTCCCTCAGCATTTCCCTAATCAGTTGTATTTTTGACGGCTGTGAGCAACTTATCAAGTACCCCAGGTTTCACGAGGGATAGAAGCACCTACTGCTTACAAATCTTCAATCCCCTTCTGCCTTGAGAGCCTCACACAAATCACATTTCTTCACCACATTAAAACATAGCCACAGTCCCTGCCCTTTCCCATTTCTACCACTGCCAACCTGCAACAAAGCCTGTAAAATAGGAGAAAATAGACCGAGTTAGTGGCAAATTTCCCTTTGATCTCTACTGTTGAGACATGTACTTAATTTACACCATGGCAGCGTTACAGCTGCAATGGCACAGAAGGTAGGAGCAAAGACCCTGCTTGTGCACAGGGCTCCTACCTGCACGAAGCACCGTTTGACTTCACTTGCTCTTTCATTATTTCAAGCTTATACAGGATAAAGTTTATCTCCTACCCGCCTCCCCCAGGAGGCTTATTTGTTTCATCAGGCATTTATTTAAAAAACACTCCACTAATTTCCACGTACATTGCTGCTTGGTGAAAGAAAAATAGATTCTTTTTACGGATTTATTTAATTCACAGATGCTATTTTAATTGGTCTCCCATGCAATTGTCTCTCACTGGGAATCTGGATGGCTCTGGGGGAATTGGCAGCAACTTTCAGAGCTTTTCCAGGTCAGCGGTTCAGATGTAACCAGAGTCACTGGTAACTGAAAATTAATGTGGAGAAAACTATTTGACAGCCCGTGTGAAACAAAGTAATGATTTCAGTCCAGTTGCAGTTTAACAGATTACCAGCAAAACCAATTGGTGCTTTTAGGAGCCTTTTTGGAAAAGGAATGAGAATATTAGTTTCTGCAAATTATCTTTCATGTAAAGGCTGAAGGCAGCCATCAGACTTGCAAGCATGAAGCCTCTATTATCAGTACACCTTTGTCATGGTTAATTATGGAGATTTCACATTTTTTCCAAATCCTGTCAGTTGGATATTCCAGAGGCCATTTGCCACACTCTGCTTTAGACTAAGAAGGCTTAACTCTTTAAGCTTTATTTATTATCCAGGGGAGGGAGGCAAGCAGAAAAGAGGGAGGGAGATGCTTGTCCTGCATTACTCCCTACAGAGCCTGACTTAGGGAATTTGGAGCATCTCTCTGCACTGGCTGGAGGGGCTGCCTTGGGCACGTAACCTTTAGAAAGCTAAAATTTGCTTTTGTAACCATCTCCCTCATGCCCCTGCAAACACGCTGCAAGTATTAGGCTACATTGCCAAAAACTCTGTCGGACCTCTCAACTCAGATGAAAACACTTTGGCACAGCAGTTAGGGCTTTATCCCCCCTCAATTTTTCAATTCAGTAAGTCCTAACAATTTCTGCCAAAAAGAAACCGCTTTCCACCTCATACTCCTGTTTGATTAGCACATGCTTGTTTTCTAAACCTCTCGTTCATCATAATGACAAGACTTCCTCGAGGACCGGCTTTTAAAACAGAAACACCTTTAAAAGACACGGCTCAGGTCTTGTTTATCTTTTTTTTCCCCCACAAAAGGGAGAAGTTACAAGGCAAACGTGTCTGTAGTGAAACACTGTTCTCGGAGATCACAAGATCCTGCAGTCTTCAAGGAATGGATGCACCGACTCAGCTAAAATTAATGTATAAATCTAGGATGAACAGAAGATGCATATGTTCTTCGAATTCCTATATAACCCTTTCCATTCTCTCATTAATTCCTACTAAGAAAAAATAAACAACGAGGAGCTCAGTTTCTTCACAGTTACTTTGCCTGGCTCCCCGAGGTGTACCCACACAGGGATATTTGGGTTGGTTTTCTTGTAAGGTTTGTAATGAACTGCCACTGATAACAAACTAATGAGGCCGTCAAAAGCTACAACAAAACAGTTCTGCAATTTATATGAGCAGGATAGGGTCTATTCAAAATATATAAAGAGGTATACATCTTTTCTCAGCGTTATACAAAGAAGAAAACGTACAAACACCCTTATTTAGTGTCATGTAAAGAAAAAAAGCAGAATAAGAAATGAAAAATTTCCCTGTAGAAAGAAGAAAAGATGCAGAAAGAAACCTAATGACCCATTTTGTCCATGGCAATGGAAGTGGGAAGCAATACACAGCTAAACTTTTCTGGTTTTAAGAAAAATATGTTTTTTCCCTTCCTTGTCATAACCTATTCAAATAGTGCTTTGTGCCAGGAAAGGAAAGTATCCTATGTCTAATTCTCTGTTTCGTATAGTTTGGAGATCTGGAGTTACGAAGCTCAAATTCAATTTAGAGTTGATGGCACCCACGAGACGTTTAGAAATTCAGACCCACTGAAAAGAGAAAAAATGAAACTCCCATTACTTCACGTGGGCAGGGGATGCAGAGCTGCCTTCTGTGCAACAGTGACAGTTGATTTTCTGCCTTTTTTTCCCCTCCTGCTATTCAACGGTCAGTCCGCAGTTAGCTTATTAACTTCTGAAAGTGTCAATGGCTGGAAACAGCTGTTTGAAATCCACGGCAGTCCCCAATCCCATAGAAGAATTTAAATAAGTAAACTGCTGTGCAGTAATCCAGAAATTAGTAGGAGTAACGCATCATCTTCTATTATAGCCGTTGGTTCTGGAGGGTCTTGGTTTGATGCCAAAAGGCAGTCAGGCTGTACAGGAGACTGCACAGCTCCGAAAACGTGGGCAACTGGCCCTGCGAGGCCTGGGCTTTGAGGTTCTGCCTGAGCACAGAAAAAAGGAAAAGAAAAAGAGCAATTGCTCTTTCAAGGAGTCATTCTAATTAGCAATAACGAAGTAGGATAGGTAGATGACTCCCAGCCACAAGAACTGGTATTATATTGATAACCAGCATCCAATCAGATCCTGAACTGGTGAAAATTATCATGCATCAGTTAATGGTGCAGCTATTTAAGCAAAGAACCTACCCTTCTTTTGGTAACCTAGTGAACAATATATATGCCTTGTCACTCTGCCATGGAAGCATATCTGAGAGCAAAATAATTTTGTGCCAGGCTATACATGCACACAGTTCTCAATGTCCACACTTATCCTGAAGTGTGGAAGAACCTCTGGTCACATGTGTGTCCGTTCTAGCTCACTGAAGCTCTCTACTTGCTCCTGGAGAGACTAGATGTAAAGTATACAGGTGACAGAGGGTACAGGGTTATCTGCAGCACACCTAGGGATACTTAGAGTGGCATAAGTTGCTCTACATGCAAATGAAACATTAAAGCGTAAACATTTTTCAGTGCAGCTAAATCAATGTAGGGCAGCAACACTATCCAATGCGGAGTTTACAGTTGTTTCCTTAGGAAAATATTCATCTAACACAGCTAAAGGCACGGCACGGCTGAAGCATGCGCACATTCTGGGGACAGATGTTCTACTACTGAGTATCCTGTGAGGCTGTTGTTAGCTAAGGATAACAGGCATAATTTTTGCTATTTCAGGAGAAAGCAATGAATACTTTTCATGTAGACACTTTGGAAATGTGCCTGAGTGACACGCAAGAAGACCGACTGAAGTCCCAGCAGAGAGGAAAAATTAAATGCGAACAGATGGACTAATTCAGCATTTTAAAGCAGTGAAATCCAAATGTGAAAGAAACCTGGTTGGCTACAGATGACAAGGCCTGTCTCAGTTCAATCTTCAAGCTATAATAGCATAATAGCAGCCTCTTGATTTATTCTTTTTTTTTTTTCTTTCCCTCCAACCAAATTAATCTTCTTGAGGAAGCTGGCATTTCAGTGGGTTTGAAGCAATCAAATAACCTTCCCTCTCCCGGGGCTTCAGTTTCAAATCAAAATTCAATGTACCGCTCACTAGACTTGTTGCTCTCAGTCTATTCAAGAAAAACCCAGCCTATCCCCACAGTTCGTTATTTATGTGTGCCAACATCATCTGTTTGGAAAAGGTCAGAGTAGAAGAAAAAGTTTTCATAGGTCAGTCTTGAAGTGCCCTACGAGGGGCACGTGCAGACACTTAACTCTTCAACATCACCAGCTTCCAGCATAAGTTGATGATCCACTGCTTTTCTGGGCACTACACTTGGATAAACTATTTAATGCCTAACTAAAAACAAAGAAACTGAGCAAGAATACCCACCCAGCTCACTCTTACTTGCTAAAATCCCCCACAAGACAAACCTCAGTTACGTGTGATCTGCCAGTAGCATGGCGAACCTCATAAGGTGGGTCACAGCACTGGGCAACAGTAAGAACATAGACGAAATGAGATATCTTAAGAATGTCAAAACAAAAAAGTCACGAAAGAAAAACCTTTTCAGTGCTTTGACTTGTAATATTTTGAAGCTGCTTATTTAAAATCCCAGCAGCTTCTTCTTTTTTAATAGGACAAATGGTCTTAGTCACCCTCCAATAGATGGCAATCCTCCTGCTAAATTTATAGTTCTCTTAAACAAATGGAAAGCACTGTGAATTTTGAGAAAACTTTTTTTTCCCCCAGCTTTCAACACTATTACTAAACTAAAAATCGACATTTATTTCCACAAAAAGTTTTTTGAAAAAAGTTGGGTCGGCAATGCAGAAAAGGCAGAACTCGGTAGAAGTGGTAGCATCTTAAGGATGTGACAGAACTCATAATTAAACTTAGATGATCTGAATTCCATCAAGCACCTTGACACTTGCTGTCTTTCCAGCAAGATAAATTAATTCTTAATGTCACATCATTATGTTTCATCTGAAATTTATAAACTATTCATATAGGCCCTGTTGCCACTATGGAGTATTAACATGAGCCTAAAAAGGAAAAGGATCCATCTTTGTTTACACATAATGTAATTTTTCATTATTTATATATCTTTGCAATGATACATGTGGTTCTGTACTTTTTGCTTTGATTCAGATTGTTTATGTAACCAAAAGAAAAAGAAAGTGAACTGGTTCTGAAGTTTAAGTGAGCTGAATATATGGTGACCTGCTCTGCTAAGCTGCTTGTTATGCTACTTGGTATGTAAACCAGATACATTTCACCAAAATGTCATATTCTTTCACAGTCATTTTCCCTGATACACTAAGGAGTGAAGCTGAACTCCTTCCAAGAAAATAAGAGTATTGTTATATCAAGGGATTAAAAAAAAAGCTGGAACTATTGGCAACTCTGCAGTCATACAGCTAAACAGTTAAGTATAAAATAAATACATGAAATAAAAAAATGTGTGGCAGAACAGCAACAAAACAGAAGATGCTGACAGTAACAGAGATTTACCTATACTAGGAAACGCAAAATATATAATAGAACTATACTGTAACAGTAATGTAATTACCTTTATTGCAAAGTGCATCCCAATCTGGCAATTGCATTGTAATTCTTGCCATTGAAGTTTAGATTGAGTCACTGATGATGAGACTCACTAGCTAAAGACTAAATCGAAGTATTATAAATGAGGAAAATGCCACAGCAATGTTACATAAAATGTCTCTTTGGTCAAAGAGCTCGGTAGGATCATGCTCCAGCTCTACCCAGCTGAACTAATCAATATCAGAGTGGTAGACTTAGTCCTAAAGATTTGCCATTTTAGTCACATAAATAAAACCACAATCTACTATCATCCACAAATTGCCAGCACCTTGAAAATCTGGAAATAGAGGAAAAATTAAAAAGCAACAACAACAAAAAAATTATGTAGCTGACCATTATTTAAGATATTTTACATTTAGGTCAGTTTTCAGGCAAGTGATACAAAGGAAATCAAAGCACGAGTACATGCTGTTTAGATGAGTACCCTTTAAAGTCCTCTCGCTCTGGTCTTCCCGTCGTAAACTGTCTTAAGTTCCTGAAGCTGATGATACAGCACTTTGCCAACAGGGGCAAGCTCTTTCCTCAGATATCCCTTACAGCACAGAACATTTCACTAGAGCTGGGAGAGAAATTTTCTCCAGAGAGCTTCAAATTGGCTCTAGGGTCCCTTCAGTGAGGTTATTACAACTTAGCAATAATACAGACTTTGGGAGTTCCAGTTCTGTATAAGCAGGGAGGTGACAAGCCCTGCAGAAATATTCCCTGGCTTTGCTTCTTTCCCTGCCAAAATATTGTTTCCTCAGCCCTTGATCGATGCACCACAATTGGATCTTTCTCCCCTACATCTGCCCTTGGCTGTTTGCTGTTCACGGTTTCTTATAAGAAACATGGCTGAGCAGAATAAAAGAAGAGGAAAACAAACTGACTCCCTTCTAATATTAAATTAATCTCTAAAGAGAAGATAAACTAAGAGAGATGGATTGGTTAAAATAAACTTTGACTTAGCTTTCAAAAACAGGAGCATGTGTGCTTTCAGTAACTTTTCAGTTCTATTGATTCAGATCTGCTTATCTTGGATCCCTCTCTTCTACTACTCATAAAAAACCGCTTCTGCTGTCAAAAGTCCTGTTTCTCTTTCATAAAATATTAGTAATTAGAAAGTGGAAAATGGGAAAGAGTATGCCATTCACTTGTTGAAGCCTTGCAGTAATTATATTTGCTTATGTTAATTTTGATTATGTAGCAAGCAGCATAGCTGGAAGATAAATTTGCTTTGCATGCAAGCTAGTAAATACAGGATTGAGGTCTATAGGAAGGGGAAGACCATACCTGTCTGCAGGTAGAGTGCTTTCAGATATTCTGTACAGATAAATAGCCTTAGCTTTCACTAACATTCACTTTCACCAAAAACCCCCGCATCATTTAAGATGGGTTATCACTCAGGAGATTTAATTGAAAGATGTTGCATCTCTGTTGTGGTTATCTGCATATTTCTTTAGAAGCAGCAGCACAGGGCGGAGGGGAAAAGTAGGAAAGTTATGTCTATATAGATATGACTGTTCCATGAATTGAAAGGGAAGCAGTTGCCTATTTTCTGATACTATTCATTATTTTCCAGTCTTCTGTCCCATACATTATGAATGAGAGACCTCCTGAAGACTAAGAGACGGAAGATGCATTCTGCACGTGCACAGAGATAACTTACCCCAGAATTCATTAACTTATGCGTAGGCAAGCCTTCAGCACAAATGATGGTGTAAATGTTCGTTGCCAGGCAGAACAGCTCAGAAAAGAAAAACAATTAGGCTAAACTCAAAGGCCATCTGGCTTGGTATGAAAGATATTTAGCTGAGACGAAGGAAAGCCATGTCATATCTCTGGATCAGGCTGCAAAGTGTAGTGAATACGTTTGTCACCTCCATGCTACAGTGATTACACAATTATTAATTTTGAACAGTTTTGCAGTATTGATGTGATAAGCTTACCTGGCAAAATGTTTGGAGTTTGATGAGCCGGTGGGTAGAGTTTTGTAATGAAGAATGATTTGATTTGTCCATAAAAAGGGTTAGTACTTTAGTTCACTGTGCATTGGGAGATGAGAAGAAATCTGGTTTACCTAATACAAAGGAAAAACCCTTACAGTAATAAGCAAAATAAAAATTTCAATAATTAGATCTAAATAAATATTAGTTCTAAATGGAGTGCTTCATTACAATTCTAAACTTCTTGCTTTGTTATAGGAAAGCTTTAAAAAAGCTAGTTCAGCTAAAAGGAACCCAAGCATTACTTTGAGACTAAAAAATAAAGCATAAGCTATTTAGACTTTCTCTTTTTTTTTTTTTTTTTGCTTCTTTCCCTTAAATGAAGATGCTAATTACATTTACCAAAAGCACTACTGTCACCAGATTAGTCACTTCAAGAAGTTCGGATCCAAAAAAATCCCTGATCATTAATTTGCTTTGTTCCAGTCACCGACGCCTTTCACTGGGCTGTACAGAAACTCCTACTGCCTGGAACATGCCAGCTACATTCCCTCAGATATTTATGCTTTCATTAAGAACGTATAATACCAGCATCACTACAGATACTTTTTCAACCGTACTACTAGCAAAGTAGTTAAAGATAAATCAGTAGAGCTATAAAACCCAAGGGAGTTAAAACTGGAAAGCTCACAAATAATAAATTACATTCAGTAAAATCACAATCAAACATCACTGTGCTCCTGATTTCAAACGGTCCTGTTCCAGCTGTGCTCATCACTCACTATTCATCACTGGTTCCCTCCTTAGAAGATTTTTGGTACCAAAATTCTTGCATTGGTATTTATAGCATCAATAAGGAATACTAAGGAGAACAGTTCCCTAATACTTGGTGGTCCTAAGCACTGTTAGGCCAAAATCCACTTAGATGAGGCATTTCTTCCTACAAATTTTCCTGGTAATACATTATTAAAGATGACAACCTAAAAAGTTTTCAAAGTTCCAGTGCTTCTTATCATTGAATGTCACTTCCTAATTAATATCCTGGATTATTTATAATTTTCTTTATTGCTTCCAAATTACACTTCACCACTCCTACCCTTAGGTGAAATGTAAAAACTATTGCATGAGTGCTTTGGTTCAGATTCTTGAGGGACACCCAGGAAAACTCACAATTCAAGCTAAGTGTCTAATAACCCTGGGAAAAGCACAGGGAGACTTTAGCACTTAAAATGGATTAACAACTCAGCATATGGGAGGAGGAAGAGGTTGCAGGTGGCTGCCTAAGCCATCTAGTAAACCAAAAAAGAAATGAATGTTTAAAATTCGATGACACCGTCATCTCCACGCCCCAACCCTGATACACTTACACGTAGTCTGGAGCAGATGCATGTAGTGGACTGGGTTCCACAGAATTTTTGCACTTAACTGCTCCACGGAGGTATTTCTATTTTTTAAGTAGCATTTACCATGCTGCATTCAGGTTTTGAGAGAGTAATGGTGTGTTTATTCCTACTCCTTCCATCTACACACCTACAGATAACACTGATCACATGGTTATAAACTGAAATGGGGCATTCCCTTGGGAACACAGAAATGCAAGTTTGAATCTCCTTCAGCTGAAGAGGTTATTGATCCAAGCCTCCTACTTCATGATCACCAAGTAGACTGATCTGATATTACACACAAAGTGAGTGACCTGTCCTTTACTTCCCCCTCTCTCTCGAAAAATTTTAGAAAAAAAGAACACACCAACCGCCTTTGCCCCTGGAATGGCAATCAATGCTAACAGAACCTCAGAATTCCAGCCAATTCCAACTTCATCTTACTGGGGCAGAGGGACAACTAAATTTGTGACTTTCAGAGTAGTTTGCATTGAAGATGTTTAACCTGGCCGCACTGCATATGCATTTTTACAGGCCTAAAATTTAGGTGGAAACCAGAGCAGGAAATCACATTTCTACCTAAACTACACTATCATGACCAATGCATTTATTTTTTCATCATCTTAATCATTTAAAACAAAGAAAAAACAAATTGCAGACCTACAAAATCTTATTTCTGACTCTCAGCTGCACTTGAAATTACCTTAGAGATATTAAACTGATGGATACCAGCCACTAATCCTTCTCAGCACAGAAAGTACTTTTCTCATGTTGTCATGAAAAATTAACCATATTCTTTGAAAGAAGGAAGGACTTGAATAACCTGCTGTCAATCAATCATGGACATTAAGGAACACTAGCAGGTACTCCTTGTGCTTGAACTCTGTCCATTGGACATTTTTCCTCAGTGTGTGCATTGACAGATCTTCACTGGGTAATTTATTACTGGAAACTAATGGCTGTATAGCTACCCTTCACTTCTATTTTTGGATTGTCTGATCCAGGACACTGTTAAATGTCACAAAATAACCATCTATGCAAAAACCACATGACGAAAAGAGTGGATGTGTGATAGAATAAGCAAGAGAGATATAATGATTAATAAGAAGTAACTGTTCAGGGACCAGCTCTCAAAGCATCTTCATATGCTACTGTAACTTGTGGAAAAGAGTGGAGGAACTCACCTAATGGCAAACAAAAAGCTTCTCAATGTTTGATCTTGTTCTGAAAATGAAGTTTGTTTTGAACGCTTTCAGACAATGTTATAAACAGTCACAGTCTAGAAGATGAAAGGCTGTGTGACAGCAGAACCTTGACAAAAAATAGGCACCACCGTTTAATTAGGATTGTCCAGTTGCATCTCAGCTTTCTGTGAAGATGCTTCAGAAATAATCCAGTAACAACAGAGTGAACAACCATCACACAACATGCAGTTTGTAACTTCAGCTTCTGCCAGGGAAGGCTATGTGATCCTGCCCAGAGGTTTTTAAGGACAGGATGAACAAGTGAACAAGCTTCCGCCAGGAATAAGGGACTTGTTTAATCCTCTCTTTGGGCACAGGATGGATCAAGTGACCTTCTGAGGCCTCAATGATTGTGTTTCCTATGACAAGAAACCATTTTCTCACCTGGCTAGCAGACAAAGGAAGAATATACATGCTTTCCCTTCTCATTTCTCTTTGAGGCAGAGCAGGCTGCTGCTTCAGATAAATGCAGTTGGATAAACTCTCCCTGTATACAAGGTTTGCCATCTAGAGAGGGCTGAGGGTGGGAGGAAAGTAGTATTACCTCCCCGATTTTGCAGATTGCCTGTTAGATGGAAAAACCAGAAGCCTTTAGGAGGAAAAATGTTAAGCTCTTATTTTCAGCTGAAGGCTCAATATCCTCTTGACCCTACCTGCCTAAAGTTGGGCACTGGCTTAAGTGCATTCTTGAATGAGGAAGCGACAAAACAAATGACTCATTTAACCCAGGGGAATCTATGGTACAGTCAGAACTACTTATACAAGTTGTTGGACTGTGAGTCAGCGACAAATTTATCCTTTGCCTCTCTAGTAGTGCAACAGGGAAACACGTGATGTTTATCTGATTTAACACAAGCCATGCTAAATACTGTACCTAAAATGGAACATTTAAATGGTGGATGGGGAAGAGGAGGCAGAAGAATTAGGGATGACATTTTATGTCTTTTAAAAGTCTGACCTTTTGGAAATATCACTGTGTACATTTTAAATATTAATAAAGGCACTAGCTGTTAGAAGGCACAAGGCTGTTGTTGGGGGGTGACCTTTTATTGAAGTAAAAGAAAATTGACAGTTTTATTAGCCATAGAATACTGCAAACAGAAGCTACAGGAAAAAAGCAAACAAAAAATATGTCATTGTAATTAGTTACATTCTGTAAATTAATCTGAGGATGTGGCTGTGTCTAAACATTTCTGCAGGTTCATCTGCATCTTAGCCCAGACTTGCTAAACAGCTTCAGAGTGAGAAAGAATAGAATTTCCTATTTCAATTCTTTAAAGAGACATTCTCAGAGAAAACCACCCTGACACAGGGACAAAAATCAATGGGATCTTTGCGACTCCGTGATCATCACTTCCATGCGCCACTACAGACCCCTCCTTAGCAGCTCTGAGCAAGGCTGGGCTAGAACCCCTAAGCACCACTAACAGAAGCACTAGAACAAGGATCAGACAGTTACTACCTCAGGTGTATTTTTGCTCCTCAGGACTAATTAACCTAATTAAAAGATCCTTGCTTAAATGACCTAGACTTATTCAAACTGGAACTTTCTAGGAAAGAAGCAATTGCCTACTGCTTCATCCCAAACCATTTGTTTTTTTATTAGAACTAAGACAGCTGAATTAACTTCTTGTCTTCATTTTGCTGGTCATAATCTCAAGGGCTCAGCTGTCTGTGATCCAAGGCCAGCTGATACAGCACAGCTGTGTAACCTTCACTCAAACTTCTGAGAAAATCGCTAAGTTGTGAGAATGAGCTGTGAAAAACAAATAGAGTAGAGCCATCCAAAATAAGAAAAGTAAAATTGTAGGCAACGATAACATTGTTCAAATAGAAGAGTTAACAGCTCAAGGACTTGAGAGAAAAAAAGCTACCGGCAGGAAAATGTGTAAAGCCCTGCAGGAGGAAAAAAAACAAAACAAAAAATAACATCAACAAGAAACACAACACACACAAAAAGGAAGAAATGACCAACAAACACACCAAAAACAGACTTGACAGTTGACAGCAAAACATGAAGGACCTCTGTTCCAAAGAGGAACAGAGGTCATTCCTTCCCCACCTGACTGATGACTGCCAAGGCAAGGGTAACAAGTTTATGAAGAGCCAGTTCAGACTCTACAACTCCTAGTATGAATGAGGGAGTGGAAAAGGAAAGAAAAAAGGGAAAAAGCCCTTGCTTGTCCTTCAGATATCCTTTACTGACAAACAAGGTGCTACATAACGTTTTTGCACTTCACTACCATTTACTTAATGTGATAAGGTCTTTCATACATTTCATCTCCATTCATTATTTATGTTACAGTTCACACCACAGATAAAGCTGAGTTTATAAACTATATCTAGTATTGTAGCCATAAAGGGCAAAATCTGCCCTTCTTTATGTCACATTCTGCATAAGGCATTTGAACGCATAGGATTTAGAGTTGATGTGAACCACATAAAGCCAGTTGAGCTGTGTTCTTAAACACAGTCCCACCACTAAAGCTGGTGGGAATGATGAGGACTTAGAGCAGCACAGGATTCACTCCAGAGGAAAACAAGTCAGTCTTCATCTCCTTTTTAATCCAAGACAGTGCAGGACCAGTTCACTCACTACAAAGCAGTTTTGCTGGTGTAAGCAATGGATGGTGGTTAAACTACAGGAATTACTTTATTTGGCTAGTAGAACACAGCTACATTTGTTTGGAGAAACAGGCAGGAAGGGAAAGGTTAAGCCTAAAGCAAATATTTCTTCTGAATGCCAGAGTTTAATCAGTTAATTCACAGAGACATCAATGCGAGACCAAGTGCAAGCTAAAAATATGGTCAGGAAGTCACGGGTAAATCAAACAGTATTAAAAAAGACAGTGAAGTAATTGTAAGGAGATTTATAAGTCTGTTACCTGGAAAAATAATCCAAGTAAACTACTATTTCTTATTTTCAAGTACAGAAAGGTACTTTAGACACAAAGAATGTTAACAGTAACACAGAAATACTGTGAGAGCATGCATCTATCCTCTTACTATTTAGTTCTATGTAGAGAACATATTCTATGTCCTTCCTCTTTTCCCTTTGTATTGACAAAGTTCAGGATGTCTTGAGGGCGCTGCTGTATTACAACAGCGTGCAACACCCATGAAGGAAAGAGATGTCACCCCAGTGAAACCAAGGGCACAACTAGTCCATCGCAAGAAAAGGAGACCTGGCAGACACCATTGAAATGCAGCAGCTTACCAGCGCACAGAAGGTCATACAGCCTTCTGGGACAAAAGCTTCAACTGAAAGCAGAATTAACGATTGTGATGCATTGACACATCTCATCTAAAATAAAAATATATTTTCTTATAAATATAGACATATTATAAAAATAGATTTTATTGTAAAAGGACTAATTGCCAGCCAGAAATTAATAAGTCATTATGTGATGGTATCACTAAACTTCTGCTGAATGAAATCTCTGTCCTCTCTCAATGCAGAATAGTAAATTTTCAGAGAGTTACCAAATTTGCACAGCTCCAATGTGAATGACAGGTTTATTTAGGGATGTAAGGGTAAAACAGACTAAAGAGGAAACTTACTGTACATTTTGTGATAACGGGAATGAAAACCTTCACAAAAACGAGTTGCTGTAACAAGTTTCCTTGATTAACTCACGTGCCCTCAAACAGAAAGATGCCTCATACTCAGATGTCTTGAAGACCATGATTAGGCTGAGGAGCACCCTTTTGCAGAAAGGATTAAGCTGCTTTGATTCAGAACAGCTACAGTTCAATAATTTCAACAAAAATCACATAGTCTGTCAGTAACTAAGAACGATGAATTTGAGCTATGGATAAGGGAACCTTTTCTTCTCAGCACCTTCCATTCCAATCAATATCTTTATGCTTTAGTAAAAATACCAAAACACAAATTAATGCTCTTTGATACTGCATTTTCCCTTGCTTTCAGGAAAATTGTTCGGTTTTGTGGTTTCCTGTTGGGGAGATGCAGGGAACGACCGGAGGACTCAAGTCTAATGGGCAAATCAATTTCTCTCCTTTGCTTTCAAGAAATATTTCACTTCTCCCCCATCACTGGCATTTGTAGCTGTCTTTAAGTTGAAAAGCAGGTTTCTGCTGAACTGCAGCCTAAGGAAATTCCTCAGTATATACGAAAAGTGAAGTTACTCTCGAGGGAAATGGCTAGAGATTTCAGCTTTTTGTCTAGAGATCTGAAGATATGAAACATCAAACAGATATGAAACATTCAACAGATACTCCAGCAGAAAGTAAGAAAGTATTACAGCCAGCTTATGACATAGTACCTTTTTAATGTACGCTTCTCTACAAAATCACTTCCTGTGAATCTATTCATGCCTGTGCAGAGACTCTGCACTAGTACAACACACCACTAAACCCTCAGTACTTAGATGACCAAAAGTCAGAAAATTTTACTTCTGGGATGCTCAGCAGCCAGTATAAATCAGAATTAAAATTTCAATGAAAGTTCGGACCAAAGTACACCATCTGTCAAAACTATACCTGGGATACCTAAGGAGTGTGACAGGAAAATATGCACATGCCTAATGGTCTACAACAGAAGATGACAATTATCTGCTAAAACAAGATGTCCTTTCAGAAGAAGTAATAACTAGCACATATTCACACATCTATTTCTGTCACAGCTCAGCACACCAAAGGGCAAAGGAGGGCAAAGATCTGGGGAAAATGGGAGGGCCCACCCCAGTTCTGATGTGTTGCTCACAGTAGAAAAAGAAAGCTTATTTTCTTTAAAAACTAGTATTAAAATAGGTCTTCACAATAAAGACAATTTATTCATATTCCTGTTTCAGCTGAAATATTATCTGGTCACAGCAGAAGTCTCAATATTTGAATTAGCCATCTTCTTCCTTTTGAACTGCAAGGAAGTTACATGATACCAAACAACTGTTGCAGGAGACATAAGAAAGTAATCCAGATAAACAGGAAGAGAGTAGTAAGCCTGGAGATGAGAGAAAGTGAAAGATAAGCCTTTTTATTAGCTTTTAAGAAATCACATAGTTAATATTTACAGAGCATGTTACATCTGGAGGGACGTGGAGGTGTCCTGGCATAGGTCTAGAGGTACCAGAAATATCCAGGCCAACATTTTGAAGTCAACACTGGCGTTTTAATCAGTCTGTTCTGACTTTGCACATACATTTCCTGAGGGTGTTTCCTACCTCTACCAGAACACGGCGCAAGCAGCTTGTGCTTCCACCAGAGAGATGAGTGGGAAAAGACATTTTCAGCATATGGTAGACAGAGTTGGCTCCATGACAAATAAACTGTGTATTATCAGATAAAGCCAAAGATGAAGAAGAAACAGACAGAAGATGCTCAGGCCTGTTGGCTCAAAAAGTTACAGCCAGCTGTTACTGGTCAAAGTTTCTTTATTTACTTAACTTGAAATTTTCTGCAATTGTGTGTGCAGTGAATAAGAGCCTTAAATCCCCAGTGCTTTCAGTATTGTGCCTGTCATCATAATGAAAATTCCCAGTCCTGGCCAGAGACAGCGTTAACAGTTTCTTCTCTCCTAAAACACAAGTCTCCACTGAGGTTAACAGGCTCTGCGATACCCAGCAAAACTACCACACAGCTCATTTTCCTGTCTTTCAGCATTAGACTAGATTCCTTGAATTTTCTATAGTCATTTTATGGAGTGTCACTACGTACAAAGATTATTCCTTAAACCACAGTTCACTTTGATTTAGTGGAAGAAAGATAGTCCAGTGACTCGGGCTACAGATTTTCTATATGATTCAGGTATTGAGAGGTTGGGGCCCTCATTTATCTTCATTTTTCCTTAAGATAACAACAGGCATACTTCAGCTAGGTCTATAATTCTTCAAGGCTCCTTTTATATGCAATAGAGAACAGGCTGAACCGTCCTAAAGCAGTGGTCTCCCCACTACAATACTGGGAACTGACTTTGTAGAGGAGCTGAAGTTTCACCTTTGAGAGTATTATAGTACTTTCCTACCTTTGAGGATATTACTTTAGACATCACAACATATTTAGACTCTGTGATCTAAAGGTCACAGGAATGGTGGTGGTGGCGGAACAAGCCTTATAAACACCATTCAGTATTATCTAAATCTACATGAAGCTTTGTGCTTCATTGTGGATATGCTAGCTGATTTGTTTGAAAAACTTTTGAGTTGCATGTTTGACAGTGAGCTACTGGCAATCAACTGGTCTTCGAGGAAAAGGTCCCTCTCTGAAGCCAGTCCCAAGCCATGGTTTAATGTGGTATATCCAGATTTTGCCCAATGATGCGAATTCCAGCAGCAATTCAAATATAAAACTAAGCCACTTGCTGAAAAGTCAAAGAAATTGTGAGTAGGGGAAAGCAGACACCAACACAACGTCAAGGCTTTTTACTGCAAGGCCAGTTTTCTCTCCAGAGCTACTTCATGTTTTTTTCAAAGCAATATTGCAAGGAACTGGTTAGAAACAAGCTGCAAGTTTATGGAGAGTCATTTGTCTAAAGATGTTACAAGCAGAAAAACAGAATTAAGCAGGTTCCTTTTTTCCTGCTATATAAAGAAGCTGGAGGGCAGCACTCAGCAATCCTAAATCACAAAGGCACAAAACTTCAAACCAGTTAACTCCTGTGTGTGATGGTCACCTAGTGAATAAATAACTGTCTAGAAGCTTCATGTATAAGCCTGAAATCAACTGTTATAAGAAACAGTATTTCTCTCCAGTATAAGTAAAACATACATCTGGATTTCTGCTGAATTCTTTGTTCACACTCCTACACTATGATTGTTCCCAAGTAGTTTTCTCTTTCTCCAGGAGGTGTGAGAAAGTAGCTTAGCTAAGCCTAATAACACAGTTTATTTTATAAAAAGAAGTATTGACTCTCTCTCTGCCTGAATACTTTATCTTTGGTTTACTAGAAAGGAGGGAGTAGAATGCACTTTGGAGAAATCCTGAGGACATGACTGCATCTGCAGAGGGCTGATACACTGACCAAAGCCCAGGCATAGGGGATGGATGTTTGGTTCCCAGTTTAATAACTGACTCGATAATTTGTTTATCATATAGGGCCAGACAGTATATTCCAGACAGCTGCAAATGAGCGGAACAGACCAAAACCTGCACTAATGCAGAGCCAATATCATGTAAGCAACACCTACCAAAGATTGTGAGAAAATTCACTCACACTTGGCCTTGTGGCCAATAAACCACGTGGGTCACTAGACGAAGCACGCATCTGCCACTGTGCAATACATGGGTATTTCCTCCCCTCTCAGAGCCCTACGTCACCATGTACAAAGCAATGAAAATACCTCTGCAAACTTTTTGACCTCTTTGGGCAGTAAATATTATACATATGTCCTGCAGTTAGCCATAATCTAATTGCACCTCTTCATTAGGTTTCAGTTTTCGTCACACCACCATAAACAGGTAATAAAATAATTATTAACACTTTTGCCAAACTAGGTTTTACACGAGCGCTATAGTTCCCAAAATTCTCTGTGCCTGCTCCCTGACAGAGTGCTGCATTTGGAAATCATGAGTGGGAGTTTAAAATAGGTTCAGCACACAGCTCACACTGTTCCCATCTCTGACATCCATATGTGGTTTGGACAATCTGGAGCTTTCTTTGAAAGGCCTCGCTCTGTTTATTTTGCAAAATAAAGTTCTATATTTGCTGCTATTAGGCTCTGTATGGTGCAGCCCTTTAAGATGTCACTAACTTGATAAACAATGTGGTTTATAAAACAAGTCTGATGGCTAAATAGATACATGCAGGATCAAATGTTTGCCACACAAGCAATCAAACAAATTGATGAACATGAAGAAAGTGATTATAGAACTATAACTGTTCTATTATTAACCAGCAATCTGCATATCTTCCTCCAATTAATGCCTAGAAAGGCGATGCGAGTCAGTTGAAACCTAATTACTGGCATAACACTGTTGATTAGAAACGCAGTAACAGTCATTGCTTCTACTTCATTTACACAAGGCCCATAATAATAAGCCAAAGGATGTCAGTCAGTCACCGCTTTCCTGCCAGAAGTTTCTGCCGTAGCAATAGCTTCTGGTGTAAATGCGCTGCTCTGCCCATGTCACTCAGCTCAGTAATTGCCTTGCCACTCACACAGAGAAAACAATTTCCGGCTTTGATGGGATTTTGTCGGCGATGTGAAACTGCTATTGCAATCTCTGCAGCTAGGTGTTAGGTGGGTTACTTCGGTGGATCATAACATGAAACTAATCTTTAAGGAAGCAGGCGGAGAGAGAGAGAGAGACTTACGGGTTGGTAGGGTGCTAGGAAAACGGTGCTGTTGAAGTGATTAACGAAAGGAAAGTGTTAGATGAGGTGGAACTGAGACAAGCAGAAGAAAGCAGAAGCAAGCAGAAGCAAAGAGAAGAAAGTTGCTTTGCCATTTTCCTATCATCGAGAACATCTCTCAGTTCAGCACATCTTTCAGAAGCTCTTATAAAACCATATACACTTATTTTATATGTCATCGGTGGCAGACCAGCAGTCTATAATTTCAGCTTGCAGGCTTTGTATTTGGGCTACCTCATGAGCTGTACATTTATCACCATCATTTCATCATTTCCAGGCTGAAGCTGCAGAGTTTTCCTTTCAATATATGACATGTAGCATTTTTCTCACTTCACAACCTCATTCCCAGAATGAGGTCACAAATTCTTAGATATTTCGTTCTGTTTTTCATCACCTCAGAGCCCTGAGTCCAGCTTCAGGTTTCTATGTGACAACTGAGGGCCCCTCCCAAGCTCTCCACACTCTCATGTGTCTCTGCATGACTCCAGCTTGACTTAGCAGAAGGGCATCAGCAAGGAAAAGGCTCTAGGATGGCAAGCAAGAGCTAAACTCATCTTCCTCTCGCAGCCAGCACCTGCAGCAGTGGAGACAAGACTTTCTTCTCCCCCTTACCTTCCAGGTGGATTTATACTGAGGTTTTCATGCGTAGGCATAAGAAAGGTAAAATTTCTCTCTCTCTTTTACAATGATTCAAACTTAATCAGAAATACAGTTTCTGGGTAGCAAGATGAGGACAGAGCAAACAGAAATGTTCCTTTTTCATGGTTTACAGAAAAGTGCATATAGAACATGAACTCATTTCAAGGTTCATTTTGGATGGAAAGCCATTGCAGGAAGAAGGTAATGAGACTTAAAATCAAAGGAAAATAATAACCATCCTGCAGGATCAGTCAGATAAAATCTCTGGTCTTACACATCAAATCTTCCCTTGCAGGCATAAGGACAGTTTGAAACAGCCAGGCTGTCCATCAAGAAGCACAACAGCCACGCTTCTGCATTTCCAAATGAGGTAGGGCATAAGCAAAGTATTATGTACAATTAATGCAAATTATTATAATTTACACATTTTTCCACTAGAAAAATAAACCCTCAACTTATTGAAGTCCCAGGACCTGAAGATACCAGAAACACCTGTCAGAGTTACCCAAGGGTCCGATCCACAGACACATACATTCCAACAGGGGACTTGTTACAACATCTGACAGGAAAAACATGCTGAACAAAAACATCTATTTCAGTGGCTTCCAATGATGTTCAGGGTTTATTTCATATCTATTGCTTTAATGTTCAATATTGCTATCCTAAGATCCTATGACAGGACTGGAATTAACTGTCTTCAGTATGCTTTCTATTTCTGAGCGTACTCCTGAAAGATATGAATTATGAAGGTCTTAAATGCACCAAGCTGCTCATCTCTTCATAACATTGCCTATATCTTAACCATGGCACATACCTTTAGCAAGTAAAAGTATATTAAGTTATTGGAAAAAAACCCTTTCATTCTTAGCTCAAATAGTCCTACATCAATTGCAGTGTATTTCATCATAGTAATATCAACGTACTTTCAAAACTGTTCTTTCAGTTCAAACGGGTAAAAAGGTCTGTTTTCTTCAGGATGGCACCAAATCTCTTCTTTTGAGCAATTACAGCCCTTTTTCATACAGCAAAACTTGACTGCACACAAATCACAGACTCAGGGAAAACTCTTAGTGTCAGCTAAAGCTCACGGGTTTTCACTCCAGCTCAAAGAAAGCACAGTGACTGTTCCTACCTTCAGAAAAGGCATGACAACTCCCAGTGTACATCTTCAGAAATATCCCCAAACCTCCAAAGCAGCCAGGTTTTAAGTCCTTGCTAGTTCTAAAACAGCAGAAAGAAGCAATATTTAGGGATTCATATTTTATTTCAAACAACACAGAATAATCTTTTTAAACATAAAAAACATGAAGAAATAATATTATTAGGTTTTGATCTTTAAAACAAACAAACAAGCCCACCTCTTTGGCAGGTAGCCTGGCTACGTATTGATCACTCCTTCACATATAGTGAAAGGTTATTTTTAATGCTGACTACGCACTAAGTAAAGAGGGACATACACAAAGGATATATCCAAAACAGCCCAGTGCTTGACTTTACTATAAATGAGATCACCAGCAGCATCCCAGAATTGATCTGTGCCCTATTTTTGGTAGTTCATATTTCTTTAGCATAGCACTTTTCAAAACTGAAAAATAGGCGTAAATTCTACAAGCTTAAAATACAACCTAGGCAAAAACACTTTACAAAACACAAGGAACTGTTAAGGCAGAGTTTAAAGTGCAATCGCAAATTCAGGACAGTTTCCCACACAGGCTCCTTTCTTTTGAGTTTTCAATAACTCTCTTACACTCTATTTCCACTGTCCCCAGGTTTTCCCAGATTTGTATTCTTCTCCTCATATTTATTTTGCCTTCCAATAAAAAGCTACTCTCCAGTTTTCTCCTTTGGAAAAAAAAAAAAGTCTGTAGAATCACTATGCAGGCAGATAAGAAAATGCTGCATGTTTTATAAAGGAAATTGCATATTCAGGATATTGAAAAACAGAATCAAGTGTACACATCACTTCTGGTAAAAGCAGAAGAGGTTTCCAACCACATTTTTCAAGCTTTAGGGATTTGTCCAGTACCTGTTTGCTCTGAATGAGCTTGTAAAGAATCACAAAACAACCACCATAGTTGACAAACAACAGCAGCATAATGTTCTGCAAGATCTGCCTCATACCACTTTTGATTTGCACTCTGCACACTCTGTAGTGTGCTTGTGTCTTTGAAGTGCACGAAATAGGGCAAGCTCTACTCAAGAAAATAATGCACTTGGAACAAAATTACAAAACCCACATCCGAACCCTTCACATTTCCACCAGAAAAAGTAAACCATAGGATCAACCAAGAAGAAAATGAGGGTGTTAAAAAAGAAAAAAAAGTAAAGAAACTCTACCATCATCAGGGCAAAAAAGGCAGCAACAAATAAAATTGACGAAGATTACCTCACGGACTTTAGCCCACATCTTACTGTTTCACCCCTTCATGTTTTTTCCTCTTTCTGAGGTCCCTGTTTGCTAACCACCTGTGTCTCCAGAGCAGCTTGGCTAATTTGGCTCTGACAGCTATTAGTCGCCAGGCAACACCCAGCACTAGCTTTTATACAAGTGTATGTATTTACTCATTTATCCTTTCCCTTTTTTGGGGGGGAAGATCATAAAGTCAGCACACTGCAGACATGAATAAAAGGAAGCACCTCAAATAAGAAAGCACATCTCTCACACTTAATTTATATCACATTTATGAATATTCATAAGAGGAACACCTAGGCCAAGACAGAGAATGGTATTTTGGAGAAAAGAAACACATGCTTTGTAAAGACACATATGAAAACTGTCACAGCTTTGACTAATTGCAAAAAATGGTGTTTCACATGTCCCAAAAGCCATTCTTAAAGCAATGTAATACAAACCCTGGGATATCTCTGTTCAGCAGAATAAATCCTAAAATGACTAGCATGTAGCAAAATGGCTTGCATGGCCACTGTAAAGGGCCACGAAGCCAAAAGACATAAATGCTGCACAAGCAGACTTATGGGATTAACAAAATATTGCATAAACACTGCTGAATGCAGTTCAGCTGACCTTCTAAAGAGAACAGGAAAAGCTCAGCACTCCAGCGGCTCTCTGCACAAAGCAGAGCTGTTCTGCTTCACATTAAAGCTACCTCGTTAATGCTTATATGAACACGGAACAGCCACACCAAGACTGCAGGAGGTCAAGAGACCCTAAGAAACAGAGGTGTCCTTGGGAGAAGGCTTTGAAGCTTTGTTTGCATTCAACAGCTACAAGGAAACCCTTGAATATTAAAGTTAATGGAAACCCCAGGATGACAGCCTACTCAGAAAGCCAGCCCTATGGAGGGGGAATTGGCCCCTTGACTTTGATAGCTGAGAGGGAAAAACTAAGTGACAGCTAGAATAAGAAGTTGTCAAAGTCACTGTAGGTTTCTTAAATGTTTGGGGAAGTGTTGTTTTTTGGTTTTTTGTTGGTTTTTTCCCCCCTGCATCTGTAACCGCTTACAAAGTTGTAATCATGAGCAAAATCCTTTGTTGCTATACAATCAATTTGCTTTCTTATTTGAACTTGCCTGGTGTTGTGTGACCCAGTGGTGGCTCTTGCAAGCTGAGATACACAGTTTCTCCAGAGGACAACAATATCCAGTAACAGGAGACTCCACAAAGAATCTGCAGAATATCCCATCAAGAAGAGTGGGTGCTTTGAACACTGGTATTATCAAGATACAGGACACAGAAGAGAAGTATCTTCTGACAGATATCATTCAGTGACCTGCAGGCAGGAGAAGAGATAGTTTCCAACATGAGGGAACCCCACATTGTTACCTCTTGACATAAGCAGAACCCAGGATCAGTGATCCGTAAGCTTGTAAGACTTTTATGCAGCAACCTGAACTTCAAAGAATATGTGCATATTTTCTAATCCCTGGCTCTTAAGACTGTATTGGCAGTGCTGTGTGTATTGGTTTAAAGAGCTGCATGATTATTAGCAGCTGTACCTGATTATGTGCCAATTAATAGAGGAGCTCCCACAGAGTTAACAGGAAGGTTTTCCTTTCCTCTGCTGTTCATTTTTATCTATGACTTTGAGAAAAATCTATTAATCACCCCATGCATGTTCTCTCTGTGCTAATACAGTAATTTATTATGGTTATTAGGCTGCTATAAATCCCAGGGAACTTTGACAGATCTTACAATTTTAGCTAGGGGATTTTTATAAGAAACATTTGGCAAACTGTTTGTAGGAACTAAATGACCTGTCTCTAAAACACACGTTCCCCAGAAGCACCAGCCTTACCACTTGTGTCACATTCTCCAGTGTGCTACTCAAAATGCCCATCTGTCTCTCTGGTTTCCTGTATCAGTGCCCACCCTGTGGACACTGGCAACCATAGAGGAACATAAGACTGGATCAGCTATGGGGTACAAATGATCTGGGTCTGTCCCCAGGTCACACAAGGTGACCAGAAGGTGCATCCCTTAATGGGGCAGGACACCCTGGCACCAGAACCAGGCAGCCACCATGGCCACCTCTGCAATTCACTCCACTAACGTGCTCAGGAGACACCTCCTACACACCCCAGCAGGTCCCTGCTCCTGCTTGTGCTCAGAGCAAAACAAAACCAAACCCTTTCGCTCTGATTTTTCAAAAGCTCCTCAAAAGGGTTGTGATGGTGAGTTGTCTTAGCTTGGGTCAGGCTGCTGCTTTTGAAAACTCTCCTTCTCCTTAGTATACTTGGTGTGAAACATTAGTGCATAAATATTCTCTCTGTCTCATAGTGACTGCATGATACAAAGAGAAATATCACCTAGAAATATTAACAATTGATTTAAAATTGTAAACTATTTATTCTCAGCCAGCTGGCTTGTGATATGAACGACTCTATATTTAAAAGCATAGCTTTCTCCCCTGCTTCTCTCAGTTTGGGTGACTTTTATGGTCTCTCTTTGCAAAGCTCTTTTACCAGGGCAGTGATTTGTGGTTCACATAAGCCACCAGGCTCCTGCAATGTGACCTTATGTTATAGATAGTATAATTTAACACGCTTACTGATTATAGCATGATTCTATGAAATAGGATGCAAAGTTTTGCTGGTCTATGAGGCCATTTTGCTCCTCTTGAAGCATAAATGAGTTTATTTTGTCATCTCCTCAAGATCAGCCGTATCGTCTGCAGCACACATGCACGACATATTTGCTGTTAATCTCCTAGTTATTAATCTGTCCTGTGGTGCCAGCCATGGTTCAGAACCCAAGCAGAGAAAAGAGTTGAACTTATTACAGCCATAAGATTTTTGGTTTTACAGGAGACACAGCTGTCAATGAAGTGCAGACTACACAACTCAAAAATAAAAAAATCTTTTGTAAGATGCACTGTCTCTACAAGTGAATATATTAGTGTTATTAATAATAGCCTGATATTAATGCAAAGCTGTGCTGTCACCTGCCACAGAACAACGGCTGTGTATATAACTCCATCGGTTATTACATTACAAGGATGCCTGAAGCCTTATGCTGACAGTAAGTGAAGCAAGTATGGGATTTCATACATTTGAATTTAAAAAAAAAAAAACCAACATACCTTTAATTTAATCTACGCATGTTCTTCACTGTGGCAATTACCTAGAAGTCCACAAAGAACATTCTGGGCTTCAGGCTCTCAGACAGTATATTCAGGATTATTCTTATGGATGATAGCTCTTCATGGTTTCCAAAACAGGCTTGTTCATTAAATTGCTTTCTGCTAACAGGATTTCTGCAAGATGCTCCTTTCAAGTATTTTTTAGGGTTGGGGCTTTGAACCATGAAAAATGTCAGAAAACTGACACAAGAGTGATTTCAGCATCATGGGTAAAGCAAATATGCAAAAAGTGCATTTTGTTCTGACACTGTCTGCAGTCCTTTAATCAAGGAAAACAATTGCTCAGCAGGAATGAATGAATGGCAGTTGAAGGCGAAAAAAGGCCTGTTCAGAATTATTAACCCATTTTTTCAGCTTAATTTCTAACACAAAGTGAAAATAAACAATCATCACCTCATATAAATCTGTGGACTCAGTTATTCTCACTTAAGTAGGGTTACAGAAGTTTATGCTAGCTGAAAATTATCCCTGTTATGTTTATCTGAATCCGTAGCCTTCTAGAAATCTATTCCAGATTTCCAGATAGGCTGCGTACCCTGGTGTGCTGAGGGCATCCAAATGCTCCCGTTGGATCATCCTCAGCAATTAGCAAATAGACCCTTTGTCAGAATAGAGCAAACCCACATCTCAGGTCACCACGTTGCTAACACATGAGATGTCTGAAATGTTAAGCTGCAAAGCTCACAAATTTACGATTCCAATGGCCCAAATTTTTGCTGTTTTAAGGCTCGAAACATTAAGCAGTAAGGAATTCGGCCCCTTACTCCGACATTCTCACGTAAGTTCATGCTTCTTCAGGTAGCCTGTCAAGCCAGCTGGTTTCCAGGGGCCACGCCAATAGTTTATCTATCTTTATTAAGCAATATCCTGAGAAGATAAGGGAATGGGTCACAACAGCATCAGAAATGCCTCATTTCTTAAGGATATTTGCCACCGCAATCTCACTGCCATTGGCTTTTTCCTGTGCAGCTCTACAAAATCATAAAACTGTTCTTAAATATTGACCCATTTTATTTGTCCAGTTATCCTCTTGGCTCTTTTTATTCTAAAATAATCAATAATGTGTTTACCTGGCAAAACATTTCCTCAAACATTTTCTAACTGGCCAGTAAAAGATCAATGCTGAAAGGTTTGCTTTCTGCATTACAGCTCTAACTAATGGTTTGTTTATTCAGGAAAAAAAAAACACGCAGAAAGGTTTGGTCTTATCTAGCAAGCGAGGCTGTAAAAGATTGTGCTGTTTGAAATGGTAGCTGGAAGTTGAAATGGTTCAGGAGTGTTCCACTGAAATACGTTTATGCTGGAAAAGAGATTTTTTGAATGAAAAGCTGTGCTCCTTTGAAAATATTTGGGTTTCATTTAGGAAGTGAGATCAAAATATTTTGCCTCAGGTTAAGTAAACTGGTATTGCAAGATTTGGTTTGTAAGACAGAGTCAAAATATTAGTACCATTATAGCATTAACATGCAAGTCTCTGGCAGAACAGTCTGCAGGCGGGAACTACACTTCCCACAGGTCACTGCAACAAGTCAGTAACACAAGGCAGGATAAAATGTTTCAGTGAGGTTCTGCAAATAGAAATTAATTTTTATTTGGAAAACATTAAATTAGTTCACTTCAGGTTAAAGTCTTGAAAGGTAGTATTGGACATTCCCATCTGAGGATTTTTTTGACTTTAGTTTTGGATTTAACATTTGTCATGTTTTAGTGTGGATTTATTTTCAAATGCAATAATCTTCCACGGTAAAAGAGTTTCTAGTTTTTTAGGATTTCCAGTATCTGAATCTGTTTATCACAATCCAATAAACTCAATTAGTTTAAACATAAGGTAAACTGGTTTGCCTGTCTCTAATACGCATTCACACTGCTTTAACAAACCCAATGATATTAAATGCAGCGTTTTATTGCTAGAGGAAAAAAAAAGAAAGCTGCCCATTGTTTTACCTGGCAAGACACTTTCAATTCCTAAATAACATCGTATTCTGCAAAAGCACATGCTTCATAGCCTAGTATTTACATTTCACAAAGGATACGTGACCAAAGAGGAAAACGTGTTGTTCTTACTGCAGCGTGCTTACTGAGGTGAGAGGGGTTGCTCAGTTGGCGCTTTGAACTTCCTTTTCTGCAGATAAAGGACTCTGCTAATAAAAATAACATATTCAAAGACGCAGTTAAGGGCTGTGCTTAGCCTGCCCAAGAAAGTTTTATGGAGCACCTCGGCTTTATAAACGCCCAGGGCAAGCAGGAGAGAAGGAATAATGCCAGTCACTCCCAAGGCTGCCATACCGAATGCCTCAGTAAAAGCAGCTTCCATCACCTGGGATTTAGTTATTAAATACTAACAAAAGCCATAGCACTCAAAATAGCAAAACCTGCTGCTTTAGTGTACGAGGAGATGACCCAAAACAAGCGGTGAAGGCTCTGGAGAGGGAAAGGCAACGTGAGGTGACGTGAGGGGAAGGGGTGGCGGCCATTTTCTGTCAGCCCTTCACAGCAAGCCCTCCTCACCCCAGCATGGCAGCATCCCCTTTCCCTCCCTCTTCTATCCCCATTTCCACCCCCCTCTCACATCTGCTACCCCAGGGTCGACAGCAGGCAACAAAATACCTCAGAGAACTGTCAAAAACCGTCCTCCCAGGCTGAGGACACGGCCATGCTGAGGAGAGGCAGCCGAGGCTCTGCCCAGCGCTCAGGGGAGCTGGACGCAAATGGACGCCCTCGCCTCAGGGGTTGCAATGTGAAGGCAAAGACTTCAAAAGGGAACAAGGACTTTCTGAGCTCTCAGTTTTACCTGTCAGACCTGGGGCACCTTGCAAAGTGCAGAGCAGCTGCGCTCAGAGGAAATGGCTTTATAAACGCAGGCTCGAGTCAGGGGCTTTGCAAGTTAGACAAGCACAAGAAAAATTTTTATGTAGAAATAAAGCATATATCTGTCTCCCTCTTGCTTGCCCCTGTGAATCGCTAATGCTATTGAGCATTCACCTCCCGGTCCCCACGCACTACAGTTGCTTTTGACGGCCGCCTCTCTGAAGTGCCGGCTCTTGCACATTAAGGGGAGGATTGCCACCTCACATTTCTGCTGGAAAATAAATCCTTTTTTCCCCATTTGGGCTGTAGATAACGCCCTGTAGAAATAATCTGGGGTTACAGCTCGTGATGAAATAGAAACGACCAGTCAGGCCCAGCATCCCTGTGGTACTGGGAAACATCTTGATTCCCACTATGGAGTGTGGCTCACCCAGGAACGACGACTGCAAGGGTACCTGCACAGAGCCTGCCCGCAAAAGGGATTTAATGCAAAAGAGACTAAGTTTTGAAGTTAAGGGTGATCAGTTGGACTGCATTTCAATCCTTTTGTAGATGTTCTGATACAGAATGAAAGCTGATGTTATTTATTTTACCTCATCTCACTTTGCTTTATTTCCCAAGCTACGGTCTTTTAAAATCAAAATAAAAAGTCTTCTATATAGCAAATTACAATTGACAGCATCAAACAATAGGGCAGGGGCAGATACATCACACAGATTTCTTCTACAACCTTAGGCTTTTCCTTTTTTTTTTTTAAATTTTAAATACCATCTCAACTTTTAATTTCCATCCTTCTTGATACATCTTTGCCTATTACTCTTTTATTAGCTTTGCCACTCTGATTTTGAGCCACCCACTCCAGCATGCTAAGTGCTCCGAAATGATTTCTACCTTTCCCCCACTGTAGTATTGCTGTTACCAGCAACAGCCTCATCATTTACTCTGCACTAAAAGACAGGAGATGTTCAGCCCCTGGGTAAGTTTTCTGGCTCCTCACTCTAATAACTAGTGCCACTAACGCAATAAAATTTTATATCATTTTTATTGCATCCCTCCTAGAGAATTATAGGAGGAGCGTTGGCTTGCAGAGCAGATGTGTGAAGCTGCAGACAGAATTGCATCTGTTTTCTCTTGCCACAAATTGTTCTGTATTGTCCCCTGTTGACTAGGAAATTTAACATACTGTCACTGTATATCTGTAATAAAATCATT
Organism: Caloenas nicobarica; assembly: GCF_036013445.1. Taxonomy (NCBI): domain Eukaryota; kingdom Metazoa; phylum Chordata; class Aves; order Columbiformes; family Columbidae; genus Caloenas; species Caloenas nicobarica. The sequence continues at coordinate 116,156,077 of NC_088247.1, forward strand.
GTTAAACATAAACACATTATCCCCTTCTACTTTTTTTTTTTTTTTTTAATAACAGACTGATTTTATTTTCTCTACATCTCCCTCCTCCTCATCCCCAAACCAGATTTTTCTTCTGGCCCTGCTACTCCCTGGAGCTGGGCCAGCTCCAGAAGTTTGATGCTGGCTTTGACAGCAGTCCTGAGAGTGAAAAGGAATACAGGGGAGGTGGGGTGGGCAAATGTCAGTAAGAATCTGTTGCTTCTAAATAAATTAAAAAAAAAAAAAAAAAAAAAAGGGGGGACTGTATTTCTTGATGGCTTTTTTAACCCAACAACTGTCGCCTACCAGCTGAACAGAAATAAGTCGTCCAGATTCAGATAAGGAATTAAAGAGAAAAGCTCTGTCTCTGAGCTGCAGGAAGTTGCCAGCAGGTTTTAATCCCCGGGCTGGGGTGATGTCCTGCTTTTGCTGCCGCTGCGAGTGCTCTGCAACCTTGGACTTCCCTGGGTCACCACAGTCACACTGGTTTCCAGGCTGCTGAATAAACCAGCTCCCAGTTGCTGATTAACACAGAAAACAAAGACAGCTGAGACCACATTGCCATTCGCAGGCAGAGACAAGCTTATTTTTCCCATTTTCCTAGCTGAGGGAAGATGGCATGTTAACATGACACGAATCCTCCAAGGTAACGTGCTTATCTTTCAGAAATACACATCTTCTGCGGGATGGGGCCACGCCAGCTGCAGCTGTTCTGCTTCTTGGTGTGCGGCTGCACAGTGCGGTCAGCATCGCAGAAAGCGAGAAAGCAAGATTCTCCTCTGCCTGCACTATCGTGCACAGACGTGGTGCAAAACCCAGCAGGATTGCTCGGGGACACGGCTGCACATCGTCCCCAACAGCAGTGTCACCTCTGCCGTCCTTGCAGAGCGGCACTGCTGTACCACTCAAATAACCGGGTACGGTGCCAACTTGGGAACGCAGCCGACACACACAATAATGAGGCGAAGCCAATGGGATTATGACCAAAAATCACATCAGTAATAAAAATGACAGGAGTAGTCACAAGCCCTTTAAGGGGCTCTGTCTTATTTACATCTTCTTATGCTGCTCAGAAAACTTAATGAAGTTTAGTTTCTGTCATTAAGATAAACCAGCTCTGTGGTGCTGCTGTCAGCCGTACTAATTAAAAGTCAGCCTCCAAGTGCTTAAAGCTTGTCTACACTTGAAAATTAATTTGGTTTGAGGCAGCATATAAATTTAAATCACAGCAGCTATTCCACCTAAATTAAGATATTTATTTTGGAATAAGAGCACCTTTGAACTTGGCTCAAATTGAAACAGATAGAGCAGTCGCTTCTTTGCCCTGCCCTGAACTAAGAGATCTCTGCAGAGGAAATGATTTTGGGATATCTCTTGCTAAGTACCCCCACGCACAGACGAGCCTTCAGATGGCTGAACGACAGCAGCCGTCCTCTCTGCCTCGTGCCTCCCCAGCTGAGCTCAAGCTGCAAGCAACAGATGATCCATTTCTGCAAACAATGCACTAAGCTACATTGATACAGATTGAAGTTATTAAATTTTTAAGGACCTGTAGCGCTTCTGCAAGGCTGCTGTTAACAGTATAAAGCCTAAATTAGAAAACTTAGGCCTGTACTAAAACCTAAGAAAAGTAAAGGGGTTTTTTTTAATATTTTATGAGCAAGAAAGTTTGGAGTAGAGAAAACAGACCAAACATTTGGGATATTTCTTTATGTGCATTGTAGGAATACAGTTATCAACCAGTTTAAGAAATGGCTAAGAAAATGAACACTAGGGAATATAACAATTTCCCGTTACCATCAAGGGTGTTTTTGCAATTAAATTCCACGAGCCTACAATATCCAAGACATTTGGAAAGTACCTGAAGAGCTCAAAACAAAGTTCTCAGTCTTCCTTCCTTTCACATCCTGCTCTCCCAGCCACGTGTTTAAGACTGAACGCTTTCCTAATGCTTGCCAGCAAAATAGAAATAGCAGTTCACCAACACCAGTGCTGGCGGAACATCTAATTCAGGACCTTAAATGAAGAATCATTTATTACCTGTGTGAGGGAAGGGATCATAGTGCTTTGCTTATCCATTTCAAGCACAGATTTTGGGTAATGTTGAAGGGAAATGGTGAATGCAAAGCCATGTCTAGTAAAAAAATGTTCTTCACATGAAAAGAAACAATTCGGCAGTCCTTGCAAGAATGTCTGGCCATTCTGCTTCACCTGGCTGACCAGGTGAAAAATCGCACAGCATTTTTCCCCTTATACATGGAAAAGAAAACTATGATTGCAGTGTGAATGGAAAAGGACTTTCCTTACTGTTAAACACAAGACACTTCAATCATCATCTACCCTCTACAAAATTGCAGCCTGATTTTCTACTTGGCTGCCATCTGTTTTTGGTGGGACTCCTCCAGCATTTCTTGTTAGAGGTCTGCAGTGGCTTCCCCCTGAACAACCAGCTGGCGGTTCAAATGATGCAACCTTCCTACGACACAAATGGAAACCTCTGCTCCAGAGGGGACACTGGTAAAAGAGCTGCCCTTTGCTCAGTTATTATGGTGTAATATTCCCAAAGATGCAAAAAGAGATAACGAAATAAACAAAGCCCTAGAAATACCACAACAAGACAACTTTCTCTGTATATCCCATTCTTTTGTACTGTTCTTTCCTTCATTTTCTGATGCTTTTCTCAAATAAGATGTTTATTACTCTGGATGGTCTTGTATGGATGGTGACTGGGGGAATGTGAGGCACAGGGTCACTCTGGCACTGGCAGATATCCAGTGAGTTCTGCACCTCCAGGAAAGGATATCATCCCTCTATGAAGCTAGAAAACCTCAGGTGGTGGTCATTCTTTCTCAAACCGCAGCCGCAAAAGGTTCCCATGTTGTGAAATTAATTGGTGGGGCGGAAGAACACTGCATACTACTGCCCAGAGGAAAATATCCAAGAGAACTCCCCTACACGCATGAGTACATGTGTGTGTACATCTATGTACGAGTACGTGTGCAAACACACACACAGAGCAGGACCACACAGTTGCTTTCCAACCTGACCTGAAGGAAAATACAGCGTGCAATGGGTCATCTAGCTGGGATGAGGTGTTCCTCCTGCTGGTATTCAACCGCTTGCTTGGAAATGAACCACTTGGCAGTGGAAATGTTCAACAGCTGGAAATCGCGAACAAGTCAAAGCAAATATACAATCCCCAAATCAGGTTTAAACTGGAGAATAAAAATCAAATGTCATTTGAAAGCATACGAAAATTGGCTGGTGTCTAAGAGAGCGTTTGGTAGCTCAGCACTTCTATGCTGCACTTCAGAAATTAAGGAGAGAAGCAGAGAAACAGTCTTATATGAAGCAATAAATAATGGACACTTTCAACACATAATTTGCATTTGAATTAACTAGGCTGGCTAAATTAATTCATCCATTATGAAAGGAGAATTTTACTGTCTATATTTTCAGGCTCCCCACTGTGCTAAGTTAAATGGGCATTGAAGCAGGCACTATTGGCTTCATAGAAATCACTACTAAATTTGTTTCCTCCCAGTTATTATCTAGTTCACACTCACAATTTGGAAGCCTAATGCTGATAGAAAGAATTGTCCCAGGGCCATGTCTTCTCTGCACTGTTGGTGCTGGTGAGCCTGTACAGCTACGACAGCACTTCTGGGTAATATGGGACTCACTCAAAGGCTTTTGCCCGAAACACTTTTCCAGACCTCCCTCCCCAGAAAGCTTAAATCATGTAGCCAAGCTTATTTTGTATTAAATATCAATTTAAAAGTTGGGTATGGCTGAGGGGTGATTTCTTTGAAAAATTACTTGAATTGCTCCCTTGAGAAAATTTCAGCTAATCTTAAAATAGATGGTTGACTCAATATATGACAACAAGTTATTAATTATATAGCTTATAGCATCAAGAAGTATCTCTGGAGGAAGACATAAGCTTGGAGACTTACAGAGCAGTCAATATATTACGTTGTTCTTAATAATGCATTGACATTGTGTTTTCTGCTACACACAAGTTATATTTTCATGAACTGTACCATCAGGATTTTCAAAATCATGCTCAGAAATGCCAAAAGCATTTGAAGAAAGGGAAAAGTGAAGTATTGTCATCTCCCCTTTGCAAACAAACTGTGACAGAGGAGGGAACCCATGCCTCGTAATTCAAACCATGCTCAGGAGAGGGTCACATCCCTCTGCCCACACCACTTCAGGAAAGATACACCACAGCAAAGACAAAGTCTGGCCCAGGTGTCCCAAGGGACACGCTGTGGGCTGAGGGACAGGATCTGAGCAGCAACCAGAGCAGGTTCACCAGCAAAACCTGTTTAAACTACCGACACCCTCTGTCAGTGTCTGGAGAAAACTTGTTCTGGTTGGGGAACAGGAACAAGCGAGGGATGGACGGTGACCTGGCAGCACTGCCCTTTGCTAGCAAAGCTTTTAACACCTCCTCTGGAGTCACAGGCAGCAGAGAGGCTTGTACCAGGTGCCACAATTCACACAGCCGGGTCGGGACAGGATGGATTTTGGCAGAACAGCGATACCTTCCGAGAACAGCTGTGTTGTGAAGCAGAAGGTGTGATGCACTTTCCTGAGCTTTGTGTCCCGCACCCTGATCTAGCTCTTTCCTCCTGCCAGGGAAACAACACATTCCAGATTTGCCCTTTTTATTTTCCGTCCTTTAATTTTTCCATAATGGAGAAAAAAAATGATGGCAGTCCTTGCGGTGCCAGAATATCACCCCATCAGCCCACAGAGTTTCCTCATTCCACATGGACCGTAACAGCGGCATGAGGAGGAAGAAGGCAGAAAATGGGAGGGCAATAAATAGCTCTGCAACACTCCTTGCAGTGGGACTGTGATCCACTGTTTGGAGGGCTCTGGCACCAAGAGCCAACAGGAACTATTAAGCTCTTTCTTTAGACTGCCATGACAAAACAAGCTGCATGAATCAATGCCTACGAAATCCACCCAAAGAGAGTTTCCACTCTCCTTCCTTGCCATTGATTTCTTCCACGCAGAAAGCAAACCGCATGGCAGCATAAAACCACATTGTTTCTTAAAGTCCAAAGGGACCGTCTCCTTCCCTGTCAGCTTATGACACTGAGAAGATGGGACAAGGCTTTGTGACGGTCTGTCCTTGCTGCTTGTGTCACTTCAATACCAAACAGATACTGTGTATATTTTTTTCAGCATTAAACATAAGAGGCAAGATGTGTTGTTCTGTAAGTCACATCCTTCAAGATCAAAATCCGTTTACAGAACCACTAAGATTTCTTCCCTTGCTTTTAGTTCCAGAGGAGATTAAAAAATTTTCATCTAAACAGAGTGAATTTGAAGACCGTAACAGGATGGGATTTAAAATATTGATTTTCTTATTAGTGGAAGGTTACAACACAAAGCATCCACCGCATGCAGAGCAAGGATAGATTGACATCCTCCAGAGCAGCTAACGCCCTGGAACCTTATAGGATAACTTTTAAAAGTATTCACTAAATGAGAAGCACAGAAATTACCTGGGTGCATGCAATTAAGCTAAGTTAAATGATTGGCAGATGATTGACTCTTGCAATAACCATCTTTAAACTAAAAGCGAACTCTGACTGCACTTGGGTGCAAAACGAGTGGAGCTGATTGCCACTAAAGGGAGCGTCACCTTCCCAGCTGGAGGCTGACGGTGATAAAAGGGATGTTTAGCTACATCACAGCTACAAGTCTGCTTCTTTAAATTCTTGCAAGCTGATATGAATCAGCCTTTTCAGGAAGTAGTGGGCAACTAAATATCAAAGATAAGGAAGAATAAAAGTATCTCACAAATCACAATCATGAGGATAGGCTTTCTTCAAGATTCATGAAACCATTCACATTTTCAAAGATTCAATATCTGATATATATTAAATATTATTTATGCATTCCTTGCGCCTTCTAATCGAGGGAAAAAATTCTGCATTTCTTAAGCTAACGTAGATAAGGTAGTTTCCTTCCATATCAGAAGCATTTCAGAAAATTAATTCTGTATCTCTGAAAAGGTCATTTATTTGAGATGAGTGACAGGTGCCATAAACTTAGGAGATGTCACTTGTATGTCAGTTCAGCTCAACTGAACACAAAGCAAATCAATTCAGCCTGGTCAAGTATAATTACCTGCTGGAGCAGGATACATCGGTTTGCATTTATTAACAATGGCACAGAAGCACTAATTCGACAGCAATTTTGATTAGCGTGAGGTCACACAGAGCTCTTCCTTCCTAAGTGCTTCCTTCTCCAGGAGTTTATGACATGATCATTAGAGTATAATAATTTGATTATTATTTGTACTGTGATAGCAATTAACTTCCAATTATGAATGAACAATTTATGACATTCAGTGTTAGATTAGCAAGACCAAGTTTTAGCTGGAGGGGAAAAAAGGCTCAAGGGGTCTGTTTCTAGGAGCTGGAACCCTGCATATGCCCACAGGACTTGAATTTGGAGACTTAGCTTCTCTTTCTTCCTATTGCCTTGAATTTTTTTTTTGTATGTATAGAGAAAACATATATTCTGGGTGAATTGTTTCACCAGCTTAAAATAAGCTTTTGTTGTTTGCCTTTCTTCGATTAAACAATTTAATAGAAAACTGCATATACTTCCCAATATCTTATGTGCTATGTTAGGAGCTGATTAACGTTATTCCAGATTTGGGTTTTCTCCCCACTTTCTGGTATCATATAGTTTAGGGAGTAGTGGATGTTTTAATCCAGATGGTTTTTAATCTTTTGGATAAAATAAGAACACCAAACGCTTATAAATGAGATACGTGTTCAATACAAAAGTCACTTCAATACATATTTATGTACTGGTATGATCTTTATAGAACTCTGAGACAAAAGAGAAAGGCTATAAAGTAACAAATGATTGATGGCAACCAGCCAAAAACTTCAGACAAATTAGACTAATATTTTCAATACGTACGCAATAGTCAATCACGATGTTTGGGAGAAGTGAAGTAACTGATCATTGCAGGAGAATTTAGAGCATCTCTGTACAGGTGAAGTGCCTACAAGCCTGCAGCATAATTGTGTGGTTATATAGTAATTCTTATGTCAGTTTTATTTTTGTATGTGATGGCAGAAATGTTCTGGTTTAATAAAACTGAAATTAAATTATGTTTTAATAAGAAGAAGAACAATTAAAAATAAAGATAAATCACAAAGACAGAAACATTGCATAACACACTTAACAAATTAAGAAGGCTGACCTTGTTAGCCTCACTGCTAAACCACCCAGCAGGCAAATTTGACAGCGTGCGTCTGACTACAATTTTCCTGACGCCCTTCCAGAGCATCAGAAACTACCAGGATTCCCAAGGAGTTCTCTAATCATATAACTTGCCCGGATATTATTCGGCATTAGACGTGTTTAAAGAACAAAGAATATAATTCTATACAACGTAGAATGCAATTTGTCTTATTTTGTAAGGTTCCTGGCGAAGTCCTGGCTCTGGAGGTAGCGTGGTCAAAATCAATTTGCACCTCCATTCATTGCGCCTCGGGGATGAATGGATGCACTCTGTGTCACATCCATAAGAGCCGCTTCCATTATTCTCCAATCCCCCCAAAACAAGTATAATTCAATTGATTTTTCTCTATCCCTCCAAGAAGGTTACAGGGGACAAAGCTGGGCAAAAATGAAAGCGAGCAGCACCCTCCCTGTAGAGCTCTGAAAGGGCTGCGAGTGGGGGAGAAGTTGAGTTAACAGAGGATGCTCGTACACAGGGGTCCCTGGAGGCTGCAAAGATCTGTCTCCCAAAAATTCTGGCAACAGTAATGTGCTTTTAGTTTTGCAGTCTTTGTGCAGTTATGACAATAGTGATTCCCTGCAGTTATTTTTTTTAATCATTTGATGCAATGCATAGTAGACTTCTTCAGGAACCAGTTTCTTATTTTACTCACCATTAGATGCTCCTGAACTACAAAGAGTTCTTGTGTGACCCCAGGATCCTTCTGTTTTTACCTTTTTTCCTGGAAAAAAAATGAACATTTTCTTTAACATAATTTTACCATCAGAACTAATGTGTTTACCAAAAGATTTCAAGCTACAGGGAAAGCACCACTTCTGATTATTTTTATTATTCTTTCAAAATCATCTAAATGAAAAATAGCATTTTTCAAGTCCACACTTTGAAATGAAGCATTCTAAACTTAATACTACTGCTCTTCGGGGAAACAAAGAAACAAACCAACCAACCAACAAATCAACCACACACACCAGACTCAAACATGTTGCTCTACTGAATCATGTTGTTTCACTGTTTGGATCTCACAGCTTTTACTGCAAATGGGACAAACCACCATTATTATTTATATAACAGCCTTCCACCAGAACACGTATATTTCCACTAACTGTATGTATAAGGAGTGCGTGTTCCCAAATATTCTGCTTACTCAGTCACAATATAAGAACAGAGTCATCTCTTCTTTCTCAGAACTTGATATAAGCTGTTACAAGATTTCTGAAATGCTTTATTTATCCAAAAAGCTTTATACATACAGTGAGCAACAGGAGACAGAGATACCATTGACCTGGGAATGTATAGACTGAATAACTTCATGAAAAAAAAATTGTATGAACTTCATGAACCATTTCTGTGATGGTTTCTTTTATCTATTCAGTGTCACAATCTACATGGCTTAAGGGATTTTACCTGCAACATCTGTAGTTAGACTGACTCACATATATACTTTCAGGCCTGAACTCTGTTTAAAAAGCTCAAAAATTTAGATCACATCATTCTAGGTCTTAGCGCATCAGCTGAAGACAACAGTGGCCTCCGATCCAACTTCTTCCTTACTTAAAAAAAAGCTTTATGCTGTGGCCTTGGTTTTGATCTGGTAAGCACCTATGGATTTTAGTCTTTTCAAGCTTTGCGGCCAAGGCCATAAACTGTGATATTCCTCAGGATGCAATGTTGGGTTTCCTTCTTCCCTTTTGAAAATGTTAATTTGAGCAGGAACTAAATGCCTTAGAAGTTAATTGCTAAGGCAAAAAACCACCATAGCTCACCAGGTATGCAGGCTGATATATTCCTCTGACATTTCATTCATCTCTCCCTTGTTCTCCCTTTGTGAAATCAGCACCCGTCAACACTCTCCAATTAAATTAGACCTGATGATGTCCTAGTCTGACACTGAAGAAAGCACAAATGCTCCAGGCTCAGGATGTCCCTCTCCTGCTGGGGAGGAGACCTTAAAAAGCACACAGGGGGTACACTGGGTGTTGGAAGCCAAAACTTTGCCTCCTCATTTTCCACACAGGTTTTCAAACTTTCCCTAATCTTCATTTCTGCAAATATTTTTCCCCAACAAACTCCAGCTTGGGGGTGTGTGTGAAAAGATGATCTAATATTTCAGAGGTGTTAGTGAAATAATTTTACGGATGACACTGGAAAGAAACCAAGTATTTCTTAGATGTTTTGAAGAGTTCCTATCTCCACATTTTTCCAGCAGCGGTAGGGCTCTTATTTTTGTACCACCCACCTAGATTTTAAGAAGATCGAGTTTAACGTTTTATAATCTTTTAAAGAAAAAAAGTAAATGAAAGCTTAAAATCCCCTACAAAAGAGCATTAGTTACAAGTGAAAAGCACTGCCACCCAAACCGTGGAGAGGCGAGAAGTGTTACCACAGGGACCCTTCCTACTGATCTCCCAAAGCAACTTGCAGTCTCCAGACAAATAACATGTGATGAGATAAGAACTAATTTCACAATCACCTACATATTTTATATTGAGTCATAATTAGCTGCAACATATATATACTTCAATTTAAAACCGCTATGAATAAATAGACTAAATGCCAGGGACTGCCATCTGTTCCCTAAGCCATAATTAGCTGCCTGATTATGAAATACATATATATTTATCTAATTAGTTTTAATAGCTCTGCCTTCGCTGGCACTGCACCAAAAATAAGGTGAAGCAGTGGGTCCTACTGCTTGATGGAGAGAGGCTGGAGATGTGATCAGCTCTGACGAGGAGCCAGCACGGCCCCGGTGGGGGTGCAAGAAGGATTTGAAGGGACACCCAAAACAGGGAGCTGCTGCCCACCAGAAGGTTTCGCGAGACAAATGCCTAGGGCATTACCGAGCCAGCCCCTCTCTGCCTGTCCCAGCCTGGGGCATGATGCGAAGCTTGTCTTGGATGAGAGATAAAACTTGTGGTATCGGGGGTGATGATTAAATGGTGACAAACCAGGAGAACGGATGTGCAGACAGGCATAGCTGTGCCCCACCGCACATGGACACCAACCAAGCGGTGCTGCTTGACATAATTTGAGAGCACTGATTATTCAAGCCCATATAATTCTATTGTCAACACAGTCCAGAAAGACTTTAAAGAGATTGGGATACTTATCTATTTCATTCAGAAAAAAAAAAAAATCTCTTAATATATATTTTTTCCCTGTTCTCTCTGCAGTATAACCAGCATTGCATTAACTATTAATTTCAGAGTAAGTAGCATTAATGCTTTACCACAGGACAGATTTTGTCATAAATTCCACATTTTGATTGCAACTCAGACACTTCCTGCAGGATAAATGCATTTAGGGCCAGATTTTAAAAGTATTTCAGATGCCAAAGGGTACTTTTGACATCGATTTCTGCAGAAGCTGGGAATCTAAATGCATCAAAATCCAGTTGTTCAGCCCAACCCTGCTGAATCACTCACTGAGTTTCCAAGGGCTACAGGCCAGCTGAATTTCAGCATTAGATTAGGAAGCACCAACATCACGGTGAGCTGAGACAGCTCATACCAGCCTACGCATGGGAAATCTCCACTGAAGGAACAGGAGAGATGCCCCGCAGCTTCCCCATTGCTCGACACACTTTGTGATTTTGCAGGGTTGGATCCTATCTGTCAGATTCTCTCCTGCGTACCAACAACCTATCTTTTACGTCTCTGGATGTTTGATATATTTGGGTTTTAAAAGCCTGTGCTTCCGTCCTGGAAGTAGCGAGGCCCATCCGTGAATTAGGAATTTAACACGAAGCCCCTAAGATGCACTGCTGGGGCTCTGTGCTCATCTCAAACCAGATCTTTAGCAACTGGAGTTAATTCCCACAGGAAACACCAGTTACTACCTGTTGTACCAAGCTGCTCTAGCAGCTCCCAGACTTTCCGTAGCCCGCTTTGACCATGGCTGGGAGCTCTGCCCAAATCTGCTTTTCCCCCAAGGGTTACAAGCTGCCTCCTTTGCACTGCCACGCCAATGCCATTGGGAAGCATCGGCTCCTCCTGTGTCATTTATACGTGAGAAGAGTCCGTCAACCCAGGCAACGATTTCACCAAATTCATCAAAGCCTGGCAAACGAAGTGTGACAGACTCATTCTCACTTGATGCTGGCGGTGGTGCCAGATGACAGCAGTGACACTGATGTGACTATGCCACAGCAGAGCAGGTACATTCATTTAGTGACACATATGCCTGTCCCTATTTTTCAGCTCTCTCTGTCTCTGCCATCTCTCCAGATAACAAGCTATGGATGCCATTTCTTCCAGTCTGAGGGGTTTAAAAACAAAAAAACCAACCAAACAAAAAAAGACGTCCTCAGAAGTTCCTTTATTTCAGTGAATGGGGTGAAATCCCCCGAGCCCCACAGCCGTGTCTTTGCATGTTGCTGAAGCTGGAAAAGCTCTGACTGCAATTCCCTTGCTTTTCTGAGGAACTGTAGGCCCCTTGCAAGTCTGGATTAAATATTATTGCTCCGAGGTTGTGATTATCTGCTGTGCAAAGCTGGCTATATTGCAAATGATGAGTGGGAGGGGATGGAGATCACACCTCTCTTTTGGAGGAGATGAGAAAACGTAATTTTTCAAATGGGACCAATAAAATTAGAAAGTCTTCTATAGAGCCTGTTTCTTGAATACTGCTCGCAGCCTCTCTGAGCCTCATACCAAGACAATAACTGCTGAAATAACAGAATATGAATTTCTGATGTTCCAGTAAATAACCAAGGACAGGCTTAATTCTCACCTCTCTCGGAGAACCCACCAACAGCAAGCTGAGCAAGACTTTTTTATCCCATAAGATTAAGACATGTAGCAAGTTAAAAAAAAATAATTACAGAAAACCCATGCCATTACCTCAGGCCTGTGTCTCTGTTGAGAAACATGCAGAGCCCTGTTCCTTCAGCCACAAGCATCCTGCTCCCCATTCTTATCTTTATTCGTGAAATTAGGATCCCATTCTGTAAGACTGCTCGCTAAAGCAGCTTTACTGCTCTAATAGCTTGGCTTCTGTGAGTCCTTACGTCTGACTCCTGATGGCCTCTCTCCAGAAAAGCACTTAAGTATATCCCTCTATAGTCAAGGGAATGTCCTCTTTGTGACTTCACAGGAACTTCTCACACATCGGGATTCTCAAGTGCCCTGTTGAAGTGGGGCCTCCAACTTATCTGTCCAATTAAGAGCCTTGGACTACTTAATTATAAGCAAAACCAGGCACATATTTTATGCCATTTGTTGAAGAAATGTTGCATGTTCTGTGAAAACAATTGTCACCATTTTCTTCATATATATATATATATACACACATACATCAATTAATAAAACAATCCTCTTTTTCAGAAACCCCTGGCCCCGTGATGTCAAAGGTTTTGGTTTATCAGGATCAGATACACCGCGGCTTCACCCCTCTCTTGGTATTAGAGGGGGATGTTGAAGTCACAGGACCACCCTTCACAACCATCTTGGGTAATAAAATTGAAGCAAACACCTCAGACGGAACAAGAAGGACCATTTTCCCCTCTGTTAATTTACATTTTATCATAGATTTCAATTATGCTGGCCACTGAAGCACATAAAATTCACATGCTTCTTGCTGCTCTGTCTATAAACAAGCAGAGCCAAAGCTGCATGTTCCTGTGATCCCAACGGCCAAGTTTTTGCAGAACAATGTAAAATGTTCGGGCTTCCTTCGCACGCCCTGGCATTGAGTCACTTTGCTTTCTGTGCCAGACCGGATGGACTCCTCTCCTCTGCCTCTTCATTTTGCTACATGACCTGCGAGCAACCATCTGCCTTACAAAGCCACATTATGTTTAGCAGGGACAGAAATGACTCAGAGCACCAATCAGTGTTAAGACATTCCTGTTTGCCTGTTTTGAAGCAGATCTGAATGTACATTTCCCGAGGAATAACAGCCAACCCTCCGTCTCATCACACACCTCAAATAAAGGCCCAACTTCCTCCCAGACTTGAGATTTTTACTGTAATCCACCTCTAAGTTTCATTTTCACATTCTCCAGGCTTCTCTAACTGGAAAAGCCCAGAGAGGGTAGAAGCGCTGACATTTAGGTGACCAGAGTAGAGACAAGCTAACGGTACGTTAATTATGACAGACTATGAGCTTTGCCATGCTCGGAAAGAGCCCACTGTGAAGGCAAGAGCAAATTCCTTTTCCCTCTCGTTCGCTGAAGGCACAGCAACGCTGCACAGAGCAAACACCCACTCCCCAGCCACCGCCTGGCCCTGCAGTGAATTTTTTTTTTTCCTCCTCAAATCTGCAATCCAGCTTCTTGACAGTGGGCAACGAGTGTCTAAGTGCTCTCAGAGAACTCTCCTAGCAAGGGTCTTCCCTTAGACAGAAAGTTGGATGACAGTGTGATGCCTTTACCTGTCAGCATCCCTGACACCAACCACTTTTCTCATTGATCGAGCACTTAACCAGCAAGGCTTAACCAGGGGCCAGGCAGCTCTGATCTATTTACAGGGGGCATCGCAATAAATCTTAGTAAAAAGCACTCAACTTTAAGTTTCTCTGGAGCTGTGGAATAAGTTGGGTGCAATCTTTTATCCATCCAACCTATTAATGAGCCACAGTTAGAGCTGAGATGTTCTCTGGAGCAAGACTGCCAAACCAACGCAGCTTGAAGCTGCGCGGACACAAGGGCATCACGCAACATGCTACAGACAGCAGGCTCTTGCTGGGACACTGTGGTTATTCAAAAAACTCTGGGATAAAGGCTAAAATTAGGAAAGATAGACTGAAATTTGTTGCTCTTCCTCCACAGTCACAAAGAGCTCTCACTTGCACAAGGGAAGGAGCGGGTAGGTACAGCAGCCTTGGTGCTATTAAAGCTCAGCAACACATGAGTTTCTTTTAGACGTTTGTAAAGTGGTTCAAGGCTTAGGAGGAGGAAGGGGAAAGTGTATTTGATGGCTGGGGCAGAGATACCGGTGGGAAGCCACACGCCCTACTGCTGAGCAATTCCATCAGTACTGCCGCTGCAAAAAAATTGGTAGCGCAGCAGCAAGAATTAGCTGAGATTTCTGTCTGTAGCAAGTGAAAAGCTTTGCCCCAAGAAAAAGATTGGGCCCAGTGTAAAGGGAGAACTTATTTTGCAGAATTGCAGCTCTCAGCTCTTCTTCCATCCTCAATTGGTCTCCCTCTGTGCTGCTCTGAGCATATGCCTCTATGCTCAGCTATTATTAATTCTGTGAAGACGTTAGGAACCCATTCACATGGGAAATGGTGAAAGCACATCCACATCATCATCATCATCTAAATTCAGGAACATGAAGCGGGGGGGAACAAAACAAAACCAAACAAACAAAAACCAAAACACAAAAAACCCAAACAAAACCAAAGCAAAACCACAAAACACCAACAACCACAACAAAATGCATCCAAATAAGAGTGTTTGAAAAAATTCCAAGTCCTCACTGTAACCAGATTCACACATATCAAACCAAGAGCTAGCTTACTGCAAAGTTTGGATTTTGTATTTTCATTATCCAATAAAAGAAGAGAAAAAAATCCAGGCTGTGGAACCTCAGCACTAGGTAAGTGACAGCCTGGAATAGGTCACCTTCGTTCACAGGCCAGTTACCTTCTTTCTCCAAAGGGAAAGAAAGTCTTGACATCTTTTGAAGGACAGAGCATGCTGCAGATAACAACCTTCCTATTCATAGTAGAGAGCAGGCCAAGGCAGACGTGTGCCTTTGGTTGCCTGATGTTTTTCTGCATACTGAGGGAAATTAAGGGAATTAGACAGACAGGCTTCTTTTACGCATTTCATCTGCAGACAGCTAAAGGACTTTACTAATTCAGTCAAAAAGCACCATTCATACGTGCTAGTTTGTGCACTGAGTTTCGATCAAGTTATAACACGCTCCTTTCAAAAGTTAAGGTATTGCAGCAAACCAACAACAACAAAAAATTGTATCAGTTCCCAAACAACCTCTGTTTGATAGTTATCTTTGGACCACTGCAACTTGCTTATCCTAAATTCTGTTTTAATGGAAACAGCTAATAACTCCCCAGATACAGCTGACAAAGTGATGAGCAACACCTCCCTATACAAGAGTGACCAAGAATTTTGCTAAGCTGGGAGCATCAAGTCAGGGCTTTTAATACCAGCATTTGAGCAGTGTTAGAGGCCAAGGTCTTTCTCAAACATCAAAAAAAGTCAGGAGCTGCAGGATTCATGCCCTTCCTGCTCCTGTGTGGCAGACAGGCAGGTTGTATATTTTAAAAGCCAGACTCCCTTTTGTTCTTATATAATGAAATTTGTTTCTCTAGACAAGTTATTATTAAAATAAGTTCTCCATAGAATTTGAACAGGACTGGAGACAATTTCAGGAAAAGTACAGCATTCATGTTGGGTGTAGAAAGGGCACGGCATGTAAAGCAGCCATCTGCAGTTATCTCCTCACAAAATCTATAAACCGAGGGACTGTATTTCAGAAAAGAATTGTCTGAGAAAGGGTCACACCTCAGGAACTCAGTGGTGTTACTCATAAAGATCCAGTTGTGTTATTTTTTTTCCCCAGAGTGGATTTTGTACAGAAATCCTGTTGTTTTGCACAAGAAAAGGCACGTTTGTAAAAACATACAAAAATCTCCTAACAATACTCAAGTGTTTAGTCTTTGAAATAGTAAAAGTGGATAGATTCCTAGTTCCTGCTGGTCAGTTGTCCTCACTGTCCCAAAATTCAGCTCCTGGTTATGTCGGAACACTGCTGAGCCTGCTGCAAGGGCAGCCACGGGGACGGTGCTGGGGCCTTACTGTCCTCCCCAACACAGATAACCTGGCAGTCTCCAGATCTAGTGGAAAGCTCAGCAGTCATATGGGTTTCTCCTCTGAAAAAGCGCACTCAATAGAAATAACCTCTGGGAAATAATTGTGGAATTTATTTCATTGGAGTCACTTTAATGTTGGTATCAAAACAACGTGGTGGAGTAAAAAAAGCTACAATAAATTGAAAACAAAGCAGGTTTTGCCTTTGCAAAACCTCACCGTTTTCATCTTTCTTTGCCTTACTTCAGAGTAAAATAGAAGGTCAACATCTATGAATCTCTTCAAGGAAAGAAACTCTTTTCTCAGCCCTCTCTTAATGCCATCATGTTCCCAAAGCTACAGGTTAAATGAAGTTCAGCGATCTGTGTAATCAGAAGGTATAACTTACAAAACTCACTGCATCCTTAAATGCAGAGCCTGATTTCTCTCTGCCACCAAGACAAGTGCCATTTCACGTCTCTTCTTGCCCATAGAAATAGCTACGTTCTCTCAGCCGCACCAAAGCCGCAGCCTGTCCTCCTCCCAAACCTCACACAAAGGTGGAGGCATCGTCCCTTTGGGTCTGGAGAGGGGTGACTCCGAAACGCCCCTCACCAGCGCACACTAGCTTTGTCACCATAGCCCAAGTTTCCTGGCCTTGGCCCTAATAACCTGGACAAAACAACTACACAATCCACAGGGTCCAAAGCACCAAAGAGGCAAGACTTGAACATGATGCAACCTCCAGTCCAGAAAGTGCTGGCCTGCCAGAAGCATGGAGAGCACACACCAGTACACACACCTTACTTCTCCCACCACCTCTCAGCGCAGCGTCAGGTGTGGAAGAAAGGTGAAAAAAGAAAAAAAGGTGGGGAAAAGTGGTTATTTTGGGAAGCACAGCTTGCATTTTGCCTAGGGTCCTCCAGCAGCATGTGCTGTTCACAGGGAGCAGCTTTGCCAAGAGACAGTTGAGCGAGCTCCTAAACACTGCTTTTCATTTCTAAAGCAGCCCTCCCCAGTCGGGACAGCTGTACAGTTAAATTTCTACACGAACCATTCCCAAGTACATGCATACGATGCTGCCTTGTAGTTGAAGATGAGTAGCCACGTGTGATTCCCTACTGTCTCATAGAGGGGCAGAGGCTGGTGAGGGCAAAGAGAGCACTCAGCACATCTGATGTGGGCGAGGAACATGAGCTCAGCCTGCAAACGGCTCCCAGTTGCCCCACGGCTGGACCGCTTGAAACCTCAGTTGTGGAAGATGGTATCTTAAAACGCTTCCAAAAGGGAAGATCCCACTCGGTGCAGAAATCCAGCATACAGCATCTCTGAGTTCCATCCAGTCGTGAAAGACGGGTCCAACCAGCTTGTGCATTTCTGTCCTTGCAAATCTGCAGCTGGCAGAACCGGAGGCAAAAGCAGCCTTTCGGTTGTAAAATCAGATCTGCCTGCAACGCTATCAAGCATTACGGTTCCCAAGAAAAGGTGGAGGTGCAGTAACATCCCTTCTCTAAACATGAACAAATGCAGTATGTTGTTTTTCACACAGAAATGGCAAACTCAATACAGATCCATTAACTCCTGTTCTTTTAAACACCCTCAAGACCAAAACGAAGCCCTATCGTTCCTTTAAAGGACAAATGTACCATCTCCCCAAGCACTTGCTCCAAGTTGCAGTGAGCTGGCAACACACACCTTGCATGGGAATCCCCCCACTGGAGTGAGCTCTTGTCGTGGGTTCCGTTAGCAGCACACGAACAACACCCACAAATAATCCCCTTTAAGAGTACCAAGGTCACCAAAGCAAAGTTTCAAAAGAAACACAATGCCAGAATTATGACTGGCCACTCAAACCCAGTAGTTTTTAGTTACATTGGTGATTACATCCCAGCAAGGATGTGCCCCCACCTGCATCTTCTACC
The DNA here is from genome assembly GCF_036013445.1 of Caloenas nicobarica. Taxonomy (NCBI): domain Eukaryota; kingdom Metazoa; phylum Chordata; class Aves; order Columbiformes; family Columbidae; genus Caloenas; species Caloenas nicobarica. The sequence goes on from NC_088247.1 coordinate 116,174,060, forward strand.
CTGGTTTTTCCCCACACACATGCAGCAGGATCAGGCAACACCATCCAGCTCCTGCTGCTCCCTGTGTCCAGCCCACCGGGACAACCCATGTTTCCATCTTCTACACTCACCCTCAGCCTGGTTCCTCCTCCTCACCCAGGCAAGGGGAAAATAAATACCTCTTACAACCAGTTTACTACACAGACAAACTACGCTCACTTGCCCTTATCTTGCTCCCTGAGACAGGGAGGACATCTCCATAGAGCTCAGCTCAAGGCAGATTTTGGGCATGGAAAATGCCAGGTCAGACATGGAGAGCTATAACCAGCAGTGAAGTCCAGGGCAGAGGCAGGTAATCCCCACCTAAGTTAGGCAATATCGAGTTTAGTTATTTCTTGTATGACCTAAAAAACGTAGGAAGGAAATTTGCTTTTTTGACCAAACTTTGTCATTGTGCAGTTAGTTTGAGAGCACCAAATTGAATTTTAAAATGCTGTTATGAGACAACTTAAAAAAAAAAAAAATATTTGAGTAGATTTAGGCAGAGGCAGATTTTAATTTTCCCTGGGCCAGCTCGTTCACTCCTCAGAGTCAATGTAGATGAAAAGAATAATTTATAAGCTTTAATGAGGATATTGATTTGCAAGGTCCCTTCTACTCATGCGAGCGGGCAGGGAGGCGATGGGGAAAGGAGCCCTGCAGGCTGCAGCCAGAGCCTTGTTTAGAGGTTCTAAACCTTGGCAGGGCACAGAGAACCCGTGCTGGCACGGGGAAGGTGCACGATGCAGCCAGTCGGGCAGCGGTCTCGCCTCTCCCAGCAAGGATAGACATCAGTGTTTCCAAACAACTCGCTGCCTAATTTGTACTTATGCAAAAGAGCCGTCCCATAACACAAATCATCAAGCAATTAACATGCAACACTTCAGCGAGACTCTCCGTTGCTTGTTGTTGAACTATCTTCAATGCCATTAATGAGAGCTAATTAAATCAATCAAGTCACCACCGTACTCAAACATGACTGCAGTTACTGAACCTGTCTCAGATCAGGAGCGTTTTCTCAGGCACTGTAAATATCAAGATGCACATTTATCATGCTGTCCTTCCAGCATACATCTGTTCTCGCTGCTGCCTGTTTCATTTATCACATGTTGTCACCGTCCCTACCCCCAATACATCTATGTGTCGATTAATCCTTCCCTGTGAGGCTCAAGTGCATTGTACTGAAGAACTCTCTATCCTAATATTTATCCATGAGCTCTCCTTCTAGGGGAGCAGCAACTTTCAGCCACGTCCCCTAAATTACGTGACTGTGACCATAACCTCTCAGTTTCTGTGTTGTGAGTTATTAAAACCTCAAACCACCTCTGTGCACTCAGATATTTTTTAGGGGAAGTGATGGAGGTTTTCACTCCTTTCTCCCCTGTCCCAGGGCTTGGCAGGAGATTTGCAGAGCAGTTTGGCAAAACAAGCTTTTCTGAGAAGTGTTTCCAGCAAAACCCTTGAAGTGAGTAATTGCCATGGACCTCCAAAATGCTTTTTGTAATTGATCAGTATTCAAATAACAGATTTATCTCAACATTTGCAGTATTAGGGAAAGGCATTTCTGGTATACCACCAGCTCATGTGCCTACCGCTCTGTTACCATGAGCGTGCAGGGGAATTATAGTATTTTTCTAAGCAGGAGCTCATTACAACATTTGGTCTCTATTTATGTTTCCACTCTGTCTAACTCTCCTTTTTATTTACAAATCAGCTATATGAATGTGCTTTTATTTCAACAGTGGTTGTTTATTTTAGAGATAAGTCAGTTGGCAAATGGGAAAAAAACCATCCTAATGGAGAGCAGCACCAGCTCTAACACCATCTATATGTTTGTTTTTACTCAACAGTAGGCTTAAAATTAGTGGGTTTTTTTACTTCAAACATACCTGATGGTAGTTTTAATTTTAAAAATACTGATTCACAGGTCAGAGAGGAAACAGATAATAATGCAGCATTGATTTTCTGTGGGGCAAAGTCTCTGCATGTGTCCTGGGCAGAAGGACATGTGGGAAACAGGCAGGAGCCCATGCATAGCAATGGGGTCCCTGTGAAGAGCCACAAGAACCCAGAGGGAGTTGCAACTAAATCCTAGACCAAAACACCAAACAAAAGCAATTAGAAAAATAAGACCTCGTTAGAGCTAGCAGTAGCAAGTCACAAGCCAGAATTTAATGCTCTTTATTCCAAGCGTGTTTCAGCAAGGGGCGTAATCACCTAGATGAATTTACTGGTGTTTTTGTCCTAGCTCTGCAGCCACACAAGGAATAACAGGCACATAACGCTTGTGCCTTGATGTCTCTGAACTTGTTGGCCTGGGGAAAAAGCAGAGCAAGAAGATGAACGGGGGATCAGTTCTTATCCCTCTTGTGTAACAGGCTTTCACAGCCTCATCTGAAGACTGCTAAAGACACACTAGGAATAGTAATTTGGGTCATTGTTATTAACTATGAGAGTGGCATGTAAGCTCCCAGCAGATATTAATGCCGAGGGGTCCCTTTTCACCTACCATCCAGCTGTAGAAGGACCCAAGAAGTAAAATCAAGGCTTTCTGATGGCAGAAGAGATGACAGCATATCATTAGGCATCACTATATTCAAAGGAAGCAGCGTTTTCAGTCTCCGTGACCTCTCTGAGTACAAAGAACGAGAGTTTCTTTCCTTTCTTCCCCCAAACCAAATTTCTTCTACCACTGAGCAAGAGAGTTAAAAGTGCTGCAGAAGCAGAACACATACCTGCTTTAGCATTGCTACCCACAGAGCAGCAGCTAACTCGGCAATAAGAAAATGTTCAGGAGAGCTGATGGTGAAATAGAAAAATCTCAAATAAAAGCCAGAAAAAACAATATATTTGCAATATTTGGTTATTCTGGGTTTTGCATTTTGTTGACATCCTCCTCCCAATATCTGAAAGCTTTCTTCTTTTCTTTTTTTGCCAAATTTTCTATCATGAAAGTTAAAAGGGGAAAAAAAACCCTCACCCCTTGCAATGACGATCAGAGACATAGTGTCCAAAACCCATCACACATGGTGCTACATCTCACAGACAAACTTCAGTCTTGAACCCTCACCACGTGAGTGAGCAAATTGAGCTCTAATGCAAGTTCCCCCTAAATCTTTGTGTCCTATTGCAGCAATTTTAAGACCATGGCAGATTTGTTTATCAAATAAATACATTTGACTGCACAGGTCTCTCCAACTTCAGTGAGGATCAATGAAATTCTTTCCTTAGAGGAAAGATTCTGACAAAATTCCTGGTTTAATCCACCTAATATCATTTAGTTGAGTAAATTCATGTGACTAAAAGCATTCTGACAGTTAAAGGCATTTCATCAGGCATATATATATACATACATATATATATATATATAATTCTGGTGACAAAGTGATTTTTGTCAACAAAATACTGCCTGGCACACATACAGAAGTTTGTTTAGCAGCAAGTGAGTACACAGTAAAGGCAGGAATCAGATCCTGTAGATTACGCTGTTATAAAAAGACAAAAAGGAGAGAGAAATTATCTGTTTGGTGCCAGGCTGTGGGAGGCAGTTTATACGAAAGGAAAGGGAGTTTATAAGGCAACATCAGCTTCCTATGGGCCGTTAGCATAAATCAAATCATCGACAGAGAGCCACAGTCACGCTGCACGGGTGTTTCGTTTCCTACTCTGCTTTTGATCCTACAGTCAGTAGATCTGTTTAATGTGTTAATTGCAAACTCCTCTGGTCTTTATCCAACATTTCTTTTGTTTATTGGCATGTCTGGCATCAGAAACATGCAAATAAGGCGACCAAATTATTTTGCCTTTTGTGTATCATTGCGCCTTCGTCTGCTCTGCTTTGAAAAAGCACCAGCGGCTGAACCTCAGCCCCGAGTCTGCAAACCCACGGATGCTTTTAGCCCACAAGTAAAACCCCGCTCAGCTCCGTGCACGGTGTCCGACAGCTGTGGGAGAACGATGGCAGCCCCGGCCAGGCTGGACCCCCAGGGAAGGACAAACAGGCAGCTGCACGGTGCATGGGGCAGCAGCTCAGCCATCCTGGCTCGCGACTTTCCCAAGGCAGTGCTGTGCAGTTCAGGCTCCCATCCTGAAGCGCGGTCACTGAAAGGACTGAGTTACTCTTCTGATCAACTTTAACACGGTGCTTTGTTATGTCAGAGCCTAAATCACACTCTAAGACTGGAGAAGCCATTGATACCACTTCAGGGTACTCAAGTGACGCTGCTGTTGGGGAAAAGGGCTACACAGAGGTTGAGGGCTCTGAAGCATCTTTCCTCTGAGGAGAGACTGAGAGAGCTGGGGCTGCTCAGCCTGGAGAAGAGAAGCTGAGAGGGGATCTCATCAATGCTTATAAATATCTCCAGGGTGGGTGTCAAGAGGATGGGACCAGACTCTGTTCAGTGATGCCCAATGACAGGATGAGGGGCAACGGGCACAGACTGAAGCACAGGAGGTTCCATTTGAATATGAGGAGAAACTTCTTTACTTTGAGGTGTCAGAGCCCTGGACCAGGCTGCCCAGAGAGGCTGTGGAGTCTCCTCCTCTGGAGACATTCTAACCCACCTGGACATCTTCCTGTGCGATCTGCTCTGGAAGGTTTGTGCCATGGGCAGGTCAGAGAAAGCAGGGAGCTGAGTGCTGTATGAAGTAATTAACAAGTATAGGGAAAAGAAGAAAAAGCAGAGAGGGAGGATGCAGCTGCTCAGAGCTAAGGAAGCAGAGCTGCAAGGGACAACACACGCAGAAGCACAGAAAAGAGTTTCCTACAGTGAAAATGGAGCGCACGCAAATACAAACACACAGAAAGCAGGAGTGAAGTTAACGGCAGAGAACAGAGCTATTAAACATCATCTGTCCTCCAGAGATGCTGGCAGACAGAGGAAGGAGGAAATCTCAGAGCAGCTTTATTTATTTGGTGGAAGTACTTTTGACTTCCCAGCTGTACAAGAAGTCCAGCAGGAACCCCAAGCCGGGGAGAGGCCGTGCAGTGCACGCTGGTATTTACATACTCCAGTTAAAGCAAAGCAGCTTGTCCTGAGCCTGCAGGATGGTACGGAAATGTTTGTCTTTCCTGCTTCAAGAGGTCAACAGAACAGCTGGCAAAAGTCTTCCAGCATGCTGAGAAGCAAGAAAAACACTCTTTGGTAGGTCTCAAAACCTTATTTGTGACATGAAAGAACATCAAGGTTCCTACAGGAATTACGAGCCCAGTTTTGCTTGTCTCCTGCTGCCAAACAGCTTGCTGTGCCCCCCAAGCACTTGCCATTTTCTTCTATGCCTTACAGCACCATGCTGCAGTTTTTAGAGTCACAGACCCATCTCCTTCAGCAAACCCTCTAACTCCTGTGTTATGTTCTTCCCTGCTATAGTAATTTTGAAGCCTTTGAGCTGTACTCACAGTTAAGAGTTTGCAGGAGGAACTGAAAAGCTCTGATAGGAGAAACTTACCCAAAAAGCTGTGATTTTCACACTAGTGCACTCGGAGATGTACATCTGGCAGCAGGGTTTACATGCCCAGGTAATTATTGTCCAGAAGAGAAATTAAATTAGTCTCATCCTTCTCCCTCCATGGTAGCACTTGAGCTGAAGCACTAATAAAGAAAAATCTCATAAACTAGCCACTGGCCACCAGAGTAATTTATCTGCTATCGATCAACAGTATGATTTAATGGGGTGGAAAAGCAGGTACAGGAGGGACATTTTGTCCCTCTCTAGGGCAGGGAAGCCCCTGCTAAAGACTCACCTCATCCTTACAGGCTCTGCCGGCCCTATCCTGCTTCCACCACATCACCGTTGTAGGTCCCCAGCTTGGGCCCTGTGCCTGGATTTCACCCTTGGTGCCCTGGGGAGCTTGGCTGCCCCTCAACCACCAGCCCTGCTCATGAGAGACAAAAGTCCATGCGACTTGTGATAAGGCAAAATTGTTCAATTCTGTGCCCAGCTGCTGAACCTGCAAGTCTGCAGGTTTAATCTTAGTCTGCCACAAAACAGGAAGAGTTTTAACTTCCATCAGACAATTTTTGCACACTCTCTCAATCAAACATTTGCCTCGGGAAAAGGGTTTGCTCTTATTCTGCTTGCTGACATCTGGATTCTCTACACTAGTAAATGAAAGCTGAAGCCCCACCGCAAAACACCTTGGAAATTATTACTATTGTCATCAACAGGAAGTGCAAAACTAAAACCCAAGACCCCTCCCCTCCATCAGTTTTGCCATCCGCAAGCCCAGCTCTGCCTAAATCATGCAAAAGCCATAAAAAGGAGTCGCACGCACCAAACCATAAATCCCAGCTGTCCTGTCTCCCCAGCTTAACACCGAGAGATAAAGATGCCCCAGAGCGTATATGGCTGCCAGTGCTCCCTGTTTGCTGATCGTATACATGAATAAAAACACAATGATCTCATTTGAGTCCCTTAACCAACAAAAGCGAGTGCTAGGAGCTCCAGCTAGTCTAGCTAGACTGACTCAGAGTGATTTTTGATTGAAGTTGACTATTAGTGAATACAATTAAGAAGCCGTGTTTCAGCTTAAAGATGAATTGGCCATGCAGCGACAAATTGTGAATGCTTATTGCTGCCACGCTGAGCCAGGTAATCAGGGAATGAAGCTGTAATTGTGGCACCTCTTGTTTTGCTTCTGCTGGAGCGCAGAACGCGAGATTCAATTTAACAAACAATTTGCCACACGGCTCATCCCTGCTGGGTGGGAAAGCAAAGCTTGCTGGCAAGGCTTCCTCTGAGTTTTGCTCCTTTTTAAACCTGTTAAAAGCAAAACTGGCACTTGCTTTAACCTTTGCACCGAAGCAGAAAGGAAGAAGAGAAACTGAGGAGCACGGCTGATGCTGTTTTGAGAGTGTATCTCGGGCTTCATCCAGAGACGAGAAAAAAAAACCCTGCACAGTGGAAAGCACCATCATTCTTCTGATGTCTTTTGGGTCTTTGTGAACTTCTCCGGAGAAAGCAGAAGGCAGCCATGCCGGCACGCTGGAGCAGCAAACGTGGATCTGCGCAAGCGGGGATAGATTTATATATGCTGAGAATTGCTCTCCCTCCACAGGAGGTTCAAGCTGGAGACCTTGGGTGATCTTTAAGCCAAATGTCCTTTCCCTTCTCCAAAAGGAGGGAAGGATGAACTGAGGAAGAAACTGCGTATGGATTTAGCAGCTCCTCAGCAGCCTGCCTCCATCCTGCTGCAAGGGAAGGACTGCAGAGACACAAGGCAGGTCTTGAAACGCTGTTTTGCCTGCAGTGAGGAGACAAATGTGAGCTCCTTTGCTATAGTCCGCTTATTACAATGCCTTTGCATCCTCAGTTGTGTGTATGAAGCAAGTGCTCTGCGAGGGAAGTCATCTTGTTATGGTGAATCACTAGAAATATAGTGATTTTAATGCGCATTTTACTTTCAACAGTTCCACGTCTGTTCAGTGCTAAATTAGAAGCCACAAAAACCCCTCATATTTCAATTTTATATCAGCAAGACTAAGTCCTGGGAAGCGTTAAATGCACATACACACTCTGCATCCTGCTGCTGTTGATGCTTCCTAGGTCTTCTCTTGCTTTTTCCTGGTTAGCTGTTCCAAGGCTGAAGGGGCTGGCGTTTAAAGGACTCCAAAAATATGTTAGTTCCAGAGATTTCCTGGACCAGAATCACAGAGCAGAGCTTTCTTGGCTTCCTCTACCTCTGTTTGGGATCTGTCCTTGCCTCCGAGTTTCTAGTCCAGACACGGCTCGTACAATAAGGCCAAGTCCACAGACGCATTACAGCCAGCCCTTACACATCCTTCCTGCTTCACTGCCATCAGCGATTCATAATTGAAGCAAGTCACCTAAACTTATTTTAAACCTCAAATTGCAGGGATTTTATTCTGTTTCTTTAAGGCTAAACTTGTGTTTACATGTTTTTGCGATCTCAGAACCAACTTGCAAAAGGCTAAGCATGGGTCAACACCTGATATCCATTACAGGGTTATCATTCCAAGGTAAAATGATGCCTTTTTATCAACTCTTACTAAATAACTGCCATTTCACCATGAGGTTTAGTTTGTTGCTGTGTTGTCACAGGGCTGATGTAGATATCCTTCACTGGAGGGGCACAATACAATATGGAAAAAACTAAACTTGTTCTTAATTAGCTCTCTCACCTCTCACAGCTAGATAATCTTATTCTTTCAAGCAAAGAAGTTTTTTACATAGTTACACTTAAAGGAACAGAGAATGAACAGCAAAGCAGTGCTTGAACCGATCCCAGTGCATATCTCAAATGTAAAGCTTTGGGGCTGATGAAGTGAGAGTTTCAGATGTGCTGATTTCGGTGTGAAGGCTACACCACGAGTAGCTCCACAGCTCAAGCCCTGAGCACAACGGACACTGCAGGAGGAGTTGCTGGAGATATTTAGCAGCTGGACAAAGAAAGGAAAAGTAGGTGGTTGGTTTGTAATCCCTGCCTGCCCCAACAGCAGGACCTGCTCCCTGGCCGAAGCTTGGGAGCAGTGGGCTTAGGCCACCAAGAAGGAAGGGGACAGATGTGGCACCTCATAACGTCTCCTTCCAGCTGCTCCCGGCGTCTGACACAGGTGCAGATTACTAGAAGATGTATCCCAAAATGTACCTATCTTTGATGCCTCAAGTTAGCCAGAGATAGACACTGCAAATCTCTTTGCCTTCTAACACAAGCGGGTCATGTTAACTGCTCTGCTGTACAGCCGGGCAGGGAAATCAGGCAGAGAAAGGTCAAATGCCTCACCTTGCAAATACTTGCATGAATGCTTAATATCTCTCCTGCGAGCAGTCTCAGCAGCTTCAATACAGCTGCTGATATTAAATAAAGGAAAGATCTCTAACCTGCTGTCTGCCTCCAAGGGGACTTGGGGGCATGTGGGACAGAGATATCCCAGTCCCCCACGTGAGCCAACCCCCTCCTGCATCATAACTCCACCACCAAACCTGACAAAAACCACAATGTTTTTAGTGATACAAAGCCCCAACAGAGCTGAATTCCCTCTGGTTTTAACAAACAGAAGGTTACACTCACATTTCTTGGCAGACCACTACCATTACCTCAGGCACCAAACACAGCAGTTGATACTCTCTGATCCAGGAAACCATCAACTCCACTACCACAAAAGGAAAAATACTAAAAAAACCCACCCCAAAACAATCATGTAATAAAAAAACCTACCAAACTTACCCCCTTCAGGCTTGCTCCCTGCAACATGGGAAGGTCTCTAGGCTCTGAAGAGAAGATGCCAGAGAAAAACCTGCAAACACCCCAACCCACCACCTGAACCCACTTGAGTCTCCTAATGAGCCAGATCGGGCAGCTCTGAGTCCAATCCCAGCTCCAACTCCCTCAGCCTTGTCCAGCTGGTGGGTGATTTGGGAGCCCCTCCTCATCATCAGTGAGTGGGAGCAGACACTTGTGCAACCCCAAAAAGTAATACTCCAAATCAGCCAGGTTTCTCAAAACAGCAGGTGACCTCTCTAAGGATGTACCCACCTGTGCTAGCCCTGCAAGACACATGGAGTCATGGGAGGACTCCCAGAGCTGAGCCTCCAACAGGCTGTTGAGAACCAAAAAAAAAAAAAAAAAAAAAAAAAAGAGAAATTTTTGCCCTGGCTGGAGCTGCAGAAAAGCACTTTCTAAGTCAAACTGCTCAAATTCCTCGTGTCATAGAAACACAAACTCTGCTGAACTGTAATTTGCTGGTTTTATCTTCTTGGGACAGGGGACAAAGTCATACAGAAAATGCTATCTATTTGGAAACAAATACATATGTTACTGCACTAAATTAACTCAGCTAAGGAGATGGAAATGAGATCATTTAAAAGCAGAGAGCTCTCCCATATTGTTTCAGCAGAATCATCTTTTTTTACACAGCCAGGCAAGGGGCTCATTTTGGGGGAAAACAAACACATCTTTTACGATTATGGCCATTCAAAGCTGTTTCTTGCACTCTAAACTGTCTAACATGAAGGATCAATGGTGTCCTCAGATGATGATTTAATTAAAAACTCCTCCTTTCTTCAAGTTGAGATCTGTGAAACACTCTGAATAGCTGATGGATGATTTGCCATTTCCTTGCCTGCTTTCTTTTTAATTTTTTTTTTAATAATTTTAATTGCTGCCATTTGAGGATTATTGATTAACAGTAATTGCTCCTTTTTTCATGCATCTCCCTAGTTATCTCCAGCTATGTGGTCTATGCAAATGATGAAAGCAGATTGTTTCAGAACTGTAATGGTTTTCCTTGTCTGTTAACAAAAATACAAATAGCTTGATTATGTGTGGGTTTAACTCGTGTGCCTGGACCCTGCAAATTCTCTTTCCTTAAACAAAGCACACTAAAAGCAGCAAAAAACCTTTTTATAATCCAGTTTCTTACTAGAGAGAAACTAGAACAGGAAACTTCTGAGTGCAAAGAGAATTTCCCCTCTGCCTTCCAGGCTGAGTAAAAGGAGAAAAGTAACCACTCCTGCCTGTTTCTTTGCATTTCAGGTACATTTAAGAGTTCATACGTTCCAAAATACAGGGCCAAATATGCACAGGGAGCATCATCTGTCAGAGGCATGAAGCTGCTCTTTGCCGCGGGCTTAAGGTGGGTGCTTTAATTTTAGTCTGAGGATTATGATCTGAGACTACAGTATTATTGGGAGGCAGCAAACGATCCTGTTAGAGTTGGTCTGATAAGTCTAGTGTACTCAAGTGTATAGATAGTGTGATTAAACAAAAAAAAAAACCCACCCTGCATCATTAATCCCAAAGCGATTATTTTTAGAAGCTGGTCATCAGCTAAGTGGGAGTTCATTACCAGAATTTGTCTAGAAATGAGTTTTGGATAGTTGAGTGGCTGCCCGCAAGACTTAAATAACAAAAATTGTGGAATATAATAGTAGAAATGTAAGAACTAATTTCCTTTAATTTTTTTGCCCAGGAATGCCTGCGCCCTGACACTGACCTGTCGCCTGGTAGGGAAGCCACCACCACACTCTGCTCCGCTCTAGTTCCACCACTGCAACCAGGTACCATCGTGCCATGAGAAACACCTCTTGTCGACCATGTGAGCATCCCACAGCCCTAGGAAAATTGGAGACAAGAAGTTACGGCGGCTGGAGGCTGCAGAAGCTTACGCATCTGCACCCCGTGATGAGTTCACCAGCCCGGCAAACCTTTGCGTGGTATGACCAGGCAGGCAAGCTGCTTGTAAAGGATACTGCTGGAAATGTAAATTAAAGTGTGGGGGGCAGTGGGGAGACATGTGAAGGGAATCACGGATATCTGATCCGGTTTGAAAAGACAGTTTGGGTAGGCAGCTAATTGGGAGCCTAGGGAAACAGCTTCCCAGGCTGCACACAGCTCATGGAGAGAGGAGCTATAGGTTTTCTGCATGAAGAAGCTGACTGTCAAATTGAGTATCATATTGATGATAAACGCATTTCATCACCAAACAATATACATAAAAAAACATACAGCAGAGAAAAAGAAAAACAAAGTATGTGTCAAGCTTCCTGCACCTTTTTTCACTTTTCTGGGGAAAATTTTCTTCCAGTACCCAGGGAGAGAAAGCACAGGTGGGAATGCTTTCACTTAAATAAACACCAGTAGGCTGAAGCAAATCCTTTTCTTATGTTTTTCCAGTGAAAAAGAAATTAAATATTGAGACTTATTTAGTAAAAATGATGATCAGAACAATGTTTTTTGTTTTCTACCAATGTGATTTTTTTGTTGTTGTTGGATATACATGAAAACAATTCTTACACTTCTTCATTTTGAAGAAGAGGCATGTATTGCATATAAAAAGATGAAGGTTCATCATCAGTTTACTGAGGTGACCTTTGTTATTAGATTTCTGCTCGGCAGTGCACAGTGGACACTCTTCAGGCACATGCTGGGAACTTCAGCTGCCTTCACCCATGTTTTTTTCTTTAGTCCCACAAAACAAGACTGACATCAAACGAAGGGAAAAAAGATCGTGAAAGGAATGAAGAGGTTATTCTAGGTACAGAAAACAACCAAAAGAGTTGGACCACCCAGTCAATGAAAGTCATGCATATATTTAAGGACTGCAGGGACTTAAAGAACTAAGAGGGGAGAAATCCCACTTCTTTTGACAATAAAGCAACTTTTGGAAAGTTATAACAGAGCAAAATGTGGCATAGAAATAGAGGGACAAAGAGCAAGGTTGGAAGGAAGCAATAGAAGATTTTACAGGTGAACTCTTTCTTGAAGGCTTAACACAAATGTTATTCCTGTCCAATTGCAGGAAGTTTCTTGCAGTGCTTTGGCAAGTCCTCTTTTTTCTTGTTGTTATCGAAATATGTTTCAATTGATTTTTTTCATGTGAATCGAGGAGATTAGTAGTAGAATTTTCTTTTTTTTAAAAGCACCCTATTTTCATAAAACATTTCTATTAAACTCAAAATTTTGGTCTGAACCTTGCTGCTTTGGAGAGCAATGGAATTTTTACTTTTGGCTTCAGTCAGACCAGAGTTGGGCTGATGGTGAAGTGGATGGATGGTGTATTGTGGACATCTGTGTGTGGACAGCAGAGAAGATAAAATTCACTCCTGTGACAGCCATTAGGGACGTGGGGGAACTTTAGCCAGTCCCACAAGCAGGGATAGGAAAGGGCTTATTCACATTATCTCAGTGTTGCCAAATAAAAAGCCAGATTCAAACATAAGTAAGAAGAGTGGTACAGAGTACTTACACTGGAAAGCTGACTGTATTACACAGGCACCTATATTTGATCTATGAATTTAGATTTGATGTATGAATTTAGAATTTTCACACCCATCTGAGTGTGAAACCCATCCCTGCTGTAACACATTTAGGGCAAGGGCACGTATTTGACCATCTGACTAAGCAATCTGAAGGCACAGTCACTGCTAACTGAAGTAATATAATCAAACTTTGACTTGTTTCACCGACATCATGGGAAAAAACAAGCATGTTGTGCGAAGGAAGAGCAGGCAGACTGCAGCCACTAGATGGGATAACAGCCCAGAGGGCCTGCAGCCAGCCCCTGGCCAGCATCGCTTACAAGAGATGGGCAAGCAAAGCACCACACACATGTTCAACCTGCCACAACCTCAGCCAGGGAGCAGGTTTAGGAGACTACAACATCTCTTTAAACATTCATAAATGTTCTCTGTCATTGCTCAGTTCACATTCAAGTGTTTTTGTAAGCTGGCTACTGCACAGTTCCATAATTGAACTTGCCACGTTTGTGAACATCCCAACAGGGGTGTTTCAGAGCTCTTGCAGAAACTGTAATCCTATAGCAAAGGAAATGGGAAAAACTTTTGAAATCAAAGGGTCAGGCTTAATTTGCACAAGAAGGAATTTAACCTGGAGATTTTTGTGCTATGTTTTATGGAGTAAGAAAAGAAAAGTGATAGTTTAATATACTTTAATATTTACAACATATCTTTAACGGCATTGTTTATTAAAAACCGCATTACCAGTTCCATTTTGCTTGAGGCAAGGGGATCATTTACAGGATAGGCAGCTTGATTTGGATCTTAATGATAATGATATTCCACCTGTGTTCTATGAATTAACGCATCTAGGAGACAAACTCCAGAGCAAGGATGTAAGAGCAGGCACTTGGCCTTTGCAAGAGGGTTTCTTCCTACAGCTTGAAGCAGCTCAGAAAGGTCCCAAACAGAGCAGGAGGGAAGCCAACCTCTAAGTAGGAACATAGAGGTAAAATAAGGCTTAAGTATTAACACCATCAACCTCTCTCAGTTGGTGTATGTGTGCGGTTTTCCTCTTCCCGATTTTTGTATATGGAATCATCGCAACTCCATTGTTTCTCTTTGTACAAGTATGCCTCTTAAAAGAGGGTATGGATTTGGTTGTCCCAAACCCACTGGCAGACCAAATGATTATCATCACATCTAGTCTCTCCCAGGAACCAATACGACACTGCAAACCTTGCTTCTGTTGAGAGGTTGCCATAAATTAAAAAAAAATTAAAAAATCCATACGGGCAATTAAATTTCTAGTATGAAAAGGCTTTACACATAGGCTTGCACATGACTTTGCCAGGTAACAGAAAGCAATTTCTGCAGGTTAACAGCTTAGTAATAAGTTGGGTATTTATCTATGTAATATATGTTTGTAGATACATAGGATTCTGAAAACAGCAAAGGTGCTCATTTAGCAGGAGGAGGCTGAAAATCAAGAATCTGTAATCCTTAAGAAAATATAGGAGTGAAATATTAATGAATCCCAGGCAAATCCCAAACAAGAGGTACAATACCAAGACTAGCAGGCTTCTTCCACCCCAAATCCTCTTCCACAAAAGCCATTTGAGGGTTGCTTAACAAGTCAAGCTGGTGTGAATATATCACTCTCAAAACTAAATTAATGATGAAAAACATTTTTGGGCATCATAGTGTGGATTTCCTTTCCAATGAGAGCCTCACCTGCCTCCAAAACCATAATAGAAAAAGACTATGGATCAACATGGAAAAAATATTCTGGATGATCCAATTTACCTTTCAATATGCAAAAGAAAAAAAATTATTTTATAGCATTTTCAAAAGGATTTAGAATTACAAAACTAAATCAGAATCACTTTCATGTATGAAGTGATAGAAAGGAGAGATACCCTACTGATCCTGGATTGCCAGCGTTCTAGCTAGAAAACAACCATTCATTAACAATTTTCAGCCTAAAAAGCCACAATAAGCAAAAAAGTGTAACAGGAAGGAATCGTCCTAAGATTTCAGAAACTGCTACTGGCGCAGGCTGCTGTAATTTCTCACTTTTAACTATTATGCATTATAAAGGAGCTTGTCCTTTGGAAAGTATCAACTCTGTCTCTTACACTGTGACAAGTCGGGCTCTGCTAAAAATAGCAACCAGCAAGGAAAAGTGAAACATTTTTTTTTATGGTGTGATTTTTCACAAATAAGGCATCCCTGGAAATACATTTCATGTCACCCTTTAAGAAGTCCTTTGCTCCCCTAATTTCAGCTGAAAATCCACCTAGTCCTGCGTGCTGCCAGACTCTGTCAATGGGCTCCGTGTGCCCAGACTCACTTGGGTTTGTAATTAAAAGAAATGCCGCAGTTATTGCTGAGCAATGGACACAACCCAGCCTCTCCGTGCCTCCTTCAGGCACCTTCTCCTCAGGACCACTTCTGTCCCTCCTTCCACCTCATTTTCTTAAGAGAATGATTCAAGGTTCTCAGGATAAGAGCTCAGGATTTGTTTGGTTTTAGGAGATGTAACAGCAAAGTGTGGCAGCAAGACCCTTTGACAGGCTGAGATGAGACTTGTTGCAGGTCTCAGAGGAAATCAGCCTCTGACACGAGACCTGAGCCCTCGTTTTTTGGCGTCGCGCTTCCACCGTGACTGCATCTATTCTTCCTTGGGCACTGAAAGAGATGTCAGTCACACGGTTAAAGGACAGAGAGGAGCTGTGGGAATAAGAACCCTCTAGAGTGACACGGTTTCATGCTGTTTCTTTAATTTTTTGTCTGGCAAGTGAAATATATTTCACCAGAAGGTGGGAAAGGACTTGGAACAAAACTGATCTTGGCTGAGCAAACATTTGACAACGTTCTGTGGGAAACAACCATCTGTCTTGGGAGATATCAACTCCAGGAGATATTGATGGCACTAAAAATATCTGCCTTAGTCCACAGTCCCAAGGCATTCAGTTTTCAAGTGTGGAGAGCCTCACTTCTTCAGCAGTAAACCTTTTTATTTATTTTTATTTTTGGAGTGTTGACTTACCAGGTGTGAAGTGAAAAGCTCTGGTTTGTTCAAGATGTAACTGCACGTGTTTTAGCGCCTGGGCTGAGTGGAAACTATAGAAGAGCTGTAGAGAGATAATTAATATGGATTAAATGGAAAAAGGGCTTTGTGCTCTGCTTCGCAAGTACAGACTGTACACAGAGATGGATGTTTCTATCTCAGAAGAGCTTCATGGAGCAGTTTGGCAGGCTGGTTTCTTCTGAGATACATGAGAGGGAAAAAAAAAAGTAATCTTTGAAAGAAACTTTAAAAACGCATTGTGAATTCAAACCAGCTCTTTACTCCTCACTGACAAAGAGACTAATATATGTATTGAAACTGAGAAGCAGCCCGATCCCACGAATCATTAAGATTTAGAGGAATTCACCTTACATGTGTGGATAAAAATCAAGATAATCCCAAGTTTTTCTAGGGACATGTGAAGATGGGGCAGCCTAAATTCACTAATAGACGTTCTACATAAAAGTTGGCAGATCGATTTTCATACCTGGGATTTGCTGGTCTCCTGCTGTCCAGGCAGGTGCTTTTCCATGTGCCTGTGAAGTAAATAATAGCTATTCTCACCACAAACTGGAAGTCTTGCTACCAAGACATATTCCTCATTGGCAAAGGCAGTCTCTTGGCTTTCAGGGGTCTCTGTGGGATACTAGAGAATTACAGGTGAAAGCTTTGACCTGTTGTCCCACACCTGCTCCAGAATCTCTCGCTCTCTCCATCTGTGATGGTTGCAAGCTCCTCACCAGAGCTACTCCAACATGCACATCTTCTCACATACAGCTGCAGCTTAAGAAAGAATAAGATACTCATTCTACAGGAACAGGGATATTCATTAGCTTTTTTTTTTTATTAGCTTTTTTGGCCATTTTCCTGTGGTTTTCCCCTTTTGGGGAGGTTTTTTTTTTTTAGGTGTGTTTGAGTTGGGTTTATGGTTGTTGCCCAGGAGAGCCAACAACATGTGCCACACACTCGTACAGAGAACAACAACAAACGATGCTTCCTGCTGACAGCTCCCTGCCACCAGCAACTGTCCACCAGTAAACCCCAGAGCTGGATGCACTTTCTCCATGTTTAGTCTCTGCTAAAGAGGACTTTTCTGTGGCCAGCATAATAATCCCATGGGAACCCATGCTGCTTACCTTGCAGAGGAATTAATTTCCAGCATAGCCAAACGTCCTCCATCAAAAGTTAGGGATATGAGAAGGGGCAGGCTTACCAGAGCATGGCTTTTTGCATGATGAAGGCGGCTAAGATAAGCTAGATTGGCAATCATACTTGAATAATAATTAAAAAAAAAAATAATCAATGCTTGTTGAAGGCCCATGGCTGAGTGTCCCTCAAAAGGTGACTCAGATGATATAAGAGAGAGCAAGAAAGAACATTAAAACCAATGAGATGCTGCAATGATGGAGGAGAACGATGTACTAATTGCTTCAATCCAGATATACTGGATAAAGAGAACAGGGTGTCCTGGCAGTATAGGGCTTTTCACAGGACAGATTTTACAGAAAAGGAAAATGCTCACTTCTGGAAGAGTTGAGAAAAAAACCCAAAAAACCCCCCCCAAAACCCCACCCCACAACACACAAACAAACCCCCCAAAAACAAACAGCCCCCCCAAAGACCACCAAAACAAAACAACACACACACAAAACCTAAAAAAACCAACCAACAACAAAAACAACCAACAAAAAAACCCCACAATCAACCAAACATTAAAATGCTTTAGAAAACAGCAGCTTCATGGTCCTAGAACAGGGAATACTACATCTGTGGGGAGAAAGGGTTTAGGGTTTTTTTTACTGGCAACTGGAGCAGACCAGAGAGCTCTGGGGAACCATGGAGATATTGGATCACAGGCAGGAAAGAAGTGAAAGCACCTGAAAGAGAAGGACAAGCAGAAGGGATTTCTCCCTGCACATACAGTGAGAGAAGGAGTCAAAACAGGAGGCTGATAGGATGCATTCTTCTTTAATGATTTTTCTTTTTCTTTTTTTTTTTTTGTTGGGTTTGTTTGCATTACAGCTCTGAAATAGGATAAAGTACAGAGAAGGGCAATGCTGCATAATGTGGATGAGAAAAGAGAACTGTTCAGCTTTTTCATTTAAATGCATGAAAATCTCTGTGAGGTCTGTGTGGGGGGAGGGCACGATTTTTTTTTTTTTTAAATATGCTGAAGTAAATGATGATTCTGGTGAGAGAATAGGCTCAATCTGAAGGCTCATAAGCACTCCTGCAATTATGAACTGTGCTAATAGTCCCAGACTGTGCTTCTGGATGCTGAGTGGGGCACTGACTCAACAAATACGTCATCAAGACAGACTTTAACACCAGAAAGCTCTCTGCAGCTCTTCAGAAACGTACCACTGTGGTCAGAAACCTGGCTGCAGGGATGGGACGGACAGTACTGATGCCGTACAGACCTGCCTGTCCACAGGCAGCTCCCGAACCCTCTGAGGTGGGTGTCTGTAGGTGGTAACATGCCAAACTGCCTCTGTAAGAGTCACCGCACACATCCTGCTGATCCTCTCTGCCTCCTTCATCCCAGTCTTTCCCTGGCACCAGCACTGCTCCGCAAGGGAAGGATGCAGCCCTGCAACTTGGCCTCATGGGGACACAGGAGAGGAATGAAAAGCCAATAGATTCAGACCCAGACAGACCCGTTGAGGGGACAGGCACCCCATGGTGAAGGAACTTGCAGGTTTGGTGGTGGGAACAAAGAGCACATGGTTTGTTTCCTGCTTAGTGGTGACACAAAAATCTCAATCTGTCACACACCGCCGGGGATGGCTGCCACCCGCATTCTGGCTGCCTTCCTCCATGCTTCATTGAACAGGGGCCATCTGTGTGCTAAGGCAACCTTTGAGGGTGACAAACTGAAGAAAACATTTGAGACACACTGGACTTTTTGCCCAAGGCCAGAAGATATTAGTGGCACTTTACCAATAGCAAATCTTGTTGGCTTTGTATCATCTTTCCCAGATGTCCAAACCCAAACAGGTTGCCTTTTAGCATCTGAGGGAAGATCATCCTATTTCACAAAGCACAGACTGACCTGAAAACTAAGGAAATGAAAATCAGGCCATTATAAATAATAACCAATGACTCCAGATCAAGCCCTTTATCCTCAGACCTCCAAAACCCAAATTCAGATAAAGCAAATTAAGGAAAAGACCTGCATATGGTCACTCATAATACATACATTTCAGTTGTCCTGTGCAAGCCAAAGCATTTCTGTCACATCAAATACATTTTATCTGTGCACTATTTATTCAGTAACAATTTATTCATATATGGTTGTGGTGCACCCTGAAACACATAGCTTACTAATTAACTCATAGCCACCTGGAATGGTAATTAACACAACAAGATCTGGAGCAAACCCATAAGACATGGGATGTACATGCTTGAATCACTGAAAAATAGTCTGCCTCTATGGTTTTAACTCCTATAATGAGGGAAAAAAAAAAAAAAGCGTTTTCAGTTGAGTGCCAAGAGGCTGTCCAGTGCTAATGACAGGTCTGAAAAATCAGGCTCTGGTTGTGCAGGAAGGTGTGGTCTTGAGGTCCCTGGCCTTCAAGTCTGCTCAGTGGCAGCACAAAGATGTGCCTTTCAATATTGTGTTAAAAAGCTGGAACCAGAGCAAGCACTCAAAGTCTTTTATCCCTTGGAAGCATCGCTTCCCAGTGTTGTCCCTCAGACAAAGTTCTCCTGCCAACAGATCACAGACTGGGGCTTTTCTGATGGAGAACTACAGATCTGCATGGCACCACTGTACAGGAACCAAAGCAAAAGACAAATTAAATCTGGGCAAAAGACTTCATGCTCTGCGTGCGTGTGCAAGAGGGCAGCTAATTTGATACAAAGCCTTCCAATACTGAAGCTGCTGGGTTTAAGGCTCTTGGTATTTTAGTACTTACTGTCTTGCTTCTTCTGCTACCATGAAGAATTACAATGACTGGGCACCGCTCGCGCAACTCCATGCTGTGCATTTGCTGCTGATCACTGAATTTAATCCTTCTGGAAATGCAGAGGTGGGCTATGAAGGATGAACTGTTTCCTATCTCCGTTTAAGCTCCTTCATGCCTGCTAAAGGGCTTTGACTAAAATCAGTGACAATCTGCCCACTCCCATGCCTAATCGTCATAAATGTGTGAAAACAGAACCCAGCACAGTTAGTCATTATCCCTTCATTATGCCAATGTGCTTCTGATAGCATAATCATGATCAAAAGACACGTGATTCACCTGTTACCATTCTCTGTTGGCAAATTTAGCTTCTTTTTTCTGCTAATAAAGACTTTTTTTTTTTAAAGAAACAATAAAAACAACCTTTAGAAGCTTGCACTTGTCCACATGGCAGTCAGTGACAAAATGTCCCTTGACCTGAAGAATCAGACTCTGCAGTAGCAAATAGCAACAGAAATAACAGGCACATAAAAAGCATCTACAGCTGAGTTTGAAAGATAATTTGATGCCCAGCACCAAAGAGTCTGCACATCATCTAGGGACAATTTTGATCACCATTAGTTAACCAGCAATTTCCTTTCTCATTGGCTTTTAACCATTTATTGTTTATAGTGCAGTCTAGGAAGCTCTGCAATAGACACTAAAGCATTTAGGAGAGGGAGCAGGAGTCACTCCAAGGGAGTCAGTTAAAGCTCAGCATGTGTTCTTCAGCTGGAAATCATAAGGCATCTCTGGGAACATTTAGCTGACCCCTGAGATGGAAGACAAGAAACATGAGGGCACCTTTCCTACTCCTACAGAGGAGGCTGCCAACGTCATCCTCAATCTGTGCATTACGTGCAATGTAAATCAACATATTCTTGCTAATCTTATGGTTAAGTTTGATCCCAAATTCTACCTGTGCCTGCATACCCTGTGTATTCACTCCTGTCTCTCCTCCCTGTCTTTAAGGATTCCCTGCCCTTGGCAATCTCTTCCTCCTTTCACTACCTATCCAAAAATGTCCACATTCTTCCTCGTAACTGTGCTGATACAGTCTTCTGTCCCATCATCTCCAGCTATCCAGTCATTATGTGTTTTTTGAGAAATAAACATGTTATGATCCTGATAAAATAATTGCTTTGAATATTGCACAGAGAATTTAAGAAGGTTGGATCTCCAAGTTTTAGAAACCAGGGAACTGTTTTACCTAGTACATTGCCTTTCTGCAGAACTGATCAGAAAATGTTGTTCTGAACTAATAATTCCAGAACTAGTGAGTACTGGCAGCTGGGTCTGAGATTTTGAAACGGATGAAAGACACTTGTAATTTGTGTCCAATTTATTCAGTAAGGCAGCACTGGATCTAGGAATGAGCCCAGATTATTATTTTTATTATAATGTGTGTGTTATGCCATTTCCCAGGACAGCAATGCCAGTGGCTGACTGTCACGTTGAAGGGACCGAGCTATGAGTTCTGTACAAGAGCACAATGATGTTGGAGGTGGACGTGAGAGCAGCCATGCCCTCATTTGCCAGTGGCTGGAGGACTGGCCACCTCTCACACAGAGCAAAGATGAATAGCCACAGTGGTTTAACATCGACTGTATTAAAGATCCTCATTCCTCTGGCAAATTGAGTTGACTTGCAGGACGATTAAACTATTTGTGACACCATCCAGTCTGTTCGGTGCTGTTAAATTCCAATACAAAATGAGTCTCATTTGAAACAGCAGCACTGGTAATAGATAGCCCGGTCCTTGTAATGAGATCCTTTCGTCTCATTTGATGAGTTAACAGTGAGCAATCACAATAGTTAGCAATGCAGATAAAACATAACTACCAGCATCAGAGCTAGCGGAACGGGATGGGGCCTGCACACAGCTGAAACGTCAGGCTCCTTCAAAGCTGAAATCAACCCCTTCCTGCACAAGGACCAGCAGTTCCAAAATAGCATCAATTTTGCCACCTCTCAGGCAGAAAAATCTCCCTTTAGACAACCACAAACCTCCGCGAGTGTGAATCCAAGCCCCAAGCTCTCACACAGCAGTTTCTAGAAGTAACCTTTCTGTTCGCCCTGTGCTGTAGCAAGGGCACGTGCTGCTGTGTGCTGAGGGGCAGTCCCTGACTTGTGGCTGGGCTCCAGCAAGCTGCAAATTTGCCTGCTGCAATCTGGCAATGAGCACGCCTGCTCTTGGTTTTCAGGAAAGTTCAGCTCTGCTTCTCTCCCACAAAAAAATCCCAGTATGGTCAGCAGTTCCTCCAGATTAGTTTGAGAAAGCTGAACAATGTCCACCCACACATATAAGGACCTCTATAAATATTTCTGCATGCCGCTCCAAGTGCTACATGTTTCTTCCATCTTGCCTTTTCTCACTGAAATTCAGAAGAATGCATCTTTCTTATAAACAAACAAACAAATATAAAACCAATCTCATACAGGGAAACCTTACCAAAACTGGGCATGCCACTGCAGATGCATTTTTCCCAGAGGAGAGGATGTGAAAGCAAACAAAACATGGCAGATGTTAGTCGTGGTGTTTAATGTGCTGCTGGAAGGTGCTCAGATCCTGTAGTGATGAGAGCTCAGAAGTCTATAGTGCAGAAGCCAAACACTTCAAGATGAGATTTTCATGTTGCTCTGTTTTGAAATACTTCAAGATGATGTGGCACAGAAATAATTTAGGCAAGAAGAGATTTTCCTAAGCAAGACAGAATAATAAAACTTTACACTTTGATATACAGCTGAAATTACACTATTTGAAAAGGCAATATCTCACCTGAAACACTATCAAAATCATTTGATTTTTCCATCAAAATGTGGAGAAGATTAAGAACACTACAGCAAAATTTCTTCAGATTGAAATACAGGCTGCCTTGCACATACAGAGCTTTGGAAATCACAACTTGTCTTCATCCTTCCTAATCACTTTGAATTAACCAGCTACCTACCTCAGCTTGTTTTTAAACTGCAGTGAGAGACACGGTTAAATTCTCAGATGTATTAAAAAATATCCTAAGTGACTGAAAATGAAAAAAAAAAAAAACCTCACCGTTTGTGCATGTTGCTTTATATCATCATTTGACTTCAGGATGTTGGAGTTTGCTTTATCAGGATTTGACACTATCTACTTGACTAAGCAGTAGCTCAAACACACACAAAAAACGTAATAAACCCACCGAAAATGTCATGCCTGTGAGCTTCAAAGCAGCACAAGGCTTGACTAATTTAACACCTTTTTTACTCTTAAAGGAGCTGCTTACCCTTTGATTCATCTTCTGTTCACCCAGGATCATCCTGTCACTATTGCTCAGAGCTGTAGTGCATTTCTCTCTGTGCAGTAAAAGAAAAAAAAAAAAAGTTACAGAGATAATAAAAAATTTCATGGCCTCTGCTTAAGGCTTCAGTGTTACCTCGTGGTCTTTGTAGAAGAGCTCATTAAAAATGCATTATGCTAGTTGGAGAGCAACAACCTGCCCGCACAGAAAAGGTTTGCCCCAAAGGTGTGGGGCAGTTAAATGAGAGAAAAATTCTCTCCTAGGGAAAGCAGTGACAGAAACTGCTTTATGCTTCTTGACTCCTGGCTTTGATTCAAGCACAATGTCACAACCGATGTACATCTGATTGCTCTTCCCAGCCAGGGCTGTTATGTCCCCAGGGAGACAAATCGCACCCGGGGAGGTGGGCAGGGGTTGGCTGGTGCCTCTTGCACCGTGCCCTGATGGTAAATAAAGAGACCAACAACCTGCCCGGTGAACGTGGAGCCATTTCTAACCTGTGACGGGGGTATCTTGAAACCATGCCAGGGACAGTGGGTGACACGATCCCAGTGGGTGTCCCCAGGGCTTGCCAAGAACTTTCCTGCGATAAGCCCCATCTTCTGTGAACTAATGATGTGAGCTAAGGAGAGAGCCCACACTGGCCTCAAGTCCCATTCCTGTTGTAGCAACATACCCCACACCAAAGTGTAACTCCAGAATATACACAATTCACTGCCATCAGCTGCTAATGCTAAAAAAACCCAAAAAACCCAACCCGACAACATAATGAAACAAATTGCCAAAGCCATGGATGCTGTTTAGATACAGTAAGCCTTTTAAAATTTGCTCATTATACATCTTCTCTTACTGGAACCTTTAATGTTCCCGATTTTCTCTGGAAGCAGGGTGGCAAGAAAACTTGCCCTTTTTTCCTTTTTCTTTCTTTTACTGAAGGAAGAGTGGCTTCTCTCCAAGTCATACATTGCACAAGATATTTTGGAAATCAGCAAGCAGAAGTTGCAGTAGCATCCAGGTTCCTTCTTCATGTTGAATTTAGGATTATAGAGACCCAGGTATAATTTCACACACACAAAAAAGGGAATAGAAATAAGGAGTCTAAATTAGCATGCAAAGTGGAAGCTCTATTTTTTCATGGGCAAATATTAATTCTACAGAAAAGAAGCAGATGTAGTACTATTAATAAAACAGTTTCTCCTTTTAACCAAAGACATTATTAAAACAGGAAGCTATTTGAAAAATTCCTCACCAAATATACCTGACAAAATATCCAAGTCTTCCTTCTTTCCTTGCCTTTTTTTTTTTTTCCTTTTCTGCCCTTTAAGGGAATTATTTCTTTTTCTATTCTTTTGTTGTCATGTCTGTGAGGATTATTTGTGTTGGTTTTTTTCCAAGATATTTCAGGTAGCCTGGAAGCACGTGTATTGTAAATCAAATTAAGATCCAGGCAGGCAACATGAAGGGCTCAAGAAACTTACTGCAAATCGGTGAAGAAGTGGGAGAGAAGCTGGAGTCAGAGCTGGTGCCTGGGGGCAGCTCTGTGGGTGCAGGGCAGGGCCTTTACTTGTCCCCTAAATTGCATGGGGTCAGGTTTGTCACCCCTCACACCACGAGTGGCTCTATCCACCCGCCCCATCACCCATCCAGAGCCTCTGTGCTTGGCCTGGCTGCTAAATGGAAAAATAAGGAATAAAACCAGCAAAACAGGGAGTGAGTAGTGCAATAATGCAGAGGAGGGGGCTGCAGGAATCTCGTCCCATCTGTGATTCTTGCGAATGGCTGCGCCCTGCTCTGGGAAGGAAATTGCAGGTATTTCATGGGAAAAATAATCTTTTTTTGGAGGAAACAGCAGCATATATCCCTATGCCAATTCAGTGCGAACAGCTCCTTAACATGGGAGATGTTAAAATAAGGTTTTTGTCTCCGTTTTCTCCTTTCAACATCAAATGTGGTTTAAGTTATAAGAATACCCAAGGACACGTATGTCTGCGGGCATGTGAAAGTATACACATCAACTTATCAGTCTGCAATGCCCAAATGCAGCCAACAGACTGAGCTGCTTGGGCGAGCTGAAGAGAATTAACACATCGGGAGCAAAATGAGGCGAAAAAGCTTTTTTTTTTTGCTCCTGTCCATGCTGCCTTCCTGAGTACCCGGAGAGGGGGAACACACTAAAGAGACTGTATTGTACCAAGTGTCATACGGCATCATTAAATTTCAGATGTGCCAGTAGATAATTCAGATAAAGACCAACAGGCACAAGGACACACAGAAGTGTTATCAGCCACAACTCCAAGGATGACAGGTTGTTACCACAATTTCCTAAGAGGCTGCAGCTGTGAACTCCCTTTTCTTTTATTTTTCACCCTCCCACTCAGCAACCTTCAGAAACTGGAGTTTAAGTCTCTTTTAAGTTGATGTGCTACAAAGGAACCAAAAGAAAGCCGCAGGGGAAAGATACTGGCTTTAGCTATTTGAGCCAGCTTTTTACATTGCTATTCTTTGCCCAATTCTGAGAAAAATAAATCCCTTTATCCTCCGATTCCCTACCTAATCAAAACTAGGCTATTTTATCCAAATAGCCAAGCCACATTGCTTAATGCCTGCATTGATTTCAGCCCCTGGAGAGTCAGCTCTGAAACATTTTCCTTGAAGGACTAGTCAGAAAGGAGAGTAATTTCTGCTGCTGCTGACACAAAGCTCTACCTTAAGTCACAAAATTATTACTCTTCCCATCAAGAAAACAAACAGTGCGGCGGCATGAGGAGGGACTATGGGAATGCGGGCACCGAGGGGTGCAGGCAGCAGCCCCACTCTGCCCTGAGCAGCCTAGGGCCAAAAAAGGTGGTGGATGCCCCATCCCTGGAGACATCCCAGGCCAGGCTGGACGGGGCTCTGAGCAACCTGAGCTGGTGCAGATGTCCCTGCTCATGGCAGGGGTGGCACTGGATGAGCTTTGAAGGTCCCTTCCAACCCAAACTGTTCTATGACTCTATGATACAGCAGATCATATGCAAATACAAGGCATCTTTGACCCTCCACCCCAGGTCTGGCAGGACTCCCCTGTCCTGGGGAAGCAGTGGCTGCAGCCACCGCTGCAAAGCCAGGGGATCCGACCCTGACCCCAACCCTACCCTTAACCCAGCCTGGTTTTGGAATACAAATGAAGAGCACTTTCTGTAGGCATCCTGTCAGTGGAAAACACAATCCCTTTGGCTCCCCAGATCATGCAGATGAAACCCAGCCATCATTACATAGCTGGGTCCCTAGCAGCAGCCGAGACAAAAAGAACGGATTTCAAAATAGTTTCAACTACAAGATGAAGCTGTTCAATTCAGTCAAAAATTGATTTGGAGGATTCACTGTGCAAATGAAATATTGTGCCTGGGTTTTGTTGCTTTGCTTTCTAATACCTTTTTAAAATATATATTTCTGACTTTGCCTCACATGCTCCTCTGTCTTGCCATTGACCAAAAGAAAAACATATGCTGCGGAAGTGTTATTCAGCCTTCGGCCCAACACTAACTCTGGAACTACTCTTAATCTCATTCCTGCAATTTCAAATACTCATAACATCAAATATCGGCAGATCTACTGTATCAGCACAGGTCCTGCTAAAGCCAACATACACTTAAAAGAACAAGTCCTAATCCAGAGCACCGGTGTCCATGAATTCCAGGCTAAGGTCAGGGCAATACCTCCTCTCCCAAGCCCTACTTTCAATACCTGTAAAATGAAATGTATCGCTGCCAATGCCCCATGCAGGGAATAAGGCTCTCCACAAAAAAGGGCTTACCTGCTTCTACTTTCATCTCTGTCTTCACTTAAATCCTACCCTGACAAATCCTACCCTTCAGTACATCAAGGGTAACCGCAATGTGCTCACAGTGACAAGCTAACTCCTTCTCAACACAGCCTTACGCCAACTTATCTTTATGTGCTGACAACAAATGAAGCAGAAATAATGGATTTTTTTTCTTTTCTTTTTTTTTTTTTTTTGCAGCAGAGCATCCCAGACGACCTTCCGCAAGGTCTGTTGCCCATGCTGCCCAAGGAGATGCCATTGCATTGCTATTCCCTGTTGCTGTTACTCATGCTTTAGTAAAAGCAGACAGGACCCTGAGGTTTTCTCTAAACAGAGATGCAGAGATGAATTTACTGCTTCAAGAAACAGAACTGGTGGTGCAGAAAGCCACCAATTACTGGATTATTATTTGCTTTGAAGCTATGCTGGCCAAGCATTCCATGAAGGTATTGAAGGCATTGATACTTTGGCTTTTCCCTTTTGTTCTTTCGAGTGGATTTTTTTTTGGTTGTTGGTGGGGGTTTTTGTTTATTTGTGGGGTTTTTTTGTCTTTTTTGTTTGTTTGTTTATAAAAAGGTCATATGGTCCTGTCTCCTGCTTTCTCATCTGGAATTTTATTTAAAAGAAGCATCTCTTTTTTTTTTTTTTTATTGCCATTAGTTAACCCCAAAGGAGTGAGAAGATTCTGATAATATTATGAAAAACTTTGTCAAGTTGCAACATGGACAATTGCTCAAATTTTAAGCAAAATGCATCAGGCCTGTTTCGACAGTCATTTTTATGAGCTAGGTTTGCTTCCAGTTTCAGATGATTACCAGTATTTCTAGGGCTTGATCCAGAGCTCTGAGCGTCACAGTAGCTGTTACCAAGCCCACAAGCTTTGGGATTTGGCATGCTTTTCCCCAAAAGACCATTGCAAATCCACGCACACAGCCGCTAACCTGCCCCAGGTGCTGCAGCTGCAGACAGCCTAGGAACAGCTCCAGAGCTTGCCAGGAAAAAGAGATAAGCACATTGAGGGGTACCTGCAATGATGGGGAAACCTCAGCTGATCTCAAAGGGAGCGTGATCAAACCTGAGGGTAGTTGTGTGAAGTGATAGGCGATTTCTTGCATCTTCTTCATTTCTAGAACAGCCCTGCCCACCCTTTATCATTTACAAAGTGGATATTAAATTGTAAGACTGGAAAAATATTCAGTGTTCTCCACCTGCCTCACTGAAATTACACAGAAATGGCAGAACTGCCCACTGCTGAAGCCTGCATAGCGGCTCCTGCCAGAACAGTTGAACACCTGCGAGAGCAAGGTCTGTTTTCTCAGAGCGAGTAAATGTCTCCAATATATCGTTCAAGAACCAGGCTAACTCCGAGTCAGCACAATGCAATCTGCTGGTGAAGGCGGCGGTTGCTCTCAGCCCACCCCTGTGCACCGAGACATCAGCAAGTGTCAACCTTTGTGACTTTTTCACAGAAACATCGCTTTTGTGGCAAGACAAAAGATGAGGGGTTCCTTGCCTTCCTCTGGACACACTCAGCTTGAGAAGGAAATAGAGTCACTGATTGCAAATTCTGTGGACGGCCCAGGCAAACATCCAGCAGCCTTTCGGTCTGGATCAGCTTCCTTTGCAGGAAACACAGATCCACTCTCACCTTCCGTTGTTTTTGGCAGTGCTAACAACATCTTTGTCAAACACTGGGCTAAAAATATCCTTCAACATCTACCCACCTGCATATGTATTCTTTTCTTTTTCAAGATTTTTTTTTAAGTGCATACATAGACAAAAGAAAGCAAAAATAACAGGGGAAACAAAAGCATTACTGAATATGATTACAAAAGGAATCTTAGTTAATGAGCTTGTAGCATACCTTATTTTCTGTTTGGCATCTTATTATACAGCAGAACCTTCTTGCTCTAAAACACCAACAATTTCCAAAGTTCATGTTTTTCCTTCATCACCCCTTATCTGAACAAAGCAACTGTACAACACGCACCCATTCTGCCTGTGGGTTCACAGGGCAGAATCAAATTGGTGTGCGCTGCATTTCTCCACAAAAAATTACTAAATGACAGCTGTTGAAACAGAATGGTGAGCCATGAAATCCTCATCCCCTAGAGTATTTCTCACAGGCCTCTGTGGGCTGTAGCTCGGCCCCATGCTGCTCTGTATCTCTATCCATGATTTCGTGGGAAAAAGGAACACATCAACATAACAGCAAGTGATGTGTCACACATGACGTATGACACACATACACACAGTGACACGGAAATTAGTAGGACAACAAATAACAACGAAGCCCAGTCAAGTAAATCCAGTGAAAGGCAGCTGCTAGTGGAGATATGTCTTAAGTTGCCACATTGAATTCATAGTTAAAGGGAGCTACTCTGGATTTCCAGACAGGTATAAAAGCTGCAAAGAGATCCTTCTGCTTCTCCTGTCTGCTGGCTCTTCCCATCGAACATGGGGCTGCTGAAAAGGTCCAGAGACTCAGCTCTCCACTGCTGCTGCTGTGCTTACCTTCTATCCCATGGCCTGGAGGCATCAAACCCAAGTGCAAACTACAGAGCATCCAGCTGGGAGAATGGGATCAAGTGAGGAAGGTGGTGGGTGGTAGATAAAAGAGAAGAAAGCCTGGGAAGAGAGGAGAGACTTTTCATAGCTCTATGAGCACTCAGAGGAATGCCTAAAGATACTATATCAAATGGTGCTATGAGATATGGGGTTTGTTTAGCAGCATTCATAAACAAAAAGCAGAATTTTGTCCATCATACTCTTAAAATTTTTTCTATTGTTGAAGAAATATGAGCAAGTTACTTCTGACTGATGTGTCTGTTTAAAGGCTGTATCCAACCATTACAGCACACAGCTTATTCCACGAAATCTTCCATATAACCCTCCCGGTCTGCCACAGACTATCCAACATGGAAAAAAAAAAAAAAAGAAAAAAAAAAGAAAAAAAATCAAACTCTGTCAACCTTAATGAACTGACAAGCACATCCTCACTTAAGTTGCCTGAAATGTTAATTTTCTCTTCCTCCTGGCTGTTGTTTCTCACTGTAGAATAAACAACAGCTCAGCCTCTTAAAAAAACCCCAGATGTATTTCTGAAAATGTTGTTATAAACTTTAATGGTTAAAGTAGGAAAGAATTTAATAAACCGAAGTTTCACAGTCTTGTTACCTTATTACAGTTATGCCTCAGCACCACACAGTCACTAAAGTATTTATCATCGCTACATAATTTTCAGGCTACTTCTCCCGATTTGATAGATGACACAAGAGAAAACTGAATAGCTTATGTAGCTGCATAAATCGCTGTACAGCTAATGTTCCTCAGAAAGTCTGCCACTGAGTCAGAAATCAAATACCATCCCTGCCAAGTCCCATTTTCTCCCAGTCTGATGTGTGGAGGGGAGACACTTGCAGAAGGAGGGCAGGGGTTGCAGCAGATGTGCCTCAAACTCACCACTTTTGGGTAAGCAGAGGATGTCGATAGACAGTGGTACTGGGGAGGCCATGTGCATTCAACAGTGCCCAACAACAATATAAAAGCAGAGTAGCAAAGAGAATATCAGCCACATACTTTTATATATATACACACACAAACGTACATATGCAGACTTTCTCCGTATCTAGATTTTCATATTTAACGTGAAGCCACAAGAATAAAACATCTTCATGGGTCACCTTCTGTGGGCAGCTTCTCTATAAATGGAAAAGTTCTAATTCTTTATAATCAAGCCTGTGAAATCACCGCCAGTGTTAAAATGAGATCGAAAATTTCCCTACAGTCTTGGTCATCATCTAGCAGATGTAAATCAAAAGCATGTTCACAGGGATCAGGGAGAAGGTATGTCCATCTGCCTGCTCACAGACATTTATACTCTTTCCCTTACAACTTTTTTTCTGAGAACACCAAACGGCTACAAATAAATGACCAACTTACGACCCATTTCTGGGATCAGAAATGCAAGGTTCAGACTTTTCATAATTGCAAAAGAGAGCATGCACACAAGCAAGACAGAGTGTGCATATGTCCAAAGAAAATATAAAAAACACACAGACTTACAGACTTAACATGACTGTAACCTGCAACCATATTTACTTCATATAACTTCCAATTTTGTTCATCCAATTGCTTGACTTAATCAGGGGAATAAGGGCTGTTTTACAGAAGAAGGAACACAGTTGTAAACATCCAGGATGCCCTGAATGGTACGTCCACAGCTGCTGAGAGGGAGGTAGGGAGAGCACCCGAGTCCTGGGAACTCTTCCAGTGTGGCTTAGAGATGTCCTCTTGTGTGGCATCGCAGAGGACTGAGCCTCCACTCCCAAACTGGCCTGGGGTTCACCTCCTTGCCTCCGGTATTACAGAGAGCACCATTCCCTCGAGAGCTCTGCGCTGCACAGCACGAGATCCTTTTTGGGCTTACCAAGGGCCAGTATCAACAAAACCTAGTTTGGCCAATTTAAGATTTTTTTTTCCCCTCTCATTCTCCAGTCGTGGTTTGAGCTTTCCACTCCATTTTCCAGGTATGTTCCTCTCCAGCTATTTGAGCTTTGCAGCTACAAGGGCAAAACTTCTGAAACGCTTCCCTGCACGTCTTTCCACTGGTCTTAAATGCTAACGTATTATACAACCCTGCCCTGTGCTGAGGGACCCTTTACAATATTTAAAGGCTGTCAGTCAGATGTGAACCTTTCCATTGATTTACCATTCACTTCTCATCCTCTCCTGGATGCATTAGGTAGCTGCAACCTGTGACTGGTATTGAAGAATAACAATTCCATTTGTTTGAATCTGACTTAGCGCTGCTCACTTTTGCAGCCCATATAATTCTCCTTACTGTGGTTTGTGTGACATTAATGACAACATAAATAATTCAGCATGGTTTTCACCCAAATGTAGCCCAGTCAGACACTAATATACAATCTTCGCTAGCTTATTTAACGAAACAAGCTACTGAATTGTACTTTTAAAGGTTGAAACTCTCACTTTAATGGAATTTGGTAGCAAAACTCCCCTGAGAGTTTTGGTAACTAACGGGGACAACCTCCCACTCCTGTCCCTGCCACGCCACCTTCTCATTTAGCCCTTGCATTTACACTCTGCACCAACCCAGCAGTTCTGTGCCTTCCTACCTTGCACATCTAAAAAACAGGCTTGCTTTTTATGAAGCTGCACTTAGCTTGAAGGGACCATGAACTGAAGCGGAACAGCACTGGGGATGTCTGCACAGGGTAATTAGGAGAAAAGAGCACACTTACTTCACTAATGAGACCCGGCAGCAAGACTTCATGAATGAAACCACTCCTGTTCTGGTTCTCAGGGCAATGGGCTCAGTGATGAATCCAGCTACTCCAAGGATTTGAGGAAGCCTCCTTGGCTACAGAAGCACTTTAACAAGACCACTATTAAAAAAACAGAGAAGCAAAAAAAAAAAAACCCACCACAACAAAAACCACAGCACTCATTTTTTGGACATTCACAAAAAAATTTCCAGTAACTTCACCAAGGCCAAGATATGCCTCTTACTACCCACTCCCTCTACTGGGTATTTTTTCTTCATTTCTCACACACTCATTCCTACTTGCCCTGTATTCATTAATGCTGTCCTGGAGCTGCCGTGCTAAAATTGGTGTCAACAGCTGTATAATTTCCGCATAAAGGAACACTCCTACTAAGAAAAACCTTGCAGCTTACAGTGCTGCTTTCCCTGAGAAGTGTATCAGCTCCAAACGATCTCAGGGTTGTATTTGGATCAAGACCCTTACTTCCTCATGACTTTATGTTCACCTCCTGTTCTGTTTTCTCCAGGCACACCATTTAATTTGT
This sequence comes from Caloenas nicobarica, assembly GCF_036013445.1. Lineage (NCBI taxonomy): Eukaryota > Metazoa > Chordata > Aves > Columbiformes > Columbidae > Caloenas > Caloenas nicobarica. The sequence goes on from NC_088247.1 coordinate 116,206,706, forward strand.
CTGTAAGCAACATATTCAAAGAGAGCAAATACATCATATGCCAAATTATGCTGTCCTAGAGCAGGGTCAATTTGATATTCAGATTGGCTTTTCATTTATCCCGGGTCTGCAAAGTGATTTTGCTTTATTTCAGCTTCAATTTACCTCAACTATTGGTATCCGATTTTTGATTTTGCAGAATTGAACTGTCTAGACTGCTATCCAGGGTGTTTTTCCTCATGTCCACAGAGTCTGTTTTTCTTGTTGTGCAATTGCAATTGCTGTTTGGAAAGATCACAGTGTGTGTTAGGTAGCTGATGAAATAAAGCCTAATGAATTCTCACGGAGAGAGAAATCATTAAAGCTTGTGATTTCAAAATCATGAACGGCCCATTTCTTTCAAAATGAGATGATAATGAATAGACGATACATTTCAAAGTATACTCTAAGTAAAATTGCTAATGGGTTCCTCGGAGCTGGAAATTGTGTGCCAGGAAAGGGATGCATCTGCCCCCGAAAGCAGCTGTGATTAAGAGGGAGTCAGAGACAAGTAAGGTACCCGTTTGGGATTTTCTTCCCCAGCCCCAATATCCAACAGCATTAACAGAGTGAAATGTAAATATCAAAACAGAAGTTAACGTATTAAATGAGATGCAGATCAGGTAGCAGGAGAAAGCACAATTCCATTCCTTCAGCAAGTTCATTTACTGAAGCTAAAAATCCCAAGCAAACAGCAAATGCTTAAGGTACACACAGTTAATTTATACACATCCTCTTCGCAAACAAGCTCACATGATTCTAGGGTTCAAAATTAATTTTCCTTCATATTGCTGTAAAACAACCAAAGCCAAAGACTGGACAAACACGCATGGGTGAGGTTGCCATCAAGTAGATGACAATCACTGACACAGTGATGGTCATAATCTAAGTCTGCAAAACGTTCCCCACTCAGAGGAGGCTGGTACCCGAGCAATATCAGACTTGGCTGACCAGCCATGCTCCATCTCTGGTCACCATTACCCTACACATTTAAGCTCAGAGCAAGTGCCCTTAAAATTTCAGGGCTGGAGTCTGCGCTGCATGTCCCAGCTCCGTGTATCCTTCCTACAGGGCAAATATATCAGCCCAATATATCACCTAGAGAAAGAGGTGGAACTTAAACTGGCACCATGGGGACATCAGCACTGGTGTCATAATATGTCATGTACGGAAACAACAACAACAAAAAAATCAAAGTGGATTCTTTGTATAAACAATCCAAGAAAAACATTGGAGCCAGGCAGGGAAAAAATGATGGTACAGTGGTGCTCTTGCAAAGGGCTACATTCCTGCCTACATGCATGGTTTACAGTGTGACATGCTCAGTACTGTCTTTAGTTTAACTGTCCATTTAGTTCAAACTGCATGCAATACTTACGGAAGCATACGTGGGACTGATACGAATACAAATGAATTACTTAGGTCTGGAGTTAGGACAATGACACCAGGAAATGAATTCCCAGGGGCTTTAAAAGGTGGCAGGGGAGGGGGGGAAAGAAAAAAAATAAAATCACTTGCCTTTCACTTGAGTTCCTTATATTTTCAGCTTCTAAAAACATTAACTTAGTTAACTTTCTACACTAAACTTTTTTATGACAGGAAGAAAGTTCTTTTCATTACAAATAAAAAAGCATACTCCCCAGCACAGCAGCCCTGCTATCATATTTAAGGCACCTCCCAGGGTAGACCTATTCCAGATTAGAGAGAATTTTCATTTGAACCGAGGCTGGATGGCACTTTTCATTTCTGTGCGCCACAGCAGCCAGGAGCAGCCAGCTGGGATCCTTTAGAAGCAACACTGTGCTGTTAAGTGGATTGACTGCATTCAGCAATGCAGAAATTCCCAGTGAACTCATAAATTGCAACCTAGAAACCACTGACCAGTGCCTGGTCTTGCTTATTACAAACCGTGGGAGCTGGTGACTTCCCCTTGCACCTCGGTCCTCCTGGGGAAAGGGCCATGACAAAGTGGGAGGGAAAGCTGGACCTCACCGCAGGCGCCAACTCCTTGGAGCAGTCACTATTTTGCTCCTCTAGAGCAATTGCTGTGGGATTTTGAAGGCTAAAGTCTGCTGTGCTTTCAGCCTGACAATGAAAAGCATTTTCTTGCTTTGCTCCCAGCTCTTCCACCCAGCTGGGGCCTCAGCACCCCACTTTTTCTCCTCACACCTCACCTTCCCTTGTCTGCCAGCTTTGGGGCTGGGGAGGAGCAGCGATGACTCTTTTCAAGCCCTTGTACCAGCTCAATCAAAGGTCAAGATGACTCAGTGATCACGTGTAAAGGTTTGGCTCCTTTAAGAAGATGCTCTTTAAAACCAGCATCACTGGCATCAGCCGAACCATTACATGCTGACAAGCCAACCCACAGCTCCTTACCCGCAGAGCTTCGGGCTGCAGTGACAAGCAGGCCACAGACGTCTTGCTCGTTGGCACATTCTGGAGTCTTACTGCCAAACCCACGCACAGCCTCCTCCCACACCTCTGGGATACTCCGGGTAGTTTTGTCAGCAAAGCAGTATGCTGGCATGAATAACACATCGATACTGTCAAGGACAGTGAAGAGTGATCAGCACAGCCAGCCCTGCTCTAGATGATACCAGAATATTTATAACCTGAGTGTTTTGCCCAGGGAACTGAAGTTTAATTTAGGCTCCTGTTTCCTGCTTACCTTCCTCTCCCCAAACACAGTAGTTTCCTATCATTAATCTCCACAGTCTCATACTTCCAATGCCCTGAACTCTTTATTTCTCTTTCCCATAGATGCATACTACTGCACATATCTCTCTGATACAGCCTCTGCCTATGTGGCCTCCGTGCATTTTGACACTCATGTCCCCTTTGGAGGGTCTTTTCATGCCCTGTCTTTGCTACAGCCTCAAGAAACAGTGTGTCTGCCTGACTGTAGAAGATGAGATTGTTGGCTTTCTCTTGGCTCATTTCCCAAGCACTACAATAAATATCTTCTTCACCTTCAACCAGTAACACACACCATACAGAGGAACGGTGGATTAGGGACAAGAGCGTTACTTCACCAGTGCAGGCATGTAAGTGCTATTAGTACTAATGGGAAACATATCTATTTCAAAGAGACTCTTTTAGACAGATTTTGTGAATTAAACAGAGGTAGGTGAAATGTTGTAGGACAGCATTTTGTTCATGAAAAAAATGCAGAGCTAATTGCTTGAAACCACTGACCATTACTGGCACTGGAACGGGAAAAACAATCAAAATGTTTTCAATTTATATTGCAAATTATAACTTGTTTAAGTAAAATATATTTAAAAGCCCTCAACACTACCAACAAAACTCAAACCTAAAAGGAAAGAATTTTTACTTTTGCCAGCTAACAAGTAATTCAATTACTCACCAGGCACTAAACGTGGGGGCGGAGAACCAGAGCGTTCCCTGCCATCAGCATGGGGGAGATTTAGGTGGGTAATTCCATTAGCACTGTGGAAGTCCTTTCACATAAATCTTTGTGGCATTAACGAGGAAACGAGGCATCAATAATATAAGAAGTTTGGGGATAGTTCCTTGGCTCTACTTCTGTATCTCAAGCAAGGACATCTCAGGTTTCCCACCTCTGCTAGAGCGTGGCTTATGCATCGCTGAACCTTCACATAGGCTCAGGGTTTGGGCTCCACTGCAGTGTTTTAGGTGTCTCAGTGGCCCTGGAAGCAGCAAAATGTAAACCATTGCAAGTAACAAGAAACACAAGCGCTATTTCCTTAGCATTCACAAATTTGTATGCCCCTAAAAGCTGTGCATTAAATTACATGGTAAAGGAAGAGAAAGAGTTAAGCACTCAGGAGTGGGCGGTTTTGCTCCATGCAGCAAACTCGCGAAGTAATTGACTGTAACATCCTCACCAAGTAATTGTGCAAAGGCTTTCGGTGTTGCAGCTATTGTTTCATCTTCTTATCGGCACTGCACACTGCCGTGGGCTCTGAAGCTCTTCCCTCGAGAGGGCTCCGTGCGGGATGTTCACACACACACACACCAAGAGCCCCATTAAGATGAAAGTTCTCCCGGCCTCTGCCCATCTTCCTGCACAGCATCTCTGCAGACTCTCATGACGTGGAGCAAAGGAACAGGTTTTGCTTTTAAGTTAGAAAAGTAGCGTTGCTCCTGGGAAGGAGAAAAAAAAAAAAAAAAAAAAAGGGAAAAACCTGGCTGCTATTCCAGTGGTGGTTCTTCCCAGGAAAGCCTGGTCTCTAGGCCTGCTAGACCTAGAGATAGGACCTGTCAGATAAATTGCTTTTCATGTTTTCCAGCAGCTGCTGCTATACATTCACACTAAGCCTGTTTACAACTGAAATCACACATTATTCCAAATATTCGTCTTATTTAAAAAACAAAAGAACAGCCATCTCTCTCTAGCACCTAAAATAGCAACTACCTGGTGGACAGAATCCTACCTTCCTGAAACTTCTGTGTGGCAAAGCCACAGGGACCAGCACCCATGGGAAGATGTGAGCTCAGCTGCTGCAGCTGAGGGAAAGGACAAAGCTTCCAGTTCTACAATGTACTTTTTTAAGCTACTGAAGGAAAAAATATCCCAAAATAGCAAAAATTGGTTCTTGACGGTTCTTCCTTCCAGCCTACCAATGCTCCTCACTTCTGACTGCCAAGGTTTCAAATGAACTTCTGGTTGTGCTTGAGCCCTTCAGTAGCACATCACATGAAGACGCACCTAGCTATGTGGATCAGAGGTTCATGCATGTATATTATCTCCATACCAGCACTTTTCTTCTGGGCTGCTCTTTTCCCAACTTTGATGCTATTCTCAGTGAAATATGCAAGAGCAGTTAACAAAGGAAAACCTCTTTTCCTCTTGACCAAATCCTAAGCTCTTCCCTTCTGGTCAGATATCAGTCCACATCCCAGCCTGGCAGGAACAACTTCTCCTGTGTTGCACTAAGATCACAGAACCAAGCCAAGCAGCTGGGAGAAAAGTTGATATGATGCACTCCTTTTCTACTCAACTGAGTTTGGAGAGTGGAGATACAGCATGTATTATTATTTTTGCCTTCCCAACGCTACTATTACTTTGCAGAAAGCTTAACCTTTGCAAAACTGAAGCTTTCACAGTCCGTTTTCCCCACTCCCAGCCAGGCCCTGCAGCTGCATCTGTCCTGGCCCCAGCGCGGTGAAAGATTTGTCTAGATCTGGTTTGAGCAGTGCTGTGCCTCTCAGTAAATACCCAGAGCTCAGCTAAAGCACAAGCGGTCGCAGCAGCTTACGCCACCCAAGAGCCCGCTCTCCTAATGTATTTATCCCACCCTGGCTTTACAAACCATTTTGCAAATGTGTTGGCAACTCAGGAATTAAATTGCAAGTCTCAGGATATTGGGTGGTGGTTTTAATGAAAACTCCAGCTCCTGGGGAATGTAGGAATCTCAGCTTTCATTTAAAACCAATTAAGTCTTCTAATTGTAGCAGCAACCTGAGAACACCCACAAGAAAGTCCTAAAGGATGGAAATCTGAAGGTAAATAAGAAAAGACTCTCTTCCTTCCCTGCCCAATTTTTATTTAAGAAAATGCTCTCAGGATTTTCAAACAAATGACACAGGAGGCCTGACTCGTATGTACAAAAGCTTCATTTTAGATATACTGATATTAACATAGTGAAATGTGCTGGCAGGAAGAGTAGATAACTAATGCTTTAAGCATTAGTGATGCCTTAATTTTATACTAACATTGAAGCATTTTCACCATAGCTTGGAAGAGGTAAAACATACACATTGAAAGCAACCATTAGAAATAGGCTGATACAAGGCAGTTTAACAGCCAGACAGAATTACCAGTTGCGTCCCTTTGACATTTATATATCACCAGGGCACGAATTTAGCAGGGTTTGGGGATTATAGGGCAGTTCTAAAGTATCTGGAATAGAAGAAAAACACAGCTCAAGTTTAAAAGAAAACCGGAGCACTGTGAGTTATGTGAAGTTTAGCTCTGAAAATTAGTATCACATCCTTTTCTAAATCTTGAAGCCTAGAAGCTGGTAAGGAATAAAGCCTGCAGTATTTATGATTTAATGGGAAAGGGTATGTCTGTTTTCACAAATCAAGCTGGCTTGCAGAGGAAGGGAATAAGAATAGCCAGAGTCTCATATGCTAATGAAAATTATTCTTTCTTCCAACTATTTTCTAGTTATTAAATTCACACTGAAAAAGCAGTTTTCCTTATGTTTACATATCCACACAGTTAACTAGAAGTATGTCTGTTTATGGCCAGAAGTGGTACCCCTGTTTGGGAGAAACAGGTTATTGTGCAAAATTCATGTAATCGGTTTCCACAGCCCAAAGCAAATCAGGAATAATTTCTTATAGCAGAGGAGCAGATTTATACTGAAGTGTCCCTTGAAATTTCTCATTCAAAAGCTGCTGGCTCTAATGACACCCTTCAAATTGCTATCAGTGAAAGTTACGCAAAAATGAAATTCAATGTGCAATTTGATAAACAGCCATACGTTCACAGCCTTTAGCGCCTAAACTAATCTGGGCTCTAATTTCTCTTTGTGTAAATTTGTAACGTATACAGGCTTGAGCCTAATAAGCCCATTAGCACAAGTAGATTTACTCAGGCCCATAAGCGTTTGTGAAATGAGATCCTGCTCACAGTGAGCTGGCACTGGGCCAGCCCCATCCCTAATCACTGTCATACAGGCAAAAAGGCTACTTGCATTTTTTCCCTTCACAGCAGGTTCCCTTACCAACCCCTATGGTAAAGGTACCCCCTGAGCTTGATACCAGCGACTCCAGCACAGCCTCACGCGTAGACACAAACCTCGCATCTTGGCTAAGCCCAGGACCTGCTCCCAAAGCCTGGGAGACTCTCCCTTTCCCAGAAAAACCAGCATTTGTACTAATCCCTGCCCACCGATCCAGAGCCAACGGGACAGTGGTGCAAAAGTGAATTACTCACTGTTTCATTCCTCCTTCGCTTGCCTTCTGAATTCAGAATGAGGGACTGCCTCCGATTAAATTGAATCAAATGTGTGTGTTCACGAGATGTTTTGACCGACAAATCATTTTCTCTGCCAGACTGAGACGCGACAATGATGATAACTCAAATTTTTGGAGTCAAATGGCTTTAGAAAGCTTTCGTGCCATTACACTCTGCGAATGTCGACGTGTCTTGCTAAGTGCAGGCAAAGACTGATGGCAGCACTTTCTGCATCTCCTTTTCCCACCAGAGAGCTCTATGTAACATTGGCTGGCAGGTCTGCCCCAAAAGAAGGCTGGAAGATGACACTGTACATTATTCTTATGATTTGTACTACCCTGTTATCTTTGCTTTTCCCATTAAAGATAGGTTGCAGAAGATACTGCTATGAGTTAAACACTGAATTGGTTTCTTTCCGAAATAAGAGAACTCCCTGAAATATTGAAGTGTCTAAACAGCTAAAATATCTTGCCAGACTAAGTAACACTACCATTAAAAGAAAATTCAGAACATCATCATAGAAAACCCCAGAACTATTTTAGAACCACAGCCCATTAAAGTAACTGAGTGAATAGATATCTTGATTTTGAGTCTGTTTCTCGTGATTAGAGCGACCTCTGAGCTTTATTCTGGACCATGAGCTCAAGCAGCCGGGAGGGCCGCAACCAGCAACGCCGCCGCTGTCACCCTGTTCATCTCCTCTCAGTGCCAAATGCTTCACTGCTGCTCTTGAGAAAGCTTTGGGGGTACATGATACCCGTCAATACAAAAAGTAGAAATAACATTATTTATTAAAGAGTTTTAAAAAAAAATTGTCTGCTTTGAGATTTCACAAACAACAAATGCATTTGCAATGATACAAGAGAAACCCCCAAGTGCTTCCAAAGCCAGAGAGATTGATAGACTTTTCCAAGGTCTGTGGGACCTTAGCCCTCATTAAGGTCAAACCACATTACCTTACAAATAATTTAGCTACAACCCGCAGCTCCTTGATTCTGAACCGATAGATTATGTAGCCATTAATCAGCTCCAGGTCTGGCCTTTGCTTTTGACATTCAGAGGTAAACGTACTCCATGCTGGTCCTCTTACTGAGTTTCTCTGACATATTCATACTCAAAAAAAGAGAAAACAACAACCACCACCAAAAAAACCCAACAATGACAAAAAAAACCCCCCACACAAAAAAACCTCATTCTCTACTAAGCACTGATGATGTTTCGTGAGACTGAACACATCTTTTAATTAATTTGTTTGTAATGCACCAATTTCATTTTGCCTAGTCCCAAGGAAGCAGATTTCTATTTGATGGGTTAGAAGACACGAGAGATTATTTATCACTGTATGTCTGGGTCTGTAGCTAGTTGCAGAGCCATAAATTTGGAAGACAGCACAGTAAACTGATCTTCAGTTAATTTCCTGGAAAGTCTGAAAACTTTGTTCTGGGTGATTGCTGACAAAGATATAATAACAATAAAACAACCCGAGGCAGCCAAACCCAATTTAATAGTTTCCATCAAGATAATTTTTATCAGAGCTCTGCAGGATTTCATTCACTGATACAATACCACTCCCTCCATGTAACTGTGACAGGGAAAATTCGCTTGTATACCCTGATCAGATTGTTTTGGCTAGGCCTCCTATAGCTATGTTTAACTCTCAGATGCATGTCTTTAATAAGAACTACCTGTATATCCAAGGGCTGGATTTCACCCAGTGAGGATGTTCAGCAAGGTTTAACTTTGACAGATGATCAAAGGCCATGGCCTTATCACTCAGTGCCTGCTTCAGCTCCCAATGGATGGTGTGATACAGCTCTGACTGTCCATTACTGTCATAAAGAAAGCTGCAGAACCACCCGTTCTTCATTTGTCTTAATTATAAATATATCTTCTACCTCATGGAAAAAAAAAAAAAGAAAACTCATTTTCATAAGTGATTAATGAGCCTGCAGATTCTCCTACAGATACATGCAGCAGCCTGCCAGGGGCCTTTCTGTCAAAAGTTCTGCTTTCAGTACTGTGTATTTACGTGATACCTACATTAGCTGGCAATTAGTTACAGCTTTGATCACTGGAAAATATTTTATAGATACTTCATGTAATGGATTAAAGTGTTTTTTATGAAAAACTCAAAAATAGTAATTCCATTTTTCATCTCTTAACAAACATTTCTCGTTATGTTTGACTTCAAGAAGTCAAAATGCAAGCGAGACCTTTATATTAATCCCAGCTGTTTCCTCTTCCTCTTCATGCAAAATATTTTCATAATAATAAGCGAAACATTATCCTTTGGTTTTTGCCCTACCCCAATTAGTCTTTTCCTTATTAGATCCAGCTTTAGCCTCACGAGACCCTTATTGTCTTCTAAAAATACATTTCACCCAACTCATTGTAGAGAAAACTCCAGGCTTTTAAAGCTAAAAACAGAAGACAAAGAACAACAAAAACAGGAGTGAGAAGAAAAGAAAGTTTGGTGGTTTGGTTTTGGTTTTTTTCTTTCTTTCAAATGAAACCTTTGCCATTCCTGGAGAGAACCAGAGGATATAGTACTATAGTCACATTTGCTTGTTTTATGACTTGGGAACTGGTCTACAATGTTGACCGTTGAATTAAATCTTCTATCACTTGATATCACTCAGCAGCTCTACCAGCCACTCAGCTGAGGAGCTCTACAGCTCTGTGCGTATGTTACACATCCGTATCTATCTATATGTGTTGGTATATATCTCCTAGTTTGTACTACCTGTGTGCAAGGCAGAAGTACATTTTCAACACCTGAGCAGGCAGTGTGAGGAACTTTCCAGAGGAGGTCCATTATCGTTGGAGAAACTCCATAAAAAATATATTTTCTTTTTTAGCACTCAGCAACACTCTCTGGGATGTTTATGGACAGACTGTCAAAGCTGTTCAGCACCCGAAATAGTCGGTTTGCCTAGAAGTCCCGCTGCTAATTTTAGCCGCTAAATGAGAGCTGACCTCAGTCATGTAAGTGAGCTCTTTGGAAAAGTCTGGCCACAAAGCTTTCATCTAAGCTGACTGCTCCTCAGGCAAGCGGTAAATATCTTCTGACATTGTCCTCCTACTTTTGTGCCCTAACATATGCAGTCTGCTTATTTATAGAATGTGTGAGCTCCCTATACATCAGGCTGAATCCCTCAGGACGAAGCCTCACTTGGCTTTGCACAGCATGGCCAACAGTTTCCCCCAGCCTCCAAGAGCAAAGGCTTGCTGTGCTCACCTGCCACACAGGAGAGGGCAAGAGGACCCAGCTTAACCCAAAATCAAGAATATTTGTGGGAACAGTGACAACTAACAAGAACATGAGTAGGAGGGAAACAGCTGAATAGCAAAGTTTGAGAGCTCTGGGCCCACCATGCAGGAAAGGGAGCAGAGGGAAGATCCCGACGCATCATCATCAGAAGCCATCCTTCAGCCACCTCCAAGGACTGCGTAATTTAGAAAGATGTGCAACGCCTTCCTGCCTTGCTCGAGGGCTGGAAGATGCCAGGGTAGAACAGCATTGACCCAAAATACAGGATATTTAATGTTGGAAGCACAGGCTCTAAGTCCCACTCTTTCACAGTCAAATAAAATTCCGCCGGTGCTCAAATTATAACAATAATAAAACCAACAACAAACAAAAACCCACCCATGCCACAAATTAATTTTGCTCAGTTTGGTTTAGTGGAACTAATAAATAAATCAGCAAAAACCTAAATTGATGCCATTACATTTGGATATTAGTAAAACAAAATAATGTTTTTTCTTTTGGAGATACTTGCAATTTCTTTTTGTATTCTACGTGCAATAGCATAAATTAGTATAGAAAAAAATCACATGAAAATGCCATGTAAGGATGGACACACTACTTTTTGCAGGTGCAGAAAATTGAGCTGAGGTGTTTAACTATAGACAAGAGTAGACGTCATCATGCAAGCCTCCCATCTCATCAGATGTAGGCAGGGAAGAAAATTCCCTTAGTCTAAGGCCACAGTGCATTCTGGTGGGCTCTGAGTTCCCAGGCACTGCAATCATCACATAAATAAGCCTTAATTGGCATTCCCAAATGCTTTGAAATCGTATTGCCTACTGTTGGAACTCCAAAAGTACGCCTCTGGAGACATAAGAGAAAATAAAAAAATCAAAGATCATTCGCAATTAGATGCAACAAAACCATACCCAACTGGTATGTGTCAGGGTAAAAACAGCATCAGCCAAAATGGCAAATGTCTTTTGGTTTGTCAGGAATTGAACGTGTAGCACCAAGCGAGTGATTATTACAGACTCTGATCAGCGAAGCAGACAATCATTTGCCTCGTTATCTTGCTGCCTGCCCATGAGAACAGCATCAAACAACTATTAAAAGACACCCCTCTCCTCCCCAAAGGGAACACTGGTGGTGAGTATCTGAAAACCTCCTCGTTAACAAGCTAACCTTTGAGACTGGTGAGAAGGCAAGGAAGCATTTACCAGCCACTGTATCAATAATTATGGAAAAGAAAATTGCAGCTCATTGTCTATCCCAGTGGGAGGAGAAATAAGTAACGCAGGCACAGTTCGCACCGAGTCTATGGTGAGCAGCCTTTCCATGGCATCTCCCAGCCATGGGCGACAGCTGCCAAAAAGGCAATTATCCACAGAACTGCTCGATACAAGGGTGACATATATTTGGAAATTACCCCAGAGCCCTTTGGCTGGTAATAGGAGGCTCTGTGAAACACAGCCCTCAGGGACCCCTAAACACCCTGGTAAAATGAGGCCTGAAAGGTCACATGCATGGATGGGCAGTGGTATCGTATATCAGGGCTGAAACACTCAAACATTATGATTTTTGTTCCCTGGGGCTGTAAGGCTTCCCCAAAGCCCTTTGAACATGTAGGGATGGAGACCCAGTTTTAAGCAAAATATCTCAAGTAACTCAATTCCCTGTTCCTGATATTTCTCCCTCCTGTGTCACCCCAAAGGCCTTAAATATCTACTTATGCTTCAGCATGCAGCCACCCAGCCTTGTCACAGGTGTAAGCCCTGCTCCCATTTCACTCTGTTTTGTCTCCAGCCTCGTTGCAAAGAAGGAGGAAGGGTATACCTGAGTCTACGCCAGGCTCCTCAGGGGTTGCTATCCTGCTCAGGCACAGCCTTCACAACAAACTACCAGTTACCTTTCAATTAATTGTAGGTATCATAGTGGTTGACAGGACAGCCTTACTACCAAGGGATAATTTAATATGACTAAACTGTAATCAAAGTGTTAATAGCCTCAGAATTTAATCTGTGCAGAAGTAGGATTTATAAAAGTGAAAGGACAACCAAGGCTAAAATGAATAATGTTAGTTGTAATATTACAGCTAGTTGTAATAGTATAATTAGTTGTGATATCCAGAATTAAAAATTACACTGCTTCAAGTTCCAGGATGTGTGCCAAAAAGGAGCCGTTAGTCACAGAGATGAGGAACAGTTACACAGTCCATTATCTCATAAACCGCATAGCCCAGAAATGAATCCTACATGTCACAGGAAAATCGAGACTTGGCACTTTACAGCAATACATAGCTTTTAATTTTAGCCCTTCAAGCAGATTCTTTCTGATTATGGGTATGCTGAGCTTTCCCATGTCCAGGTGAGCAGAGTTTGCAGACGGCTATCCTCAGAAGTCTGAGCTTCACTTTTCCTTCAGGCATGGTCCCAAGTTGTCCCTCCTGGCCAGGCTGTGGCAGAGCAAGCTCAGCCCTGGCATCCCAACCTGCTCCCTTCCTCTACCCTCGCCAAGAAAAAAAACCAACAACAACAACCCAACACACATCAAACCTCAGCCTTTTTCTGCTTTTTCCTTGCAGGGCAAGGATGCTGGGTGATGGTTTGGCTTGCCTCCATCAACAGGTGCTGCGTCCTCGCAGGGGCAGGAACCCCTGCTGCTCCCTGGCTCCACGTTTGGGCCAAACAGTTTCATCCAGTAACACACTTCTAAACTCAAAGCGCAGAAGACATCAATAAAGCCAGTATTCAGCATCACAATGTGTAATCGAGAAGCTATACAAAAGCAAAAAGTGATGTGACTCAGAATCACTTTTTTTCTATTTAAATTATGACAGCAGCCAGTTTTTAACCATCTCATTGTTACTCACTCATATGACAGACAAAGAAGAAATTGCTCAAGCTGGTGGGCATTTTTTGAAAAATTACTTTGAATGACCTCTATTATTATAAAAAAGTTATTTTAAAACCATTTCCGACTTTTAAGTAGCAATAAATAAATTAAATGCCTTTTCAGGCTGTGCTTATCCTTTTCTCCTTCATTTCCTCCTACGTACTTTCTTTTCTTCCTATTCTCTCTGTGCCAAAAAGGAAAAAGTGTGCTTATAAAGGAGGAAAACTGGGAAAGAAAAGCTAACCCTCTCTAGGGAAAACAGGCAGGAAGAACAGAATAGAAGTTGTGATTTTTTTAACTTTTTTTTTTAAGGAAAAAGGGAAATCACCTGGGATTGAAATAACTGAAATTTTTGATCTCTTCTCACACACGCACACCCCACCCCCTTTTCTTCCTGGTCCTGCTGACTTGCACCTTCTGGCAGGCACGTAGGTGCCTGTTTTGCTGCTGGCGGCTGTCGCTCCACAGGATGGAGTCACCAGAAACGATGCTCCCAGGAGATGTTTTGTGAAGGGACAAAATGAGCACCAAACCAGGGCTCTGCCACCCCTTCCCTCACGCACAATCATTTTGCTGCAGCAATGCTGCAGTTTTGTTAACGTCACGCTCCTGGTGTTTTATATATCAGGAAAGACACTACTTAATACATCTGGGGAAGTGCTTCCCCGTACACGCACGGGAGCCCTGGCGCAGAGGCAATTAAACACTCCAGGCTGCACATGCTCACACAATTACCTTTTGTGACTGTCACTAAATAAACCCTCTGCTGAGCCAATAAATCTTACAATGGCCTCATTTTTCTAGCAATGACGCCTCAGGTGAGGCCTGCGTGGCCCAGAAAGGAAAAAGGTTAACTTTTTCTGAAATTCCCTACTCCTACTTAACTGCTTCCTCTCCCTAAACATCTGCCAGCTTCAGACACCTGTTATAAATATCAGTTTGTCTTGCAGTGGTTCCTGGAGTCTATCAGCAAACCGAGCAATTAGTATTGTCAGCAAATCATTCATTAAATGTACTATTCAGTTTCAGTTATCCTAATTGTGTATTTAATGCCTATCTAGCAAGATCAAATCAATTTAAAAAAATACCACGAATAAATATCAAAGATCCATAGGCAATAGATTAAAACCTTAATTAAAGTCTTATCTGAATGCTAACATAAAACATGAAGTGGAGGAGATTATTTCACATCGGGTCATTCTGATTATTACGGTGCTTTCTCCTCCAGTCAACCCTGGTGCTACTTAAGTATAAGGTGAAAGGGTCGGAGTAAATTTTTGGCATTGTAAGAAAGACTCTGTCTCTCTCTCCCTACCTGGCAGAGACACCGTGCTTGCAGTTCAATGCTGCTTTGAGGGTGAAGAGGGACTGCACAAAAGTGGTATTTTCCTGCACGTTTTCCCCTGTGAATTTGGAGCTGCAGCTACTGACCTTACTGGCAAGCAGGCAATTTTACTGCTGGTTGCTCTTGTTATCTGAGCAGAAGCATGGCAGCTATTAAAAGGGGAGCAGGAGCTAGTTTCCTCTTGTGTGTCATCAGCAGAGGTAAATAATGTCTATGTGTCTCTGCTGCACCAGCCAGAGAGTAATTAAAGGGAACTGCTCAGGCCGTTAGTTGATGAACTGATATCTGTTCTTACCCGCTGAGATTGAGGCCCATTGCTCTACTCATCCCTGCTATTGCTTCTAACACCGTTAGGCCAACAAGGAAATGAGACAAAGAAAGCAAAAGCACTATGGCTAATTTTAAACTATGCTCATCTACATCACTTTTAACAATATCAAGGCCAAACAGATACATCAGAAAGTTAATCTCTATTGAGGCCAAGGATAAAAAAAGAGAGAGAAAAACCCCAATACATCAGTCTTATCAGATTGATACACCCAACCCTGATGCGATCCATTGGGCAGGTTTTGTCGGCAGGAAAGCTCACAGGCTCAGTCTGCATGAGATCTGCAGACACCTCTGATTTCAGATCCTGCCAAGAAACCTGAAACAACAAAACTACCTCCTGAGGCACTGCTGTCCTGCTCACAAGCACCAAGCTAACATACCTGCAACAGAGGAGACCTTAGCGGTAGGTGTAGACAAAAAAAGATATACTTCAGATAGTCCTGTTGACTTCCCCACTCCCTTGCCCTACACCCTATTTATGGGCTCATCTACCAGTCACTTCCCTCTGGCCACTCCCCTCACCTGAGGGCTCCTTTTTCCACCTGAATTCTCTTTCCTGCATTAGTTCATTCCTACATGAGTCACCTGGAAAGTGCCTCGGTGCAGTGCTGAGTCTCCACAGAGGAGACAGCGACTCTCAGGGTCCTTAATAGAGACTTCATTCCCTGCAGGTTCAGGGAGCTGCCATTTCTTACCTCTTTTTCTCTCTTAGGGTTTTTCAAACCTCCTTACCTAACTATGCCAAGCTGGTTTGCTCACCAAGGTAACTCATGACACGATACACAAGCAGTGGGCTTCCCTGGTACTTCTGTTACCTGGCAGGAGTTTCTTTATGTTCAAATGCAGAGCTGTACCCTAACTACACTTGTGCATTGATGGGACTGCACACTATCTGCTGCTCTGTGGTCTTCCATCAGTGCGAATAAACATCAGCTTGGTTATAGCAACTAGGCTTCTTTACAAAACAAGACAATTTACTGTAATAGCTTCTGGTTCAGAACTAAGATTTAAGGCACCAGCTTATTTTTAGAAAAAAAATAAAAGTGACCTACAAGCATCATACAAAGAGAGCTTGCACAATGCTGAAAGCGTGCATTGACTCCACCTTTCCTATTTATGCCATTTTTCTCCCAGAGCCAGGCAGGATGCACAGAAATCCCTGTGAGCAGTTGATTATGAGACCAGAAGTGGATGGCATTTGCACAGGAGATTATCCAGCCTCTGAACCTTCATCACCACCGATGGTGTGTGAGTGCAAGCACCACAGAGTGCTTCAGGCCCAGACTGTCAGGCTGCAGATTCAGCTCCAAGCACCCACCTCTCAATGTCTCTGCTGCATTTACAATGGTAACTGTTACAAAACTGTCTTTTAAACTGAGCTGTGCAGTACATAGGTGCTCCTGGAGAAACTGTAAACTGCTGCATCCTCTAGATTGGAAAGAAGCATATGGGTTACCTGATGTGCTTTGTTCTAACCCCATCCTTTGCTTTTGGGGCTAATGACAAGATAAGAAATTTTTTTTTTTTCCATGCATTTGTACAAGATATCCCATCTCTTTGGGTATCTCCTGCTTTTCCCCGCCTAGATCCTGGATCTGATGCTTCTCATTGTCCCATCCTGCAGCCAGACAGGAGCCAGCCCTATATCTAGGTCTCCTTTTTTTATGCTGACTCCCATTGCACTGGGATGGAAACCTCCAGCGAAGAGAAGGAAGAAGGGCAGAGGTATTTATTAGCATCCTCTACACATCTGTCCCACAGCCCAGCTCCCAGCTGCAGGTGAGACTGAAGCCAAAAGACCTAATGAAGCAGAGAAGAACAGTCACACTCCTGACATAAAAGGCACAGCAAGCTTTCATCTTCTGAGAGGTTAAAAATAAACAGTTTAGCTTTCAGCAAAGTGGTCTGATTAGAGGCAAAGAAAACTACACTGATTTCCATGGAAATGGAATATTTTGTTGCTGCTACTTGATCTTGTTGAAATGTATTAAGAACACAAAAGAGTGCAATTTCAATATCTGGAGAATGCTAGTGTATTTTAAAATTTCAGATTAAATTGATTTATTTTAGAAGAAAGCTGGCTGATTTTAGTTTCTTAATTAGTTCATTACCACTAGAAATGGAGCATGATCTTGTAAGGTTATAGCAGAATATTACAGAAATATAGAAACATCTGCAACCCACAAAAGACGACATATAGACATAGGCAATATCTGTACAGACAAATCAAGGAATTTTGATCCTCTATGTCCTTTATGTCCTCTCTAAAAAACAGCGAAGAACTGCTCTTTAAACCATAAATGTTGCTAAATTCAAACCAGCTACAAAACAAATACTAGTTTCTATGGAAGAAGGATCAATCCCTAAATTTTGTTCACTTCTTTCAATGTGTAGGAATACTTTGTAACAAGAAGGCCTGCCTCCGCATGCTCTGGAAGCAAAATAACCCAATTAGTTTGAGTTCTCATCTCATTACTGTGGTACATATCTCCATGGGGAGGTTTCTTTCAAAGGAGCAGTGTTCTATTTCAGTGTAACCCAGATAGTAACAAAATAATCACTCAAAATGATGCACCATTGCCATGACCTTCACTGTGATAAATACTAAATACAGGTGTGAACAAAATGCTGCTTTGCTAGCACAGCTGTTATCTTGATAGACATGCCCTGGTATAGGATTGTCTCCAACATTTCAACACCAGTGGGACATTGCCCCACCAAGGCTCAGCTGAAACAAATTTTCTAACAAACAAATGTTAAAGAAACCCCAAACGTTTTTTCTCAGTTAAAATGTCTCACTGTGATGATAACAAGAAAAAAAAATACTCCATTTCTTCTTCCATTTCCTCAAAGTGAAATTTCATCAGAAACAATAAACTCTAGTGGTTTTCACGTTGACAGTGTGACTTTTTTTGGCAGAAGTTTTGTCTTACTGTAATTTTAGGTGACAGAGCAACTTGGTCTTCTAACCAAAAGGCTGCTGTACTTTTTATCTGTATATTATGTTTTCCTACACGCTCGCGACTGGCATGCGCTCTGGTTCCAGTAGTGATGACCCAGGGAAGAAACCGGAGCCAGGAAAGATTTGCTTACAAACTGCAGATAAGATCACCCCAATTTAGGACAGCCTTCCCTTGCAGACTAGTCACATTAGCTATTGATCGGTATAAATAATCACTGATAATGTAGCTCAAGGGGCCTTTTTTATTTTCTTTTCATCATGAAACCAATCCTGCTGTTTTCTTTGCATTACCATGAAGACCCTTGTTTGGGTAAGGTTTACTACACATCTAATATGGAAGATTGCCCGTGAAAACATGTGGGAGTGGATCCACAGAGATGCAGGCGCTGAAATACATAATTTTTGGTACCTGCTATTAAAATTTTCATAGCTCAAATCCACATGTCAGAGCTCTTGATTGAACGTACGGGGAAGCCCACAAAAGACAGCAGCTATGGCAGCTACTCAGTTAAGAAACATTGATAAGGAGAGTGGGACAAAGTCCCATTCCTGGATGTAATTAGGCAGCTATAGCTAATGAGGAATCAGAGAGAGCCAATTAACTGAGGAGCCTGGTGAGTACAGCAGCCACCCGGGAGACGGAGGAATTGTTTGCAAACAAGGACCTGGGTGCCTGTGTACGTACTCTATTAAACCATTACAGAATTCTTCCTTTTTTGCCATTTCTCTTCTGCTTACAGACACTTTTTGCTTTTTCCTGATAATTTTCTCTTATCAAGCAGGCCAATCTTACACTTCCATAGGCTGGGTCAGCTAAAAGCTCCTCAGTGTTCGGTACTCACAGCCACATGGATTCTCTGCGCAAACTTAATTGCATTAAAGACTGGATTTAAGAGCAGCAGATCAATGCTCAGGAGAGTTGTTAGAGTGAAATAGAGAGACCTCATCCACAGATGAAAGGAAGAGCACCATGCAATAATGACAGAAAAGAAACTCATCAGCTATATTTTCATTCACTGTGCTGTGCCTAGCAAAAAAAAAAATTCGTGTATTCAGTTCAACGATTTAGTAATTTTGCTTTTAACAATATCTGAATTTGTATTCAATCGGTAGACCCTATTAAGTGAAGTATTTTTCAGACACCTGGTGGTTTTAACTACGTATGTGTCCTTCCGTTCTTGGCCAAATATATTTCTGCTTCACTGCTTGCAGGAAGATCACCTGAGGAGAGCAGAGTGGAGCCTGCCAGCCTCACGCTTTCTCCAAACAAAGCATTAGGTACGCATCAGCAACTTTTATCAGTCCTTCTTCATATATTATTTTCCCTTTTTTATCACCTGTACAGACCATGCCACATTTTATCTCGCTAGTCTGGGCTTCGCTCTCCTTTGCAACACCCTCTTTGTGCAGTTTAACTGTGTTGGTTGTTCCTGTGCAGCTGGACATCCTCATTTCCCTGTTGCCACCAAGCTGAAAAGCGTGGCTGTTCGGATGGTGCTAAGGAGCCTTCTTGCAACTTCAAGTAGACAGCCAGAAAAATTTTAGTGAGGCATTTACACATAACCTCCAGACCATACAGATTAACCAGCAAACCACTCCTTTGTTGTGCGAGTTGGGGTTTTTTTGTTTGGTTGGGGGTTTTTGTTTGGTTTTTTTTTGTTTGTTTGTAAAAGCTAAAAATCCTTTTGAAATAAGCCCATGCTTATTTCTTCCAAAGTAATTATGATTGATTCAGACCACGATGAAATGAATTCAAGCTCAATAGGACCATGGCCTGATGAAGAGGTGCACCTTCACTGTGCACAGGAATCCAGCTTGCTTAGGAGCCTGCAAAAGCCACAGATCTGCAGGTGGGAGGTTAAATTCCAACAGCCTGATTCAGCAATAAATACAAAATCCTCCTGCCACCTTTCAGACACAAGCACTTCCGAGGCACTGAGATCAGCTTAGCTCCCTTCATTGTGGGCTCCTTTTTAACAGAAATCTCAAATCCCACTATTTTGTTTGAATCAGTCCCTGGTTTTGACTCAGATATGTGTAAGCGCAGAGCTATTTACAACTTTAGTATAGGTAGAGGGCCAACAGGCTGTAGTTTAAAGTGTAGTGCAGGTTTAGGGGGTGCTTAGACATGGGCAGCAATAGCAGGGTCCCACAGAGGGGCTTGTTTGCAGCTCCCCTGTTCCCTCCTTCTTACCCCTGAGGCAAGAAGTGGTGCCCTCCCCAGACACTGGGCAAGACTGGTTTTCCCTGCCTTTTCTTCAAGCATTAAGGAGGCAGGAGGAAAAGGGCTTCTCTTAGCTAGTGAACAATATTTCCCTGCCACCACTGATGCTTTTAGCTCGCTTTCTCAAAAGCAGAAGTGAATTTGGCTTCCTATTTCTTACCATTCTCCATATGAAGGAAAGCTACTAATAAGTAGCATTTAGGTCAGCAGGATCACATTTATAAGCCATAAATCAAATCCAACAGACCTTGAACACTTATTTGTAGCTTACAGACCACAACTTTAAATGCCCTGTGACTCCTGGTGCTGAATGGCTGGATTTCGTTCCTGTGGCGTGCACAAGGCTAATCAGCAAACTCCCCCGGCCGTGGAGGGGTCCGTCATCTGCCACAATGACGTGCAGGGTGCTGACACATTCAACAGCAAATAGCACACGCAGCATGTTGTCCATAAAACCCCAGCTTCTGTAAAATAAAATTGTGTTAAGTAAATGATAGCACCAAGTTCCTGCTGTATTCCCTGTGTGCAGGATTTCTGATCTCCTGCATCTAAGACAGGCTTCCATTCCTGTGCTTTGTTGCCATTGCACGTAGGCATTTTACTTCATTGGCTGTATTACCCTTCCCTTTGAATCCCTTGGTTCTCTTATGCGATGCTTCATGCCACTTATGAAGACAAAGTCTAGTGAGTATCTTTTCAGTTAGGGCAAGGATTTCCCCTTCTTGCACATGATCGGACTTTCGAAACAGAAATAAAATGAGCTTCTGTATGAGCGATAAAATAGTCTTAACGTGTGGGAAATAGCAATTCTCACGAACTAAAGAATGAGAAACTGGTCATGATTCCTTAAAAGGTGTTGAAATATTTGTCCTTTAGTTAACAGAGGAGAGAATGGGTTTGAAATGCATTACTCATAAACCCACTAAAACAAACCTTCCAAAGAAGTCCACCACCATACAAACACATTCAGGAGTAAATATTACTCAAAAATTGCAACGTGCTCACATGCATAACATTTTGTGTTGTCAACATGTGCTAGAGTTGCTCTCATTTGAAGCAAGGCAAACCATGACCTGCAGATCTTCCCTTTTCACATTATGCTTCACCTTCTGCACAATACTATTTACGTCTGAGTTCTTCTCAGTGCAGTCTGCTTCGTACTTTAAAGAGAACAGTAATTACTACTTAAATGAAAAAGGAAAAAAAATTGCACAACCCTCTCCCTTTAAATGAAAAAGAATGATGAAATTTGATTAATTTCTCCCTTTGAAGGAGAGGAGGTGCGTGGCTTGGATGATGCGGCTCTTCTGATGCAGTAAAGATGTGCTGACGTGCCTGCGTGAGCCGCCTCCAGCTCCTCACTGCTGCTTTTACAGAGATTCTGCACCGTGTGGGAAACAAACACGGCTTTCGGTGTAGGCAGGTAGGACTGCAATCCCCTCCCTCACTGCAGCAACAGGCCCTCACTTTTTCTGCTCTTCATCTACTGTGACAGCGAGGGACAGGGATGAATCCCGCCATGTCTGACAGGAAAGCTTGTCTGCATCTGCCTGACAATCAAAAGAGGGATTTGTAGCTG
Source organism: Caloenas nicobarica (assembly GCF_036013445.1). Taxonomy (NCBI): domain Eukaryota; kingdom Metazoa; phylum Chordata; class Aves; order Columbiformes; family Columbidae; genus Caloenas; species Caloenas nicobarica. The sequence continues at coordinate 116,228,261 of NC_088247.1, forward strand.
CCTGGGGTTCATCAGGATCCTGTGCTGCAGTGACAAGCAGCCTGGCTGAGCTATAGGTAAAGGAAACGTGTTTATTTAGCCATCTGCAAGTCCAAAGTACTCAGCCTATTGCAAAAGTACTCGCTCCTGGCAAGAGCAAGATCCACTTCAGAAGCACACGGGAAATTTTGTTCTTGGGAGGGATCTGGAAATTTTATAAAACCTCTCTGCACTACAATGCCCAAAATATCCATGAGATGCACAGAGATCAGGTAACAGAGACTCCCTGTGATGGAGAGACATGGAAGTGACAGGTGACACCCTGCTGACAGACGGGGCAAGCAGAGGAAAAAAAACCACTGAAAACCCGACATTCTCTCCAAATAAACAGATGTGGAAAATGGATGGTTCAGTCCTTGCGGTCCTATGCTGAAACATGGGAGCAGGGCCAGAGATTATAAGCCTGTCTGGGGACACTTTTTTCCATACCTATCTTGCCAGTATATAAAAAATAATGCATAAATAATTTATTTTTTTTAAGCCCCTGCTATGCTCTGGGAGCTGCAGAGGTTTGAGAGGGCAGAAAGTGGATCCCCAGGTATCCTCCATAAAGTCACTGCACCTGCTTTCTCAAAAAAGAAGAGCAGATTTTTATCGTATAGAGATGCAAGTGATTTTCTTTTCTCTTCAAGTGGAATTAGATAATTCAGGCCACTGATGACTTATCAAGAACCGCAATGATGATTAAGTCTGATAGAAGTTACACTGGATTTTTCAGTATCGGGTCAAAGTTGGCTCATTGTGTCCCTGCTCTGGAAAAACTGCTGTTATCAACAAAGAAGTAAACACCAGCCTCTCAAAAGGAGCTCTTCCAAGGAGTCCTACATCCCCCAAAGGACAGCTGGAAAATTTGGCTTGGAAAGGCTACAATTTTTAGGCATTGCAGATAATTTAGCTGAGCTATGGTTGAGACTGCAATTAAGGGGGGCTGGTGGTATGCGGGAGGCGGGCTGTGGAGCACATGTGATGGCAGAACCACACTGAAATACCGACTCTGCTGTCTGTAATTGCATAAGTGGCTCCTCAAAAAGATGGGGAGAAATATCCCAGGAAATTGGCTGTCTGAGGTTACGGAGATAATAAGTATTTTCAGAAATCAGCACCACTGCCAGAAAATAAAGTGGAACACCTCCCCCATGGAAACTAGAGAAGGCAGAGTCAGAAATGCTGGAGTAGGGAGAAAGTACAGAATAATGAGAAAGCCAGATAAACAGTAGGGGAAGACTCCTTTTGTAAAACAATCTGCTGTGGGGAACATGAAAATTAAGTTGGCTCTTAGAAGAGAGGAATCCCATCCAAAGCTGCTTTTCTGAGGAAGGGGATTATCTTGGCTTCGTTCCCTACAGCTTTTAAGCACACGAGGGAATTTAATTAAGCATTGCTACTTTCCTAATTGTTGAGGCCACTCTCAGAGGCTCGCAAGTCTTCCCAGGCTCTGCAGTGTTGGTCTGGAGATGGGATTTCTCAGTTAACAGCAATGTATGGCAAGCAGTGGGGTCTGAGACTCAGCACCCCGTCAAACAGCAGCTCCTCCAGTTTATGAAATACTGACGTAATTTTGCTGAGACGGAGCCGGCTGAGGGATTTATTTCGCCTGTTCTGTCCCTGCAAATTCACATGGAGTTTTCCCACAGGGTATGAGCACAGTCTTGGTTTGTTCTGTGCCACAAGCCATGCTGTGGTGCTGCTGTGGAGGGACCACAATTCACGGGTTGTGTATCCCTTACGCTCAGCCGAAAAGTGGGAGATAACACTCAGCCAGCTTGTAAGTTAACAGCCTTCAGATCCTCTGATGGAAAAAGCCACTGTATTATTAATTAAATTGGTTTTGCCCTTAATGTAGGTTTACTGTCTGTTCAAAATCCAAAAAAGCTGATGTTTGGGGTGCCACTCATCTGTTCCTGGGACTTGTAAGTGTACATAAAAGGCATCTGATTTTTCAGAGGTGTGACTTCAAACTGAAGAAAGCTGACAGAGTTAAGTGCTCAGAGCGTTCATGGTTTGTTACAATAGTCCAGCCTTGAAATTACATCAAGAAGGGGAAACGAAAAACAATTAAAACCCCTTTAGCCACATTGCGAGCTTTTGCATTTTTCTACTTAGAAGTTCAGCCAAGGGGGAAACACAAAATGACCACAGATCTGAGTTAAGCATCACAATAAAATAATCTTACGGCAAGATGCAAATCTTACCCTCCTTCCACTGCCTTCCCAGCTTTGACTGCCCTTCTGACTCTCAAATATTTAATTTGTCAACAGAATCCCCAACTTCTCGGCTCCAGATAGGAAACAAAATACTCATGTCTGGGATTTCACCACATCTGATGCCTTTTGCCATGGCAATGACTCTCTTTGTTTAGCCTGGGGGAAAAGACTATGCATGGAGATGTCCTACCACAAAACCAAGTCAGATAAGCAGGCTATTTGCATCCAGACACCTGATGCCACCTCGCATTGAAGGGGCTGTTACACAAGCAGCTTCGTAGCAGCGTGGTGAACACGTACCCGAACCCAAGAGCAAGCTCAGAGCAGAGGAGAGGTCCCTGGTTGTCACCTGATGTTCACGTGTGACGTGTCACAGAGGCGTGTGCTTCAGCCAGTTGGGGCTGGTGGGATGACGTGGGACATGTTCTGTACGTTGCTCCCCGCACCACTGGTACTGCTCAGCCTTAGTGCTCAAAGGCAGAAATACCAGTGCTACCAACAGGACCTCTGCAGGGTCTGCGACTTTCATACAGTCTCACTAGAGGGCACATCCTTTATTTTGTAAACCTCCAGGCTATTCTTGCCAAGCCCTCTTCTACCTCCTTCCTCCTCCAAAATGACCCAACAACCTGAAGCAAACATTTGGAATTGAAATTTCTGCTTGAACAGTAGACTTGTTAGAAGATTAATAATAAAGGATGGAGAGTGTCAGACAGCTACAGGTATCACTACAAGCCCTTCTGATAACAACAGCAGATTCAGACCAGTGTATCATGTCCTACACACGTATCTATATTAATAGCTTGGATCTCTTCTGGGACTTGGCAGGAGATCTAAAGTTGTATTAATGTCTTTTTCTTGCCTCGTCGATAAAAAAAAACACCATTAAGCAAGATCCTAAGTTGTCATGAATTCTTTCTAGACATACTGTAATTGCTATTCCAAAAGGAGCAAAGTGCAGAGATTACAACTGTAGAAAAATAAAAGAGAAGCTGTTATAGAGATTTAAAGTAAACAATACCTGCGTTATGTCCTCTCCCCTCCTGAACGGCTTTCTGCTATTGCTTTTTTCCATTTTATTTGATCTGAGTAACTTATTGATTTTTTTAATGGCATGACGTGATGAAATCTGAACTGACGTTACATTTCACTAATGTATAGCTCCCTTGAGCCAATATCAATTTTCACTATGATGGATTTGCGAGGGCAAAGGTCAGTTAGGGGACTTCCCCCTTAGCTCTGTCACAACAACTTGAGTTTTCAGGACACACATAAATAAATCAGATATTCACATTTCAAGCAATGAGCCAGATTTTGAAGGGTTTCTCCTGTCCCACAAAAAGCAATTTTTATTTAATGATACTTCAGTCAAAACTGGTCAAGGATGACCCAATCCAGTCCTTGTATATGAGTAAATATAAAATCTGTTGAATGTGCACTGGCTCTTTTTCAGAGCTTGGAAACATGCTACAGTCAATACATGTGCAACTCATACCCCATGGCTACACTCATCCAGGCATTGACCCTACCGTAGGCTTGCATTTGGGACTGAATTTCCTCATGAACCAGCCTACCCAAAGGCCAATGGAGTAACCTCTTTCAGCACAATAACCTGCCATATAGACACTGTTTAGTGGGAAGACTATATCACAAATGGTATATCTCAGCTGGCTGACCTTCCTGGCTAACGCTATTTCTTCACTTTCTGGGGTCATGGTCTTTCTTCTATTCTGGGCTCCTCCCCTATTTTTGGGCAAGAAGAGACTACAACCTGGGAGTTCCTGGGAGACAATTTGCTGCTGTGACAAACCCTCCTGGTCCCTGAGAGGGAAGCTGTGCTTCCCAGAGCCCACCCAGGAGAAGTACCCATGCCATGGGCATTTTTGGCACGTTAGTGTTACCACAGGACCAGGCAATGCTGTCAGCTCATTGGTAGCTGTAAGTGACTTCCCTGGAAGGCTGTCAGCCCAGAACCAGAAGTGACAAATAAATTTCCATATGTTGTCAAGATGAATTTCATTTATCAGTATCTGCAGCAATGTGCATTTGAACTTGCTTGTCTGAGGGACTAGGTAGAAAAAGCTATTATTTTACAAATACAGGACAGACTAGTCTGTGAAAATCTCTAATTACTATTATTATGTTTTACTGAGACTCTTTAGGCTCTCACACTTCCCTATAGCCTTAGCTGAGCCCACTCAAATTCTATTATTTGAGGCAGTTTTCCCACACAGCATCTGCCATATCATCCCTAATAGTGCACAAAGGTATTAGCTTGACAAGCACTCCCCTTTTCTTTTCTTTTTATTTATTTTTTGGCTCGGAGCAAGCTGAAGCCTCCCTTGCTTCCGCCTCTGACAAAGCAGAAATCATCCTGTGGAGGCAGGGCTCAGAAATGGTATTAAATCAAGGCAGGGGAGAAATGCAGATGAGCTCTTTAGCTAGGCTGTCAACAGTGCCACCAACCCTCACTAAATCCCTCCCTTTCCTTTGCAACTGACAGCTCCTTCCCACCATTTCTCTATATTTATACTGGGTTAAACGAGTACATATACATGAAGCACATCTGGCAAGCAGCCAGATCAGTGCCTTGGACTTACACGCAGTTACAGATGCAAAATACGTATTTCTCACTGAGAGTGACCTGAGGTGGCCCCAGCAGAGGTGGCCTTGGGTTACATTTGCACTGGGGCAGGGTAGGGAGTCATCACACCATGCTTTCTGCCTCAAAACCATGAGGCTGAAACCTCCAGCTAATCACCACAACATTTTCCACCAGAACCAGGAGGTCCAGAAGAGGATGTTGGTCCAGTAATATACGACAGGACAATATATGGGTATATCAGGTCCAGCAGCCACCCTTTACTTGGCCAATACTCTCTGTATCTTTGCACCATTCACTCCTAAATTAGTCTAAGAAGATGGAGCGTAGCACACACCACCTGCAATCCCCATTGCCTTCCCAGAGAGGATGCTCAGGGAGGATACTCTGGAATAATCCTATGAGGACAGCTGGGGTGAAAACACTTTTACTTGCATCTACCTCCAAGTCTGGGAAATTAAAAATATCAAAATTAAGTCCTCAAGGGTAGGGAGAAAAGTCCACACAATAAAGTATGCATTTTCTTTTTTTTTTCCTCCTCTCTAATTATTCAGCTGTAAAATGTCATGGAAACAACTTACTTTTTCCACAGCCACACTTACTCAGTAAGACACTTGAAGCTGAAATATTATGTTAAAAAGAAGAATGAAGCAATAGGACTGACCTTGATCCTAGGCTTAAACTATCCTAAATTTAAATCCCAGTTCTCTAAGAGACCTGAAATGCATTACTCAGGCTCTGGCGAGTTAAAAGGAAAAAAAAAAAAAAAAACAACTTACTTTCTACTTCTATTAGAAACTATGAGGATTAAGACACTAGGTATTATGAGTTTTTCAGTGCTTCAGTCCTTCTTCATCAGCAAGATCTGGCAAGATTAGGTGACTAATTTACTTGCTGATGTGAGAAATGTTCAAGTTCAGAGGATTTTTCTTGTCCTTACCTGAACTCTTACTGAAGAAGAATTTTTCAACTTAGTAACAATTAATTCAAACCCAAGTTATAGGTCTCAAGGGAAGGACATTCAGGGTTTTAATTCTCAACAGTCACGTCTAATTCCTCACTGAAAGATGCCATGACACCAAAAGAAGGAAATTGGTTACTTAGATTGAAAACAAGCCGAAAATTTGTCACGAAGAACAGCTTAAAAAGGTGAATAAAAAAGCCAATGTTATAAAGTAGAAACAAACCCAGTAGCTAAGTAAAGGGGAGAAAAAAAATAACAGCATAGATCTGTGGGATTCATTTCTCTGATAGATTTTCTGCTTCCATCCACTGCAATTAATTTTGGGTCAGAAAGGTTTGCGTCAGGCTTATTTCTCTTGATCCCCAAGAGTCTTAAAGTTATAAGACTGGGTAATGATCCTCAGCCCCCAAGAGGCTTCAGCACAGTCATGAGAGCCCTCTTTGGGAAAGCAGCGCAGTTTTCATCACTAGCTTGACTTGTTAGAATCTGCAGAGATTACTTAAAAATCAGAGACCCGGAACCTCTCCGGGGTTTCTTAACAGCCTCTTCCAAATTCCAGTACGGTTCAGCTTGAGAAAGCTTGTTTTATGGGATTTCCCAGGGAAAGTCTAAGAGCAAGTAATATCTTGAGAGCCATGAAGGATGTCTGAGACCAAGAAATAGCCCTTTCTTCCATGTCATGTCCAAGCATCTACACTGAGCAGAAAACTAATGACCCTTCCTGAATAATAGCTTCTTTAGAGGGTAATTAGTCATACTCTTTAAAATTGCAAATGTAATAACTTTGATAGGAAATTGACTGTAGAAATATCACTCCAAAGCGTTTCCCTATAATATCCCAAGGTACTGGTTTCTGGGTGTTTCTTAGCTTTCTACCCTGTGCGTAAGGGATGAGCCACCCAGAGATACCACCAAGCAAGCAACAGCTACTTTATCATACGCCGACAGTGCTCCATGGGATGCAGAAGGACATGGTAGAGGTTGCCACTTTCTCTGTGCACCCCCATCACTGCTGCTCTCTTCTCCAGCATTGTTTGCTGGATCTTTTTCAAGCATATTCTTGAAAAGCACCTCAAAATTAATTTTACACGATGCAGGTAAAACTTTTGGAAGTACTGCAGTGATGTCGAGACGCCAGCACTCATTGTCAAAACAGATTTGGGCTGGCATCCAAGGGGATATTTAGGTGCCAAACACCCATTTGGTGGAAGCCGTAGGCAAGGATCTTAACGCCCGAGGCTGCGAGTGCAGCGATAGTCCCGAGCGCTCACAGGGCTCCCAAAGGATCACAAACGAGGCCTAACTCTGTCCCTGCAATGTTCTCAGCAAGCACCGTGTCACAGCTTGGTGGCTGAACCGCCCTCATAAGAAACCCAGGGCCATCTCGCATTATTCCTCTGTGAATAAGACTTTCATCCCATCCCAAATGCACCCTCTGCTAAGATGAATCACACTCCCATTCCTTCTCTATTGTTGCCAGAGCTCATTTCCACTATTGTTCTTCTGTAAATGAGGGTAATTCATTCAGAAATGAAATTCAGCCCTATACAAAGGCCTTGGCAAAACTAAATGCTGTCAAAGAGAGCGTGGGGGATGCCAGCCCTCCCAAAAAGAGAGAATTTCATTGTAATTTCTCTGGCGAAGTTTCGTAATTAATTTTGAAGTGAGTTCTTTAGAAACAGAGTCGCTGTGCTTTAGTCCACCTTAACTATAAAAAACTGCACAAAACTTATTTCCTCCTTTTCCTTACTTATTTTTCTCTAATTGTTAATAATTTTAATTAACACCAAATATTCTCAACAGCACGTCATCTTCTTTCTCATTATAGGTGTTAATTGCAGACTCAAATAAAAGGTGAAGAAGAAACTGAGGTAAACATCAAAGGAAGCCCAAAACTGTTGGATGTGGGAAGAACAATTACTTGTACAGTTATCTTATTAGGGCTCTGGTTGGTTTGTAAGACAGGTTTAAAACTGCTTTTTTTACACCCTCCTATCTATATGTATTTTTTTAATGATATATACATGTCAAGGTGTTTTATTTTTTTCAAATAAATTATTTTTACTCAGATGTATCTTGTGCAGAACAGCTCACGGTCAGATCCGATGCACACTCAGAACCTAAAAACTGATCCACCTTTTTACTTACAATACTGATTTTGGAAGGTTTTATCACTAAATAACACTATTCACACCAAATGCTGAGGACTTCTAAAATCTTGACCTAATGAATCCTAGTTATCTCTATGTACACCTGTATGTACAGTTACATACAAGTTGTACGTACATATGCTTTCCACTGATTATATCCCAGAACCAACATATCTTATTGAAATCCATAACTATAGTAGTGAAGAATACAGAATTACAGAACTTTATCACAAAAAGTAAAATCTTTCAAGTTTGGGAACAATCGTGACCTTCAGCCAGGGAAGCCTCAGAAACACAGGGCATCTTGGATAAGAAAAGGAGGCAGGTGGTATCTCTGAAGACCAGCTGTAGCATCGAAATCTATTTCCCAACAACAACAATTTCCTATCACTTAGTCGGAGGTTAAAAGAAAAACCCCTGAGGCTTCCCAGGACACAGGTAGCTATTTCCCAACAGAAAACAGACATTTCAGTAGCCGGCGCAAGGGCAAAATGGTACCCAGGGCTTCCTGAGAGCATCCAGAAAAAGGGCAAGGGCAGCGTGAGTGACTGCCAACACTTTCTTTTCTGCCCAGGGATTAAATATAGTTGCAGTCCCTGAAAGCTTAACCAGAAAGGATGAGAAGGTTGCCAGTTCATGGCAGTAGGAACTATAACTTCAGTTAAATCCTCAAGTGGGTTTAGTGGCACGTCTGAAGCCTCAACCCTCACAGTCCCACGTATTGACACAGCAGAAGTCAACGCGACAGAAAGGTGGAGCAGACAGCTTGAGCTGGAAGTCTCTCTAGTTTTCTCAGTTTCACCTGCCAGAGTTTGTGAGTCAGAGACCCCAACCTTGTCCTCAGCCATGCCAAAAAACAGGAGCACAGCATAACTTGGCTGCTGATCTGATCTGCCTTCAAGGTGCAGTGCCCTCCGTGTCATGCTTCCCTGCTTTCCCCAAAAGCTCAAGAGCCCCTTAGCTACATCCCAGGCAACAGAAGGCATTGGTTGCCCTGGCCAGGCACCTCTCTGCCCCACCAGTGCTGCTCAGACAATGTCTAACATGTCTCCCCCAAAGCCCTGTTGGGTTCGGGCGGGAACCGTTGAGCCATGGGGATGTGGAAGGGCTCTTTCCTCTCTCTGTCTATGGGCGTGCATGGAAAGCATGGCCAGGGGCTGAGGACACTCACCCAGATTGACAATTGTCATTAATATGGAAGGGTAAAGCCTGTGGCAGGTAAAGATATATCTTCGGATCAGAAAATAAACAGACATCTGGTATATAACAACACACTCCTCCTCTGCCCAGCACTGACCCATGAAGTGCATGAATGTCTATAAGAGCTTTGTCCATACTAATCCTGAATTATCTGGTCATCTTCACTTAGTAGATTCCATATGTGCTCCTATTGCCTTATGTCACACTGTCCTTACTAGCTAAGACACTTAAAAGAATTAAGACTTCTTTATTCTTACCTGCGGGTCAGGTTTTTCTCTCAATAACATCTAGTTACAACCTTGTCTGTAGCCTCTGCCACTTTTATTCCTCTTTGAAGTCCTTCCAGCTTTCATTCTGCATCAGTTTTCCTCCACATTTTCCTGCAAAATAAACGTAAGTCCTGACCTGAGAAACAGTTGGTATATCCAGGCAGCGCTGAGCGATCTCCCAGCACAGGGACTGACGAGCAGCATGAGCTGTCCCTCCCAAAGGCCACTGTCCCTGCTTCCACACAACCCCTTGGAAAAAGCCATCTGCAGTGCTGAGACTCAGGGCCCCTCAAACATTCCGCTGTCCTTTGGCATCCAGCATTTTCACTTGTGCTAGAGAAAGGCTCCCTGCACTGCAAATTCAGACTCAGGCTATGGGGCAATGACACGTCTTTCTAGGCCCCTCTTTCTCTATCACTTAATCTGCCCTAAAAAAAATTAATCACTTCCCATTTTACAGGTTAAGTTTCTTAATAATATTTATATATTCTCTGTTCTTTTTGAGTTGTCATCCTACTTTGTGTTATTCAATAGCAATATCAAGTTTCCTTTTACTAAGTTTTTGGCCTCATTAATGATTTTTTTTTTTTTTAATAAAAAGAAGACTAAAGGCTACACCTTCTCTCCTGCCCCCACCCCAGCACAACTTTCCATCCCAAAGAGAAACAGTGCAACAGTGCAATAATTTGCTGGGCAATCCCTCAGGAAAGGTTCACTTGATTTAACTATGATATTGCGCAAACTTTTCCAACTTAAGCCCTCAAAAAAAGCCTCAGGAGGAACACTGCTGCATGCAGTCTCAATGCTTCATTTTTCGAAAGAAGTCCTTGTCTGCCCATTAGATGCTAACTTCATATTGGTTTGGTCCCCGATTACCCCTTCACAGCCTGCGCGCTCTCCTTTCCCTCCACATTTCATCTACAACAGCAGATCGCTTACGAGCTCCTTCATCACTTCCTTGGACCAGTAAGGAGATGGGACAAAATAAAGATTTTTGGGGGCTCTGAGTGTGCACGGCGGGTCTGTATCAGATCAGGTGTTTGAGGCACAGCCTGGCAGCTCCGACAGCCACTCAGAGCACAATGATGAAATTTCCCATTTCCCTCGCTCTCTTTTCACTCTGCTTTTTGACTACTCAAGCTTTCGATTTCATTCTTTTCCCTATTTCGCTGCCAACTTTTCTCCATTCCCAGCACGTGCTTTCTGCTTTCAACTCTAGAGTACTCCCCTGTGAAATGTTACTCTACTCTCTCGTGGATTTTCTTCTTCTTCAGTTTTTTTTTTCCCCTCCTTTCCCTAATTTCCATTTCTCCAAAAGGAACTAAGACCTGTTCTGCATTAATTACTGCTCCAGTTTGCATCCTCCAGCCTTCTTCCAACCCCTTTCATTTTCACTGCTTCCTCCCAGTGGACCTGGCCCACTCAATTTTATAATTCCCTAAAATTTACTTTCTTAAATGCAGTGCTATGTGCATAATTCATCCATAAATTGAATTTGTTTCCCATTGGGATAATCATACAACCTTCCATAGTTTTTGTTTGTTTGTGTTTTGGTTTTTTTTTGTTTTGTTTTTGGTTTTTTTTTTTACATCTGTTGTTATTCTTTCCTTCCTGGTAATAATATACATAAAGATACATATTTGGGGCAGGAAAGTAGAAGACAGCAGATCATGCTTCAAAACCACATTTCCCCCTCTTTACAGAGACTTCACCCTCTTCCCAGAACTGTTTGTTGAATTATTGTTCATATAATTCAACAGGGCTGACATTTCTGAGCAAAATAAAGCAGACAGTGCTTTACGGCAAAATAGAAGTTACTCAGAGCCAGACTGTGAGCTGACGTAAAGCAGAGTAGATCTATTGTCTTAAGAGAAAATCCATCAATTTCTATCAAAAAAAATCAAATTTTAAAAGATCACTGGAGCTGTAGAGATGTAGCACAGCTAAGAATCAGGACTACCTTTAAATCTGCTGGGGTTTTTTTTGGTTTGTTTTTCTTTCTCTTAAAATTATGAGCTAACTGACTTATCACATTATTTTTTGAGCCATTAATAGTGTGGAGTCTAATTTAGAAGCAAAGCTAATGCACAGGAAAACCAAGCGGCACAGATGACAAAATTATCACACCTTCCCTGGTACTGGCAAGGAAAATGAGAGCTGAATGCCTGCACATGTGGCTTACTTGCATTAGTGTGAAAATCAGTGCTTTGAGGCGGGGCGGGGGGGGGAAAGGTATTTTATTATTCAAATCTGATTCCTTTTTCATGTCAATTTATGACATGACATCCATTTCTGTGAGTCTTTCCTGTCAGGAGTGAAATGTGCTCACATGTATCTTTGATATGGTTTTATTTCTCAACTTATCACAGGACAAACAGCAATGAATAACACCCATACAAATTGTGTTGCCTTTATATGTGCTTACTCCACAAAAAGCGAGAAAAGAAAACCAACTCAAACAGACAGAAGATAGAGCATGACTGTTTGTAACATATATGCAAAGAGTTTCATACAGCAGAAACATATCCTCAGGCTCCTTGCTGCCTCTATAATACAAATAAGAAATATATAAAGCACCTCATAAACCAGCTTGTTGGATTTTATTGTAAGAAATCCATCAGCCGTCATATTACCATGCAAATCCTCTTATTGCATTGTCTGACAACAGCATTTCAAATAAAAAAAATAAATTAAAGAACCCAACAACCTGGAAATAAATTCTCTTTTATGTGTGTCACCAGCTGCCATTAACAGCAGCAGGAGCTTCTCTGCAGGGGCCTGGGAGGTGAGAATGGACTGTCCACCCATCTCCCTGCTCAGCAGACTAAGTTGTGAATTGATGCATACATATTCTTTTTCCCTAAGAGATCAAAGCAGGAAACCAGGATTAAAAGATTTTAAAAAAACCCCAAACCAACACCAAACCAAAACCAACCAACCAAACCACCCCAAGAATCAGGACAGTTCCATATAATAAAGGTGCAGAATTATGTATCTCCTTGCTTTTTAACAGCCTCTTGAAATAGTGAGACCAAAATACCCTCACTTTTCTCTGTCCCACAGCTCTCAGAAAGTGCCCATCAGCCCACATCTGGGCAGCAGGACGGAGCTGCAGCTTGTAAATGGAATATGCTGGAAAATATTTTTTAAAATCATATTCATCATTTTTCATTAAAAAAATATAATTTCCCCAAAAATGTAATTTCCTGATGAAAAATATCAAATCCTTTCCTCTAGTACAAACTTTCAGAAAACAGATTCCTTCTGAATTCTGCATTTAAATCAGAATCAGTCAGCTCCAAATAGCCTCAGAAACAAAGTCTCTTGTCCTTCTTTCTATGCACAAGTCTTTATCACTTCTTTCCTTTTTAACAGTGAAGTAAAGAATTAAACCTTATCACTTAAATATTACATAAAATAGCAACACTAGAAGTCCTCTGCCTTTTTTTTTAATTAAAAAAATGCTATTATGTTATGTTTTAGAGTTTGTCTATCTTCTGCCACTGGGCAATTTTCAGTCTAAAGAAAGCAGCTTTCAATTTCACAATCTCATTGTTCAAGAAGATAGGAAAAAAAAAAAAAAAAAAAAAAAATCAATCCTATACTACTTTCCCCTTTCCATACCAGAAAAGCAGCTAAAAAGTAGGGTTGTTTTCCAGGAATAAGCTTGTGATGCTAAGTGCCAACATCAATTCTAATTGGTAACTTGGTAAGCATTCTGTGAAGTTACAAACGCCATGGGAAATATCCCTCTAGCTGTGCTGACAGGCTGTTCTTACAACGGCTCATCCCAAACAAGTTTTGTGTAGATCTAGCTACGACAGTATCTCAGACCTTGCAATCTCTCTCATGCGTATATTAATATCATCGCTGCAGTGCTACAGGTCAGGGAAGTAATATTCTCCCTGTTTTACAGATGAAATGGAGGTGCACCAGCAATTATCTGCTTCTCCCTTTGGAAAATCCTACAAGGAATTTAGCCACCAAAATCAGCGATTCCTCTGCTTCTCAAAACCCTGGCCTCCATCATTGTAACAGAAATCTCAGTTTGGAGACTGAGCTTGGCTCTCAAGGGGGTCACACAACCACTCTTATCCCCCTACCTCCTCCTCCCACAACCAGCCCGGGCCACAGATCTAGGGACAGATGTGTGTCATGTTCCTCAGGCCCCAGACAGCAGCATCGGTCTTCTACAGGGACCATTCCCACTTGAGCAAGACTAGGGAGAGAACCAGCCCTTGCACAAATTTATGGCCTTCCTCTGATCCATCCCTCTGAGCACCCATCCCAAACACACCTGCCATCAGAAAACCCGTGACGTGGCTGCCACCTCCACCAAACGCCACCTCGGCAGCTTCCCTTCCTTCATACAATCAAAAACGGTGGCACGCCCCTGCACCTGGCCCATTTGATATGCTGTATGTAGAGTCTTCGTTAATATTTCATCTTTGTCAATTCCTGCAGATCTATATCAACAGGAAACAGCTTTTTAATCAATGGCGGTGAATAAACAGAAGCAATAGAATAAAAACTGGCTTGCTGCCCCCCTCGAGTGCCTCTGGAGCTGGAGACCATGTAGGGAGGCTTGGCTGCCAAGAGCATCGCAGGGTCAAGCTTTATTTTTAATTTATCAGTAGTGGCGGGAAGATAAAAGACAAAGTTATAATGACGTGTAAGATATCAGTTAAATGGCGCATAAACAAATCTGATGCTATGTTTGACCTAGGGAGGAGGGGAAGAGCTGGATATACTGAGTGCTGTACATCTTCTAGGAGACAAATGAATTGGTGATTGGAAACTTATTCATATACTTCATAGGCTTCTGTCGTTCACTAAATGGTAGGCAATAAACCTTATTGGATTTCATATTTTGTAGGAAATGACTCTTTCATAGCTTTGTCCCTTTAATGGTTACTCATTTAGGAAAGTACTATATAGGTTTTATTGCATCAAAAGGAAGAAAAGACTTTAAATGAACCTTAATGTTCCCCCAAAGTGCTAGAGTCAGAGACTTCCAAGCTAAATTCACAGAACCAGAATCTTTCATAAGCTTTTTAATGTAGAGGAAGAAAACTTTGGGGATAGAAGTATTTTATTTTAAAAAGCCTTAGGTCTTCTTTCTTCTTTGTTTTAAACAGGTAGCCTTTTTGACCACTCCTGAGTTTTCCTTGTCTTCAAATTTCTCTTAAACCTCCTTACTTTCCTCCTCCTCCATTCCCCTGACTCCTCTTCCCTTCTGACCAATACAGCAGTTCCTACAATGAACATACAGTTTTCTTTCCCTCGTATTTCAGAGTTGCCTCTCTGGAACTTACAGTTTGTATATCTGCATGTATTGTTCTCCCCCATAGGCCTTTTATAGACGCATCTGGGAATCATAAAATAACAGAGTCTTGTTTTCTGGCACTGTTTTTCCTGAATAGTGGAAATGCCATAAAAGCAAGAAAAACCTCCTTGCTCCCCTGCTTTCCGAGGCTCACATCTAACTTCCCTGAAGCAAGTCAAACTAACAATCTCAGAAAGATTTGCCACAGATCTAAAGAACGATCTGCTCTGATACTGTTGACTACAAAGACACTCCTAGCATCCCGTATATATTCACATTTGTTACATATAATCTCATTTTTGTAGCTATATTTTACACAGGCGGCTACTTTCTGCACATCCATCCCTGCCATGCCTGGGCTCATGGGAAAGACCAGATATCCAGCATGGATGCATCTTCTCCAGATGATGTCTACTTTTAGACTATTTTTGTTTTCTCCTTTCTAACATGATGCCATTTGCAATTCATTCCCCATTCCTTCTGCAAGTTTTCCTGCAGAAAATTCACTCACTTGTGATGACAACTCCAGTTTCCTCATGTGCATACACCTAAGCTCTGGGAGCAGATCATGGAAGATGAATCAGCCAGTACTTTTGAGACGTACATCTGAGGAAAGTCAAGTCTTTCCGTTCATTTCAATTTCTCAGGCCTGCAAAGTAATCTTAAAATATGCCCAGCACCTATGACATGAACTAATCAGAGAGAAACATGCCCAGCCCCTTGTGGGACTGGAACTAGCTGTAGAAAAATCTTTGAACATGTGCAACATCCCTGGGATTTAATCATACAACATGGCACTTTTCTGTTTCAAAATATAGATATACAATCAAGAGCAATTTAGTTAGTAAGGTATAGTGAACTACCATCTGTTGGATGAGCCGTACCTGTTAACTGAGCTGCCCTTCGAGTTTGCTCCAGTTGCAGAATAAAACATCTTTGCTTAAACCACTGTAAAACATAACAAACTCATAGCATTCGCCTCTGCCTGTACACACCAGCTTCACAGCTGAGTTGTTTTAAGTGGCTCAGATAGGCAGCTACGAGTCAGCCTCCAACTAGGCGATGAAAACACTGATTTCTGTTCTTATTCAAATATTTTAATTCCAATTCAGTAATAAACTTCCCTTTCAGTGACTCAAGTAATGATTTCTTTTGTCTCACATATCTCAGCATCTAAAGCAGCTTTGACAAGGAGCATACCTAGAGTTCCTGATATAAATATATAATATATCTAATGTTGCCAAGCATGGTGGCAATTTTATTTTATTTTCAAAGACAATTTAATCTAACTTCCCAGGGGATTCTTCTCGTGTGTCATAACAAAGTCTGGCTTGTAATGGGTTTCCCGTTTTTCTTTCTATCTTGAATAATGACAAAATTGCTGCACAGAGAAGTAGTGTTCTATAATATGTCACAAAATGCAAGCAGGAAGTGACAGTTGTCTTTGAAAGTCTGGGATTAGCCCAAGCCCTGATTTTTAGCGTCACAGGCATTAAATTATTTAATACCTCCCCACAACCAGTCTCCAGCCAGGCTTGGAGCACAGGAAAAGTCCATATGTAATATGAAAGAAAACAGACAATGAGGGGGAAATAATAAAAAAAAATAAATCAATAAGTAGCACTTAAGGGCCAAATCTTCAACTGATGTAATGTTGATATAAACCAGCCAAGAATCTAGTTCATAAATATCCATCTCTACATGTCATTCTAAATAAAGGACTTTTTATATTAAATTTATGGCAAGTAATAGGATGCAATGGAATTCACATGTCCTTTGGGGAAAAAGGCCTCTATTATATTGCATTATAAACCCTCATGTATCATAGGACTAAAAGCCACTTCTCTCTTCAATGCCATAGCTTTCTTCAACAAATTCTAGAATCCTTTCATTGCTACTGAGCATCCTCATAAAAGACTAATATTTTCTACTGTACTTTGGATGACTAGATCTATTTTGCTAGCTCTCAAAGCGCAGTGGACTTTTCCGGCAGAAAGAAGACCTGGTGCTCAATGTACATAAAGTTGTACTTGTCCCTCAAAAAAAAAAAAAAATTAAAGACATTTTTTCCAGTATGTTTCGCATTGCAGACCTCAGGCAAGACGTTCAGAGCACAGTAATTAGTGGGTGAGCAACCTTGCGCTTGCAGTACCTTGTGTTCTATAACATTTACTGTTGTGAAAAGTCGTCATGGGAACATGGAGGCAATACTCCCGCTCATGTCCTGATCGTATTTCACTATGCAATTACACAAATGCTAATTTGCTGTGTTGGCCCTACCCTCCAACAGTACAGACCTTTTATTCAAGAGAGGTCATGCCCTACCAAGCCTGGTCAAGACCTGAGGTCCCTTATACGTCACTCCTGGAGGCTGCTGTCTTTTTTCACTGCTTAATGCTGAAGATACCTGTAACTGACCCCAAAGCACTCTGCAAAGAGGTTGGGATCCTTATCTCCTTTCAACACGTGAAGAGGCTGAGCGACAAACAGATGACCTGCTCATGCCCTGCCACATGCTGATGACCAAGGGTGATGCAGAACTCATGTCCCTTGAAGACTTTGACATCTGCCCCAAAGGGACAACAACAGGGACTTTCTCCAGTAGCTTTGGTGAGCATGCCTTTAATTAAACACCTGGCTTTAAAAATTTCTAGCCTGTGCATCCCATCAATCAGATCTTATTTCTTCCCTAACTTGCCTGTGCCTTGCATTGCACAGCTCCCCTGTCTTCTCTCTCTTCCACACGATTTAATCCCACCAATCCAGTGCATAAGCTCGGGGTCCCTGCAGGGTGCCCCCGCTTTGCACACTGGCAGGGCAGAGGCTCTCGTCAGACGTCCACCACAAGGTGGATGGTGCCGAGGCTCATCAGCTTCACAGTTGAGCTGCTCTTGACGCTATTGCAGAGAGCAGGAGAGAGAGTTGTGTAATGGTTCTGAATGCCTGCCAAGCAGCTCGTTTACAGAATTAAACAGCCTGTATTACAATTAACACAGAAAACTGTGTGGCCTTTTGTTACTCGCCACAATAAGTAGCTCATTTCCTCATCCTAACATGACAGGAGGAAAAGGACCATGTGGACGGGGCAACCACCGAATGCGCCTGAACCTCTGCCCTGTGTCTCCGCTATTCAGAAGAATTTGTGTTGCTTGTATAGATGCACAAAGACTGGGTAGACAACTCATGGGGCTCTAAAATGAAAAGAAGGAACTGGGATCACAAAGGTGATTGCTGTAAGACCCAACTTCAACATATCTCAGTGCTCCCGATTTGAGATCCCAGCCTCCCCTCTACTGTACCTTCCACCATCCTCCCCCTTCAAGCAGCACTGAGCCACTGATAACAGCAGCCCTGGGCCAGACTTAGATACTCCCAGTTTTCAGCATCTCATGTGATGCAGATTCTTGTTCTGTTCTGAGGAGCACTGAGCCCTTCTGAAAATTCAACCATCAACCTGGTTTCTTGTTCCTAGCTGCTACAAGATCTGATGTAAAAGGCAAGAGGGAACTTTCCACAGCCCTTGGCAAGTGCTGGGTCACTGTCTGAGCTCACACACACCTTCAGTCCTCTGCAGGGCAGGACTGTTGGGAGATGGAGGAAGGGAAGCCACCATTATTGAAAGAGCAGCCCACCAATGTGTTCGTGGCCCACAACAGTGCTGTGAACACAACACTTTCTCTCCATATAACCTCACATTTGCCATGCCATGGTAAATTCTTTTTCCTGCTCCTACTTTTGTACCTCCCTGCTAGTTGCTCATCTCCTTTTCCCACTCCTTTGCTGGGAAGCCTGTCCCAGCCATGGTGCCATGCTGGGCCAGCTCAACAGCAGGGAAGATGCTCCTCTTGCCAGGGACTGCTGGAAGATGCTGCTGCGAGTGGTTTCAAGCCCCCCTCCTCCCATCCCTCCTGCCCCCACACACCACTTTCTCTTTTTTTTTTTGAGAGGCTGGAATATCGCAGGATAAAGAGACTGCAGCTGTGTTGGGGAAAAGAAACCAGTCACGCCTCAGCAATTTATGGACAATTTCCCATTAATAAGAGATAATGGAGTGCAGTTCAATGGATTTGCGATTGTACACTTGCTCTTTGAGAATATGGAGGGGAATCTGACAGCAGTTTGTTCCTCTCAGAAATTGCATTACCATGATTTTGTATATTCCATTGTACACAGGGAGATTTGGACAGTTGGAAATGGTTTAACAGCCTATTAAGAAAAGTGCAGGTGTATCAAATTATTGAAGTGACCTCAAATACTGTTATTGCAAGGGGAACATCTAATACAAACTACCCGTGGACTCACACCTTCCACTGCATGTGCTCAGTGGGCCAGTGCCCTGTTTAGGGGCAAAGGTCTGTTGTTTTTTTGTGAATGTGGGACCAAATTCAATTCTCTTTGCGCAAGAGACCACGGAAAAATCGTGAGAGGGGATGCCAAAGGAGGCATTTTAAGCTGCAGAGCACACATTTGCATGCATGTTTCATGGCAGGTCAACTTGCTTGACTTTCATACATCCCGCACGAGCTATAGGAGAAACCTAGCTCACCAGCTCTCGCTGCCCTCTCATTGTGATGGTCTGAAGTTGTACTGCCACTCTATGCTGCAAACCAACGCAGGAACTACAAGACTCAATTACTGCAGCGAGGCAGAGCTCTTACGGGTGAGAAACATGGATATGCAGAGTCACAAAATAATCAGTTTACACAGGAGTTTTCTGGTGTACCTTGTCACTGAGTGCTTGATTCACCATACCCAGTCCTACAGAACCAGGGACTGATACTGCCAGATAGATCTGCTGACCTATGTAAAAGGTTATTCTTCTTTAGAGTTTCTGTAGACTTGCATACACAGTCTTGGAGAGTCACACTGGTTAATGGCGCAGACAGTTCCTTTCAATTTCAATTTGTTGTCCTCCAGTATAATTGACTCCTTCTTAACACCTTACAAGCAAGAGCAGGAAGAAGTGCACCTTCTCTGTCACTCATATTTCTACACACACCCTCTGATACATCTCCTGCTTAAAATTGACTTTTTCATCACTAAGGCTAAAGACAAACAGAAAATTTCAATTTAAAATTCACATCTCCAGATCCTCTCTTGTTCTGTAGTACTGTACTATTTTGGAGATAATACAGCTTGAGTTCAAAATGAAGGTGGATGTATCATCAGCTATTTTACAAGGGTGTGATTATACCTTATGTTTTATTCTAGTCTCTCACTGTACTATCATTTCGTTTGCTGCAGCTACATGACTGCTAAAGCATTTCAAGCATCACTCCAAAGTGACAGCACTGAAGTGCAAGACCCTTTTTTCCTATATACTGATGAAGCATTTGCTTATGAAGACAAGAGCCCCACACAGAGAACATTCGTATCCAAAGGAAATGAGTCCCTGTTTCCCCCCACAACCCTGGACTAGTTGCAGTGACAGACAGCAGCTCACCCATTACATTTTTAATGAACTGCAAGAAATGAGTTTCAAAGTCACAAGCTTCTACAGTGAATCTAGATTTTGCCAAAGTTCACAGGCCAAAGTTTTTGCCAAATTCTTTAGAATCAATTATTATTTTCTAGTTAACAAAAAAAAAAAAAGTTATCATGGACACACCAGCGCTGAGGAACTGCACCAGCTCCCTGCTGGACTTCCTCCAGAAATAAACCAGAAACAATCAAAGCAGCACCTTTCAGATCCAGGTGTTAATGGAGATGCATGAATTCAGCACATATTCATGCACACCTTTAATTTGAAATATCTTCTCAAAGCATAGGACAGATTATCTTCACAGCTTCCCAACACAATCTAAGTTCACAGCACAGCCTGAAATTAGTCACATTTGATGTGGTTTCCAGTGTTAGTGCAGGTCTAACAGTTACAGGCTTTTCTGAAGGACATAGACTAAGGGCTACACTACAAACACCCACGTGCATCTCCTGTGACATCTTATCCTTGAAAATTAAAACACTTTCCTAGACGGAAACATTACTTTCCCTTGGAAAGTTAATGACCATGAATACATCCATTTTCCCCAAACTGGCAAGCTCTCCTCCTTCTTACTCCTACATCCCAAGACCAAGGCAGACACTGTCCAGCCACTCAGTGGGAGACAGACCGAGCCTTACTAAATTTGCATTTTCAAAACAGACAAAGGACAACACAGATTATACAGAGGAGGCTGGTGATCTACCCCAGGGCTCCTCCATCACTTTGGATACCCGAGCCCTGTACTAGCCTTTCTCCCAGTCAGCCACCAGCTCAGCCCATCCTCTCCCCATGCAGAAGGGGCATTGAAGAGCAGACCAGGATGCCAGGGCTCCCCAGCAACGCAGATTCAACAGTCCTGCTTCTTTCACATCTAAAAATACCGAGCATGTAAAGCACAAAATTAAGCCCAGACAAGTTGAAGCTCACTGGGAGAAAAGATGTGTTTTGCATTCCATAATGTACCTAAGAACATCTCATTTACTTTAAAAATAGCCAGAATTTCAGGAAGCACCTTTTTAGATTTTTTTAAAATAGCTCAGCTGAAAAATCAACACTCTTAATGAAAAACGATAGCAAATTAGTTCGTTATTATTAATCTCATGCACAGCGGCAATTATTTCCCAACTGAGACTTTTATTTAAAAAAATAATCTTATAGATCATCTTGGAAAGACGACAAGTCTCCATCTTGGTCTCTTTTTCTCTTGCTGTGTTTTAATTTGCGTAAACATGACACTGAAACCTGAAAAAAATCGCTTTAAAAAACACTTCCTCCATCAGCAAAACTTGACAGTGCAGAATTCAATGGCACCACAGAGATCACCTTGGTAAGAAAATATATTTTTTCCCCTTTACTGACATTAAAACACCTCTCGCTTTTAACAGGACTACAGTTCAGATTTATGTTTTAGAACCCTTTAATAATTGAACATATGTAAATATCATTACTTTTAGATGTACTGCAGCAGATAGCAAAGGACTAAAAATCCCACACTGAGCGCCTTGACAGGGCTGTTCAAGCCAAAGGGAGAAGGGAGGAAGGGTTAGACAAGATCTCGCCCTGTTGAGAAGAAAAAAAAGTAGACACCTTCCTATTATCATGCTGTGCTTGTCTCCGGGAGCTTTTGTTCCATTAAAAACTTGTTAATTGCTGCCTTAGTAACAAAGGAACAGCATGCTGTGGTGGGACTAGTAGGAGTCTACATGGCTTGTTCACCCTTAGAAAGGCAGAGGGGTTTAATTGGCTATGTATTCTTAGAAGATGCAATAAAGTGGGATAATCAGCATCTGGAAATCTCAAACCCTAGTTAATCACAAGCTGTAGCATCCAGGGCTGCAAAAAATGAACTGGATGTAGAAGAAGTTGTGCACAGCCAAAAAAAAAACCCCACCCAACATAAAACAAACAAAGCATTAAGAATTTGAAAAGGACATCATTACTTCATCTCTCTGATGATGCTATACCTTCAGTTTACCAGAAAGGAGGTCTGCAGACTCATATGCAAACCAGCAAATTGTAAGTCAGTTTACTCAGAACTCCCACTGCTCTATTATATCAGCTTGCTAATAAATAATTCCCTTACTACAGCAATGCAAGGACTGAAATACTTTTTCAGTCCTCTTTGGCAAAACAGAAGTTTCCTGTAGATCTCTTGTGCCTCATGCAATATATTCATGCTAATTCTCCAGAACTGCTACTTGTTTTTCGCTTTGATTTCCTTAAGAAACAGCATACAATACACTCCAAAAGCTTCAGACCTAGATACTAGTTTTATGAAAAGAAATCAAATGGATCCCTCATATTGCCACTTCGCATGAGGTCTGAAGTCTCCAGAGCTTTCCCCATTGATACCCGATAACAACTCCAAACTGTACATATCAAGACTGGTTTCCTGCAGCTCAATTTCAGCAGTTTCATTTCCAAATGGGTAGTTAAGCAAGTTTTTAGGCACCTTTGTCTTCTGGGAAGCTGCCAGTGTGTTGGTGGCACTGCCAGGTTAGGCGAATATAGCCCTTATTCAGCTGCCTATATTGGAGCGGAAAGTTTCGGGACAAAATAGAGTAGGACCTTAATAGAAGGTATAAAAACCTCAGGTATCTTGTACATAATTCTCAAATCTACTAAGCTATCATTGCAAACCAACCGACCTCAAAAAAAAAAAAAATTCAGCCACTGGTTTCGCTGCATGAGACTGTGGCCCACAGTTCCTTTCAGCCTGTTTCCAAATTACAGAGCTAGGGGGACAACATTGATTTTGTCTTGCAAACACCAAGTAGTCACCTAACCTTTACTAATCTATTATCTCACGATATTTGCAAAGAAAAAGAGTCCCTAGAATTAGAGTGAGACAATCAGAATAATTTGTTTCAGGGTTTTTAAGGGTATTTTGGTTCTATGTTTTAAAGTAACCAACAGCAAGAGAAAGCAGATGATGGATCTCACTGCCTTTTCCCCACTCTCACAGTAAGCATCTTCAAACACAGAACTGTCAGATGGACTCAAAATTAATCCTCATCTTAAACAAATACCCTTTGTTTATTGACAGGTGGACTCTCTCCTTGTTTGCGTATACTCACCAGTGTTTGGCACCAGGCAGAAAAGGACAAAGATGACCACAAGGACTTGATTTTTCATTTTTCTTTTCTCTTCCCACAACACAGACCCTTTGTGCAAAGCAAATGCCAAATGTACACCAGTTGTGATTGCAGCTTGCTTGCAAACCCCCTTTTTCCCTCCTGCCCGCCTTGGGGTTCAAAGGCAAGCCGCAACACAAGTAGCTGTATTTGTCTGAAGAGACTCTGGCAGGACCAAAGGTACCTTCCTATGAAAAGGAGTCCAGATCTTGGGCTGGAAGGGCAGTTTGGCAGGTTACAGCTTCACCCTGTGGGGTTCAGGCCTGGCACCTCCCATGTATTACTAAATGGAAGGAACATTTTCTGTTTGTGTCCTCATATTAATTCAAATCGGTAATGAAGTTGGGAGCATCACAAGGTTTTAGTGGTATATGGGATTAGACCAGGCTTAGATAACTGAATAAATGAACTGACTTAATTAGCTCTCCTAAAACAAATTATTCTACAGTGCTCATTTCCAACTCTCATATGAACCCCAAAGAGTTTTAGAAATGCATTAATTCCTTGAATAATAAATCTTGTATTTTTGCATACCTACTGCAATTATGATGGATAATGAGATTTTAATTAATCAGACCCAGATTTTTTTAATGCTGTTGAAGAACGTAAATACATTAGGGACCTGTTTATTTAGTAAATCTTGCAGGAAAAAAAAAAAAAAAAGAGCAGAAGGCAACAAGAACGACAACAACAAATTTCTATGTTAAACTAACCTATATCTAGCAGCCTTCTTAACAACATCTATCCTGCAAACATCCCTGTCTTGAATACAAATACTGTATATGGTCAAAACCTGGTCAAAGTATTAACTTCAGTACCTTTCTATAGGCAAAACAGAGTTCTTAAATATTATGTCACCTTCTATACGCTCTTGGTTTTACGAGAAAAAAAAAGATCTTTTCTACTGTAATTTGAATGCTCTATGTACACAGATTATTTTCTTGCTCATGTATTCTATGCTTCCAGGTACTTATGAGTGAGAGATACTTATTATTAACATGGCAAAGCAGCCATTAAACCTTTCATATTTTTCATTTTTTTCAAATCCTTCTGAGGAAATAGCTAAAGATCTCTCTCATGCAAAGGTAGTGGCATTGCAGTTGTCATTAATTATAAATCAGTTTCTAATATGACTGAGAGCACAAAGATTGTAGGGGGTCTCGTTAACATGAGATTAACATTTCCTTGAAGTGTAATTATTTTGCAAGAGAGTCTTGGGCTGGATTTATGACAATGTACTGCATCTGTACTTGCTACATTGACAAGAGAGATTTTGTTCATCATGGGGAGAGTATCAACTCACACCCCTTCCCTTGGAGAAACTCTAGCACTTGGAAGGAAAAACCTGAAGGAGAGAGGACTTCTAATTCCAGATTTCTCACAGGTCCCCTTTCTTCTTTCCTCCCTTTTAATAAAAAGAAAGTTGTCACTGGAGATGGCTGAGAAAGTCAAGAGAACACCACACTGGCAGTGCAAGGTCAACTCTTGCTCGTGTTTGGAATGAGGAAAAAAGGTAGTGCTTCCAGTTGAAAAAATAATTGAATTTTAAGTCTTAATGTGAAACCTTGAGGTTTCAATTCCCCCCCGCAACCCCTTCAGTGAACCTTGCTGGATTTGACATGGTAAATAGGTTTGGGTTTCCCCTCCCTTCTTGCCTCTTAAAAGAACTCTGAACCATTTCCTCTGAAAAGCCACTTTCCTTGGAAAAATAAGGTCAAAAGAATTTTTTTTTTTTTATTAAACCTAGCAATTGGCAGCAGCATATTCAGGCTTCTTTTCCCTCTGAATTGTTAACCATTGCACCATGTAATCCTTACTGAGCCACAGAGAAGGAAAGGGGGTAGCAGACCCCTCCACAGCTATGGCACAGCTGCAGGAGTCTGATCTCAAAGTCTGAATTTACAGGAGCAGTTGGGTGCAAAAACCCCTTTGGTCCAAGGAACTAGGAAATCAGGTACTTTCAGCCTAGAAGGGATTTTCCAATCTGAGCCCCAAAAGGCTCCTGCGTAACTTTAAAAATCTGGGCCCTGTGAGTGCTTTGTAGAAGACAGACAGATGTCATTTCTTTGGGGAGAGCTTAGGTTAAAGAACAGATTTTCTTCTGTTCTTCATTTCCACAGAATGGCTCAGAAACAAGAGCCAGCTCCTAGCTGCACTGACCAGGTCCCTGGTTTGAAAAGCAACCACCAAGCCCCAAGCTGCTGTCAAATAACCCAGGCTGATCTTCTGTGTTGCATCTGTTTAGCAGCTACTGCATCCCATGCCAGAAAAGGCATTTCAGAGGGCCAGAACAACAGGGATACAGAGGATGCTAAATGCCATCTGATCCAGAGAAACGGAGAACGCAATGGTCAGATGTTGCTAGGAAATGTTGTTTCGTATTTGCAGAAATAGTAATCATAATTAAAAAGGGACCTGTCCCAAGACAACGCGTGTTTTTGCTCAGGTCTCTATAGGAGGAAACTTGCCATTCATTATTAGCATCAGTGCTGCTGCAACCCACCTTGTTAATTCAAAGAGTCATTTATAAGCTGCTTTGATATGTTGCACTCAGCTCTTTGAGTACTGAAATACTTTTTTGTGCAGTTTACCCCATCCCCCAAGTTTGGTTGCCCTCCCAACCACCAATTTACATTTGCTTTTATGTGCTATGAAAACAACAACAACCAAAAAAAGTGTGAATTTGCCACTTCTGAACATCTTGTTCTGTTAATTTGTACAGTGCTGGCTTGTTCAGCACAGAAACAGGACTAGGAGCAGAATAAATTTAGCTGCAAGGCAGAGTGGAGGCAGGGAGGGAGTCAGAAAGGTAAGCAGAGATGAGCTCTGCGATGCTGCTCTTCTCCTGTTGCCCTGCAAGCAGGTTTCATCACACCTCTGCCCTCTCCCTGCAATCCTCCCTTTGCCAGCTGCAGACGTGCAGGCTGGAAATGACAGATCCATGTACAGCCTTTGCATAATTTTCTCTTCCTCCCTTCTTCCTACTTTTCTTATAGATTTGCCTTCCTTCAAATTAGCTTTGTTTCAGGGTTTCCCCCTCATCTCCTTCCATCTCTCAATTCCCTAGATGCCACGTGCCCTCTCAGGGGCTCTCGCCCTGTGCCCTCTAACCAGCCCATCTTCTCCCTTCGCCGGCTCCTCCTTGGGCACAGCTCCTTCACTCTCCCCCTGACTCTTCCCTTCCCATTTATCGGCTCCATCCCAGTTGCCTCCCCGGAGTTCTCTCCTTCTGCCTTGCTTCGCATTGCTCACACTCTGTACAAGGAGACAGCCAGGGAGGTCACTGAGCCTTAAAACCAGCGTTATTGAGAATATATAATGAATATATATGCCAGAGGCACTCTGGAAAAAAGGTGGAGACTGAGGTGAAATGGAAAATTAACTGAAAGCAAAGAGCAAATATCTTTGTGCGTCTGGACCTAAAGATTACGCAAGGGAGCATCGGCAAACTGTTCTATGCGATATACAGGCAGCTTGGAGAAAATCAGTAGCAGCAAAGCCACAAGTTAACCCAGGCGACTTCTTGAATCTCTTGCCCATTCAATTTCAATGAACATTTTGGTTGGAATAAATAGCAAGTTTTTCTCTTTTGAAATATAAAAGGGGCAACTGGAAATCAGATTTTTGTTATTTCAGAATATCAAATCTTAACATTTTATTTGGCAACATAATGAGCTGATGGCCTTTGAAAAGGAGAGAGGGAATGGCCAGCTTCATCTTTAGTGTGTTTATTTTATGCAATGACTCCCTAGACGGAGACAAAGATAGAAATGGACAGAGCAGTTATTAGCACAAGAGAGTCAAGTCTCCTTACATTTACAAAATAGAAATGGGTATGTAAACCACAATAAGTGATTATCTTCAGCCAGGAGTTTAACACCAGCTACAAAGAGAAAGCAAATCAGAATCTGCAACGATAAAAGGTATCTTGCACTATTTGATGATCAGCACCATAAGTGTGGGGTGTATAAATTTTTGTCCCAGAGTGAGAAACTGCCTATTCTTTGGGGGTTTGTGGAAAGGTAAAAATTCTAACTGACACAAGCAAATAAATACATTAATTTAGCACTAGTGATTACAGAGCACAGACCCTCACCCCAACAACATGAGTGAACATCTACATACCACCACCTGCTGAGGAGACCTTAAATCACCCTCCAGTGCTCTCCAGAGCCCGAGGTGCAATGTGCCACGAGCAGGTTTTGCAGGTTGTTTTGGTTTTTTGCAGGTTTTGCAACCAGAACAACCCCCAAGAGGCCTAGCCAGAGACCCTGTATCTCACTAGCACAATTATGGCCTAACGAATCAGTGCAACTACCAGGCATATACTAATAGAAATATTTCTGATTCTGTCTAAAAATATACACATTTTCTCAGTATATGTCTATTGAAAGCAGAGTTGTGAGAGGACAAATACATTTATGTCATCAGTCTTTTCTCAGGGCAGTGAATGGTACTGGGGCTTAGAACAAATAAACTTTCTTTTCATGCTGCCATCTCCAGCACCTGTGTGAATAACATAGCCCTCAGCTGCCATGTCACCACAACCATTCCTTGTTGCAGTCATTTCTGCAAGAGCTGGAAGAATCCCTCCCCGAGACAAGTCTGGCATGTGGGCAAGAGAGTTTTATTGTCAAGTCCCACAAATATGTTCTATTTGGATAGTGGCAAAATAACATCTATCCCAAGATTTCTGTTACCACTCAGAGAGAACTTGTACACAACTGTTCACTTTGCTTGTAAAGCAACCCCTTGGTCAATCTCTTTCTCCTTGTAGGAGATGCATGAATGTCTCCTGGCCCCACTAATCTCATGCAGATGGGTGAGAAGTTTAACCCACCAGCTAAAAGCATTTGCTCATCTGTCACATGAGACCTGCTCCAGAAATTCCTGCACCGAATCACAGTCCCTGACAAGCCATGTCCCCTCACACTCCTCCTGAAGAAGGCAACTCCTCAACCACAAGCAAACTCTTAATGATGTACCGCTGTGTAGTGGAACATGACCAATACTGAATAAGCCCAGGTACAGGACTTTTCGTCTATAGCAGATTGATGTCATGATATAATTTTTTAATTTTATCTATATAGATAAGCAAACATATGCACGGATCATGTTTATTTCACTCTATCAAATATAGTTTTAACAAACATGACACAATTTTTACTGTATAACAGAATGTCTCTGTAAAATATTATAAGTTTCAGTGCTTTGTAATTTTATTTCAATAGGGACAAGAAGTGTTTCACTGCACAGTGAATGCATTTCATTAAAGAGTATAAATTTACATTCTGTTGTAAACGAATGTTCATTTTACATTGTAATTTTTTTTACTGCAGAATGTTGCCATTTTAGTATTCGCTGTAATCATTCCACTGTGTTGCAAGCAAATGTCATTTATACGATATGTAAAAATTCAGAGAATTCAATTTAAGGGATCTCAGTCTGAAGTATAAATACATGCAGGCCATGTAACACAAATAAACTTACTCCAGATGGTTGCTTATAGCAGATAAAAACCAAATCTCGCCATCCTAAGAAATTAAATTCCCAGTACAAATATAGGCTATTCAGTACAGTTTCTGCTGACCAAAATGGCCATAAAATTAGCACCAATCCAAACATAATAAATGTAATGAAGTTCTTGCCACTAATAAGAGACCAAACTTTATGTTTTCTAGATGATTTAACAGCTTTTCCATCTGAATATTTTTGAAAATCCACAGAGATTCCCCCAGCTATCTGCCTCAGGAAATACTTTACGCGTAAATATCTAGAAACATAAAACTATTGACACAATAAAACAAACGATTCTAAAAGCAACAAGGCTTTATTTGGTCCTCTACCGTTACAGCTGCCTGGAGTACTTACAGAACAGCCCAAGAGCATTACAAACAGCCAAGCTATTTCTTCTCTGTTGATAGTCACCTTATTGCTTTCAGCAGCTAGCAAATTAAACCTTCAAAATAATTCTCATGTGCACTGACTGTAAAGTGAATTTAAATTAAAGTAATACATTACAAGAAAAGTGAGTACCTCGCCAGAGTTCTCAGCAGCCTCTTTCTTCTTCCAAAACCGTCCTCGATGCACACAAATATAGTTACACAGTTCACACCTGCCAACATACATCTGCACATGCCATATGGTGCAGGACACACCTTATCCCAGCACTCACACACATATGTATTTGCAAACACCTCCTGCCACTGGGAGACAGATGAGTCCAGCCAAGCGCTACTAAAACCAAACAAGAAATGCCTCGCTGCCCATTTCTCCTCCGTCAGGCACCAACACGTCCTCCCCAAGGGTGGGTCAGAGCAAGCTTTAACTGGCAATATTCACACCAGCCTCACCAAGCAGAGGAAGGCCCGTGACTGTCCCTTTACAGACGGATATTAAGGCGAAGAAATTAAGTTACTCACTCAACTTCACAGAACAAACCTACACCAGGACAAAGACCTGACGAGGAAATCCTGCATAGCCCTGCCGGTATTCTTCTCTTTGCATTCATCTATAGATAGCTCCCAAGCTTAATGTTTGCACCTGGGAGCAGTCTGCGAGGCCAGCTTATGCCTTTCACTTCTTGGCGGCAGCGCAGAGCTGAAAATTACAGTAAGAACGTATTAATTACCGTGTTTTCCTGAGGTGGTGCAAAAAGGATGGAGGTGAACCAATAGATCCGAAGTGCCCTAAAACAGGCTATGACCTCAAACATTTGTTGCTCTCAGGTTGCTAGAGTGTACCAAGCCTCAGTAAGTCATATCCTGTTCTGAGTGAGCTGAATTACATTTCTGAGGGGTAGTTATTCTGATTAAAGTCAGTTTAGATGAGAATTAGGGAACCACTTATTACCAACTTATTTATTAAATAATAAACTATTTGAAATCCTGTTCCTTTTGTTTCTGTGCACATATAGCTCAGTTACAGCTTCTTCTGCACCTCTTGTTTGAAGATTTTAGGTTATACTCAAGAAAAGTCCCAAGAATCTCTGCTCTTATTCTAGGTCAAACTCAAGTTAAAGCTGGCTACCTGGCAAGTAACCCCCTGCAAGCATCTCAACAGGATCATCACAGCAGAAATGGCTTTAAGTCAGGCAAGAGGCACAGCCAGGTTCAGAAATGGATATAAGTAGATTTAGATAGACAGAAAACCTGATCGCATCAATGCCATGAAACCCAACAGACATTCAGTACAAACATACAGCATGGAGCAGGAGAGAAAACCAGCAACAAAACGAGAGCAGCCGTTCTCATGGTAGGTATTCTTCTTCCACAGGACCACAGAAATACCAAGAGACATTTTCTCGTGTTGCTGCTTAGCCCCTTGCAGAGCAGCACAAACAACACCAGGCCTGCTTTACAGTGGAGATGCCCAGCCTTGAAGGAGGAGGGTCTGTCCCCAAATAGGAACGGACCGGATCGAACCTGCCAAATAGATATGAGGCCTTGCAAGGAGAACCAAACTACAACATTGAGGGAGGTGGTAAGAGGTGACAGGGTCAACCTGCATCCTTCATCAAAAACAGCTCCCGCAAGGCAAAAAAGGTGGGTTATGATCGCAGGAGACTCCTTTCTAAAGGGAATAGCAGGCTCAACATGCAGGCCTGACCCACTTCTGAGGGAAGTGCTGCCTCACTGGGGCCAAGGTTAAAGGTGTAAAGAACTTACTGCCTTGGTTAAAGCCGCAAAACATTTAGGGACATGATTTAGTGCTAGAGTTAGGTTGTGGTTGGACTCAATGATCCTGAGGGTGTCTTCCAACCAAAATGATTCTATGACGCTCACAGTTTTCCCACCCTGCAAAACCGTGTTTCACCTCCTCCTCATTTACATCCCAACTGAGCATGGCTTCAATTATCAGCTCTTTTGGTTTGAGAAAGGTGCAGGGTAGCTAACAAGCTTTCTTTTGTAACCTCAGACACTTCAAAGGACTGGAAGTTAGCACTACAAACCTTAAAAAAACCCAGGTCTGGCTTAATTAATTTTTAATATACCCTCAACGTCAAGTAAGGAATTACTTCATCGCAGCCAACGCACAAGCCCTCAAGACTCCCTTTCATACAAAGTTGTATGTCATGACTCTCCTTACAATTTTGTACTAATACATATGAAGCATCAGTTCACTTTATTACTCTGTGCAGTGCAGATTTGATTATCGAAATCTGTTCTAAACATTCTTGAGAAATGTCTGGCAACTCCTGGCATTAGCACATAGCTGATCCAGGATTATTCCTCAGCATTGCAAAGCCACCCTTGCTGTTGCTTGGTACAAGATTGGATTTACTGGCATTGCAATTCCTGATTCAGCCTTCCAGGTTGGAAGTTCCCAACTGCAGCCCCTTGGAAGCCTGTCATTTACGCACGGGTCTGGCATCAGAGCAGTTCTGATACCCTTTTCTAGGAAGAGACAGATATTACCGGACGGGAACCGTGTTATCTGCCCTGCAGGTCACCAAGTACTCCGTGTTTGCTGCTAATTAAATTCACTGTTGGAAGCTCCTTACATCTCCATGTGATACCTAAGTGAAGAGCTGGAGGTTGCCCCTAATTGCTTTTTGTAACAAGGTTATAAAAGTCATGCTGCTATGTCCAGATATGGCAGGGCCCTGACAACAGTACATGATCATAGATGACATTAATACCACACCGTATTATGCCAAAATTGGATATTAACGAGAAGTTCCAGTCCTCTTTCAGTATGTTCTTATTTTTGTCATTTAAGAGCTGTATTTTCACAGGAAGGTTAAGGAGCGCTAAAGTAAAACTCAAAGGAAAGTCTGCGGCCATCCACATAATCTAAATTATGTGGTAAGTTTAAGACACAAGATAGTTTGTATAAGCAATATTATTGATTGCTGGCTTACGTGATTTCTCTAATATTAATAGCATAGTACTTTTTGTTTTCTTTGACCTAACACCAAAGCAAACTGAAGAATGAGTACATACCAATGCAGCTTTGCTTGCAATGACGGATTACATCACTTGGCAAGGAACCAAGAAAGAACGGCTGCACAGATCAACAGTTGAGCAAAATGGGTAAGAGGGACCGTGCTGAAACTACACAAAACTATCCCAGATATGATTGGTTTTAGTCTCAACCATGAATGAACTAGGGAAAAAAAGCAAGTTAGTTCAGCCTGAAATAATCTTCTTGGCACCAGCCTTATTGTTATTTCCATGTAAAAAACACATTCCTTGGGAACTCAACTCCTGCAGAAGCCTTCCCCAGGCATGGTCTCCTACACTACTCGGCAAAAGATTAAAATTAAGTCTCAGAAGATGACTCGATCGGGCTGAAGAGAAGAAAAACGTTTCTAATTTTTGTATTACCAATGGGTGCATCCTGCCAGTACTTGTACTTTTGCAGTCTTGCCAGACATCAGAGGCAGAATTCATCCACACAGGTTTTGAGATGTGAAACAGAAGTCTGGGTTTGCTTCTATTAGATCATTCAGTATTTTTGTATGGTAACTGCCCACAATCGGTCAGGGAAATTGTTCCTCAGAAGTCTTTATTGCTCACTTCTGAAAATAGAGCACCAGCTACCGGTTCAGATGGAGACACCTCCACCGAAGAGGGAAAAAGTGCTAAATGATCACTGAAAAATAAACTCACAGGGCACAGGCTTGCCTAAAACCAATAGCAATTTGTTATTAGCTAATTAATTAGTGAATCACATTCTGATATGCATTTGGCCTAGAAAATGCTCACTAGTCCTACATATGTAACATGTTTACATTAACATTTTGGAAAGCTTAGCAGCTTACAAGTTCTTTTATGTTTGCATACAGCAGAGATCTCTAGGAAAATCTGATCAGGAAGCATAGCATAACTAAATTGTTAGACACCTGCATGAAAAGTCTTTAGGCAACTACAGTCGCTTTACACTCAACTTGCTAACTGCTGTTTAATTATATTCTTTACCTATTGCTGAGTCAAGAATAAAATACGATTTTGCTAAACATTTAAAGCAAAAAATAAAGGACAGTGAAGAGTTCTTTCCCAAATGACTTTCTATTTATACATGCCCTTACCCAAGACCAGAATAATAAAACATCTTAGCCCTTGCCAACAGCCAGATCTCAACAGAATCAAAACCATCAGCAGCACATCTCTAACTAAAAAGCATCATGGAACAAAGCTTTCCTTGCTCAGGAGCAGGAGCTCACATAATGTTACATCAAGTTTTTCAGCTTA
This sequence comes from Caloenas nicobarica, assembly GCF_036013445.1. Lineage (NCBI taxonomy): Eukaryota > Metazoa > Chordata > Aves > Columbiformes > Columbidae > Caloenas > Caloenas nicobarica. Next base: position 116,261,827 of record NC_088247.1, read on the forward strand.
CTGACAGAAGATTAGGTTATCCTGCCTGTCTCTGCATCTCTCCCAGTCCTTTACATTTCCACCAGGAATCCAGGTAGGACTTCGATGGCTTTGGTTTGTCCGAAGCATATTTTCAAAGAAAGGATTCAGCCCCAGTCAGATCATGAGAGTGAGACAAACAGGGGAACGTTCACACAACTCACTGAATGCTTCTGTTTCAAATGCAAGGCAGAAACTTGTTAAATGATTTTTCAGATGGCAAAAAGTAAACCCTAGGGGATCAAGGTATTATTTGCTGTTCTGTGCCTGGAACATCTGATGTTTCCCTGTAATGGAAGAGGAGACCATGGGGAGCTGCAGATGTTCCCAGCAGTATCTCTCTGCAGTCCCTTCTGCCAGCTCCCGACATGACAGCTGTGTCACAGAGGCTTTGACCACACTAAAGCGTTAAGATCCCAGTAAAGCTGTACTGCTGTTCGCCAGTTGCAGATGAGGGGAGATAATACCCAGCTGCATATTCACATTCTTACAAGATAGTTGTAAAAACACTGGGCACTTGTCTACACCAGCAGCTTAGCATCATCTTGTAGACTACTACTAGTTACTTATTGTAATATAAAAGATAATAACTGCTTGTAACTCAGATGCAATAAAGATTTTATGTTGGGGCTTCTGTCAGTGATGTGTCACCCTGGCTCTGATGTGACACGCATCGTGCACATAGGAAGGTAGAACATCTCTGTTTCAATAGCCTCTTCAAATAAAAAAGCATAATTTTGCTGGGGATGAATTACATTCAACTTCACACATTATTACATGTGCTTACTGGCAGTATAAAACAAAACACCAAATAAAAACAGTGAGAAAGATTTCAGCTCGTACATTATATAAAGAATCATAGGAGAATGACATTAGAGGGCTGCAGAAAGCTCAACAGACCAGTATTACAGAGGTTGGTGGGAACATGTTTACTGAGCTGGTTGCTGATTCTTATTTGCAATTCAAGGAGTTTGTGATTGATCAGACCATTGTTTCTTCTCCTCTGACTAAAGTCTTTTCCACCCTCAGGGAAATACTAAGGAACAATTTGTGAGTACTGCACTTAAGGTATAAATCTGTGGTATTTAGTGGATATTTTAACTAATGCTGCCATTTCATTTAATGATATCGAGTAAAGAATTATACAGCCTGATTTTTCCCTCGCACTATTCCAATCAGCAGCAATTGCAGTCTGAGTCTCAGGTTGAAGATTATATTTGCAAATCAGATTTTGAGGGGTGGTGGAAATAAATCTGCTAGTCCATGGTTTGATTAGAAGTTTGAAAGCTAGTCCTATAATGAAAGGGTGAAATCTTGGCTGCAAAGTCAACAAAAGCCTCAGCCAAAATTTCTCACAGCCCTTTTAATAGCATAAATGTTTCAAGCTAGTACATCTGGGTCTCTGAAACAGAAGCAGCAGTATTTCAAATATTCTCAAAGCCAGCTACTTGGATGAGCTTGAATTGGTGACAATAATTGTGAAGATCAGCTTCTCAGACCAAATAGAAACAAGCCAGGGCCAGGCAGGCAGGCTTGGTTCTCTCACAGGAAACACGTGAGCAAAGCAGGATGTCAGGGCTCCAAAGAGAAAAAGCTGAAGGTCATATCAGCACATGTTCTGAGTGGCAGAAAATTAACAATTCTGATACTGCAGCTACTCCAAAACATGTATCACTGAATACATAAAGGCAAAGAATAGAATAGTAGAAATCAGTGCAAACCTAGAAAATATCTGGCATGTTTGGGACACCAAATAATCAATATTTGTTCCCCAAATTGTAACTGCTGAACCAAAACTTCATTTAGGCCATATGAAGCACCACAAAAAATGCATTAAGCAGTATTCAGCAAAGCAGCACATACCAGACCTTTCCTATCAATAGGATTCTCCAAACACACCATTTAAGGCAGGTCACCAAATGGCAAGGTACCAGCTGTTTGCATTTACATTTTCCTTGTTACATTTCTAAAACAAACATTTTAATCAATTTGATAAGCAAGCCAGATTTGTGCCAATGCTTCCAACAATTAACTTGCAAGAAACCCTGTGATGAACCTTAGTCTCTTTTCACACTGATTTTATTATACTCACAGATCTTTACATTTTTTCATATACAATTTGAAAATTAAACACTGGCAGGCTAGCAGACCAATCAGTGACCTGAATATTCCAGAAAACGAAATGGTATATGCCTCAGCTGTCCTGCAAGGTTTGCCGAAGCAGGAAGAAGTATGGCCAAATAACTTGCACTCAGTAATTCCCCAGAAGCACCAGTGCCCCTAACCTTAGGAAATTCTGATGCAACTATAAGGGAAGATACATCTCTCTCGCAGCTAACTACAAAAGGAGAAAGTGGCACGCTCAGGAAAAAGAAAACACTGAAAAAATATTGATACACTGGAAGTTACATATGAAGAGGAGGGACAGAAGATTTCTTTTCTGACAAGCAGTAACCCTGGGCCAGAGGGTTACAGATCCATCCTGTGCTAATGCTTCCCTTCTGCTTTGATCACAACCACCTTTATTTTTTTATTTACTCTAAATACTGGCTTTGAAGTCATCCCTTGTGGGAATGAAATAAAAGGATGCGTTACAAAACACCTCTTGATTAGCCATTTGGTCTGACCAGCTGAGCTTCTTTTAAAGTTATGCAAGAGAAGCTGAGCCAGGCCCTCAAGCACAGGGTGCTCCTGGCTTTAAATGGAGCCTGATCAAACCATTGTCTCCCTATCGGAGGATGCAGTCTTGCAACCCTGCAGCTGAAATGGTGCTTTGATAATACCTTGTGGAAAACTCGCAAGAGCAACCATTTAATGTCACATTTCTGCTTTTACTGTACAGCTCTTGTTACTTTATATGCATTAAAGATGCATGGCTACTTATAGATCTTTGATTACACTACAGGCTAGAGCCATTATATTTTTCACCTCCCTTCCAGGATAAAATTTACAGATTTCATGTATGTCATATGGGACACAAGATACTTTGCAAATTTGAACACGGACATTCATTCAATGGAGTGCAGCACCTGTTCCTGGGAACAATACCAAAACCAGGAAGGCAGAATTTGTCCTTTTCAGAATTCTGAGAGGCAGCCTCAGTGGCGTGTTTGGAAGCTGAGGTGCTCTCTTTCTCTTTTCATTGTCTCTCATATTCCTGCTGTGAGACACAGCATGACTGGAAACTCTTAGCACATAAGCTGGTATGACTTTTTTTTTTTTTTTTTTTTTTAAACAGCTGCAGGCAAGAAAAATACTCCGTGAAAGGGACATACCTGACAGGATAGCCAAGTTTCCTAAAAATATGAAACAGTAGCCTACAAACCTACCCAGTAGCTGGAAGGAATCACTCATAAAAGATGCAGAGCAGGTATTGATTACATTCATTGATCCAACCTCCTACTAACAGCTGCTCTTGACAACACCACCAATATATTGCCCTGTTTGCAAGCACTCTCCACATTTCTTACCCTTCAGCCCTACTCCTCATATTCAACCCCACTTAGACGTAGCCATCACAGTCCTGTGCTGTTCCTTCTTGCCACCCAGTCCTCAGTTATCAAGTACAACCACCACAACACCTCCTAGCAAGGCCAGTCAGCCTGTATTAAACTTGTAGCAGAGACAAGAGTATCCCTATGGAACCTCTTCGCTCCCCAAAAAACAAGAGCTGCAAATCATCCCAAGGCCCATGAAGCTGCAGAGGCATCCTAAAAAATACAGTTTGATAGGCCAAGAGAATGAGACACTTAGCAAATGGAAGGCTGAGAAGACAAAAAAAGCAAAAATAAATATCAACATGCAAGCAAAAATTACAGAGGCATGCATCCCGCTTCCTGAAAGAGATCCCACTGTAATCCTTGCCATGCCACTCATTGCCTTGAGACTTACCACAACAAAGTAGTTGTGCTGTCTTGCAGTTTACAGCTGGTCTTACAAGAAGAGGGTACTTCTCTGCCCATACTTGTTTTTTTCCAAGAGGGGTAGTTTCATTGGATTCAGGACTCTAAAATCACAGAACAAAAAACCCCACAGTGACTTAGAGGAAAGGGTGGGGAAAACTTCTTCAATCACCCAGGTGGTGATGGTGAAGTGAGATTTGCACCTGGGCAAATTACCCATTAGTCTGCAGCAGGTCCTGGCAGAAAAGCCCCACTCTGCTCTTAACCCTTGCAGTACCGGCATCCTCCCATTACCTTTGGTCTCCTTGCTGACTGTTCACCACCCTCACACACACACGCCGCTGCATTTCGTGCTTTGGAATAATCTCCTTGTGCTTACGTATCGTGCAGATTACAGCTAGCAGGCTCTACTGGTTTTCAGCCTCTTTTTGTTTTATAAGCCAGTATCAGGGCAGCTGCTCTTTGGAACTGCCTGTTCCATGTATCAGGAGATTACGAAGAAAATGTGTTATTTCCATGAGAGCTAACATAGCCATTTTATCCATTTATACTTAGCGATTTCCCCCCGATGTAGTACATTATATGAGTATATATATGCCCTCAGTTTCATTTTTTACAGCCATGTTTTAATATCCTTTAGGATTGCATGCATTACTTAGCATACTGTGGAGTGAGGATACGCCAGGTGTGAATCATTCTACATTGCAAGAAAGCAAGATCTCTTTTGTGTATAATTATCAAGTCTGCTTCTAGAGAGAGCATTTCTCTACAAGTAGGCTACAACAATCAGTTACCTTATGCCACTTGATAAATATCTGAAGGTCACTACACCAGGATTTCCTCTGAAAGATAGAGTACTTAGAAATAGGGGACTAGTTGAGGTTAGGGGAAACAGGCCTGTGTGAAGCTTGGCTTCTTCAACAGAAGATCAGAATTTCTTGATAGTTAGAGCTGAATATTGAGAAAAGGAAAAGCTTTGCTTTTAGTTCCAACAATCTCTGAGCAATATAAGTTATTAAAGAGGGAGAAATACACAGTTTTACTAGGAGTGATAGAATCACAGAATGTTAGGGATTGGAAGGGACCTCAAAAGATCATCTAGTCCAAACCCCCTGCCAGAGCAGGAACACCCAGATGAGGTTACACAGGAAGGCGTCCAGGCAGGTTTTGAATGTCTCCAGAGAAGGAGACTCCACAACCCCCCTGGGCAGCCTGTTCCAGTGTTCTGTTACCCTCACTGAGAAGTTTCTTCTCAAATTTAAGTGGAACCTCTTGTGTTCCAGTTTGAACCTATTACCCCTTGTCCTATCATTGGTTGTCACCAAGAAGAGCCTGGCTCCATCCTCACGACACTCACCCTTTACATATTTATAAACATTAATGAGGTCTCCCCTCAGTCTCCTCTTCTCCAAGCTAAAGAGACCCAGCTCCCTCGGCCTTTCCTCATAAGGGAGATGCTCCACTCCCTTCATCACCTTCGTTGCCCTACACTGGACTCTCTCCAGCAGTTCCCTGTCCTTCTGGAACTGAGGGGCCCAGAACTGGACACAATAATCCAGATGAGGTCTCACCAGGGCAGAGTAGAGGGGATATTTTGTTTTATAGGGACAGACACTTCTTTCTTTGGACTTGTTGAAACATAACAGATACAGAAGCCATTTGAAAGGCAGGTGACACTATGCAATGTCACCATGTAGATTATCACCTCACTTGTGTCAAATTCACGTTAGATTACAGTTATTTTTCACTATGGCATTGAAAATTTCCCCTTAAAAATCCACTTTTTCATTTTTTTCCTTTCATTTTCTCCTCAATTAGCTTTTTCAATAGAGTTAAACTGGAGGCTAATCCCTTTGATTTGTGGGTTGTCTACATGAGGGTACTTAAGAGAAATCAATTCAAACTAATCAAGGGTTTACATTCAAGGCAGAGAAGTCAACCCGTATGAGTCCACCTTATGGATACCTGTTCACAGCAGCCTGACCACAGTTAAGCAGAGTTTGTTTCCGCAGTGGACAATGTAGGCCATGTGTGTAGGACACATCCAATTTTCTAGGTGCACAAGCTGTCAAACTTTCACAAAACCTGCAATAGCACGTTTTCTCAGAACAATCTCTTTGTGATAGCACAAAAAAACCCCCAAGCATAGGTTTGTGCCCTTGGAAAGAACGCTGACCACTAGGATATTTTTAATTGGAAAGTCCTACCTCCTCCATCTCCTTCAGCAAATAATAATACAGTTACATGTAATAATTTAGTGTAGTAATAAGAAATACTAAAAATGCCAACGACTCTTCATGCAAGACCTCCTAGAAAGAACTTGTGTGCTTTTAAAAATCAACATTCCAAAAATTAAATGGGAGGTTAATCCGATCCTCTTTGTGCAGTTGAGTCTGCTACATATGCAAGCGCTTTGTGTCAGTTTTTTGTACCAGCATAAGCATATGGGATCAGACACACATGAGGAGTCCTGAACTTTTCTACAGACAGATGAATGAATTCAAGCTGAAGCAGCAGTACAGATCTTGCACGATCCAGTCCAAAAATAGTAAAGAAATCCCTTTTCTACATTTAGCACTGTGTGGAAAGGTTTATGTGTTCATTGATGAACTCCTAGGCTAGCTAACGGTTTACAAGAGCTGTATCCCTTTATTTCTACAGTTGAAAGGGTGTAGAGTTTTGAATATTAGCACAATGTTATCTCCCTTTTTGCTTTCATTGCATTCAGGAAGGCTGGGTCCACCAAATAGCACATAAACCTTAACTGTGTGTAATCTGTAATAAAAAGATGTTTTTGAAAAAGGGTTTCTTGGTAGACTATTATCCATTTTGTACCCCTTTTTCTTGCCTTGTTCTGTATATTTTTTTCTTCTATAAGAAGGAAACAGAGATTTTTTCCCCCCCTTTTTTTCTGGCCTGATCTTATTCTTGTGGCTGATATATAAGAGCACTGATACAATGTAGTTTTTCATTTTGTCAGCCTTTTTAAAATGGATTCCATAGCATGATTTGACCAGTGACAGATGACCCAGCACTTCCACTTGGAAAACTAATGCCGAATTATCTGGCTTCCTGGGGTCTGATGGAGATGCAGTGAGAATTAAAAAAAAATTACTGCACAAGAGCAGTGGTGACTGATGTAGGGTCTACATGCTGAGCTTTTGACCTCAACCGTTTCTACAGTAACTGTGTGATGTATTGTGCTTTCTATTCTCAGACTCACATTGGAAGCCAATTAAATTAAAAGGCTATTCATTTCATTATATTTGTCTCCAGGATGCTCAAATAGAAATGCAAACGATTCCTGTTCAGAGTTCCCCGCGTCAGAGAAACTGATATTGTACTGCTAATTTGTGATAACAATATAAACCAATATGCAATCTGTACTGATTTAAAATATGTGCATAGGATGTACACTGAGCTTACAAAACACTGATTAGGGAGATCATGAAATTAAATGTTCCAGAGGGCACTTGTTTCAAACCCTCAAGGCAGCTCTTTTACTTGGTTTAATCAGATAACTAATCGTTGTAACTCACACTTTCCAAGAGCCAGATTTATCAATACTAGGATACATGGATCTGAAATATTGAACAATTACAGTCTCAGAAAAGCTTGGTAAAAATAAAAGCTGCAAAAAGGTGGTCGGTAAGCATGCTGCTGCTTTAGAAAAAGGAATGGAAGAAAAGAGAGAATATTTCCTACTAAAAATAAAGCAGGAATCATTTGAGGACTGATCCACCAATTTGAACAATAAAGCAGCACATTCCCAAATACTCTTAAGAATTGGTATTATCTCTAGCTCAGTGAGAAATTAGTACTTTGGTCAAGTCACAGAAAAGAAATGGGCATGAAACATTATTCTACTGCCTGTATTTTTATTCTAAATTAAGCTTCTGTTATAGTTCTCCACGTCACTTAAGAGTGATAGTAATTTCTGATCTGGAGGAATGACCTTCATGTTGAAGGGAAGAGAAAGAATGTGAACACCATCCTGCAGGATACAAAATAACAGCCTGCAACATGCCATTTGTAGATCATTTTTGCAGGCTAGCAACCACAAATTGAAACTTGCCTATCATCAATGGCAGATCAAATTTTAGGGCTTTTGTAACGGTCATGGTACTGAAGGCTTGTTGACAGAGTAGCTGTGGGCTTATATTGGAGGCAGGAGCCTTCATTGCGGTTTATCTAGACATGGCTGGCAGGATATAATAAGCTAAACGAGGTTGAAATGACAAAAGTGTCTCCAGGCTTATGAAAACCTGGAACACGATTTCTAGGAAAACCTGGCAGTTTAGACAAAACTGACAAACACTTAACTCCCTTTTCAGACAGATGAAATCATTCTGGGCTGGAATCATTCACCTGCAGTGCTGAAATCATGGACCTTCCACCAGGGGTGAGCTTGAAGACAGTTCTCTGGGTTGAAAAAATAAACTTGTTTGCCCCTGATATGATTAAATTAGATTGGTTTTTTCCCCTCCCTGTCTCTCAATAAGATTTCAATTGGTTGTTGAAGTACTCAAGACAGAAAAATTTGAAGTGAAAAACTTAAAGTAAAAAACAGTTTCTTAGAATGGCTTGGAAATAGAAACAAATATGAAAAATTCATGAAGGTCACATGAGCATGTCTAGACACCCTCTACTATAATAATGAGAAATCACTCAATAAAATGAAAGGCAACTGATTTAGAGATGACTGAAGGAGAGGCTCTTTTCAACAGTGTATTATTAGCCTGAGGATTTTATGCTACAAAATAGCAAACAGGTCAGCAGTTTAGCTGGCTTCCAAAAAAGCGTGAAAAAAACCATAATGCATTGCAAACCAAAACACCTAGAGGGGGTTTTGTATGTGTGCACACATGCGTACATATTTAATATAACATGTGGAACAGCAGAAAGCAAGAGCTACACAATAAGGGCCAAGAGCACTGTGCAGGCTAGAAAGTTTCTTGAACCATTTTCTGACAAGATTGGAATGAACCCTGCTAAAAGATATGATACTGAATTAGAAAATCCATAGGTCTATCTGATATGGAGCTTCCAGTCTTTCTGTATTCTTGCATAATTTCCTTGCTTTGAGATAGTTTTCTTTATTTTTGTATTTCCTTTCTAGAATATTAACCTTGAATTCGATGTAACAGTGAGGGGGCAAAGTTTTTTATTCCTACCCCACTTTTGCAACTTATATGATGAGGTCTCCTAGAAGGAAGCTCTGCCTTTGATCCTTTATTTCTGTTTGGTTCTCTAACAACCAGTTTCTAATAAAAACTCCGATAGTTTCAAAGCTTTTATCTTTCTGTGTGATACCTTCCAAACTAAGCATGTTCTTCAATCTGAGTTTATCTGAAAAGACAGTACAGGAAGACCCCACCCCATATTTTTAAATTAATTTTTCTTAAATGAAAAAATGTTTTTAAAGATAGTTTTTTCTTTTTTAAAAAAGAAGGTATTTTGGGTAATTAGAAAAACTCAGAGGGAAAAACTCTAACTGGAATTCATGGCTGCAATGTAATCGTGGCCAAAGACTCAATCAGATTTGAAGGAGGACTTGATTTTATAGAAGCAACAACATTCGGCAACAATAGCTAATGATAAAAAGAAGTATAATGGAAGGGAAAGAAAACTTGTTTCAGTTAAGGACTTAACAATATATTCATCACAAGACCTGATTAAGACAGATTACCTCATTTTTTTCTTTTTATGAAGTGTTCTGTATAATCACTTCAGGAATGTTGTACTGTCTAGTGGTGATTTTTCGATTTTTTTTTTTTCTTCTTCTTTTTTTCCCCAGCTCCTTTCCTTCACCACACTGCTGAATGGCCTGAAATTCACTGTATTCCAGGGCTTGTATCATTGTTGTCCAGGTAATATTAGGATATTTAGAGAAACATCTTGTCTCAAAGTTAGGTTGGATCATATCTCTACGCGTGCTCTTCTGCCCTCACCATGCAAAACCAAACCTAGATGAAGAGAAGACCAACAGTAAGAAGCAAAACTTCTCCATGGTTTCTTACTTCCATTGAACGTGAGGTGGAGACCAGTTCTCCCCATATGCCTGAAAGATGCTCCACCACATTTGTATATTTGTCATAAAGGCAACGGTGAACACTAGAACCTGAACTCAGGATGAGGGGTAGCAATCAAGGGGATGCAATGTACTCAGAGAGGGCAGGATGCAAGATCCTTAAAAACTACCAGGAGAGAAGCACAAACAAATTACAACATGGTAAACTAATATTCTGAAGGGCAAGTATTCTTATGAACCCTTCCCCCTTATAAAAAAATGAAAAACCCCACTTTATATTCATTGAAACACGGTACCTCCTTTTAGACACTGTTGATGCACATACAACATGCACAAGATGGTGTCTTTTTCTCTATGAAAAGTTACGTCTCACCAAGAGTAAATTCAGCTATGCTGTCCAAAGCACCAATCTTTGGTGGTAGAGAAAGAGGACATGTCTAAAAATCAGCCTTTTTGTAAGGAAGATTTAAACAAAAAATGTCGGAGTCACATCTTCTGTAAAATCTTACTAAAGAAAAAAACAAATCCCTTTGAGACTTAAAGCAGAAGCTTCTTAGTTAAAGTTATAGTACTTTCCAAGGAAAGCTATGGAGATAAAAGGAGTATCACTGTAGAAGAGATAATTTTGTTACTTCATTTGTTTAATTAGAGGTTTAAGCCATGAGGATCAGCTGTGTTCTGGCTTGAAATGTCAAATGTGAAGCTCTTGAGTATTCAGATTTTAGGAATTAGGCCAAAAATGTTTCAAATTTGGAGGGTATTTTGACCAAACCTTTAAAGTCTCTCTCAAGTTAACTCAAGTGAATTAAGTATAATTTTTCATGACTGATTAGAGTGTACATTTGACCATCAGTTGCATCTCACATTCTGCTGCCTACCAGCTGGAACATTAATGAGACTTTTTTTACAACTTCGTTATAGCTACCTTGTGGAACAATTTAATCCTATAAAACCTTACAATACAGATGCACAAGTAAAACAATACCAGCTGCTGGCTTCTGGTCTTGTCACACTGCTTTACCCTTTTGCTTCTCCTCATGCACACCCCCACAGCATGGGCATCACCTCTGAAGGATGCCATCTGCAGGGACAAGCTGATTTTTTTCATTGTAACAACCAAGATATAGAGTCCCTGAAGGAGCAGCAGACAGATCTTACCAAGGGAGCCTCCTGACCAAAGAGGTTTTCTGATAGAGATTTTTTTTTTTTTTTCTTGAACAGATAAGTTAATACTGAGAGGACAACATCCACCAATCTCACTGCTTGAACGGATTCTCTTTTTCAAAGAAGAATTCTGCAAGGCTCTGGCAAGGGCTGCCTTCTCTAGCCAAAGAGCAGAACAAACCTTGCCTAAATTAAGCATTTGGATTTTCAGGATAAAATGGTTTAATGCCATCTTTGTCATTGGCTCTACAGCAAAACAATGGAAGATGAAGCAGCATTGCAAACAAGTGAGGTGACGCAGCTCATCAACATGCAGCACTTCTTACTGTGCAGCACATTCGCAAGTGCCTCACATTTGAATGGTATCATTTATCTTTATAACCTTTTCTTGCTAGACTGTATTTCATTTCTTTCTTCGTCTGACCTCCAACTTCTCTGCCAGAGGTGGTACAGAAAATATGCAGCAACCATGGGAAGGAGAGCAGAGGCAGAGAGAAGTACCAATTTATACTGGAGACTCTGTGACTGATCGCCAAGTAGCATCTCCTCAGAATTAGCATAATCTCTGAAAGGTTCCCATATGTTTGAAGCTGACTGTGTACATGTATGCTAATCAGCTTCAAATTATAATCAGGATATTAAAACACAACTTTGCTAAGCAAACGGCTGAGAAGATCAGCAAATATTCATCAGTGAGAAGAAAACAGAGCTTTGGAGAGAAGAATCTGTTTCCCTTCAGCTTCTGGCTGGTCAGCACACAGCCCAGGGAGGGAGAGAGCCCTTGCAGAAAGACCACTGAGGGCACTGTGTCCATGGGACCTCTCCCTCATGTCCGAGGAGCATAATAGCCAGGCTGCAACTCTCCTGTTTCCTCCCAGCAACAACAACTGCAAAAAATTACCTGCAGTGCTGAATAGATGTTGTCTAGATAAAGTCTCTGTCACGGTTTAACCCGGCAGGCAGCTGAACATCACACACAGCTGCTTGTTCACTCCCCTCTCCAGTGGGACAGGGGAGAGAATAAGAAGAATAAAAGTAAGAAAAATTGTGGATTGAGATAAAGACAGTTTAATAAGTGAAGCAAAAGCCACACACCCAAGCAGAGCAAAACAAGGGATTCATTCACTACTCCCCACCGGCAGGCAGGTGCTCAGCCATCTCCAGGAAAGCCGGGCTCCATCATGCGTAACGGTTACTTGGGAAGACAACTGCCAACATTCCAAACGTCCTCCCCCATTGCTCCTTCTTACTCTAGCTTTATACAATGAGCATGACATCATATGGAGTGGAATATCCCTTTGGCCAGTCGGGGTCAGCTGTCCCAGCTGGGTCTCCTCCTAACCTTTTGTGCACTCCCCACCTTCTTGTTGGCAGGCCACTATGACAAGCTGAAAAGTCCTTGATGGCTTAGCAACAACTAAAACATCAGTCTGTTGTCAATATTATTCTCATATTAAATCCAAAATACAGCACTATTCCAGCTACTAAGAAGAAAAATAATTCTATCCCAGTCAAAACCAGAACAGTCCCCTTGCCATGACTGGTCAAGGGATTTTTTTTTTTTTCTTCTTGCAAGTCCCCAAAATGAACCATACAAATAGCCTCACAGAGCAGCAAGGTGCTGAGTGATTTAGCTTTTCTGCACAGCAACAGCAGGTCAATGTGCTTCAGTCCTAACAGGCTGGCATCAACCTGTCTTCTCCCCCTCTAGGCCTGAGGTTCTCTTTCACAGGACTCCTCCAGCAACCCCACTACCACAGCCCATCGTGCCACGGGCGTGCAACCACACAGCTGGAGCGCACACACACTGCACACTGTCTGGGCTCTCTTTGCTGCAGCTACATGCAGCCTCTCTCACATGTGCATGCCTGACATAACAAAACCAGAGTTGATGATGATAATTTAAAACTCCCATTTCTTCTTGCTCTCCACTTGGTCCCTTTCTTTGGTACTTCCTGGAGGCCTCTACATAGGAAAAAGCTGGTGTGGAAGTAGCTAACAAGACACACATTAAGACCAGATTTTGATAGAGATGAAAAGCCAAATCACCCCCAAGCTTCTGTTTCTCAGCATCCAGCTTTAAGGATTGCTTTATTTACAGCTAGAAAAGTTACCTGCAGCAGTATTGCAGTAGAACTAAAGCCTACAGTAACATTTAGCTTCCATTTCAGCTGTTCTATATTGAATAATACCCTTGGAAATTTGGAGAGCAGCTACATTGTCTGTTACATGTGTTATATAAAGACAATCACAACGAGGTATTTGGGCACTGACCTGCTTGAATTTATTTTTCAGCATTCTCTCCTTCCCACCCCAACATATATTTGTGAAGCGTGAAATACATTCACCCTTCCTGACTCAGTTCTATTTTTTTTTCAATCCTGACAGAACACTTGAGGTTGGTAAGTGAACTGTGCTAGGCTGGGTCATGTTTTCAAATGAAGAAAAAACCCCACAACCCTGCAGTAGGTTGATACAATTTTGGTTTCATAGCTGACAATCATTTTTCATCATTGTTTCAAGCATGAAAGATTTAGCAATGGCTGCATAAAACTTCAGTGGCACCAACCTTTGATGTTCTGTCAAGCAGCTTTCCTCTTCTCCCTGTCATACACACTGCAGCCACAAATTACTCCCTGGCAATACTAGGTGAAGGATTATGAAGATTATTAGAAAAAGCTGAGGTTTAAAGAGTTATTAAAAGTATCATTGCATTTCAGCAATATGCGAACAAGCAATTGTATTCTTCACAAAAAGCCTGATTTTCCTATTTTTATGTGCCGCTGATCTTTCTCTCAACTTGATCTCTTTGGCTGGGCATTTTCACCTCAAATTCCAAGCAATCAAACTGTCACGAGCACCGCCTACTAAAAGAAAGCACTGAAACAAACAAAAAAAGAACATTAGCAATCTGCTTGTGAGCTGCAAACACATGCAAAGAAGCTGAGCTGAGTGTGTTTTTCTGAAAAGCCAGTTGTGCTACTTGGAGTGTGAACTCCACAGGAAAAAGCTACAAGGCAATATAGAATTAGAATATGGAACTCTATTTTATTTTAAACTTCTGCCTTCACAAATCAATGTACTATCTATTTCACTAATAATGAAACAAAGCAATGCTAAGTACTCTGAATTCAGGACAATTTTTTGTCATGGCTTGAGCTGCATAGGGCTCTCCAGAGGTTTCTTGTGGATGCTATTTTAAATGAAACAGACAAAATGCAACTGACCTGTCACCACAAAAGCTGCTACTTAAAAACCCACATCTTGTCCAGTAAAGACTTTCACCTAAACAATGTGTACTCTTCCTTTCACTTTTTGGACTTGGAGATTTACTTCATCAATACAGATCACTGTGTTCTGTATTTTGCTTTGACACTGGATCTGCAGATGGATGTACTGTAGACCCCTGGAGCATGCATTCCCCTCACTACTATCGCAGTTTTGGGGATGCAGGTCTCTGAGACTTTTGCTTCATGACTACAAGTCATTTCTTTTCATCAAAACAGGCTTTAGCTGTAAGATGGAGATAACGAAAGTTCTCTAAGCAATTGATCTGCCCAAGATTACACAGGATGGGAGGTTAAAGAATATCAGCATCTTCCTCAGAGCCTTGGAAATAAATAATTATTAAGATTTTTAAATTTGAGAATGATGCATAGGCTCCATTGCAAATATTTTGTCAGAAACCGCCCTTTTTGAATAAGCTCTAATGCAATCTAGGAGGCGCACAGCAGTTTAATGAAAGGATGAGAGAGAAATAAGAGTAACTGTAGTAATAAGGCAAAGAGATAAGCTTAGTTGTCTGCACAAGATTTGTAGATGAGTCTTTCATACACAGGTAGATAGGTATTCAGATCCTCAAAAGCTGCGTTTATCCCATGATGATGGGACTGAGTAACTCACTCCAAATGCCTCAAATTTCATTGCTCTCAAAATTTGAAGTGACCTTTTCAGAGACTAGGCAGTGATCAAGCACCCAATCAAACAAACTTTCCCTGTCTTACACCTTAAGAAGTCAATCACACTATAGATGCACCATTTATGTGATTACTTTTTGGTGTGCGAGTACTCTCACTTCTTTCTCAGTATTTAATTATCAAATACCCAAATGAACTCCTCAGGATAAAGCTACAACTCAAATATTATTCACTGAAAAGAGCTGCTGAATAATATCTGACACACAAACCCATTTGTAGATAATCCCCAATCAACAAAATTCATTGACTAAATTATATGTGGTTAATTATTCACTTGTCTCTCACCACACATCTTTCCCCCTCTCCCCTTTGACAAATTCCTAATATGATCAAAATGCTGATCACAGCCCAACAGTTTATAGAGCTTCTCGCCTTTATGTCTCCCTTCCAGTTTCTTCCCTCCGGTCCTTTCGTAAGCAAACCCTTCTGGTTCACTAATTTGGCAAACCAGTGAAATTTTTACTTGCAATTATATAACTGCTGCAAGGTACTCCAGTCAGCAGGAATGCCATCCAGGAGATTCAGAGCTGTAAAAATGCATAAACAGCTGCCGTTCCCTACCATAGGACTTACACTGGTTATGCAGTTCATAGCTCTAAACGCTTTGATTTATTAGAGTGAGAAGAAATGTGAAAACACTGTCAGGCTTCTGGAGCCACTGAGATATTAGACTGCTCCGTTCACACACATCATGCCCATGAAAAGCACAGGAATCTGGTAGGCTGTAAATTAGAAGATCCTGGAGGTGTGGTGTGGGAGGAGGAATCATGAGGGTAAATTTAGCTTGTGATTAGCTTTAAATCCTGAGAAACAGTAAACAAACTCTGGGTGTTTCATGATTTATACCTTCCCTTTCCCACTGTTCCTTATTTGGAACTTTCCAGCAGAAGTGCAGACCCACACTCCCAGTGCTCCTGGCTTCTAGCCACTTGGGCCAGCAGGACCTGCCTGTTCTATTGAGCTCTTTTTGCCATGTCTTCTTTGGAAACCACTTATTAAGGTCTCAGATGTGATGTATTTTTAATTCTGCTGTGAAGGTCTTACTTACAGAAGGTGCTGCATTGGCTAACAAGGCCTCCACCCAGCTGTGGCCCTCTACCACTCTGTATTCTTTCCCGCACAGCTCCTGTAATCTTTTTGAGGGATTTCTTTTAGCCAGGAGAAATGAGCTCTCTTTTCCCACTCAGTTTGTACAGTATCTGGTTTATACTATTAATATAATAGCTCTCTATTAAATGTTAAACTACAGCAACATAATTCATGCTGCACAGATTTCTAAACCTGAATTAGACTTCAGTCTATAGTGACAATTTGTATTAGATCCCATGGTCCAATGTAGACCATTTTCAGTCCTGAGCCAGCCCCGTAACTTAAATCACATCTGATATCCTACTTCTGGAGTACAAGATTCTGTATGATATTATGTATTGCACTCCACTCTAGCCCTGTTTGGAGGTGATCCTCCTCTGCATTGCTTCTTTGCAAATAGCCTGAGAAGAACCAGCCCTCATTTTTGGTCACATCCTGCACACAAGCAAGGAATCACTGAAATTCCCTGCTTTCCCGTCCACACCTTTGCAGGCTTCACAGCCAGGTGTTACAGGTTTTCTTTTAGTTTACCAGAGCTCAATAGTGAACCCACCTGAGCCTCTTCCAGTAGCACTGAAAGCTAATGGTACCAAAAAAGCCAAAGCAAAGTCAGAATTTAGCACCAGGATGCTCTGCTACACGAGCTGCTTACATAAGCTTCAAGAGCAAGGCAGGCTTTAAAAAAAGACCAACCAGAACAAAAACTACAAACAAAACTAATTAAAAAATCCCTGTATCAGTAAAACATCTTTTTACCACATTTCCTTCCAACTTGTTTTAGAGGTTTCTACAGCCAATATTATGAACTATTTAGTCCTTTTCTCACTGTAATTCTTTACACAAATATCAGGTATCTTCAGCTCCTGAGACAAAAGGGATCTTTTCAACAGGGTACACTGGGCTAGACCTCCTTATTGCAGAGTTGTCCTTTTAAGGTATTTCCTAGGGCTCATTCCTGGGCTGATGAGGGAGAGAAGGCAGGTGAGCCTGCCATTTTGTGAGAGGCAATTGACTGCAGCCCTTAACTAGTCATTTTGCAGCTAATACTCTGTGAGGCAGCTCTCTTCCACATGGTAAACAGACAGATTTACTTTTCTCACATCTCATTCCTAATGCTTTCAACAGATCCTAAGTAGACAAGCAACCAGCTTCTGCCCTTGGATACCTGCCCAGTTCTCCTTGACTTTACCAGCATGTGTGGACTATCTGAGGAAAGGTTTTCAGCTCAGTATTGTATTTATACTACATGCTAGTCATTAAAACAGCCACCAGTTCCTGTTTCATGAGCAAAGATATAAATTCCAGGTCGTTACATAAACTGACTTTATAGTGCATTTACAGAGGCCATTAACTCAGCTACAGCCCTCTGCTCACTCTTCAGAGGAGGAACAGGGACAACATCTTCCAAAAACGCAATGCCCTACTCTCCTCTCCTGCAGAGGTGGTGGAACAAACCAGGAGAAACATTACACATCTCACTCACTGCCTGGTCCCCAGTGGGAACTTGACCTAATTTCTGTGGCACACCAGGAAAACCAATTTGAGATCTTGCAGCTGATTCACCTAACATGAAAGGGTAAGAGAGCGTCTTCCTGTGAGTAAGACTGTGCTACACAGCAGAATCATTTCCAGGACTTTCTCAGATGTCTTATGCCTCATTTCTCCATCTGTAAAATAGGGCTAATACTTCTCCCTCACACACAGGTGAAAATGAGATAAAAGATGCTCAAAGATTAAGCATAGCCCATAAAAACATGACAAGTTTAATTCAGTATAAACTGGCAGCAACTTTAAAGTTTCAAAGGCAATTCAATTCCCATTTTTTTAGTGCTGTTTCAAAACACTAATGTCTACTCTGCTACTGCAGTTTGTTTGCAAATCCACAGCTGTCAAATAGAAATCATTAGGGGAAGGGGGGAGAAGCTGGAGTTTCTGTAAGAAGTGATCAGGAGCAAATTAATTCACGGTGGCTATGAAATTTGCATCAGTAGATTTCAGTGCAAATCCAATTGTAGTAAACAGTTTATATTCCCCCTCTAGCTATTGTTTAGAGGTACCTTCAGATGCATACTGACCTCCCTGAATTGCTTTATAGGCCATCCATGCTGCAGAGATATTCCTTGCAGCTGACACCCCAAGGCTGGTATCTTCAGGCTAAAAGCTGACACTGTGAAGAGCTCATGTATACCAGCTCAGTGGAGCTGTGCTGATTGATAGCTGAGGGTCAGATTTGTAAATAAAGAGTAAAGGCTTCTGAAAAACAGTTCTGGGATGAAGGTGGAGTTTTCTATGAACTGGAAAATTCTGAAACCAGACAAGAGAATTTTCTGTGCAGGTAGCAGCCTGTAAGAAGTACCTGCTTTCATCACCTAACCAGGTGACAACTCATTGCCTACACAGTTGTGCCAACAACCTGATCATAGTGTGATCCTATACATGAAGTCAGCAAATTATTTCAAGCTGAAATTAAAAGAAATTAAATCTAGGTCATTTACCTAATCCAGTTACAGCACAGCTCCAGAAACAATTCATGAGCACAGCCAAGGGAGCAGGAGTGTGTGAACATCCTGACAACTATGGAGATTGTCTTTGTGGAAAAAAAGCCACTTTTACTGGGTTTCCCAGCAACCTATCCTCACTGAAATCATCCTCACCTGCTACCACCAAAAAGCAATTGTTGAGAGCCCTTTGCCTAGCAGCAATCAGGTTTTGGTTTTGTTTTGTTTTTTTTAAAAAAGGCATAGAGGTCCCCCTCATGACACTCACTCTTCAGGTCTGCATGTCCATCATTAATAGCCAATAAAAAACTTCTTCCAGAAATTCTTTGTGCCATTTCCAGTGTCCCTTGTACTGCTGGTTGGTGGCATGCCAAAGATCTCTTCTTGACAGAGCTTTAAATAATGCATAGACACACAAGTAGTTAACAACTCACTCCAACTTAGATTTGACACTTTCCTTCAAAATTAAATAGTCAGTTGTCTGTCTCTGCAAGTCGACCAACTTCAAAGCTCCTTGTCTTAGCTAAAAGAAACAAATTGCTTCCCCAGTGACCCCTCTCAAGGGAGTGACACAGGATAAACCTGTGATATTTGCATTGATTCATCTTTAAAAATAAAACTGAATAGATTCCGTTTCTTTAATGTATTTTCACATTATTTAAATGGACTTGTTTTAAAAGCCAGTAACATGTTTGCTTTGGGGATATTTTGCATTTATATTTACCTTTTAGCTGGCAGTTCATTTTATGGGAAGATCTGTTGGAACTAAAGCAGCTGAGGATTACAAAGATTTTAGAAAGGATTTACATTGGAGGCCACTTTCATCCTGATTTTCAGTAATGCTATTTTTCTCAGTTTAGTGACATTTAAGGATATTGGGAATCATTCAGTGACAGAGCACACTAGCAATTTCGGCTGCCTGAGGAAAGCGAGGCTTTACCATGCTTGTCCTGATACCCGCTGCCTATAGAGCAGATTTGATCAGGAGATATCAAAGCACTTTGCAGTTGTGCTCGATTTCATCCCTCCCGTTTTTGCAGAGGGGAAACAGATACGGAGGAGTGAAGGCAACAGCATTGAAGGCCAGCAGAAGAAGGGTTAATTTTTTTCTTGTGCTCACAAAACCCACCATCGTCTACAAGGTGCTCACTCACTGTGCCCTCTCCAGTTACATCGAAGTACTTTGAAACCTTTATTAGGGGATTCCTGTGCTACCCAGTAAAATGCTGTCAATGGAAGGACATGAGATGTGACTCAATTCTGGATGGAAGAGCATATGTATGAGCAAATCTGTAAGACTGTGTAAGTTCAGACATCCAAAGTCAAGAAAAACCTTCCTGGGGCCCAGCTGCCAGCTCCTCTTCAGGTCAAAAAGCCTCCAGGCAGCCTCTCCTAGGACTGCTGTCCTGAGAAAACAGAGCTGTTGTGCTGTTTTCATTGCTGATCTAACCCACAGCAGCAACGCTGAGCATCACACAGTGTCAGAGATTACACCCAACTGCCCAAACAGCTGCATCGCTCCCAGCTTTTGTCTTCTGATTAGCTGCAAGAAATTAGCTATCACTTATAAACCAGGATGACTCACATTGCATTATTTGGGACTAGTATTTGTGCAAAAATTCTCTTAATGCAGGCATGAGATTCTGTATTTTTTTAAATTAAGTTCACAACCGAATATTATGAAGTGCTGGGGAAGGGGGTGGAAATCAACACCTTGATCACTAGATAAATTCTTTTGAGTTCTTGACTGGCTTTAAGATTTACTGTTTAGCCACTCCAATTCCTATCATGTATAAATGTTTCCTATATTAACAGGAGAAGAGTGATTTATGGACAGTGAATGGGAAACAGGACATCAATTTAATGGGGCCATTTGGGGTTAGCACAAAATGACAGAACAGCAGGAAGCGGTTAAAAGCTTCCCCCTCAGCAATCAAAGCCGTGCAATTTTGAGTCTTTTCCTCCAATCAAGTAGTGTATTGATGAGAAACCAGTTCTGATAATGACCTTTGAAAGACCTCATTCTGGCCTTCTGGGGTAATTCATTTCTCTAACTATGGTGTCCTAATAGGAGCTCAGCAAAAGCACGTCATCTACACAGTCACTTGAACAGCGTGACAAATGGCAGAAAGCAAGGGTAGGAGATTTCTTTTCCCTTAATTTGGCTGTCTTTTTTCCTTTGAAAGGTCCTGATCTCAGCCTGACTATTCAGATATTGCTTTTTCTATGCATACCTTCCTCACTCCTACCTGTCCCAGATCACTGAAATTATGGATAGACTATCCTTACTAATTAATCAGTCCTACTGTAACCTAACGTGCTGGTTCCTTCCTGTGTTGCATATTTTCAAATTTCATTCTGTAAGCCTGTCTCCCAGATCAAGACACACATTTCATTCCAAGCTTTAGTTCAATTAATTTCACTTTTTTGGCAGTGCTGAAAAGAAACTCTCCTTACAAAGGCAGACATGGAGTACTGAATGCCAACCTTCCTAGGTGGAGAACAGTAGGTGTTTGCTTCTCAGCCCTTGAGAGCCTTATTTCACTACATGAAAATCCACCTTCAACCAGTGACAAGAATCCTGTCAGTGCAGACTGAGTTACTGGAAAATGCTAGGAAGGAATTAGAACGCAGAATCTTTCAGCTGATTTTACTATCATTCCGTAACTCCCCTTTAGAGCTGCAGTCTTCAGTTTCAAGCCTCTTGCCCCTTTCCAGTACCCCAGAGTTGGTGATATCCATGATCACTGTGACTGCTCTGTTGGGGAGTTCTCTTGTAAAACGGGAACAAAAATGACCGCCATGAGCTGGTAGGAACGCCAACTTCTAAACATCTCATGCTACACTTCAGTGATTTCTCAAGCTCCTAATATCAGCTCAGAAATGCCATGAAATGCCGTCCCAGTATGAACTCACTCTGTCAGTTCATATTTGTTCAAAACATTGGCAGGCTTTATGCCAGATCTGGGATCATCCATCCCCCTCACAGCTAGCAGAAAGGTGACACAGAAATCACAGAACTTCCAAGGGCCATCCTGTGTGCCCCAGTTAATTCACCAGAAAGGCATCATGTTGAGCCCATGCCTCATTCACATCAAATTAGTATGAGTATTTGATAAGCAAACAGAGCACCCTGCTACTGCCGTCCTTGGAAACACACTGGGGGTGCAGGGAAAGCTTCCTCTCCCAACTGTGTCTTGGACTCCTGTTCTTTGCCATCTTATTACAAGCCAACAAAGACTGAGGGGTGAGGGAGAGCGCTTCATATGACAATTACAGGTTATATTTGAAAATTATTTTCCTAAGCAGGGTCTGCCAGCCTGGCTCATGCCCTGACACCGAGGAGAAAAAACAGCTTATCTAGCATATATTGTAAAGAAAATACTATATGAAGCATGGAGAACAAAGGCAAAAATACGTATGCGCTTTATCCTAAGGCGGCAAAACAACTTCTCCCTTTGTAGGGTCTAGGACAGTCTCAAGCATAAGAAACTTTTAGAAAATGAATTAAATAGTTGTCATGACTGTATTCTTACCTTCTGTCTGTTGATTTGGTTCCCCTGATGCCTCAACAGTTCTCCTGAAGCCAGTTTGCTGTCTATTGTCTGTGCCTGATGAGAGCTCTTATTTCTGATTAGATATTTTTCCTCTGCATTCCAGATCTCTCACCTTCATTTCTCTCCCTCAGCATCACTTCTCCCTAAGCGCTAAAGGTGTCTGATGTGAATACCACTACTAGCATGCCCTGGTGGGTAGGAAAAACAAGAATATGTCACACCTTAGCTTAAGACTGCAATCAACAAGCGATATCTTCACATCTGGAAGTGCCTTCTTTGTGCTACCCCCATGCTCTGGAAGTTCTGCAGGATTTAGTACTTCTAAGCTAAATACAGTTTCTTGTTCTTTTAATCATAAAAAGTCCTGCTACGGAAACAAGCCAGATACGCCGAGCTCCAGCCCTCCACGAATTTATTTTATTGGGTCACAACTTCCTAAGAATAAGGCATTAGAGAAGAAAGCAGATGTTTCCGTGTATGCTTTTGAGGTAGACATGAGTTCTGTCCCCAACTACCTCCCCTGAGCCCACTTAGACTGCTGACTTTGTAAATACAGGTGCATGACTTGTGGAGTCGTCTTCTCTGGAGACATTCAAAACCCGCCTGGACGCCTTCCTGTGTAACCTCATCTAGGTGTTCCTGCTCTGGCAGAGGGATTGGACTAGACGATCTTTTGAGGTCCCTTCCAATCCCTAACATTCTGTGATTCTGTGAATTAGCCTTTGCAGAATCACAATCCTTAGACCTGACAAAAAAAGTGAATTAATGCTCATTTTGCCTTTTTAAGCACAACTAGCAGTTGGCTGTAGAAAGTGAAGCTAAGGAACACTGAAATACATACATCCACATACATACATAAGAATTATCCTACCCCCTCTTGCCACACTAGGTCAGTGTTCGGTACATCCAGAAGAGCTTGCAAGGAGCTCACCAAAGCGCTGGGATGTCCCACCCTCACTCAGCCAGTCCTTTCCACCAGGTGCTCCCAGTCCCCTCAGCCTAGGCACAAAGAGAATCGCTGGGCTTCCATCATGTGGAAGCCTCTGGCACAGACTAGGAATAGGCAGCTTAGGGTAGAGGAGAGCTGGAGCCCCTCCCAGAATAACAAACAAACCAAAAAAAAAAAAAGGCAAAATGGAATTGACAGTTGTGAAAAATCACAATCACATGCCATTCAGCAGCCCAGCTACAACCTTCCATCACTGAGAGCATTACGATACAGGATGCCAGCTCTTTCGGCTCATGAAATCAGCTTATTCACAATAGCCCTGCATCCAGGAGCTCCCACTGCTGCCTTCACGCAGTGGTCCCCCAGTGCATTTTATGCCTTCCAATTCTACACGGCTGAATTGTTAGACATGATGTTCAGCACATGGTTGTGGTCAGCACAAGTCAGGACAGGGTGTTTTCAGGGAAGTAGGAACCCTTCGTTTGTACCTACCCACAGCACCACCACCGAAGATATCTCCCCATGCAAGCCTGTGTTTGTTGTTAGGCTAAAACCAGCCATGGTTATTTTTGAAATGCTGACACTCCCCAAGCAGTACTTAATTTAACTGTGAAGAGTCTTTAAAATGAGATCTCGAAAATTGCAGTTGCTAGTATCTCTTCAAATGTAAACCCCACTGGACCAGGATGGAGGATCCCTGAAGGCCAAGTATGTTATCTTTGTCTAGAGCAAACAATTAGAAAGCTGATTTTAAGATGCTACAATTAAAGGCTTAATATAAACGCATTTCTGATGCCATCCAGATCTTGGCAGACTTCAAGAAGTTCTTTCAAAATACCAGTGCCTTCAAGCAAAATAGCTGTTTTTGTTTTTCCTTCACGCTGAATAGGCTATGGGCAATTTACACACACCTTCTAATCTTAAAAAATACTTTATCCTTGCTATGTATCTTATGCACTATGAGTTCCATACACAGATTGTAAAAATCTACATAAAACCTCATACAGATTTACTGTTCTGCTTACAGATTCATGGCTGAAGACTAAGCATACTAGTAGAAAAGCTCGGGGGTAGGCATATAAAATCTGATGAGCAGGAGTTCCGTAAGATTTAATAGAAAGGTTTCTACCTGTATTTTAGATAATCAGATTACAGTAGGATTTCAAAATTAATTTCCCTTTCTTTGGCAGCTTTATGTTGTGTTTTGGGAATAATCACACAAATTGAACATCGCAAATGAAAATCCTGGGTTTATTGAGGTCACCAGGGTAACTCCTACTGATTTCAATTGGGCCAGGGCCTCACTTTATGGGGAAGTCTTGGGGAGAAAATAAATTCAGACTTCTGGAAATGGAGCAGCTTGCCAAAAAACCCTTTTTAAATTTTATTTTGAATATGGCCACACCGCCACGTGAAAAAGCAGCTCCTTTCATTGCCTTCAGCAAATCAGCAGGTATTCCTCCTCCCACTGACTGCTTGCAAGTGTGATAGAACAGGCTAGTTTAAAAGCTGCTGCTTTTCATGGTGGCCAAATACTGCCCATAGGCTGGTGTCTCTCACACCCGTGCCAGATCTCATCTTCTACTGAGTGCTGAGCTTGGGAGATCTGAAAAGACCCTCTTGTTTACATCAGCCCTAGTCAGGCTCTTTTACGGGATTCAGGCTTGTAGGATAAGTAGTCTTGCCTGTCAGAGGCCAAGAAATCTTGGGTTCCTATGCCTAAGAGCTGAGCACTCACAAGGAGTCTCTTTTAGATGGGACATGGCTTTCATGATGGGCAGTGGCTGTCAGGTCCTGAGGAGTTTCCAACTGAGTGGGACCAGAGAGTCCTTCTCCACAAAGCAGGATTTTACCTGTGAGACAAACAACCAAATTCAGCTCTTGGAGTCATCGTCCTTCCAAACCCAGAAACATCCTATTTCCTTCTACTTCAAACTCCTTTTTTTCTGGTGTAAACACACACATGCTTCTCTGCATCACTGAACACAGTGCAAGAGACTGACACAAGCTCTACCTAACATCAATTTCCAAAGCAAGTGTCCTAGCACTTCTGCCAGATTTCAGCCAGAAATAGAGAACATCTCTTTGGATGAGACAGGTCATTCTTTATTCATCTTGTCCACTTAGCTCTTACCCGTTTATCAGAGAAACTGAGGCTGCTAGCAGCACTCATCTCCTGTAACACACCTAGCGACGCTGTTGCTGCTGCTGTGGTCCTTGCTGCACCAAATCACAGCGGTATTTACCACACATTTAGGAGCTGGTATCATTAGAAGAGAACAAGGCATAGGACAGTTCCTGTTTGAAGCCAGCTTCAAACTAATGAGAAGCACTAGATACATAAGGGAATTTGGATCAAGAATGTAGCAGTGTGGTACCAAGTACTGCAGTAAGAATTCTACAAAAACAACTTACCAAAACTGACAAGCTTGATGCCTGCAAACACACCTTAATCAGAATTTTGGATCAAGTCCGAAGGTACTGTTTCTACTGGGGAAGACTTCCTCAATTTAATTTCCATGTCTCTCTATCACACTGTGGAGTATTTCTTATCATTAGCTAGTAATATCTGAAAGGTCTTGGAGACAGACATCATGGAAGTGGGACATCAGCTTCACTGACCATAAAAGTATTTAAAATGAAGTTTCAAATCTCCTGGAAGAAAATCGTTAAGTAAGAAAATAGTCAGAATTTTGAATAATATTATGTAATTAACTTTTCAGCAGAGAACAACCTCTTGGCACTAACCATGTCCTTTATTCTGCTATATCAGAAACTGAAAATCATGGCCTTTCCCATGCCAACTGTCTTTTAGAATAAACACAAGACCCTTCCCCTTCATCTCCACACACTTAATAGTATTAATAGAACATTAAAATATTAATGCTAGTAGACAAGGTCTTTCACAAAGCACATAAATGAATTAATTCATTCTAGCTCATTAGCTTAACCGTCAACCTTTTTACAATGTAACTGATTAACATTTTCATTGTTCTTCCTTGTTTTTTTCCTTAGACTTTTACTTCTTTGGAGATCAAAAGACCTCTGAATACATAAGCTCAAATATCTGTGCATAACTGTACAAGAATAGAAACTGCGAAAAGAGATAGCTAAGTAAAGGCTTTCATAGCTCATGCTTCAAAGACACTGCAGGAAACAACCATTTAAGAACCATTTTTATTTGTATGTTTAACGCAATTATACACATTCATGAGTCTGACAAGATCTGCACTGTGACATTAAAGATACAGTACAATAACATTCAACATGAGGTACTTCATATTTATATATATCTGTCCTTTATAAATAATGCTGTAAGCCTGCTAAGGTCGAACACTGCTCCAGCACAAACAGGCGCTTGGACCTGAAGTTAGTTGAGTTTATCACAACAAATGAAAAAAAAACAAACCAAAACAAAGCAAAACAAAACAAACAGTTCAGTGCAATAAGTATGTAGAAATTAAAATGTTTACTTAAATACTATTTTCGATATGCAGAAAGTATATTACATTATACTCTCTTATCACAGATTCCCCTCACCAGGAAAATCAAACATACAAGTAGCAAAGATGGCCCAGTACAGTTTAAGACAGAATCTAAGAAAGGATCTCTACTGACATGCTTACATTCCAGGTTGATATAGCTGATGCTGGCAAAACGTCAATCAATGTATTCAAGCTTGGATGCTACCGCTAAACCAACCAAATCCACATTTAGACACCTATTTAAGTGCCCTGATGTCCTAAGGTGACTGGTACAAGCCGCCTTGCTATACACCAGTGCTTGTTAGCATCAAGCATCAAAAGGTGTTTGGGGGTGCTTATGTTTATTGATCCATATTGAAAAATTTTACATGCACCAGTTCCTAAAACCTGGAATGGATTCAGAGGAATTAAGCTAGAAGTAGCTTTCACCCTACTTTGTCAAAAAGATTTCATAAAAATAGCACATAAAAATAATAATTAAATAACAGCTCATTTTCTACATGTTACGGCTACGTAGTATTCTCATCAATTTCTGTTCCAGCCAGTTAATGTAGTAGATACATCACCTTTATTTGCAAATGAGTAAAACCTAAAAATAAATTAAAAGTGAGAACCCAAGTCTAGTTATATCAATGCAGTACTTAGATTTGTCTCACCAGCTGAGGCACCTGATTTTTTTTCCAAACAACTCAAAATGCAGCTTGCAACTGCAAGCAACTTGCCAATTTGATCATCACTCAGATGAAATTATATCTACATCAAACACTTGCTGTAAGAAAACTTAATCAGCTGATTAGCATCTTTCTCTGCTTTCAAAGGTATTTAAAGAAATGGAACTGCTGCTAAGATATTGTCTAAAAGTAGATGACCATTACCTCATCACAATCTTAGACTCCTTTTTGCAGTTTCTTCAGCAACTCTTCCTCCAGTCCATGCAATTTTTACTCTTTTCTATTTTAGGCTGCAGATCTAAATATAATTAACTGGAGCTTTTTAAAATCTCTTGCTGGGAGTTTTCCATGGAGCATTCTGTTTAGATTTCACTAACAGTCTGGATTATGTACATCTGTTACAAAAAAACAAAACATTTTTCTATATATTTTGAGGGTATTTACTTTTCAGAAAGAACGCTGCGTACACACACACAGAGGTATGCATGTATATAAAACATTAAATAGTAAAATGGGTGAAAAGCATAGATCTTGCAGGGCAGTTTTTTACCTGGCTCTCCTTTTATTACCTAGAGAGAAGATCTGGGCTTTGGCCATAAAGTGTTTGACGTCTACGCTCCAGTTTTCCTTACTTCAGATGGTGTTTTGGACACTGCAAAGATGTATTGGCACTTTATGATGGCCAGGGGCCAGGATTCCAACCGTCAAGAAACACTTAGAGTAATAGTATTAAACTGGTAAGAAATCATATGAGAAAAACATTTTTATTACAAAACTGACAAGTGAATTTAGGGTTATGCTACATTAATGCATCAATATACTATAATATTAATCTTCAGTCTGCCTAAAGAATCATTTGGTCCTCTCATTTTGTTAAAATGTATGCAATAAACACAACCCACTTCAGAGGTGAAATAAGAATGAGATGCTTTACAATAGGTAGTGTGCCTCTGAGATGCAACTGTCCCAATGCAATGCTGAAGGACTTTCTTGTGTTTAAATAGTATCTGTATTTCTTATTTATACTGGTTGCCTTCCCTCATAAAGGGAGTCACAATCCTGAACACTTTTCCAAAACTGATACAGACATGTAACAGGAAATTCGGAAACAAACAAACAAAAAAATCAGACAAGGAAAATGTTCTGTACCACATAATCCTCTCATTGATGTGTAACCATAAGCAGTTGCAAGAGATCCAACATTAACACATTAGAGACTTTCTACTCCTCACTGTTACCTGATGATGTACACTAAGTATAATATGACCACAGCTGGGAATCTTCCATCTTTGTCTAAATTTCCACTGATAATGTATAGTAATAAAGAGATCTCATATTACGGAACAAAGTCCAAGTCAGGACTGCTACGTTCTTTTGTTCCTCTATAATCTGCCTCTACCATGTTTAGGAGGAAGAAAAAACCTCATGCAAACCGAACAAAAAGTTATCCTGCATCGGATCACACATACCCATTCCCATTTACTTAGCAAGGGTTCAAATAAAAGCCACTTAAACAGCAAATCAACATAGCAAAAACTATGTCATGGGAGTAGTTTCAAGAGCTGCATATATAATCTGAACACGCACTAGTACTTCCTTGCCTTCAAGGTGGGATTCCTAGAAAATAAACTCTGAGGGTAACTTGCTCAGCCCACATTTTCCCCCTCGCTGTAAACATATCCACGCACTGTGGACGTGGTCAGCAGACTGTGTAGCTGCCTGAAAACCGCTTGCTTTTGTCTTCCCCCGCAGCCATCCCGAACAGCTGGCCACAGGAGAACCTCACAGGATGAAGCTTTAAACCTAAGCTTTTTCTGCTTACAGCTGAAGTCCTTCTTTCAGTTCACATGATCAAAAGCAGCTCATTATTGGCATCTCTTAAGTCTGAAGAGCAGACAGAAGAGAGAGCTATAGAAAAAGGCTCTTCATTTTCTACCCCTATCTCCCCAAATAATTATGAGCAGAAAAAAGAAAATGAAGAACGAAAAATGGATCAATGAAGACAGTGTTTAGCAAGATACAAGAGGGGGACATCCTCTGGAGATTCACAGGTGCATCACAGAAAGGGTCAGCACCACCAGCCAACAGGCACCTCTCTTACAACGCCTTTAAAACTTTCTTGTTCCTAAGGGCTTCCAGTTTAAAGTTAAATTTAACACTTAAACTCTATCGCCAACGATGCTACAAGTATAGCAAGCCAGTAACTTGCCCACAGCATTTAGTTACGTATTACCTGTACTGATCACATATCTGCAGATAAAAAGCTAAGCGTCAGTAGGCCTGAACCAGATAGGTTCTTCATAGCAAAATGCTTTGTCTCCACACACTTCCATTCAAGCATAAAATATGAGTTCGGGAATTTGCCCTCCCTGTACTCCAGTGCCATTTGTACTGTCCGAAGAGCACTGAAACTGAACAGTCACCTTCCCACACTGAACTTCTGTCATTCCTTCTTGTCCAAAATAGCTGAGTTCATTACCGTCCAGAATCACGCTAGCTGTGTAAAAGGTGTCAGGCTCAATCTGCACTGGGTATTCAAACCACACGGGAAAAGTGTTACTGGAACCATCTGAGAAATATTTACTCAAGTTCTGGCCAAGGATAACTCCTTGTCGTTTCAGTTCAATCTTGGCACTGTACTCTGCTGATCCACAGCTGGAGCCATAAAGCCCAAAGCCAGCAATAAACACTCTCTTATCAACAGCGAACTGGATGCTGTCACACCGGCCCCGGTAGCGCCACTGGTTGCTGCGGTAAGCGCAGGACTGGAAACGGTGGCATCGCTGAGGAACGAGGCCTTTCCGGGGCTTGCTTACGAATTGCAACTCTGGCTTTTTCGCAGCCGTATACCAGAGGAAGATATCATTGGTTTCGTTGAGAGTCAGAATCCCAGACTGAGCAGCGCCATTCGCGAAGTCATCGAGTGCCATGGTAGGGATGCGTATCAAGTACAGAGCCTTCCCGAGGACCTTGCGCTTGTTGTCTATGGTAGCCGTTAGCTCTTGTCGCTGACACTCCACTTCAGCCCAGTTCAGAGCTGCTTCGAAAACGACAATTTCTTTGGCATTCAGAGTCTCCCTTCGGAGAATGCTTTCAAGTGTTTGAAAATCAATGTCACAGAATCCCTCAGACTTCAAAGCTAGCTCAGCTTGGGCATCAATCACTTCCCAACAGCGCTGGGTCAGGTCAGGTTCCTCGAATAAGCAGCTCTGGGAAAGCAGCACGCAGGCATTTTTTGCACTTAGACTTGTCTCTAGAAAGTTGACGCAGGCGCGGGCAAGATGAGGGACAATATACTTCTTGGCAGCATAAAGAGTGGCCAGTACGGTATCTGCAGCCAAATCAATTTCATCACAATATATGTATCTGAAATAAAACACATGCATGTAACACCACCGATTAATGCAAAAATGTAATTTGTCAACAACATCTGAAAATTATAAACAAAGAATATATAAATAGCTCCACATTAAAATTAATAAGCAATGCTTTTGGGGAACATTGATTAAATCCAGAAAGTACAAACCAAATTCATCACTCATATAAGACCATGAAAAATAACAAGCTTAAATATAAGGTGAATAAAACTTGACATTTGGGGTACATGCTATCTAGATAATGGTTTTGTTTACAAAGTATGGCCCCTCCAGCTCTGCCTTCCTTCCATACATGCTTTGGCTAATGAGAGGCTATCTGCCCCAGGCAGCAGCTTCTCAGTGGCAACCTTACTTGGTTTAACAGCAGACTGGAACACGTTACAAAGAGTACTTGGACTGGATGTCTTATGATGGTGAATGATGATTTATTGGGGTGTATTATATAAATAGAGAAATGCAAATACATTTATTGGGAATAGCTAGCTAGTCTAGCAAGAGAAATGCTATGAAAGTATATTAGGTGCTATTCATTTTCATAACTACCTGGTTGTGGGATTTTTTTGGTGGGGGCTTTTTTTTTTTTTTTTAAACAGGGTGATGAAGCATATACGAAAAGAAAAAGGCACAGAATTCTAATTTTCAGGTTTATTAATGCTTACAACATCCTAGCTACACTAGCACAGCGTTTTTTCTCAGTCTCATTGCATAAGGAGGAAAAAAGCTTTACTGACACGCTAGTGTGGTAGAAGAGATGAAGGTGAAATTCTATTTATGTCACTAAACTGCTGGGATTCATTGCTCAGAGAAATGAAGCATTGTACAGTTTGTTCTTTTTAATATCTCATGCTTCAGGGCCCCATTTACAGCTGGTGAATGCAAAGTGCTAAAACCATGCCAAATGCAATTTTCCTCTTCATAGGGATAAGCAAGTCTTGATGGTTATAGTTGATAAAAGCATCTTCCTCCAGTAAACTTGAAGTTGCATGCAACCCTGTACTAATTAAAATTTTCTAGTTAGAAGATTTCCCAACACAATGAATTTTTTACAGAACAGATGTGCTTGTAAAGTGGAATTAAGATCTACACTGATCTGATTATAGTTGTAAATATCTTTATTTGTATTTTTGCAGGTGTAGGGTACTATCTTCCAAGCCACACTCAGAAAACATGCTCAGAGCAGATATTGCTCAAGCAACATAATGAAACGTAATAGGTTACAGACAAAAAGAATACTTAGATAGACCCAAACCTTTCTTTTTTTTTTTAAATACCTTTCTTGCTTGGTTTCAGCTGGGCTATTTGTAACAACAAAGGCCAGATCTACATATCACTGGTTACGTGCTTAGTTCCTTTACTGTCCAAAAAATTCTCAATGTATCAATTCATTCATTTTTATGATTCCCTTCATTGCGCTCCAACTCTTTTCTCCCTTCTATTACTTCTCTTCACCTGCTAGTACAGCAGAGACTGATGACATCTGTTTTAAATTGAAATCGTACAAAAGTTGCTAGCTTAATATTCATGAAAGTGAAGAACTAATATCACTGATTTACAACAGACAGCACAGATCAGCTGTCAGCAATATTCCACAATTTTTACTCTGCCAATGCACCTTGACTCTGGGCTACCATTACTGATATTCCAGTTTCACTCTGTTCTCAAATGGAGGATTCTGCTAGACCACAGGGTTTGACTGTTTAGTACCACATTCATCCTGGGATGAGACCAGGGATCCAACTTGAACAGTCAAGATTAAGGTAAAATATAATACATTAAAACCACCAATTCAGTGTGTCAGCTAGACTAGGAATTTAACCCTATTCTTAAAACTGTAGAGAAGAGCCAAATCAATTTTACTGAGAGAATAATTATTATCTATCAGTCAAGGTATTATTTTCTATGTTATATCTGATGTTTGTTATCAGAATGCCCACTAGACAGTAAAAGAAAATATTTATGCTGTAAGAATTCACTGTCCATGGGGAAAAAGCAGCAAAACGAAGCCAAAAAAACCCCAACAAAAAACAACATCAAAAACTCCACCAAAACACGCATAATCAAACTCAGTGTATTTTCTTATGAAGACTGTGAGGCAACTTTCCTGACTGTGGAGAGGAGTGTATGAAGGAGAGGGCTGCTTTGGGATAGGTAAGAAGTATTTTCCTTGTGTAGCAACAGTACAATGCGTCTTCTGCCATCCACTGCTCACAGCAGTTGCAAGCAACGCTCATGGGAATGATTTCCCAGGGGGACAGGAGTGAGGGGACTGTGGCTCCCCCCAGTGCAGCACATGCACTGGGTCCTGCGATGATGGGAATGATGCACTGTCGAGCAATATCCCTTCCCTGCCTGCACCCTGATGCCTGTGAACGCCAGGGCTGTCTGCAGGCACAGGAGCACTCTGCAGGTTCAGGCACGCTGAAGTTGGCATTGGCAAGGTCAGCTCAACATCCACAAAGACCACTAACTTCTTGTGGTCTTTTGGTTTTTTAAATAAAAACTGAAAAGGTGAAGAATTCCATCGTTCTGACCATACTCTCAAAGACAGTTTCTTAAACTGCCACGGGCTAAAGTAATATGCCAAGACCCAGATGTCAGTACTGATACTCTCTTTTCTAGGTTTGCTCTCTGAGAATGTTTCTTAAATGTAAATTCAGAAATCATTCAGTTTTTATACAGCAAATTATGTCTAGCCACAGTGTAACAGATTTGCTGTTCAAAAGGATGGAGAGGGGGTGGGGGCAGGAGAATCCAGATGCCTTGTAAAATTCTGCATGAAAGTAAAGCACAAATCTGAGTTCTGCAGAACATACCCACAACACCAGAAAAGCCCAAAGCAGGGATCAATAACACACCTACTTACATAATGTCGTATCTTAACTTTATATTCCAGGTCTACAGAACATCTGTGTGACTTTGGCTTTTCCTGGCAGTTATTGATACTTGCACAGAACATTTCTGATGTTCATGATAACCTATAAAAACTCTATGCAACAAACTCTACATACAACTTAGAATGTTCATCTACAGTGCCATTGAAACATAAAAGAAAAAACAGAAATCATTCTGTAATCACAAGCTAGTTAAAACAATCTATGAAATACAATACACTGCTACCTAGTGATTACACTATTACATGCAAGAAAATCTGCAGCATATTAAAAGGATCACTGTCAGACACCAATGTATTTTTTTGTATATTTTTTTATCAGAAAGCAATGGCAGTTACCAAAGCTGAAGGGGAAAAAAATCCTCAAAGTCACAGCATTTCTGTGATAGGACATTTCTCTTTAATAATCGGAGTTTATAGATACATTCAAGGACAATTCAGCAGGCAAGCTGCTTCATTATGCTCATTTAGGAAAAGACAGCATTTCTTAAGTAATTTGCTAGAAGAAAAAGAATGGTCATGTAAACTGACTGATCTTCCCCATTAGAATAAAAAACTCTATTCACGTAAACAGCCTTTTTATTACTTTCCAAATGCATCAATGTGACAGATAAGGAGAAATTTCATTTTCAGATGCTATATTCAATAACTTAGGGTCGTTTTTCTAAGACAAGACCTGCATACAGCAAGCTTATAAAAGAGCTAGAATGATGTCAATACACAAACACAGCAATTCTAGGTTTTGGTGGGTTTTTTTGGTGTGTTTTTAACTTTTCACTATGCTTGCAAAGTAGAACAGGGTTTTTTTATTACAGCTGACAATTCTTTTTAGTAACTTCACTCCTTTGTGTAACGTGTAGTGACACATCAAATCAATAGGCATTACATTATACAATGTGCCCAAAGATCCCCTGTCAAACTCATTATTTATAACTGCCTACATTAGCCTAATATATGCATGCCAGGAAGTAAAGGAAGAGAGCAAAATGAGGTAAACGTTTAAAACACCTGAAACACAAAGCGGAATATTTTCAGCAACTGCTTTCTTTCTGTTTATATGCAAGGCTAATGCTTTAACTACGACATTACCAGTGTATGTATACGTCATAAAGGAAAACACATCCAGCAGATGAATGATGCTTACTTCAGCATTGCAAGAAAAGCAGCAGGCTCAACATCTGGTATACGGATTTCATCTTTGT
This sequence comes from Caloenas nicobarica, assembly GCF_036013445.1. NCBI lineage: Eukaryota > Metazoa > Chordata > Aves > Columbiformes > Columbidae > Caloenas > Caloenas nicobarica. The sequence continues at coordinate 116,296,637 of NC_088247.1, forward strand.
CCTCAGCAAGCTCTCCGTAAAACATCGCATGGAATACAGAGCTCCCAACAGCCAGGACATACTGTTGAGAAAGGGAAATCTTATTTCATGCTTTAAACTGAAAGCACTGCCAAAAAAAAACAATGTGGGAGAGCTACTCCAAGCACACTGGACACTGACAGACTCTATAGACACACTTCAGTAAGATATGAAGTCAAAGTTAAGAACTGAATTACACATTTTCCCTGCATTTTACTCTCATGGGCATATATACATTAGCTACTTGAAAACACTCATATCTACTAGAAGTTAACTATTTCTAGAAAATCTCAAGAGTAATATTAATCAGCAGCATAAAGTAGTATTCATAACTTTACAATGACTGCCTTACCACAAGTGCGTTGTTTAACCAAAACCACAAATAAAAGCAAGGGACAAACTATTCCACTGCATGTAGCCTTTTCAAATGCAGAATTATGCCTGCCCCATAAGAGCCAAGTCTCCTACGCTATGTCCTGGCGTAACCGTGGGAGCTCTCTCTGGCTATCCCCGCCTGAGCTGATAATGCAGCTGTTGCTTACTTTGTGTCCTGGCAGCCGCTGGGTCCCACCTGGTGGCCCGACCACAAAATGAACATCTGCCATCAAGTCATTGTTGAACATCACTGCATTTCTACAAACAGAGGCAGCGTGTTAATTATGGCACCCAGTAACACTGTGCTTGCCCCAGACCCAAAAAATTAAATTTCTTAACAACTTTAGGTTGCATGTTAGTAAAGAGAAGCAGGTCACACTTTGTTTTAAGCTATTTTACACATCATCACAGAAATATACCAAAGAAAAAAGTAAGCAGAGATGGGAAGGTGAGTGTGTGTGTGTGTGCGCAATAAAAAAAACCAGAAAACAAAAACCAAAACCACACACAAAAAACCCAAACGCAAACTTGTGAGAACTTTTCAAAAAGTGGAAATCAAAGCCAAGACCATGTATCACCAAAAATTCCTACTATGGTCTAAGAAGAAATCTTTATGTGTATGCTGCTTCCAGCAACATTTCAACATTTTTATGTACTCAAGACAAGCAGCTGCACTGCCTGGAAAAGAGATATTAAAATATTTTCCATTACCAAAATACTTGTTCTGCACACACAGAGGGAGGGGGAAAGAAAAAAAAAAAAAAGACAGAGAGAAGTGTGTTTTCTTCAGCAAATAAATGAACAAGTAAACATATGCATTACAAACATTTTGCTACTTTTCACCACTCCATTCAGACAGCAAAAATAAACTGCCCTGAACTTACCTCTCTCTGATGGTTGGATAAAGTCCTTGCCAATTAGGTGCCGGAATAGTGTTGTTGTTATTGAGATTTTGCTGGTGGTACTGCTGGACAGCCGTTGTATTAGTGTTGGCTGGTTTCTTTCGGGGAAAAATATCAGCAGCCATCTTCTTCTTCTTTTTGGTCTTCAAGGTAATGATTTCATAGCAAACTGGAGGCAATTTGCTGCTGCTACTGCTGCTGCTGCTATTTCCTTTCTTAGAGCTCTTCTTGGACCTGTTCTTGACCGTCTCTGGAAGCATCAAGAAGAAGGTGAGACATTTCATGTTCTTTCCTTTCTCATCTACCATGAGTATACTTGTCTGTAAAGCTAGATAGCCTGACTAGCTAGGAACATTAAGAAATGCACATGGAAGCTGTTAAACTGAAAGCAGCAGAGCTGAGAGTTTGCTTCTTTCCCAGCAAGACAAGGTGACCTTTCCAGTGCACCAAGTAAGAAACTGGCTTTAAGTTTGATCCAGTACTTGAATTGTTAAATACACCCCCATCATTCCTGCCAGTTTCATTTCTTTCCAGATTTCCCCATCAGGAATCTCCCGAAAGCACTACACCCTGCAGAGGGGGTACACGCATGGCTGTAGCACCGGCTTTCTGACGAGGGCTAGCAAGTCGCAGTAGTGCTGCTAGTCTGCTGAGCGAGCTGAACTTGTGCGTTGAAGGATGGGAACAGAGTAGGTATTGCAGCCCTGCAGATGGAGTCAGCCAGCGTTGGAGCCAATAGCTGAAGTCACCGATAGCGATTGGAGCCAGCCGCACAGTGACACCTATTGTAACGTACGCCGCTCCCACATTAAAGCGACAGCAGTTACACTCTTCATGCCATACCTAGCGCTAACTAACAAAGTAATACACAGCGTGCGCCGTTGTGTAAGTGCGTGACTGGCCAGAAGCATCTGTGTTTTAGCTCTCCTTGACGCTGCTTGAATTTTCACAGAGGAAGCAATAAAAAGTTGAAATCAGGTAGAAAGACTTATTTGAGTCTAAATATTTCCATGGGAGCTATTTCCACAGGCAGTCGATATTAGCATGACTTCATATGTCTCTAGTATTCCCACAAATCCCTACCATAACAGCAGCTCAGCAAAAGCACGCTATAGCTGCCAGAACCAAACTAAAGCAATCGGCTAGCAGCAGCAAAGACAGCGATACAGTTAAACAATCCCTTTCAGTGCAGCTCCTACTCCAGTGTAACATGAATAGAGATGAGGTCACAGCTTTAGTTTTAACTCCTTATGTTTCTAGATAACATAATAGCCTGTGACAGGGGTCCCAAATCACTAAGCAGTGCTAATTAAGCCAGCTTACACCAGACATGGCTGTACCACATCAGAAGAAAACTTCTAGATGTGCAATCAGATTAAAGCAAACCAGAGTGAATATATTTAATTAATATTTCAAAGCATTAAATGAAAAGTCCAAATGATTTAGAGAGCCTCAGGCATAAGTCACTCCTTGAGATGCAAACACACTCCGATTTTATTCACAAATAATTTCAGAAATGAACAGGATATAAGCTATGTCAAGCAAACTATTTAAATAGGAAAGAAGACTAATTTTCAGTCATTAGTTTACTTTGAACTTAAATTTAGATTAGATTTCCATAATAGTAGGTCAAGTCTAACTAAAAAAAAAAAAAAAGTCAAGCAAGCATAGCCATGTAAAAAAAAAAAAAAAAAAAAAAAGGCAGGGAAATAAAAAAAAATCAGGTATTGGGTGTCAACATTTCACACCTTAAAATATTGGGTGTAGGAATAATTAAAATATAATTTCATAATTATTTTCAAGTTTTAAAGAAAAATTCTCTTTACTTTCAAAGCAAATCAAATCACTTTTAGCCTTAATTAGTTTTGCTGGACAAGAGTACAACAGTGACATTAAAGTGATCAAAGGCTGGTGGAGAAATGGCTGACCTTGCTGAAATCCCTGACAGATATCTGTCACTGACTTAAACTGAAGCACAGAAATGTTATTCAGGCTATTTATTGAAACACCATCACAAAAGCTTAAATCACAGCTATGGCTTTGTAACACGCAATCTCTGAATGTCTTTAAACCCAAAACTGTAAAACCTAAATGCAGATATTTCAAAGATTATCAGGTCTCCTTGGGAGATTTAAGCACCAACTAAACACCCTGGTTGTCAGCCCTCTAGAGACTTTGCTGCAGTGGTTTGAAATTATACCATCTCCAGACACACATCTGTCCCCTGTCTGATGTTGCTGCTCATGAAACAGAAGCAGAAGGATGTGTCCATGCCTCAGCTGCTACATTTCACAACCCAACGTCTTAGTGCAAAATCACCTTCACCAGTAATTTAAAAGAAAATGGTAGACTATGCCTGGTGTGGCTGAAAATCAGGTATGTTCCTAAATACATTGAGAGGCAAGTTATGCAATTTCCAAAGAAATATTTTCTAGCAAGCTTTCCTTTCTTTTCTTCCCCCTTTCCCCTTTGGTTTCCTTTTTTATCTGCAACAGATTGATTTGGAAGGGAAACTAACAATCTAAGCCATATTTAACTGTAGAGGCAAAAGAAGGGGTAAAGGATAAGAAACTCATTCCACAGATGGGATGTTTATAACTGCTTACAGCTGAGAGTACAAACAGGGACACAGCAGGTATTCTCAGCACAAAATTTGAGTTCGTTCAGTTCTTTTCTCTCTCCTTATGTAAATTTCTAGCTCTTCTAGTTACAAGAATAACTCTTTTGCTGCTGCAGAGAAAAGACATTTCAGAAGGAAAAAGTTTTAAAAAACCCTTAGAGATAACAGAAAAACCATGCACTCTTCAGAAAATCTGGTTCTCAGCATTGCGGTTAGCAGAAGGCAAAAGATAGCAGGGGTTAGGAGATCCATATGAGATATTTGATATTCATTCCATAAATCCATTTTATAGACTATCAAAGTATAAAACAATCAAGGTCCTCACACATTTTTTCAAATCATTTGACCAGTACAGATCAAACAATTATACTCACACCGAGTAAGGTCACTGGGAGGCTACAGAAGAGAAAGAAAATGACAGACAGATTGACCATGTGACATGGTCTGGGAAAGACAGATCGTAAACACGAACAGGTAGGAGCTCACCATACCTTGACTTCTATAAAACACAACGCATGTATAGCATATTGTGCTTTCTTGGGGAAGGAAAAGAGGGAGAAGCTGCAGCTGAATTATGTTCTGCCCAAATCCAGAAGACAGGCCCCCACCAGACAAGAGGTCAGGATAAAAATCCACCCCAGTAAATAAAAAGCCTAACTACCATCTTTGTCTATTCTTAAGCCGCATGCCAAAATCTGGTCTGCTATAACTGGAGAATAGGGCCTATTCCACAACAGACTCCAAAAGTTCCTATAAAAAACTACAAACCTGCTACAGGCTTTATACTGCCTGCCACTGCACTTCATCAGCTCAGAAAGAGTCTCCTAAACCAATCATTAGATGCATGCAAAATGGGGAAAAAACCCCAAAGAATTAGAGCAAGTTGCACCCACTATTATTTGTTCTGTCAGCAACTTCAGTTCATTTGCCTACAATATGGTTTTCCTCTCTTACTATACATATCGCTAATGGATTTACAAATCACTACATCAGCAGTCAGTAAAAGCAACCTATGAACTAGTCCCTGTTGAGAGACTAGGCAAAATCCCAAATTCAAATCAGTCCGTCTCCAGCAAGAGGATCAAGGAAATCAACCTTCCTTCACCCAAAGATCTATCAATTTCTGAAACAGTATCACAACGTGCTCCTAATCTCTTTCAGCAATTCTCATTTTTCTGCATTAATTATATATTAGTAGAACCAAACTCTCTATATACAACTTCGAAAGCGGGAAATACAGTTCTTCAAAGACACATTAATCTCTATTTTATAAGCAAGTTGTCAAACCAGAAATATTAAAGGGTATAGAAAGATCCATGCTTAAATCTTAACACTGGCCTAATGAAAATCCAAAACGCCAGAGGCGAAGAATTTAGCAAAGGACTATATTCTGAGGCTGAGATACTACACATCAAGTTACATGCCCCTTTCAAATTATTAGGAACAGATTATGAGCCCTTGGAAATGAGCTCCTGACTAAATACTGTGAACAATGGAAGCATCAATTTTGCTGTTCCAATCCAAACGTGTGCAATATGTTTGCAATCCCAGTTTCCTTTATCCCTTAGGACCATAATATACCTTGACACCATTGTGAAGGTTGGCACAGGAGTTGTGTTATAGCTCAACTCTCGGTACAACTTTTAATAGTACAGCATTACTATAATTATGCCTTTCTAAAGGTAACTCCCAATTGAGAAATCATTTCATTTCCAGGGTTGATGTAAGCACTCTTCCTCATATTACATCAGTCACTTCTGCCACAATAGCAGTATAACCAAGTTTTTCTTTTTTTTTTTTTTTTTTTTCCCTTCTAGTAAGTTGTGTTTTTCTGTATCTCTCACTTACAGGACCATTCTTCATGCAGTAAGGCGAACTGGACAATTCTATAAAAAACAAGCTTTCATCAAAATTCCCAAATGTCTGTTACGACCAGATCAAGAATAAAGAAATGAATTCCAAGTAGGCAATGAGAAAATGCATATATTCCTTTTTTCTGAAGTTGCAAGTCTCTCTCTTGGCGGTTATTATAGCTCTGTATTAACATTCTCTGTTTAAATTCTAGATTTCCCCTTACAAAGAAACAAATTTCAGACAATACACTTTGATTAACCAAAATAAACACAAAACGTTACTATCTAACAAACCTACCTGTCCACTGCTAATTTTCATTAAATTTAGGTTGACTTTATGCAGTCATTTAAAAGTGGAATGTGTAAGTTCAAAAAACAAACAAAAAATTCAACAAACTCAATCCACACAGCTGAGGAGCCCAGACCTGTTTACCTATCCATGAATTATTTAGTCACTTGGAAGAATCCTTCCCAATCACCATTCCAGAGCTGGGAAAGAGTAGTATCAAAGTAGAATTGTATCTCAAACCAACACTATAAGCTTTAAACTAAAGTCCAAAATAGCTGAACTGTACTTTCATATAGCTCTTACACTAGACTAGCAACATAATTGTTAGCTAATATTCTTCTCAACTCTGCTTAGCACTTAAAGTACAAAGATTTAAATATTTTGCATAATATTATTCACTAAGATAGTTTTTGCCTTTTTTTCCTAAATGCCCTTAACGCTTTTAAGAAAACAAAAGCAGAAAGCCCTGAGCAGTCTAGTCAACAGGTATTAATACATACAAACTTACACAAAAAAAGAATCTCAAAGAATGAGTATTCAGATGTCTTTTTATTCTTTCATTCTTGTATTATTTGCTAGCATATAGGCTATGTGTCTGCACGGCCCTTCTTATTAGTCTCCCTGCCGAAGTAGCCTTAATTTTTTTGCCTTTTTTTAATCTGCAATCATTTTCATTGCCCCCTTTTGATTTTTTACAGCAATATCCTTTTTGAGACAAAGCAATCAAACCAAAACATTATATTTAAGAATAACATTTAGCCCTATGTTTACTTGTGAATAAACATCCACTTTCTTTCTGTGTGGACTTGTATTGGCTCACCATGAACTTAATCCTTCAGCAAGTACATCATCTTCCATTGTCATTTTTTTCCTGTTACTTTCTTGCTTAGCTGCTTGAAGTTTTCAATTTAAGCCCAGTGAGAGGTTCATTAACTTTATATTTATGCCCTAAACACAACATAACACAAAAGACTTCCCTACACTGTTGAATTTTGGTTTTAAAGTTGAAGGTTTTGTTCCCAGCTGGGTCAAAACAAATATAGCAAGTGTATTAAAGCAAGCAAGAAAAAAATGTTTAAAATTATCTTGTATTTTCATTATGATTTCAATGCCATGCTTGCTGCACGAATGACAGTCCATATAAACCACAACCATATAAATAAAGTCTGATATTTAAACAGCCTACAGTGAACGACATATTTGATCCTGTTACAATGAATTATCCTAGAAACATCCTCTTCTGTGCATATGGAAATTATGTGAAATGCTTCATTACAACATGAAATATATGATTTTATCAGCCTACTGAGACATATTCCCCCACGTCATAGTTTGGGAACTACAGGTAGAAAATACCCCAGAGCAGAATTTGCAATTTATTCTATAAACTTTAATTTGCTTTGTGATAGTTCAAAGTAAAAACAAGAATTAGAAATAAACTCTGAGATGAGAAAACCTGCAACTACAAAATGAAAAATTCAATTCAAGGTTCCAGGAGATAAATTGTTTTTCTACTAATTTAAAAGTGACAAATTACACATTTCTTCCCCACCACTACTACTCTTGCTTGTCCATCTCATTTTATGTTGAGTTTTGCTCTTGACAATCTGTAGGGTCAAAAAATAAGTTCTTTCTTAATGGCTGTCTTTTTTTTATTTATTTCTAAACAGGATATTGCAAACCTGAAAGCCTTCAAGCCTTTTTCTAAGACAGAGGTCAACTGTAATTCTACTCTGCCTCTTACCCAAAATGACTTACAAAGGCAAGATCAGATAGCTGAGGAAATTGGTAATGAGATACAGTGGTTTTCGTCTCTAGGTCACTAATTCTAAATTGACCGAGGTCAACAGTAATCAAAAGTCATTAGCATTTAATGATTGTTCAGTGCCCTGTGAGAAAGAATCTAGTGATCTTGGTGCACTTCACAAAAACCACCACTACAATTAGTACTCACATGCTGCCTATTTCAAGGGAGAGCTCAGGATCAGATGACTACAGACAGAACTTTCTATCTTACAGACAGATCTTGCCTATGCAGACAAACCTTTATACTAATTTTAGCTTGCCTCATAAACTATTCTTTTTAAACTGAATAGTTAAATTAATATAGGCTCTGATAAAGGACAGGTTGGAAGATGACTGGTCCTACTGCTTTACATCAGTGGCTCCCAAATGTCTTTGTCCCCTCACACACAGTCTGCAAAACGCAAATGCTAAAACAGGTAAAAAGACACCTTCCCAGCGAGTTCTTGCTTGTGAGAGCCAATGGCACTAGAAGACTAACTACCCCATGGGTATCCACACAGGGACTGCATTGCAGTTGATTAGGCTGGCATATAATTAAAGGACTACATTTTTAATGCGCACATAACCTACGTACACCACATCAAACCATAGCATTGAAGTACCCTGTGGGACAAAAAAGGGGGAGAGGATATTGCTACGACCCACACCACACCTGTTCTGTGGCCTGCAAACTTCAGTTGCCTTGGACTGCCATGCTTACCAGCACCTTCCGACAAGGCTAAGAAAAAGGGAGGGGGCTTTTGGAAAGCTTGGTGAGGTGCTGTAACGTAAACGTCATTAGGGTCTGTCATGGGAAAACTACATCATGCCAATTTGTAGTTCTCTAAACTTGACTAGATGTAAAACATGCAGCTTCAAGATGCAAAGCAGATCAGCAACTCTGCACACTTGTGTGTGCAGTAGAAGAGCATACCTGGAATCATCCAGGAAAATTATTTTAAATTAGTTTTAACAAGGGGAAAAATTGGTACAGCTTCTTCTTTCTGCTGCATTTTAAATGACAAAAGAGGAAGGTCATTCCATTGGCAAAACAAGCATTTGGTAAGAAATGAATTCTCAAACACAGTGGCTCTCACTTCTCAAAGGTAAGAATCAAAAGCCCTGAACAACAACTCTTGCAATGTTTTTACAATTATTTAATAACCCCAGTTTTTAGGTAGGGGACACCGATTGCTGCTAACCTGAGCTGCATCCAGTTCAAGGAATGGAATCAAACATTACATGCATTCAACCACACCGTACTGAATTAATCTTCCTTTGCCACACATTAGCAGCTGCGGATCTTGTTACCTGCCCTTGTTTCCAGACTGCCATAGCACATGCAGCTCCTGTTTGAATGGCCATTCCACAGAAGGATAAAGATGTTACCAAATTTTTATATTAACTGGTTTAGAAAATTAGATTTACTTTGCTGCATGTATTTCAGTCACACTTGCCTATTAGATCAGTTATGCTTTGGTATTTAGATTAATTTCTCCTCTTTACAAGTAAATGACAGCTACTTTGTAGTAATCAATTTTCAAGACGAACATATACCTACTCCTCAAATTCTGGTTTCAGAATATACTTTCAAGCATTAAAAGTTATTTGTCTAGCAATGTTAGGATATCCTAAACACCTGCTCTCTTTCACAACAACTCTGTTTCAGAGACTGCAGGACATACTAGAAGTGTAGTAGAAAAAAAGAAAAAAAAAATCAAGGAAGGAGCAAGTAATCAAACATAAGAGCACAATTAAAGGACTCTGCAAGGCAAGTAAATGTACATATGCATTAGTTTTATGTATTACAAAGTTTTATATAGTATGAAAGCCTTTACTTTTTCTTGATATACATGGAGTATTATCACCTTGGTCTGATAGGAGAGTATTACTGAAGACAAAAATCAAATAGCACTAAGAAATCAAAAGGCACGTTGGTGCACTTTGTACTTTTAATTGCATTATATTATCCTAACGTCACGTGGTATTCCTTGGACCTACGTTCCTTGACAGAACCTGAGCAAGCTGCCTAACAGGGCAGCGATTTCTTTCATCTCCGAGTTGAACTGGATGCTGAAGACTCCAAAGGAAGGTAAAATACTGCAAGCTAGGGACAGTGTAAGCCACTGCATACACTTCGGCTGTAAGCAATACACAGCTAATTCCAGCTCTACCTCAGCGTTTAAGAGTATGGCTTGCACTTTCCTCCTCCGCTAAGTGGGCAAGGTGACAGGCTGTTAAGTAGCATGTGACATATTACGGATTAGATTTTAAAGGCGCTTTGTTCCATCAACTCTTGCAAGCCTACATGTCTGGGACAAACAAACTCACAACCTGACTGAAGAGTTGCTTTCTTTTCCTACTTTGAAAAACCCTTCCAACCAAGCACACTTTCAGCAAGCAGGGAGGCAGCAAAGCCATAATTCCAAAGAATGTAGTTTTTGAAGAATATTACTCCTTTAAACTGGCTTGGATGTGAAAAGGAAAAACTGCATCTAGAGTGGATTCAGAGTGTAACCTGGTACATAAATATCCTATCACAGTAGGATGTTCTCAACAAGTCATTCAGGCCTGTACTGAAGTGGTACATGATCCTCTGGTGAAATATTTATTCAGGATATCAGGTAAACTCAGGATCCAAGGAACAGGGCTGGACAAGGTGATGTCTCAAGATGCCTTCCAAATCTGCCTTCTGCGAAGCTACACCCTATATACCCAGGGCAGCCAGCAGACATTCATGGATCACCAACCACTTTACCAGTGTTTTGAAATGCAAAAGCTTTCCAGACTTGGGACTCCTCTCTTGGTTTTCTTTTGCTCTAGCTTGCCAGGTGATCAAACTCAAGATCTGGCAGCAGGATCAGAAAAAAGACAAGCCAGGACTGGAAAATGGGAAGTTTGCAAATTCAAATGAAGTGACCTTTTACTTAAGCTTTCCTTCCCTCAGTTTTCTTACATACATACAAATTTGGTTTTGTAATTAAGGCACAGGATTGGAATTCAGCTTTATGGCAGAAAATTTAACCGAAGACAACTTCCACTAGACAAAGCTTTTAAACTTTTCCTTCCAAGATTTCCAACTCTAATTTCCTTTTTTTTGCTGCATTTACCAGACAGAAACTATTGGTTATCACTTATTTATATAGTGCCTCACTGTCCTGGTTTTGTTAAAAAACAAGTCTCTCTTTCAGTGAATTTCTCTGTCAGATAAAGTCGTCTTACTAACTGCAGTTTTCCTGAAAGTTAGATATATGTTTTGGTAGACACAGCAATGGAATGCGAGGTCATCGATAAGGATGGATGCACATCCCAAGAGAGTGGTGAACTGAAACAGGTGACCAAAAAAAACCCCAAAAAACTGACCAACTAAATATTCCATCCCATTCACATGATACTTCATATAAAAGTGGGAGATCACGAGGATCTCGTCCTTTTCCTTATGGCAAACATTGGGAGAGGACCTTGCAAGTTGTCCCTGCGAAATGAGGCCTAGTGACAGAATCAATCCAGTTCCGGTTGGCTGCAGAGTCCAGTCCAGGACTTCGGGTGCCGGCCCTACATCTGCCGGAGCAGTCGCCGGGACTTTCAAGATTGGTTTTGTATATTTTGTATTATTTTCTCTATTTTTATTGGTAGCACTAGTAAAACATTTTTAACTTTTCCAACTCTCTTCTCTCTGTCCTTCTTTCCCTTCCAATCGCCTGTCCTTAGTGGGAAGAGGGGAGAAGGAGGGGCGAACAGAGGAGGTGAGGGACAGAGGGGGTGAACAATACATCTGCCACAGTTTTATTGTCACCTCGCAATCAAACTACGACACTCACATAACAGGGCTTCCATGCCAGCTCAGGTACGTGAACATTTGCTCATGTAAAACAAAACAATAGCCTGTGAGGTTCAAGGAGTTACTAATGAGAATATCACTGAAGAACTATCTTGAATTATCGGAGAAAGCTAATACTGGGCATGAACAACATTCTGCTGTAAAACTAATGTCATTTGTACAAGTTCACACAACAGACAAAGACCTAAATTTCTTCTGAAAACATAACAAACGGCCTATCACCATTAGACCTGTGTTTAACTGAGCCTACCCTAGCACTGATGTACTCGTCATAACAACTGTTTACTAACTTTAGAAAAAATTTTTGCTCACAAGCTCCAAATAAGAAAAATTACTGTTGCAACTTGCATCTTTTTCCTCAGCCTTAAAGGGCAAGCTAAAAGAATTCCACATCACTTCTGAAAGGTGTTTCCTCCAGGGCAGAGCTGAAAATCACTGGAGGGGAAACACAAAGAGTTATTGTGCAGTTGGCTGCAGTGTACTTACTGTGCGGGATTAAAAAACAAACAAATCCAACAAATCACTTTGATTTGCAATGAAGCCAAGATACTCTGTTATGACATACTGCGCTACTTTCTATAGGAAATGGTGAGACCAGTTATTGCCCACTGAAATAAAAGCAGTTTGAAGCCCAACTCCAGCATAAACCAGTTGAAGTAGCATCAAACATAGTATTGTATACCTGTAACCAAACATCAGCTCTCTCTACAAAAAAAAAAAAAAAGCCCAGAACAGAGATTAAAGTTTGACATACAGACTACAGGCTGAAAACAAAGTATAGCGAAGACAGTACAGAAAACCCGCACCAGCACCCTTCGGATAAGACACAGCCAGTCTTTGTTGTCTTCATTGGTATGTTGGTAATCATCATTTTAAAAACACTTAAGTATCGTAACTCCAAACTCTTTTGTACTTCAAGCGAGAACAACCCATTACTCTCTCCTATTTTTAAATGCACCATCGCTCAGGAAACACTATAGGCAAATTAATTTACGAACTTCATGTGAAGGTTACCACAGATGGCCTTTCTTAAAACAAAACAAACTGGAAAATAGTAAAGGTGTCGGTGGGCCCTTAAGTGAAACGACTCAGTCTTCAAACACATGCACATCGGGAAGTTTGGCCAAAAACGTGGGGAAGAGGCGGTGGTATTTATATCAAACTGGTCGTGATTATTAGTTGTTCCTCTGGGAAGTTTTATTTAATTGATACTTAAAATACTATTTCTTTTAAAGAAGCATTACTTTAAGCAGACAAAAAAGCCAAAAACAAGACCCACAACAACAACCCGCAACTTCCAGGTTTAGACAACTCTGACTTTGGCCAAGCGGCAGTGGCAGCCTCCACACACGCAGCCCCTTCCCCCTTGAGCCCCAAACACCCGACTGCTAAAGCAGTTTATCCCGCCCAAGCACTCCTGGTAACACGAGTAAGCCAACCCACTTCTGCAGAAAACACACTCGGGGGACAAAAAAAAAAAAAAAAAAAAAAGAATGAAACCTGTCGAAACGGCTGCGGACACACATAATGACTCCGATCGGGCCAAGACCTCTTTGTGCCGGGTGAGCCGCCGGTTCAGCGCCGCCCCAGCGGCAGCCGGGCTCCCCGGGCTCTCTCTTCCCAAGTTTCGCGGCGGCGATGCCGGCGCTCAGGTGCGGCCGCTCCGCCCCAGCGCCGGATCCCCCGCCGCCGCCACAGCGCGGCCGGCCCGCCCGCCACCGGGAACGGGCGCCCCCCGCCCCAACGCGCCCCTTCCCCCGGCGCCGCGGCAGCCCCCTCACCCTCCGCAGGACGCTCCCCCTCGGCGGCCCCCGCAACGCCCGGGGCCCAACGGGGCCGCCCCGGGCCCCTCTCATCGCTCCCCGCGCCGCCGCCCGCGGAGCACGGCGCGAGCGCCCGGTAACGGTCGTAACGGCCGCAACGGCCGCCTCGCGCGCCCCCCCGCCCCAGCCCCGCGCACTGACCTGAGGGCGCCCCCGCTCCCGCGGCGGCGCGGGCCCTCGCCGCTGCACGCGCAGCCCCGCCTCGAGGACGCGCACGCGCACACCGCGCACGCCCCCCCCCCCGGGAGCGCGCAGGCGGGGCGGGGCGCGGGGACGCGCGCGGGCGCTGCGCGTCGCTGCGGAGCGTGGGGTTTTGTCCCCAAAAATAAGGCCCCGCTGTAGCAGGGGGCACCACGGCAGCAGCGAGAACTTCAGGTTTTAACCAGCAAAAATGGGGCTTCGGCACCAAAAAAAAAAAAAAATTAGAAAAGGCGTATAGAAAACTATAATAGCAGCACATTATTAATTAAAATTCCCATTAGTGCCTTGAAACAGAAGCGTGTTCTTGGCTTGCGGCATCCGACCGCTCTGAGGATTCACCCCCTAAAAAAGTGGGGGTTTGCGCGCATCAGTATCTGAGGACAACAGTTCACCTCTCCCTTTAGACAACAGAATTTTCGATTTGCAAAGTTCCAATGACCAAATGTTTTCCCATATAAAACATTGCATTTGTTCATCCACTCTCACTCACCGCCCCATCTCTAAGGACATAAAAATAAACCCTGCAGCTGAAACTCCTCTGGCCGCAGCATCCGCGTTTCATCCCAGGGCCAGCAACAGGCGGGATGAACCACCCTTCCCCCTCACATCTTTATATATATATTTTTTTTTTTTTTTAATTTTTTTCCCCAAATAAACCAAATCACACAATACAATTAATGCCAGACATCCTTCCTTGCATGAGCTGTTCCTGTCCTGCTGCTCACAGGGTTGCTGAGTTAAAATAAAAATAAAAAAAAAAAAAAAAGGCGCTTTTATTTTTGAGCCGCTGAAGAAATAATCGCTAGAGATAGAGGCATTTCCAGGATCAGCGCCTGGGTTTATCCAAGAGCTTCATAAATAAGGGATTTCTCATAACACCAGCGTATCTAACCACATGGGAAATTAAAATGTGTTGCTAGCATTTATTTTTAAAAGCATAGCAAAAGGTTTTATTTGAAGCTTTAGGGTTGGTTGTTGTATTTTTTTTTTTCCCCTGAAGAAACAATTATTTCTGGAATCACTGCTGTGTTCCAGCTTTAGTCTCCCGTGAACGTTCATTTACCTATTTTGTATACGTGTTATTTTAGCGGATGCCCTCGCAATGTGAAATTAGGCATATCTGTGGATAATCAGTACTTTGCTTTTCCCATTTTAATATTCGAGCTATTAAAATAGATAAGAAACTAAATAGCAACAATAATGACTGTATACACACACACGCTTCATAGCTCTTATGGATTTTACCAGCAGAGTACACACTTTAAATTATAGCCTGTAAATGATGATTTAATCGGGACTTGGGAAGCCAACAAAATATTCCTTGTCTGAAGTGAACTTAAGCATGCTGTAGATAACCACTGTAATTTTCTATCCTATTTTCAGACTGAAGGTAAAAGGCCCTTTTGCAACTGGGGTAATTCAGATGGGCAAGTGGTGGGGAGAAGCCCTCTTCTGTGCTTTGGAGGAGGTTGTTCTGCAGCCCGAATTTGAAATCCTGTAGCAGGAAAACACCTTTGGGCTGCATACCCAGCACATCCAGGAGTTAGAAGGTAAGTCCTGCAAGATATTTTCACACATGCACTTTCTATTGAGAGGCAGCAAGGGCTGCTCAAATTAGGGGCTCCACCTGATAACATTTGATTTTGCCTTTTTTGGGGCTTTCCCGCTTTCCTGCATTTCCAGCCCAGCTTGTCCAGCTGCGCACAAAGGCTTGGACCATGACTCCCTCCAAAGAGCTCCAGGCTCTGCTTTAATACCGATATCAACGCTGAATTAAACTGAAGCGGTCACCACCACCCTGCAGCAGGCTTGGCACACCCAGCTGAAGCTGCTCCGCTCAGCCAGTGGTGCACGAGGCTGCACGTGGCACTGGAGCGTCGGTCCCACCCCATCCTCTGCCCTCGTCACTCGTGGGGACTTACAGACGTGGGATGACGGGTTACACCTCATCTGCATGGTCCAGCTTGAACACACGCTCACAGCACTGCTGCTTGGCACCGAAGTGCTGACATTCGGAGCTGCCGTCTCTCCTCTTCCTCCTGCAATTTGACACCCAGCATTAGTTACCTGCTTTGCAGCACACAGGTAGAATCATAGAATCATTTTGGTTGGAGAAGACCCTCAAGATCAGAGTTCAACCATAACCCAACTCTGGCACTAAACCACATCCCTAAGAACCTCATCTACACCTCCAGGGATGGTGACTCCACCACTTCCCTGGGCAGCCTGTTCCAATGCTTCACAACCCTTCCAGGAAGAAATGTTTCCTAATATCCAATCTGAACCTTCCCTGGTCCTATCTCTTGCTCGTCCTATCACTTGCTACTCTGGAGAAGAGACCAACACCCTCCGTGCCACAGCCTCCTTTCAGGCAGTTGCAGACAGCGATCAGGTCTCCCCTCAGCCTCCTTTTCTCCAGGCTGAACAGCCCCAGGTCCCTCAACCGCTCCCCATCAGACCTGTGCTCCAGACCCCTCACCAGTTCGTGGTTACCTGTCGGAGCTCAGCAGACCTCTGTGCAGCTGGCTGCATTTCTCAAGGATGTGTTCAGTTACTTAGCACCGCAGTTCGCCGACAAGTTGCAGCTCAACTCCAGAGCAAATGGGCAGCCAGATAAGCCAGACCTAGACAGAGCTCCAGCACTGGGCCACCAAAACCATCTTGCAGCTGGGGATGAAAAATGCAAAGCTCCTGGTGCTGCTGGGTGTTGATGTCTTCTCTCCTTGTGCTGTCACCCTCCAGGGTGACTATGTATAAAATATGTATAAAAAAGCTCAGGAAGAAGAGAAGCCATAGCCAAGAGCAGCTGCAGAGAAGATCTTTGGGGTGTTCTTGCATGGCTTTGGTGTCTTGACTGCTCTCAGCCCAGGTTTCTGGGCAAGCTTCAGCATTGCCTACCGCAAACCAAGGGCTGCACTGCTGGGGAAGGTAAAGCTGAACGGGTTGTGTGCTGGGGAGAGCTTATCGAAGTATTTTAGTTGTTCTCTGCAAAGCCATTTAACTGGGATGGGTTCTGCTCTGTGATGGTGGTAAAAAAAAGCCAAATATTTGTGTTGACTCACATTCAGACTCATCTGTTCTCGTGTCACAGGCATATTTTCTAGGCATTGAGAGACACTTTCCAAAGACTTACTAACTTGAAAAGCCATTTAAATATTCATTTTTCAGTTCAACTTGCATGCTGGGTAGGTTCTTCCAAGTGCCCTGGGGTATAAATAGTTTCTCCAAAAACATCTTCCCACCAGGCACTTTGCTAGTGCTGACCACATTTCCCCCCTCACATCTCCCCTCCTTCCCAACTTCTTAAAGCTTCGCTGAATTTCTGTGCACAGCCTCCCACAAAGGTTATCATCTTATGTTTAATAGGGGGGAAAAAAGACAGCGCAAGAGATTTACTGCAAATGGAAGCCATTACTGGAGCAGTTATCAAATGAAAGAACAATATAATAATGTCTAGTCGTAAAGGTATGAAAAGTTGCCTGTCAGAGACAAACACCTGACTTGCGAAATTAGCCTGGGCAGCTGCTGCCAGCTTTTGGCAGGCAGAAAGAAATCTTTGCAACACACAGTTAAACACCCAGGTGTTTTTGCAGCTATACAGGCAGGAAAGTGAGCATCCAAACTGGGACCAGACAGAGGGAAACACATCAGCATCCCAAGACCGCAGGAGGTTTGCATGAAATAGAGCCAAGTGGGTCAGCTCCGCACCACCCCAAATGTCCCCAGGAGATACCATATCCCCTGGGTTTATTCATGGACCTGTTGGACAGGGGTCAGAGGAGGCCACTGAGATGATCAGAGGGCTGGAACAGCTCTGCTGGGAGGACAGGCTGAGAGAGCTGGGGTTGTTCAGCCTGGAGAAGAGAAGGCTCCGGGGAGACCTTATTGTGGCCTTTCAGTACTTAAAAGGGGCCTGTAAGAAAGATGGGGACAGACTTTTTAGCAGGGTCTGTTGTGACAGGACAAGGGGTGATGGTTTTAAACTAAAAGAGGGGAGATTCAGGATGGACATGAGGAAGAAATGTTTTACACTGAGGGCAGTAAAACACTGGCCCAGGTTGGCCAGAGAGGTGGTGGATGCCCCATCCCTGGAGACATCCCAGGCCAGGCTGGACGGGGCTCTGAGCAACCTGAGCTGGCGCAGATGTCCCTGCTCATGGCAGGGGGGGCACTGGATGAGCTTTGAAGGTCCTTCCAACCCAAACTATTCTGTGATTCTATGATTCAGGCATTGGATGCCTTCTGAAGCTAAACCTGTTATCTCCAGCACAGCTGTAGCTCATCAAGGCTGCCGACTCCAATTTTTGGGTTAAGTATTAACTAACAAATAGCAGATGGTGTTGAATTTTGTTTCCCCTTTGACCATAAGGTCAGGTCACACAGACGATGAAACTGCAGCTAGAAAACAGTGACCTCCATTCTAGTGTATTGGCATGGACAGTTTTCTTCATCTCTCCCAGTTCTGCCCTCCTTCAGGCTTAACTAAGTGGCTGCTATCCTGTCCAAAATAAAAACACATGGACAAGCGGAGACCACTGTCCATCACCAGGGAGGAAAATGTTATATGAGCAGAGGAATTTTTGACTCCTATCTGAGAGATGACTCTGAAAAGTCTGCTCCATTGCTTGACTAGTCAACCCTCCCAAAATCTGTGGGTGCTAAAGCCTACCTTACAGTCCTCGGAGAGACTCCTAGTAACTGGGAGGGTTTCTGAAAGCAGCTGCTTGCAGGATGCGATGAAAGAGCTGCACAAGCTTCCACGGTTTCTGGCTGGGACATCGGCCTGAAGCAGAGGGATGCGCTAACAGCAGGCGAGTTTGCACAGAGGCTTAACTTGCTCCTGAGTTGTGATGGAAAAATAAGATGGTTCTTTAATAGAAAGATTAGAAAGGAAAATGGTTATTGAATTTTACTACAAACCCCCAAGGCAGGATGAGGAGTAGGATGTAAAAATGTTTGAGGAAATTAAACCGGCAATAGGAAGGGCAGAGTGTTAATAACAGCAGCCTTAATTATCCTAACTTACAATGGGTGCACCCTGTAATAATTTCCAAGTATCATTCAAGTGATCACAACAGGTTTGACCCACCGCTTCTTAAATAAACTCCTGTAATTACTAATATGCATGTATTACCAGGAGCTGCTTGGAACAACAACTCGAGTCTGTTATTGCAAAGCAAAAAACGTGGGTACAAATCTTGCCCTTAGTAATTTCATGTGTGCAGGTTACGGACCAAGCGGGAGGCAGAGAGTGTGCAAGAGGATGCTTGCAGCATCAACACAGTGCGTGGGGAACGCGCGGGCAGGGGGCATGTACAAATGTTTACATCCTTCAGAGTGACTGAAGAGATCAAACGCACCTTGTTTCTGCTCCAGAGACATTAACTTACTCTTCCCCATGCACCCCTGTGCATGTTTTTTGACTACAGTGCGTGAACAGGGTGGCTAATCTAACCGCAGCAAGGTGGGGAGAGCTGGTCCTGGTGATCTTCACCAGCTTTGCCTTCTGCTGACTATGTATTTTTTAATCCTGTCCTTTTGGTGACTAGAGGAAGAGCACAGACTCTGCTCCTTGCTTCTGCATGGCAGAGGGCACAGATTAGCCCTGAGTGAGGCTTCTTGAGAGCTGCAACCATCTGGCTGTCATTAGTTTGATTTGATGGAAATGGACAAATGTAACAATTAGTATAGCGAAACTCCTAATTAAAAAAAAGAAGATCAAAGACGATGGTAATTGAGGATGGATGAGTTTTTAATTTTGTGCATGAATGAAAGAACACGTTAATTAAAATCCGGGTTTTATTTATTTGTTAGTCTCCTTTTGTAGCAAGCTGCTCCAAGGTCTCAGAACCTGGCTTGACAGGTCACATCTTTGTACCACGGCCCTTGCAATCCTCCCCACTGGATTTCCCCGGAACTCCTCCATCCCTCTGCTCATCTCCGCTCCTACTTCTCCTCCCTGACAGCCCACAGCCCCTCACCAGAGGGTGGGTTGTTGCCTGCAGCAGGGACAGTGTGGGGACAGTAAGGTACCTTGAAGACTCTAGCACCGTGGGGTGTTTCAGGACTGTTCCAATGAAATGCCAACATTTCAGCTATAAGTGTTGTGGAAGCAGGAGGCATCCAGTCCTTGACTTTAACTGGCATTGGAGCTGCCTTGGGTTAGCAACTTAACTTTCAAGCGCAATAGATAGTCTAGAAGAAGCTTCAAATGGGAACTAAATATACTGCAGGATAATGACTATAGTTCCCCAAATGCACAAATAATTCCAGCAGCAAATCCATCCCTGGCTTATTCCCTGATGGCAGAGGATGCTTTGACCTGATTTGGGAAGCCACTGGATGGCAAATGCTTTGGACATGATGGTCCCATTGTGGCATCATCGGTGCATGGTGGATGATGGTACCATAGAATCACAGAACAGTTTGGGTTGGAAGGGACCTTCAAAGCTCACCCAGTGCCACCCCTGCCATGAGCAGGGACATCTGCACCAGCTCAGGTTGCTCAGAGCCCCGTCCAGCCTGGCCTGGGATGTCTCCAGGGATGGTTCATCCACCACCTCTCTGGGCAACCTGGGCCAGTGTTTTACCGCCCTCAGTGTAAAAAATTTCTTCCTCACGTCCATCCTGAATCTCCCCTCTTTTAGTTTAAAACCATCACCCCTTGTCCGGTCACAACAGGCAACCATACCACCAGCTGGCTGGGCCTTGGGGAGAAGAGGGATGATCACCTCCAGAGAGAGGTGAGTATAGCATTGCTGGTCCAAGTTTTTCCTCTGAAATGCTTTTGTTCTGAATAAATACTTCGTTTTAGGAAAGCTGGCTGGCCAGCAGGTAGCCTGGTGAACTGGGAAAAGTGCACATCAGTCCCGGTCAAACCCCGCACGTTTCTAGGAATCACTGTTGGAAAGAATAGCCCTGTTTTGTGAGGAAATTATGGCTCGTAGGAAAGCTCTTCCCAGCATGGTCATGTTAGTACCCTGAGAGGTCACAGAGTCCGAAAATTCAGCATTTGTAAGAATAACTGTGAAAACTGCATTGCGATTACGGGGTGGGGGGGTGGGAAAGAGGTCATTTTGGTGCACGTTGGCCTTGCGTTTGTGCCTGCCCCAGTTCTGCCCGGCAAAATGCACATTAACAGCCCAAATGGTGCACGTTTGGGCAGAAGTTACCTGAAAGCCTAATATTGGAGGTATGCCCAAATGCTGCATTTTAACCCTTTTTTCCCCGCCTCCAACTTATCTTTAGGAAATATCTGCGTGAAACATTTCAGCTTTTCATTTTGAAACTACATTTTTTTGGTCCATAATAAAAACGATACAAAGAGTCTTAAAGGGCCACGTAACAAAGAGGATTAAAGAACTCGAAAATGAAACCAAACTTTTTTTTTCTTTTTTTCCCTCTCCTTTGATTCAGCCATGGAGCCAAAAGAAATCCCTATTACTCATACAGCTGAAACAAGTTGTATCAGCATTCGAGAATTAAAAGCAATTAAAAATGTGTACGCAGCCTAGCAGCAAGGTGATTTCTCTGCGAGTTGTCTAGCTGTGTATTAAGAGTTGCTGTCGATGGGCTTGTCGCCGAGTTACATTATTTCCCCCGAGATTAAAACAAATCAGCATTTCCCTGCTCGGCGTTTCTGAAGACGATGTTGCAGTAACAGCTGAACAGCAGGGTTTGGATTTGAACTGGATTATAGTCAGAAAGCATATTAAAGTGGAGGAAAATTTCAAAGGCTACATGAACTCAAGGAGATGGAAGAATTTTTTCTTTTTAAATGATTAGGGTTTTAATGATGCAGTATGTGATTTTTCATGCAGGTCACAAATTTAATGCAACTGCGCCAGTGCCCTTGCAAATTACCAATTCAGAAGTAATTTGATAAAATCAGACCATAATATGATCAAGAAAAGATGAGGAAAAAAACAAAGTGCAAAGGTTTCAGAAAGAAGGGGAACGACCTGTAAATGTGCCAGATTTCCTGTTCTGTAGCAAAAATCACAAGAAAAATATGACTTCAGGCTCTCAGAGCAGGACACCTTGCAGTGTATACAGTGCTCCCATTTAGGAAATAAATGAAGACATTATATTGCTGGTTTTTGTTTGATTACACACGCTTATGTGTGAGGTCAACATCTCTTTTTTTTCTTGTACAATGTTCTGGGAGCTCTTTTGCTGTTTCTTTCCTCTGTCAATCTGCAGCTTTTCTCTCCCAACGGCTGCTGGCTTTGCTATATGAAGGACAGATTTTTCTGCAGTGAAAGATGCTTTTTTCTTTGGGGGGAAAAAAATGGGGGAGGTGGGGAATATAATTGCACTCATCACCTGCAGGTGGATATATTGCAATTTTTATTTGTTTTTTTTTCAAGGACATAATGCCCGTCTGGGTTTAGTGGAGGAAATTGAGCTGGTTTTCTGCAGAGGCATGAGAAACTGTGTGAATAAAGATCCCCATATCTTTGACTGGACTGATACCCACAGGTGACATCCCTCCTTGCTCAGGACAGCCTCCCATCACTTACGTTACCTGCTCCCCATAAGTGATGTACCCCCAGGATTTTACAGGACTGGTAACCACTGGAGGTCATGGGGCAGGCTCTTTGCTGGTGCAAACAGTGGGGTCCCTCTCAGTTTTTAGGGTGATCACTGCTGACACTACACGAATAAAATCCTTATTTGACCTCACTGGGAGCCGGACAGGTCTTGGGGCCATTAACAGCCTGGGGATGCTGTGCTGACAGTGCAAGCCTGGTTTATTTTTTTTCATTTTTCATTTTATTTTTTATAAGTGGTCGTATGCATGACTTTTTGCCATCCTTAATGCTCCTGCTTGCAAATCTCCTCATCGGAATTGACGTGAGACATGAATATCCGTTAATTTGATCAAACAAGCAATAACACCCAGCTGGCTCAGCTGGCACGAGCGCTCCAGCCAGAGCAGCTGTACCGCTTTACAGCTGCGGAGATTTTGGCCCAAGTTTTGCTATAGTGGAGCTCCAGCCAGTAAAACTAACATTGATTTTCAATTTTTTAAGTAAAAAAAGAAAAATTGATTTTTTTTTTCCTGCAGGCAGGTGGAAGAACGTTAACACCAGCGCAGCTTTTCTTGGCATGAAACAGCGCTAATTAACCTGCAGCAGCCTGCATGGTAAAGAACATGCTTCCACAGAAATGAGTATTTGTTTTGCTTTGTTTTTAATAAAATAATAATAATAAATTATATAGTTCTTTAATAAATTTTTATCTGCAATCAGAACCTTATAGCAGGAGAGAGACAAAACAGAAAAATACCTGATGAAGGACAACAAATGTCCTGAATAGGTATAAAAACACCCATGGCAGTTTAGGAGTTCTCCTCCCAAATCAGGGGGATCTTGGTTTTGTCCCCCCCAGCATCACACGTGCATCTCTGCATCCTTTACATCTCGGCTTGCTGCCAGCTCACCTCCACATGTGCACAGCACAGATTTTTAAGACAACGCTTCTTAGTCTACAGAGAGACATAAACTGGAAAAACTGACGTAGGGGGGAAAAAAAAGGCGCATGGATTTGAAAGAGCATGTCAAAAATTGCTAGAGGAAATGAGGAATAAAAGCAGGGGGGTGCTAGTCAATGTGCTTTTAGGTGTTCTGTACTCATAGCTGTAGTTGTGCTTGAAAACAGTGGGTTGCTACCAGCCTGCAAGAAGCAGCAGATGGTTGTGCTGTGGGAACCATCCATTCCTTTGTATGATTAAAATTAAGCATTTGCTATAGGTAGGTGTGCTGATAAAACGAGTGAAGCTAAAAGAGAAAAAAAAATGCCACAGTTCAATGGAAATGTTTCCTCATAGGTAGAAATGCCATCGATTTGTATCTTGGACCTAGCATGAGGGCACTGGTGGGAAATGGTTCCTCACAGGTGTTTTGCTTGCATGAGAGAGGCTTCATTTCAAACTAATTTCCCTGCTATATATGAACAATTTAGGTGTATCCCACCTGGGAACACACCGAAAACATGAGTTGCCTGCCATTCCTTGTTTCTGTCAAAAGTACCTTAAACATTTTAAAGCTTAAAGATGACCAAGTTCCAGGACAATGGCAGGAAATACCAGATGAGGGCATCAGCATCTCCAGACGTATGTTTTTGGATGATATTATAAAGCATCCTGTTTAATTAAAGACCTCTCCTCAAGCTCCCAGCATAAGGCTGTTTAGAGGTGGTGGGGGAAGGAGAAGCTCCTCTAGCAATCATGTCCATCTCTTTCGCTTTCCTCAAGATTTCCCCACGAGTATTCATCCTACTGCATGTTGACATAGCCTATTTTTGATCTCTTCTGGTAGTGGAGTCTTACTAATCTATTGCAAAGAGTGTAGCAAAGAATAGTAATGAATGCCATCAGCTAGCATCTGCTGTACAGGAGCCATGCCTGCAGTCACCACCTCCAGACTGAAATGTCTCAGCTTCTCAACAGCTTCTGCAACACTGCAATACAAGGAGAAATATCCTGTTGCAAGCAGGAGCAGAGCAGAAGGAAACACTAAAGTCTTGCCAACACTGCAAGTGGGTGACAGCTCCAGTCATCCAAGGCTTGAGGAGTTCCTTCCTGGATGGTGTGGTCTGCAGGTTTGGAGTAAATTCAGATAGAAAAATCTCTGAAGTAATGAGTAAAAGTGACCGACCACTCTCCCTCTTATGCCAAATTTGGCTTGGAGGTCTCCCACCAAATTACTCACCAGGTCCTTCTCTTTAATTAGCCCAATCTGAAAGGGGCAAAGCTCTACCACGTACAGCTGCCAGTGTGGCAGGAGACTATGTGTGCATCTCCAGGGAAGAATATCTGCATCATTAGGATAAACTTGAAATTGAATCTTATTGATGTAATCACAACATCTTTGATGATTCACTTCCCATCATTGCTGCACAGCATTCAGGATATACATAGCTGTGTTTTAGATATAAAAGACTTGCAAACCATCCTCCCAGTAGTCTTCAGTGCGACAGAACAACTCCAGCAGGGTTAATGGCTGCTATTGCAGGATATAAAGGGAATATCAATCATCATTTGCTTGTCATCAGGTATCTGGGGTTGTCACATGCTGTGCAGAGCGGGATCGATGGACTTGTCAGGATGCATGGGGATCAGTTACCAGGGTGGACCCTTTCATGCATAAGAGAGACATTTAGGGTGAAGACAGAAGATAACTGCATAATGACATATAAAGTATTTCTTAGCAGGTCACCTAGGGACAAGTATCATTAGAAATAGAGCTGGAGATTTCCTTGGCCAAATACTAATTAGAAGGAATGAAGAAAAATAAATGTGCAGTGAGAAGCCTTTCTAAAATGGTGATGTAGACTGCATAATCTTTATAAATGTATTGGCTAAATACCTGATTTCCTCTAAGTGTGTGATAATGGAAAAGTACGAGAGGTTTCAAATGAAGGTCAGGTGAGTTCTGGTTCATGGAAAGATTAATTCCATTACAGCTGGGAGATTTTCACAAAACATCTCCCATTAAAGATGGCAAACACAGGGCTCAGCAGAAGCTTCACCGTCCCGGCTGCTTCAGACATAAGCCCAGCCGTACAACGTAAAGCCTGTTTTCCCTTAGACAACCCTTAGCACGTCTGCAGCAATTACACGGTCCTGTTGGCCAAGTCCTCTGTTAACAGTCTTGCTGCTGGGGGAGTTCTGGGAAGGGGAGAAAGTGGCACCAAGATCCTGCAGCTTCCCAGGCAGCAGCTGCATGTCTGGGACTGCTAGGAAAACCAAAGCTTCATGAAGGTTTAAGGCGTACGCCAATAACTGCTGACTGGCACCAATTACGAGAACCAGACACCCATCGTATCGGCTGGCCCCAACTACTGAAAACAACTACGGCATTGGTAAGTTGTGCTCTTGAGGAGAGGATGTCATACTGCAAAACACTGTGACCATTGTAGTGCTGGTATTAGACATCTCATCCTTATTTTCATGTATTGCTCACTCTCCATGAGTTTTGGCAGTTTAACCCTTTGGGAGGAAAATAATCTAGGACTTGAGTCCTAGGTGTAACATGGATGCACAAAATATTCCTGAGGTGTTGTGACTGATGGGAAAGCTTTAATATCTCATAATCCCGAGGTCAGAGCACAGATCTGCAGCTTAACTGCTTTTCGCTCTTACATACTGGTGTTTTGAAGAAAACCACTGGATAAGGTAGCTAAAAGATTCACTTATTCTGAAAAAGAAACAAATGCAATACAATTCAGATAATCACAGAATGGTTGGGGTTGGAAGGGAGCTCCTCATCCTGTCGTTGAGTACCACTGAAAAGAGTCTGGTCCATCCTCTTGACACCCACCCTTGAGATATTTATAAGCACAAATAAGGGCCCCTCTCAGCTTCTCTTCTGCAGGCTGAACAGACCAAGTTTTCTTAGCCTTTCCTCATAAGAAAGATGTTCCAGACCCCTCATTGTCTTTGTAGCTCTCTGCTGGACTCCCTCCAGTAATTCATTGTCCTCTTTAAACAGGGGAGCTCAGAACTGGGTACTCCAGATGTGGCCTCACCAGGGCATATTAGCAGTGTCCAGAAAGACTTCAAAGACGTGGCCTCATGAGATGGAGCAGCCTCGTATGGGGAGAATGTATGGAGCAGCACGGGCTGCCCCGACGCTCTGGGCTACGTGTGGTTTATCGCAGCCTTTGTCACGGACATCCCGTTGCCACCCACCACCCAGGTCACTCCTCACACCGGCCACGCTCTGCCAAGACACTGGGAACGGCTGCGGGCACCGAACAAGTGCTCGCAATGGGCCTAATGAATGTTCATCAGCAGAAGATTAATGCAAAGGAAAAATTTGCAGAGAGATTAGCGAACCGATTTGGACACCAGACAAGGCAACTTCAGTCGCTCTTTAAGGAATACATTTGTACATAAGCTAACAAGTCTGCTACAGATTCATACGTCATTAGGCTAATGTTCTGTTTAAATAGAGTTATCCATCATTTTGTGATTAAACCCCTTTGTGTCTTGCAACAAATTGATGGGAAATGAAAGCATTAGTAGGTTGTTTGAGGGTTATAAAACGGTACTTGTAAAGCTCCCACTGCTTCTGCAGAAGGTGAAAAAGCATAGAGGAACTAATTGTGCCAGAATAAGCCTCCAAAAGTGCTGCAACTTAAATAGAAATAACCAAGTTGCCTTTTATTTGTTCTGACATGCTTGAGCCTTCCAAGCATACTTTTGGGTCACATTTTCAGCTTTTCTCTGCAAGTCCTGAAACTTAAAAAAAAAAAAAGTAAACACATTTTCATAAAACCTGTAGTTCTAGCAGCTTGTACCGTGAAGAAGATGTGAACTGACACTGGACTCCTTATTTCAGAATTAAAATGCTATACTCTCCCTCAGACGTTACTAAATATCTGAAAAATCAATTTCACAATTTGCTCTTGGATGTCTTCTTGATTTCAGTAACTGGCTGCAGGGAGATACTGTAGTAGTGCCCTGCTTAATTCTATATTGAAACTTCCAGATTAACTTCCAGATTATGGCCATGGGTTTTTCAGGGAAATCGCACTTTGTGCATCACATCCTGTATGAAACACATTGTTACTTTTCCCAGGAAGCAGTTAAAAATCATGTTTGTTAGCCCCGTCAACAGCAGCTGTTGAAATGCTGTAGCTGCAGTTATTCTTCATTTCCACAGCTGTAGCTCCTGGAGGAGAACAATGAAAGGTCAAAGGCGAGGGCAGCCCATTTTCCTGCACCAAGATCTAAGCATTTCTCCAGCCCTCATCACCTACAATACAAGAGCACAACCCCAAGTTGCACAGAGAAGAGACATCGGTTGTTCACCTTCTCTTCCAACACAAGAAGGAAGGACCTTTGAAGGACACTAGTAAGAGCCAAATTAAAAAAGAGGCAAGAAGAGGTTGTTCTTCAAATGATGGGCAGATGATCTGGGGCCTCCTCCCAAGGATGCCAAGATGCAGGTGCTTATGTAGATTCAAGAGCAGCACTTGGACTCCACAAGCACTTGGGAATACCATGGGGGTTAATGGACAGGCAAAACTCTTCAGTCTGTGAACCTCTTAGGGATAGGGGGAAGAAAGCTCCATTCCGGCCCACAATGCAAGGATGAACTGGAAGGTGGGAAGAGACTCCTGCCTTTTGAAGATGTCCCTGCTCATTACAGGGGGGTTGGACTAGATGACCTCGAAGGTGCCTTCCAAGCCAAACTATTCTGTGATTCTACCTACTTGTACCAAGCAAATTTTGAATACCACCTTGTGTTACTGACACCCACTTGGTCTGAAAGCCTGGTAACATCCATTGCCTGATCAGGTGCCTATCAAGGGGCTCTTCTACGTAAACAACAGCCTAAATTATCAACATGAATATGGGAAGAAAAAGGCCCTTGAAGCTTGATTGCCTCACTCCAGGACCACACCAGCGGGTGAGGAGCAACAGCAGACTCTTGTCTGCATCCTAAGCCTCACCAAATGAATATCTTTTACCCTCAGCTCCGATTCCTCTGCAGAGAGCACGGCAGCAGCTGCTGGCAGAGTGCCTGGGGACGGTTGTGGCCGGTCACCTTGCCAGGACACGCTTCAGACAGCGGCCTTGCAGAGCAGACAGATCTGCATTTCACACTGAGGACAAAAGAGCAAATTGAAAGGTTCTGAGAAGCAATGCAGGCGACATAACTCTTCTGACCATCTACCAAACGCGCTGAAGACAAAACAGCTCCCTAAACCTTTCGATGTCATAAAAATGCCAAAAGCAGAAAAAAAGAAGAGACAACTATTGCACGATTATCCATAACATTTTTATGTCTCAGAATGCTGTGTGTATGAATTTTTCATTTTTTCTTTAATGAGTATTGGTACACCAGAGAGTATTGTAAAAGAGAAAGAGAACGTAAAGGGAAATATAATGTTGAGGAAAGGAATAAGCAATAGCAAACGAGCCCCTGTGATCTGGAAAGCGAGCTTGTTTTCAGGTATTTGAGGCTGGGAACAACTTCTGTTTTAATTTTGTGACTGAAGGCAACAGTCTTAATTCTTCCTTCATCATGAGTTAGACAAGTAACCCTGACTAAGTCGATTTAGTTGGAGGCTAAATAATGAAAGAGAATAATCCCAAATTAATGTTTCTACTTGTAACGTTACTTCAGGGCAGAGTTAAGGTGGTTTGGGTGCTTATTTTTGCATTTCTATGTCTTAACGTCTTTGTGGTTCACTTTAAAATGTTAAAAACTGAAATTTAGGTTTGAATTTAAATTCCTGAGTGTACATTTTCCTGGTGTTGGAGCATCCCTGTGGTGTGCTTTATCCGTAAACTCAACCCTAACTCCCTCCTCATGTTGTTTTCTAGCGCTGTAGCCAAATAGATGGCGTTAATAATACATGTTTAGGCTGCACACTGTGTGCCACCATTGCATCCTAACAGAGAATGCTATGCTTTTAATGCAAATAAGTATGATATCAAATTGATACATTTCCCCATTTTTTTTCAGTTTTGAGGGAAATAGGGATTTTAGCTGCCTTTTCGGCATGCAAGGAAGCAGATGCAAGAGCATTTATGGGAGCACGTGGGACATCGACTGGTTTAATCTGCCACAAAGTCACCGCTCACTCATGCCCTGTGAAATATTAATTAGCTGTGGTGCTGGCAGTGCTATCGCTGCTGCCGAGCTCAGTCCTGCCCCGACCTCCTCCTCGAGGAGGTGGTGATGCCCTGCAAGGACCAATGGAGCAATTTCATAAAGTGGCACCAGGGATCAGCTGTGTTTGATGCTGAAGCAGATGTGAGTTTACAGCCTTTTTTTCTTACGGATTCTTAAAGCTTGAATATGATTACTTAAAAGCCTTTCTAATAATGTATGGGGTGCTGGAGCATAGCCTTTCTGGAAATTCAAGGTAAAACCTTGGCTGATAAGGGACTGATGGTACAAGCTAGAGCAAAGCATAGGGATACAGTTATGGACCTAATTTTGAACCCAGTCTATATCTGACATGAGCAGGCATTAAATCCGTGGTTCTGGAAACAAGAGCAGGGCTTTCAGCTCCATGACAGCCTTGTGTTCCCGCCTCTGCCAGCAGCACTTTCATAATTCAATGCTGCTAAAAGTCTTAGAGTAAAAAGACAGGCACATACCATGGCTCTGTGGGCTGCTTTTAGCCAGACGGTTGAACTCCTGACATGCCAGCACTATTATTTTTGTTAGCAATATGAAGGATGATAATGTTAGAGCAGGACCTGGGGCTAGTCTGCAAAGAGCACTACAGTCACTTGCAGGTGACTTATCTGTGTAATGCGGCGAGTCGAACTTCTGGTGTACGTGCTTTCTGTTGAAGACAGATGAGAAAAGGCTCCTTGGAGTAGGACTGCCGGCAACTAGCTCTCTGAACGGGCAGCCATCTAGTTAGCCAAGCTCCTCTCCATGCAAAAACCTTTTTCTTCTGTATGGACGTCCTTTGCACTTGTTCCCCGCTGCCATGCCTGCCTATCAACAGCGTGGAGATCTGCAGGCGACGGGACCAAGGTGGTTCCCTCAATAAGCAGGATACCTTTGGAGGCCCGTTTAGAGGACAAAAAGCTCCAGCAACCCAAACCAGCCATCAGGCCACGGACCAGAGCGGGAGAGACCCCGAGGGGACTTATATCCACCACCCCGAGCTGCGGAACATTTGCGTAGGAGAAGACTCCCCTGTTAGAGCTTTGACGGTCTTTATAGCATAATAAAGGGTTTGTTAGACCAGAAAGAGAGGGAAAATATGCACGAGATATTGCAGCTTTGCAGTACATGCGGTAGGTCTAAAATACAATGACACAATGTGAAATGAAGCTGCATTCAAACCAAGCCTGAGACTCAGGGATTCTGAATTTCTGGGGACTGCTCAAACCACGGGACATCTTAAGTCAAAAAAAAAAAAAGAGAAAAAAAAAAAAGATGTAGCCGCAACACCCTTGGACAGAAATGTGGAGATGTTGTTTGGGCTCAGACATGGGATGGACCCTTTTTAGTGCCCCAAGGGCAGCAGCTCTTCGGGGCATATGCACAGAGATTTCTGATGCTCTGAAATTATGCCACCACTTGCAGAAGAGAATTAAGACAAACACCTGAACATCACAAAGATGCTGCAGCAGCTCCAAACATAACCAGAGAAATCTGGTGTAATAGGAATCCTTCACCACCACTGTTGCATGCACTTCAACCCCAGAATCAGCACAACTGCATTAGCAGAGCCAAGGACAAATTAAAGAGGAAAAAGCAAAATAAAATAATCTCTTCTAGTTTGTATCATAAAAAGTCTCTGAAACAATAAGTCAGACTACCAAAATGTGTATTAAAATATTTTTTTAAATACTGCGCCCTCAAAAGAATTACAGAATATAAAGGACAATGAAATTTGCTGCCTAATGAAGTAATTGCAGGAGATATCTTACAGCACACAAACCCAGCTGCCGCATGTTCATTTTGCCACATTGGGAAAGTCTTATGTTTTCAGCTATGAACAGTCTAAAACTAGCTCCATCCTTAGCCGTTGACACTGCCCACAACAGACTTTTTTCAACAGCAAAGTTAAACACAGAAAGACAGCCCAGTCACATTTTAAAAGCCTGCAAATCAGTCATATTCGAACAAAACTTTATACAAACGCATGAGGAGCCGTTCAGCAGTTGGATAAATGAAAAGTTAGCAGGCAGAATAAACAGCACGAGGGACATCTGTAGTGTTATGGGAAGAACTGACCTCTTTGAGGACTCAGGGCTTGTATCTTCTTGCAAACAGCATTTTGCCTGCTGAAGTCCAGAGCACTTCGAGCTGGAGGTAACGCTCACTAACGCCATTAGGGCTATGGAATTCCGTACAGCAAACAACTGGGTTGAAGCATCTGTGTCCTCTGCAAAATAAAATCGGACATGATAAGTCAATGAAATTACACCTTGTAGCTACCCAGCACTATTAGGAGCTTTTGCACAAAAGCTGCTTGTGCAAAGAAGCTGGGACTGGCCTAGCTTATCCAATATTTATCAAAGCAGCAGTTCTGGTGAGCCTGTGTAAATAAGACATTACTCCTAGCTGTTAATTCAAAAGTTGAATGTGCCACATACCAGAGAGCACCAGGCTTGTTGCTGTGAGCCATCCTCAGTATGCATCAGGTTCAGGAATAATATATGAGGGTTTCCAAACTGTCTTCAAAGGGATCTCAGCAACTCACTGCTGAGGAAGGTTGGGCTTGAGGACAGAGAAGCAAACCGAGTTCTCATTGCCTTGCTCTGCCGCAGAATCTTGCTGCACTCTGCAAACTCTAGAGAAAGCTATTAAAGTAGAAACATATTGAAAACAATTCTAGACAAATTATGGAGACCTCCCAAACAACACTGAACTGAGCAGGATAACCGAGATCTGTATTTTTAGGATACCTGTGAGGTGGAAAAGAAATCAGGGACCATCCCTCCCCCACGGGTCCCACCATGACCAGGATTTTCCACAGGTCCAATGCTGCCCTGGGAGCCCCTGGTAGCTCCAGCTGGTCCCAGGAGGAATTAAGAAATTATTCAGCCAACTGAATATTTTAACAAGGGAGGTATTGTTTTGGTTATGAAAAATATTTCTACTCATAGCCCTGGGCTAGGAAGAGTTAAACACCCCAAGTCTGCACAGCAGCACAGGATTTTCCAATTCTTTGCTTTTTTTCCCCCTTTGAATGGGTTTGTTTGTTTCCCTTGGAGGCCAGCAGTCACACACAATGGGCAGATTTTTCAATTAAGCCATTTTTTTCCACTTTTAGTCTTCAATGGAGCCCAGGTGCCAATTGTTTGCTGCTTGGTTCCTGCCTTCCCTTTCCTGCCTACAGTTTAACCCCTTTCCTTCCTGCTTTTGAGGGTAGTCATTTGATCAAATACACTCCTAATGCAGATGGTCTATATCAGGTATGAGTGACATAGAAAAAGGCAGTATATGGACCTTCCATCGATGAATTTAGCAACAGAAAGTCAAATATTAACTAGGCATTTGTCCTTCCTTTGAAGTTGTCTTCATAGCATATTTACTTATAAAGTGAAAACATTTTGGTTTTATTACAAAAAAAAAGAAAAAATCTCCAACAGCCAGATTAGGTGATCCTCTCTTCTGATTTAAGGAAGGCTAACAAAGACATTGTAATATTATTTCTTTTAAATCCCTCATCAACCCATCGCTGACCGGGGAGGCAGCTCGGCGAGTTTTAGCACACGGCCGCCATCCCACGCTCATCAAGAGCAACCTTGCCCACAGCCCCAGCCTCTGGAAATCACACACATAAACGTTTCACGCAGATCAGGGATTAAGCTAGGCCTAGGCTGGGGCTCAGCTTAGTTGCAGTGTCACTGCTAGAGGTATGAAAGCCTTCCATAGATCAGATTGATTGTGGTTGTCATGTAGCCGCTGCGTTGCTGTCAACATGCTCCACTGCGGCCTACGCTGACGTCGTGATCAAGTGCTCGGGGTTCTGCCTCATGTATTAAACATCAAACCACGCCAGCAGATAAAATCCTCTCCCTGCCATGTGTTCGGCCTGCACATTGCTCTGCATCATCATTATCAGAGAAGGGGAAAAGACGTGGCCGGTTTTAACGCTGTAATGTCAGAGTCGCATCTCAGTGTAGAGCACCTGAATTGTATCGCCTGCAGCTGTCGGCCGTCACGCCAACGGGGTGATGTTGGCAGGGAAAGGCTGGGGAAAAGGAGGCAGAAAGAGAGGTTTAGTAAGGAAACAGCAGAAGAACTGAGGCTGGAGGGCATGAGGATAAATCTAAAATTATACTCTTTAAGAGCTGAAAGAGCAATTTTTAAGAAGAACAAGAGATCCAACTTGGGACAAGGGATTGGTTCTCTTTCCAGATCCTCGCAGTACAAAAAAAACCAACCAACAAACCCAAACAAACAAACATCAAAAAGCTGTCTGTGGATACTGGATACTGCTGTCAGTCTTGGAGAAGGCCCCCTCCAACACAAGCCACTGCTCCTCCTGGCCAGATGTGGCTCAGCCCTGAGTCGTACATGCACCTTTTTTTTTAAATTTAAAAAAAAATTAAATACAATATCAAAATTTTAAAAAGAACCCCCAAAGATACAGGAAAGGGGAGCATAAATATTAAATAAAACGGGGCTGAGCTCCTAAGAGAGATCATACTCTAGAGCAGCAGTGGTGTGCTGGGTGGGAAGATATCTAGAGGGACAAAGGGGGTTTTATGTACAACTCTGGCATCATAAGAACAACACATACAGAGATGAGAATTGCCCCCTGGCTTTGCTTTGCATGCAGGTTTCAGGTTGGCTTTGGCTGACCTGCTTTGCCTTTAGGCTCCTGCCCAGTTCCAGGTGTTCCACTGCAGTACTGATTAATTACAGCATGTTACAACCAAGCCATGCTTCTCTCAAATTGGAGCTTTTATTTATCCAGCATAATCAACTTGTGTAATCCATAAGCCTGGGAACCATCAACAAAAAGTTTCATAAAAATATTAAGCGCTCTACTTCCCAATGACACTGAAGGGACATCTGTGGGAACTGAACTGGTACCAGGGTATTACTAACCCCGTGAATATTTGGATCATTATGTTTTCAAGCAAAAAAGGGGGTGCATATTAGCTTCGGATCTTCAGTAGCTGATGTATTTTGGAAGTAGGCTAACATATGTAGTCTTTCTGAAGACTCTACATCCAAACATGGATTTGGAATCAATTTAATGCACAGTGCTTTATGCAATTACACCTACAGATACCTACATGAGAATTCAAATTAGCATTAACTTGACAGATTTTGCTAAAGGCAGACAAACGTGAATGGGCACTGGGCAGATTTTCCTCCAAAGCTCTGCCGACCCCCATCAGTTCCCGAGGCACTGCTCCAAATGTAAACCCTGGTGATCTTTTTTAGCAATTAGGCCCTCTCCAGCAAAAACCTCCATGCCCAAGCGGATTCAGAAATGAGACCCACCCATTTCTGCACAAATCACATATCCACAGTGTAAAGTATCACCATTTAGTAGTAAAAGTAACGACAGGAGTGATGCTCAAACGTGAGGACC
Source organism: Caloenas nicobarica (assembly GCF_036013445.1). Classification (NCBI taxonomy): domain Eukaryota; kingdom Metazoa; phylum Chordata; class Aves; order Columbiformes; family Columbidae; genus Caloenas; species Caloenas nicobarica. The sequence continues at coordinate 116,331,392 of NC_088247.1, forward strand.
CCACAGGTTCAGAAGGACAACCCTTGAGCAGAAATTCTTACAAATCCATACATACTGGTCTAGGGGCCTAGACATGCAAGTCAGTGCAAAGCATATCTGAATGAATATTGACAGATATCTGTGTGAAGATTCCTCCATAGCCTCCAGCAAAGTATTCTGTTTCTGAGAACTGTCATACTCACTTCAGAGGCATTTCACGGTTGGTCTGTGCACAGGTCGAGTCTCAGGCATGTTGAACTCACTGCACGTTGTTTGTTCCTGCAATACCTGCACCCAGAAAACTGGCTAGTAGCTGTTCTTCTGTCCAGAAGCCCTAAATAAGACAATTCTGAATTAGCACATGTAGGTCTCTCCTCCTCACTTCAGTTTATAGCACACTTATGTTGGGATTTGGGAGAGCGAGTAGGACAAGAGAGACCAAAAAAGTCTCCTCAGATGAGCAGTTCTAGGAGAATGACTGCAAAATAAGATCCAGCCTGTGCTGCACATCTCACCTTCCCCAACAAGCCCCTCTAAAGCTTGAGTCAACCAGAATAGGAGCAATAGCACTTCCAGTCACCTATCCAGAAGCCCATCTTAACTTTCGCTTCACCACTATGCACTCAGGTCCCCTAAAGAAACAGGTCCCCTTTATGATTCCCAATCCAAAGGAGTGAAAAATTGACTTGTCAAACCACATTGAGAAAGTACCGTTAACGCCTTTAAGGTAACAACATCAGCAGCCTCATCTACAGTTATTTTAATGGAGAACTTGCACACAAATTCACAGCCATCCAGCTATATTTATTAAGAGATGCTCATCTTCCCATCCAGTACCAACTTGGTTCACCCAGAAAGCTTTTGAGAACTGAGAGGCTTTGAGGAGGCCCCTCAAAGCTGACATGACAAGCTATATTTACAAACATATGTTTTCATATGCTTGCAAATGACATGTGCAGTTATACTATTGGTATCCAGGAGCTAGGAGAGAAAAGCAAAGGGTGCTCCTGTGCTCTGTGTCAGAAAGGTTCCAGATGGGCCGGAGTTACTCTGGAAATGGCAAGAGTCCAGATTTGATGAGCACTGAACATGGTTCCAGGTATTCGAATACTGAGCAGGGAGGTGAGCTGCAGCTTTAGGTGGTTTCCTCCGACATGACAAATTCTCAAGTAACGCAAGAGCAGGAGAACCAGTGTCTTGTGGTTCTTCTGCACTGAACCACAACAACTCATCACTTGACTTTAATGCTTCTTGGATGGGTAACATCTGAAACCCAAGAGGATTAAAGGACTGCACAGAATGTCTCTTTCAAACACTGAGGTTTGCAGATATGGTTCATTGCAGCTTCAAAGCTACATATATCCCAAATTAACCTTTACTCTGTGATGTCAGTAAACCACCGAACTTAACAGCTACTCAAAAAGAATTTCTGATTTCTCCAAACCAACTAAATAGTGTTTTTCACCAACTGTGTCAACTAACGAGGACTACGGGGGCAGAGGGGTTTTTTTTTATCCTGTTACTAATGAATATTTGGAGGGCTAGCTTCCTGATGAGCCAGAAGAGTTGGCAGCAAATACACACCATAGAAATGATTCAAAAGCAGCCTGATACCCTAATTTTATGAAAAACCAAAGCGACAAGACACAATCAGCTGCAGTAGCGAAATGATCAACTAGGGAGAGCACCATTTGTTCACTGCAGAAGCAGCAGCAGATTCAGATCCCTCTCTCCTGGATGCAGATGCAGGCAGAGCAAACAGACCTGCAAAGGCATTCGCACCTCTTGGGGCATTTCCCCGTCAGTAGGAAGGCAGGCTGACATCGGAGGATTGCACATCACCCGCGAAGCAGCAGATTTCAGTTTCCCTGCTTTGCTGCAAGGAAACACCTTCTGATGATTTGAATAAATCCACAGCTGCATATGTTGTCACCTTGGTAATTTACTGCTCAGAGCAGTTTCTCCCTTCAGTAGCTCTCGGAATTGGCATAGAAAGGCTGATAAGTTTTTGAAACACCTGGGAAAAAATTCTAGACCTCTCACCTGTCTGAAAAATGACATGTCTAGATGAGCACACACCACTGCTCCCATAATCTAGAGACTGAATTTCCCTGTTGGCACAGATAAGATACAGAGGCACAATTGCATTGTGTGATGAAAAGGTTGTGAGAGATTTTGAGAGAAGCAAGAATAAGACTTGCTGCTGTCTCCAGAGAGCAGACAGAGGGGATTCCCTCCTTTTCTGGGGGCTCCTGCAGCATCCTCTGCGGTTTGGGTAGGTCAGGCTATGGCTCCTGGGCTCCTGTGGAGGAGAAATTCAAGCAGCAATAGCACAGCTACGTGTCCTTCAGAGAGACACTCTCTCAGGGCATGAAAATTCACACCCTGAAATGCACAACAGTCAATTCTCAAGCTCACTAAAAGGCTTCATGCCTCTTCTTTTTCCCTTGTAAATGAATAACATGACCTTGGAATGCTGCTTTGTAGCTTGGTGGGGTTTTTGTTGTTGTTTGAACAACAAAAGAACAGCTGTTGAGGGTTTTTTTGTTGTTGTCTTTCATGGCAAGAATTTTTTGTGTGCTGAATATTTAGGACATGCTCTCTGAAAGAAAAAATACTGTTATTAAAGCAGCTCATGAGCAGACACACGATGTCTCAGCACCACTCCGTACAGGTAGTCCTGATGCTCTGGGACTTGCTACACTGCCATCCACTACCGCAGCTTCTTCTGGGCATCAGCACAGCAGAGTTACAAATCCCAGCGCTGTCTGCTTTTGCAGCTACACAGTGAGTTTCTAATTCACATTACGCTGCGACCAGGAAGGTGGGATGATGCTGGCTGGGCAGTATCAAGGAGACAGATGCTTGTTGCAGGAAGGTGCTGCAGCAGGGAAAGCTTTGCTCAGACCCCGAGAGGCTGCAGCACAGAAGTGACTCAATCTCCTTAAGGCCGACGTTGTGTGACAGCACAAGCAATAGCTCGCTTCAGTGCTCCACCAGCTAATACTGGTTTTCCTTAATATTTTTTTTTTTTTTTAATCATCATACACCCAGATAGGAAAGAATTAACAATGAAATAGACTTTTAGCTGCTGACCCTGATCCTGACTCAACCTCATCTTTTTGCTTTGCTCTGTCTTTCAGTCCAGATGGGCTGACTGTAAGGCACAGCACCGCACTACAGGGAAACACTTTTACCTTCTTTTATCAAAGTGCAAACCCGAGGGCATTTTTTCAGGTGAGGGGAGAAGTGTTTCACTGCTGGTTTTAGAAGGTGGCAAGTCTCCTGTACACTGCCATGAGTTATCCAACCTGTCACAGGAGCTGGAGGCTGCAGCAAAGCCCTGCCTTGGCCCCTAACGAAAGGAGGTCTCACGTCTGAGTACATGGCACAGAAAACCTCAAAAATCCTTGGGGAAAAAGAAAAAAGAAGGCAGAGGGAGAGACATGCACAACAGGAACTACCTGCAAACAGGGTCAGAGCTCCCACTCCTCCTCCTCCTTTGGAAAAGCTCTCCTCGAAAGGTGAAAAACACGTTTCTATATTTAACTCGCTCGCCGAGCAGAAAATATGCCCCTGACACAGCCTTATTTACCCAGGACATCCTATTGAGCGAGTTTTTAATCCAAACACAGGGCTGAAAATAGGATGGATGATTAAAATGCTGACATAGCACACCATTTATGTCTCTAAAGGTGGAGTGTAATTTTCTGCATTTCATAATTGCTCCATCTAAACCTTTCTGCCTTTTGCAGAGCATTTGCGTCTTCTCTGGCTTCAGCTTTCTAAATAAAGCTGTTTATTGATTCTGGGCTTTCTGTTCACTCTGGATGAGCATCACTAAGGCAGATAAATTGGTCAGCAGTGGTTTTTTTCTCCGCTATGTTTTTGCAGTTTTGACTAAATATACTGTAAGTATAGGATAGAAATGTAAGACTTGTTGCCTCGTACACAGTGCTGGTATCTCTGGTCTGATCCAAACAAACATGGACACCAAGAAATGTGTCCCAGCAACCTCCCATGCAGTGCAGTGTTATGCATGTTTAGAATAGAAACCAAGCCAGACTCTAAGATTTGATGGGTCTACACCAAAGCTCAGCTCCCCTGAACAGCAGATACTGGTAAGACACTGTTGTAGGTTTAAGATCATTGCTGATGCAGTCACCTGGCGCTGTCCTGATATAAGATATGATTGTCCACCTCCATATTTCAGACTGCCCTCTCTTGGACAAGCTACCCTGCACTTCTTAGTGACATATTTTGATCAAAGTGCCCCTGGTTATTGTAAAACACCGTGCCACGTGGATTTACAGACGCACAGTTTCACTGACAAGGTCTTGCTTCTTTTAGGCACCTTTTGCTTTTTCCAGCCAGGGTGCACCCTTGGGACCAAGCACACCCCACTGCAGCAGCTCAGTCTGAGCCATAAAGGGGTCTCTGTGACCCCCATTCCTGTAGTTATGTCACCCAGAAGAGACTTTCCTAGCAGGTGACCAGGCCAGGATGGAGCATCACCCTCAGCTGTGAGCCTCCTTTTTTACAGTCATCTATGTCAGAGACTTGATGCTAATAAAGGGGGTTTCTTGTCCATAAATAGTAATAATAAGCCTTGAACTGACTGTAGATTATGCCCAGGAGCAGCTTTGCTTTGCAGGATAGGCTTTCTGCTTGCCAGCGTGCCTCCAGCTGTTTATAAAAAATTTCACATACATTTTATAGCCACTCAGGTCACTGTTACTTGGTTCACACTTATTTTCATTAGGAGCATCTGTGCTATTATGGAATAATTTAGCCTCTGAGTTAGACTTTCCTGTTAGGGTAGACTAGTGGAGGAGCAATGCCAGAGCTCCCGCATGTCCTGAGCAATTGGTGCGGTACTTGACCTAAGTCTCATCGATCTTATTTGATCTATTTTTATCTTCCCCTCCCCATTGAGTCTATATTTGGCCATTCTACATATACACACATTAGAATAATAAAATTTACACTAAGTCTTTGTCCATACGGTTCACTCAATAACAGAAAGTTAAGGTTATTGGTTACAACGTAGATATAGCTTTCCTTTATCCAACTCTTCAGCAGGCAAGAGATTGGCTTGTCTGCTTCAGGGCTACTTGCTTTTCACATACCCCTCTTCCCACAACCAAAACCTGAAGGACAGGGTCTCAGTGAGCACCTATTGAAGAACTCAAGTGCAGTTTGTCACTAGTGAACAAACAATCACTAGGTCTGTTCCTATCAGCAGGGTTTAGTTGAAGAGATGGCTCTGGGAGGATGCAGAGCTCATAGGTGGCACGAGACAGAAGGAGCTCTGCAGATCCTTACCAAAACCAAAAGCAGATACTTTCCAAAGGCTTTAAGAGCTGAAGCTGCTTAAGCATCCGTGTAGCTCTACATACCAATGTCTAACAAAGCCAAAAGCAGAAGCCTCGGGAAAAATAAAAGACTGCCACAAACATACAGCTATGCTTCTTCCAAATATTCCTCCAGCCTTCAACTGTTTGCTGCTTATGGAGCTCACGAGAGGACATTTCTGCATCTTGCCCTGCAAAAAGCCATGAGTGCAATCTCTACTCACCCTCACTGTGTTGCCATGCAGAAAAAGTAAATTTTGTGTCTCCCCAATGTGACTGAGAAAGAATAAGCAAGACCTGGCCAGAGTGGCAGAACCAGTGAACAGCTGAAGATGGGGCTGTATATCCACCAGCAGTTGCAGGCTCCAGGCAAGCTGGGCCAAACTGATGTTTTAATGGTAACACTGATTATAACCGCCCAAAAATTGCATAACTGAGAGGGTAGTGGTCAGCTTTGGTACAGCTTGCTCTCACAGACTCATGCCCTTGGAAGGCAACTGCCTGAGTAAGCACCATTTCTGTACTTGTTGAGTAGCATTTTGCACATACAACCAGGATACTCCTTGTTGTTCAAAGCACACAAAGCAGAGATGGGTTTAGCGTCTCCATCATTCATTCATCGTCATCGTCGGTTTTCATCCTCACCAATCTGGGGTTTTGCAGATGCAGCCGGGAGATTCGCTTCCTTTGGCACCCATGAAAAAGCACCTTCATCCAAAAAGGACTCTGAGCTCTTTTATCTCCGCTTTCTTTAAACGCCCCAGAGAAAAACAGGGCCTTTCTGCCAGCAAGACCATCACAGCAGTAACAAACAAAACACATCGCAGGCACGTCAGTTCAACCTCCGAGATGGACCACAGCAACTAGACCGGCAAATTGCTGCCACCTTTGTATTAAAAGAGTGCTTTTAGCTTTCATGTTGGAACATCATAAAAGCCTTGCTTTATCATCTGAGTAATTAAAACACGCCAAGCACAGAAACAAGCTGACAAACACCCAAATAAAAACCTCTCGGCCAGTAACCGGGCTCAGGAGCGAGCAGTTTCTTTTGCAAACCTGCAAAGCCCAGAAGCATCCCAGCCGGCGCTGCTGTCACTGGGGAGGTCGCCTTTGCAGCCCTGACATCGCACATCAGCAAGAGCTGGATTTGTGGAGAGGTGAAAACTGGTGTCGCAGCTCAGCGTGAAGTGGGGACAAAGCTATCTCGTCTTCCTTCGTCAGGACGGGCCCCGCCATTGTCACTGTATGGCAAAGAACACCCTCCTCAAGATGTGCTGACAGTTTCGACCATCTGTGTGAAACCGTTCCAAGCATTAAATGAAGAGTTATTTTTTTCTTTAACTGCAAGTTTAAATGAAAACCATTTATCAGCTTTCTTCCAGTGTCGCACTGCTTCCAGTCACAGCACCGCCCAAGGAATTACGGCAGTGCAAATATTTGCTGGGTTTAACTAGTTTTTGCATAATTATTTGATTTCTTCACAGAAATAAAAAAAACCTTATTGGGAGCACGGATATCGTCTAAAATTAAGCTTTTACAGCCGTTCAACATCTTTGCAAAACACCAGTCCTGCGGATTCAGCTTTGTGTCAATAAGAGAGACATTTCTCTCTGTTAGCAAGACAGTTTACTCTTCCTTTCTGGTTAAAGCCAGGAAAGGATTTTTTCCCTCCTTCCTCTTTGCAGCAGCTTTATCTTCAAGCGAGGTAAATAAGCATCACCAAGTAATGGCAGCAAGGATTTATTGCACATGCTGGCCTTTCATTTTGCATTTCAGCCTAGCATCACTTTCCCTGTGCAGTCCTAACTTGCAAATAGTTGTGTTCTGCAAAAAGCACCAGGAGACCTCGAATTAGCACACCATGAAAGTCAGGATTAGGAGGCAATCATTAACAATAGCCACATGCCCTGAAAGTCTCTCATTTAATGGGGTGGTAAGAGATTATTTACACTGTAGCATTAAGAATCCTGCTATCTGAATGTCTCGTCAGCTTAAGATGTGCCCTTTAATTCCCGTTACCTTGCTGAAACCTCATGTCAAACCTGCATGGACTCTGCTTGCATCAAAAATGAATCACTTCTAGCCGCTGGAAGCCGATTTTTCCTGACCAGATTTATGTATCTGGGTAATGGGGTGTAACAGAAAGGTGGTTAGGATTCTCACATCAGTTTAGATGGAAGGATTAGCACTTTAAAAGAGCAGATTAATCTTTGTGAGACCCAAACCACCCCCTCCCGACTCCTGCCACAGAAACCGCTGTTTCTAGAAATGACCTGCTGCACCTAAATGACTTCCTTTAACACGTGTAAAACTAAAGTGACTTAATTTATGGACCTAAAACCTGTTAAAAGAAATGGGCACACAGTACGGCTCGGACGCAGACCCGTAGATCACCTCCACAAAACCGCAGGCCTTGTGCTTAATTAGGTGTTGAGAACATGAAGCCATGTACAAGACACACTTCGGTGCCTTTCAGAAATACTGAAGCAATTTTCGTGGCTGGGCATTGCCCAGACAAGAGTGTGCCAGAGCATCGCCTCCCCCTGCCCTCCCTCCCCATCCTCCAGGACACGGAATACTGACTCACTTGACCCTATGTCAAGCAATTTTATTTCTTAAATGCATTAGTAATTTCATTAACTTTGATGTTTTGGGGATTTATTTTTTTTTTTAAAGCCAAGAAGGGCTTATAGAGAAGATAATTACTCTCTACTCATACAGGAAGATGAACGGGGCAAAGGGGACTGTTCTGATCCTCTTGTCTGATCTCTTGCCATCTCCCAATGAGGTCTGAGCAGTCTGCAGTAAATATAGGCTAATCTTACACACCTAACAACATCTGACCCTAACAAGACAGGCCCCAGACAAGGGGCCACCTCCATTCTTATGAGGATGTCAGTCAATGCCAGGCGCATCGAATGAACTTTACCAAGATCTTTTGCTTCCTAGGTTATAACATGTTTGGTCAGATAACCGAGCAGACAAAAAGTCATTCTTTAAAACACAAAACAAGCCGAAGGGCTAAACTTTAGCACTTTATAAGCAATGCTCAAACAGTCTTAAAATGGGAAGATTTTAGCACTCAGGGCATGCATGGCTCAGAATTCCTGGTAATAACAGCTTCTGTATCTTTTTTTTCTTTTGACTAAGATGTATGCAGATAATTCATGTTGCCAACTGAAATAAATACAGAAAACCTGTACTCCTCTTCAGTAAGTTATTCGCTAAATCACATCAGCTGGCCAACCCCACACTCAGATAGATTGCTCCAGCCCTGACCCTGAGCGCGCTCATGTTAGGAATTGCGGATAATTCAATGATTCTTTGTGCTGGCTCAGCTCAAGTCTTCTCTTGAGCAAAGAGTTCAGTGCTATGAAATTTGCATCCCGATAAAATAGCCCTATGATATAAATAATGCCCATTTTCTTTTGGCTGGAGCCAACATTTTCATTACTCTCAGCACCTCAGGATGGACTCGGTCTGGCTCACCACAGAGGAAAGGTCACTGCTTTGTCAGCCTTGGTCCTCAGCCTCCTCTCATTAAATTTCCATCTAGATGCCACATACTTCGCTTGTTAAAATGCAAGTAGTTTTAGGATTAGCTTAGTATTTGCCAGACCAAACAGCCTGACTGAGAGGAACAGGGCTCAAGAAATGGGACCGATGTGCATCTCCAGAGCATAACGCTGCCAAACAGTGCAAGTCAGTTAGACATCTAGTGGAAGCCGATACAAAAAGATCTATTTTTTAGGTCTGGTGAGTACTGGCTGTTGTTTTAGGGCTGGGTGAAGGAAGGAAGATCTTGCACTTGGATGCTTAACATGGCTAGAGTGAGCCTGCCTATTTACGTACCATCCTAGAGGCTCCGAATCTGCTTCTCCATGACCCCTAGGCTAGAAATTCACCTACAAACAGCAGAAGCACAACAAGGAGTAGAAGAGTCTGAAAAGACATCAGAAAGAAAAAGTAGGCAAAGATACACACTTTTTATCAGCCAAAGCACACACACAAGATATCCCAGCAAGTGATTTCTGGAAAGCAGCTGGCCAAGGAGGGATATCAGGTTCTGGAGCGTTCCCTGCTTTTTGACCAGATGCTAGGCGGGAAGACATTTTTTACAGTGAGGGTGGTAAAAAGATTGCCCAGAGAGGTGGTGGATGCCCCATCCCTGGAGACATCCCAGGCCAGGCTGGACGGGGCTCTGAGCAGCCTGAGCTGGTGAAGATGTCCCTGCTCATGGCAGGGGTGGCACTGGATGGGCTTTGAAGGTCCCTTCCAACCCAAACTATTCTAACATTCAACGATGCTATCTTATCTCCATGACCAAGCAGAGAAAAGTAATTTATGGACTCTGCTGTTACATACTTCTGAGAGCTAGAGATGGCACTGGCAGCTTTGTGCCATCCCAAGTCTGCCCAAAGTGAGAGATGAGCCCTTTTGGGGAGCACTAGGCTGTAGAGTCAGTTGAGCACTGCAAAGCCCACCCATTCCCCGCAAGCTTCAGTTGCAAGAGCAACCCCAAGGTCCTATGGCAGAAATATGGCCCACCTGCCTACGTTTCTATCCATACAACAAGCACTAGGGATCCCAAGAGAATGCAGACGTACCAGCGATATTTTTAGCTTTCTACCTCGTAAGACATGAGGAGGCAATAAAAAAACGCTCCAGAAGCAGCCATTTCAAACCTCAAGAAAAACTATGCTGTCCAAAATGAAACATTACATATATTTTTTTTCCTCCTGAGAGGAAAAGCACGAGAGAAGGTATCACATGCGAGAGGCACGAGTCACGTTGCCAGCAGCAGAGAAGGACAGTTATTACCTCAGATGATTACATTTCTCTTGCCACCAGATATGTTCAGCAGAGATGAAAAATTCATTTCATGATGAAAATCCTTTGTCAAGCTCTCTCCCTCGCAGAGTAAGGACTATAGCCCAATCTGCTTAGCACAGCGCATGCCTTATAGCGACCACAGGAGACAGCCCTTGATGTGAGTCAGTCTGCAAGCAGAATAGCACACAAACCGTGTTGTTCCAATTAGCTTTTCCTCGCCCCCAGTTAAGAATTTTTTTTTTTTTTTTTTTTTTTTTTTAACTTTCAACCAAATGAATAAAGCTGAGCCTTCAGAAATGCAACCTTCCCGCCAGGTACATCCCATTACACTGTCACCAGTGGCACAGGCAATACCAGGAAAGCCAAGATTTAAGAAGTGAGCTGGAGAACAATTCAGACCGGCTCCAGCAGTTATTACTATTAGACCTGTTTTTTCACCTCCAAGTTTTGTGGTCTTTTCTTTTGACTCTGCGCCACTCTGTATCTGCTGCAGATTCTCCCACTTCGGGGTAATTTGACATTCGTAAAACACTAACTTCACAAATTTGCTATCGCTGCTGGCAGGTAGAAACACGCTTTGCTTTGCAGCTGTTCACTGTACATCTACTAAAGCATCCAGAAGCCACGGGGGTAGGAGAATGACAAAAACTTCATTTTGTCCTTTCCATTGTTAATGCAGTGGGCCAAATCCGCAGCAGGTGCAAATACGCATGAGATCCTCCACTTTGTTACACCACCTGCTTTGCACTTTAGTCACTCAATTCAGTCAAAACCATAATGAACACGGTATTTTGGGTTGCACATGCGAATTCTCCACATTTAAAGAATCAAATTGAGATTCTTACCCTAATAACCATACAAGAGGGCTTCCAGTTTCCCTGTTGCCTTCTGCACTCAGCCTGCTCTAATCCATATGAACCCCACTTATTTTTCATGTATATTGGAGCAAAGGCACAGGAGCACTCTATGCCAAATCCATCCCCTTCTCCTCTCCACAACCACCCTTCTGCAGTGCCTTTGCCCAGTATTATTGTAGACATGGTTTATCAAGACTCCTGTTACACAGAAGGCACTCGGGTAGAACTAGCGCCGCACATTTATTTAAGGCACCGTGGATAAGTCCAATGTACTGAGGGTGAGCAGAGAGGAAAACAAGCACTTACCCAGCCATTTACTGCACATCACACTTCTCCAAGGCTGTCATCTCCCCAAGGCGGCACTGAAGTAGGAAAAAGTCACGTAAGAAGCTGGCAATGAACAGGCAAGCAACTCTTTTCCTCTGAGCATGAGGGTGAACAGGCAAGAAACTCTTTTCCTCTGAGCATTTGGGAAGCTCCCCTCCCTCCTGGGTGGCCAGTGATGCTCCCCCAGGACCACGCTGCTGGTGGGCTTTGCAGGGAGGGCTGGGAGGCCTGAACTCTCCCATGGTGTTAGCCAGGACAGGCTTGAACCTGACCTTGAACTTCACCACCCTTCCGGAGACAGGGCTGGATCCTTAGCTCTAGGGCTGCATTCAGAAACCACAAATCGTTGTGAAGGGTAGCTGGAGATGATGGGGAAAGGAAAAGCAAGATGTTCCTCTACCATTGTTTTAGAAGTAAGCAGAGCAGAAGACACCCCATACAACCCAGCTGAGCTGCTGGGGAAGTGTTTATATCTCCTCTCCCCACATTCATCAGCAGCATCACCTGGACAAGCCAAATTCCCCACCTGGAGGCAGGTGAGGACTGGGTTTTACCCAGCAGCAGCACGAACTCAGCCGATACCATTTACACACAAGAAGTGTCCGGATCTCCACAGAGAAAGAATTTTAGCAGTAGAAAACTGCAACTACAAAATGACTATTTTATGTTTAAACTAAGGCTGATGGTGCCGGGAGGAAGGTGACTCAGATGCATCACACACTTTCCTCCTCAGAGCTCGTGCTTGCGTCATCCTGCGTCAGCCATCAAACCGGCTCCGCTTTACCACTGCAGAAACCTGTTTTTCATGTCCTTAGTGCCTGCTTGATGGTTCCTTGCGTAGGTGGCAGCAGAAAGTCTACAGCACGACATTGTAGGGCCTGTCTGATGAGAGATGATTTCATTTGTGTTTGAACTGGTATTTATTATACTGGGGAGATGGGCAGTTTATCCGCCTGGTTTAGCCTGAATGCTGATTTTCAGCTCACGTTCCAAACTAATTGAAGAAAACAGCTCTAAGGCATTTCTAAAAAGAAAAGGCGTCAGCAACTTAACAGCAGCTTTAAGTTCATGTGTTATATTTCCAAAGGGGGAAACCTCTTTGTCAAACCCTCAGGCTACCTCAAGTTCATCACTTGAGCTTTCTGCATTTCTCACTGCCCTTCAGAAATATATTGTGAAAGTATAATTGCCCCACCAAACCCAAATTTGTCTTGATCCTAGTTCCTGCATCGTCCTTCAGGTATCTTTTCTCAAAATGAAATTCAAGTAGAAAGTGCTTTAGGAAATGCGCTGCAGCCCCTCCCTCCCCAAAGGCCCAATCTACTTTAATTAGGAATGTACTCAAAGCACAAGATTTGGATGCAGTTAGTGAGACTCACATTTCCGAAGAGACATAACTGGTCTGATAAAGACATACTACTTTCAGCCAGGCTACTGGGACTTAAAAAGATATTTGAAATCTGTCGACATGCAATTCTAGTAGTAGAAAATAAAATGTTGTTACGCATGTCTGCTCTCAAAATTGTCTTTGCTTGGATCCATCTGGCCCGCAACGTGGGCTCCTGCCTTTCTCCTTACTGCACTCTGCTCAGGATCAACCCAAATCCAGTATATTTAAATTCCTCTCAGTCAGTCTTCAACTGATGGACATCAAATGCAGTCTTCCCAAAATGGGAATGCCACTGCTTCCAGGTAAAACCTCAGGCGGGAGATAGCAGTTTCCTGAGCGGGGTTTCGTGTCCTCTCTGTGATGACGTGCATGCACGGTATGGCTCCATTCTGGCAGGTGATCCCAAGGCAGGGCTGTGGTGAAGCTCTCTACTCCTCATACTAATACCTGGGCTGGCTGTGATGAGATGGTGACCTGGGTGAGCTGATGCTGCGTTTCCCATCGTGTCATCTGCGGCTTGGAGCCAGGCGAGGCAGCACCATGGGAAAAGCTAATGCGACCTTGCTCTGCTCATAGGCTTAACAAGACAATATACACAGCAGGAAGAGTTTACTAAGAAGTCAGCACTACCAAGGCCTGGGGGAACAGGTTCATGCTGACAGATACCCAGGCTTAAGACTCCCTGTCTAATAGGATTAGCACTCAGGCATTTGTTTCCCTGGCCAATTAGTAACCACAATTATGGGGTATTTAGCAGCCTTCAGAGAGATTGAGTCAAAACTAAAGAGCCTTTACCCTCCCCAACTGGGGTGGCTGAAGGTCTTGTGAGGACAGTCATGCCCCAGGAGGATGGGCAGAACCTAGACCAGCCTGAAGTGGTCAGCCATGTGAAGGCCAGAAGAGTTTTAAGATGGAGCCACATAAGTCCTGAAATGTGACCTTAATGATGAGCTTAATCATTCACAGTAGCTTGCATGGGGCCATGTTTGCATCTGTGCTGAAAACAGCCCTGCTGCCCCTGGGATGTGTTAGTTATTGCTGAGCAGCACCAAGGGTTTTTCTGCTCCTCAGGCTGCCCCACCAGCAAGCATGGATCCCCTGCCCTCCCGGGCTCTCTGGCCACCCACAGCTCCTTCAGGGCCCAAGAGCTTCCATGGGGAAGGACACAGGGGCAGCACAAAGGCCCATGGGGCAGGACAGAGCAGCTGCTTTTGCTCTTCCCCCTGGGGACCAAAAGGCGACCAGGGCATGCAGGAGGTGGCAATGCCCTTGTCCTTCCCTGCCAGCGTGCTGCCCGCTCCCTGCCCAGGCTCTGTAGGCGGGCAAAGGCCATTCCCAGGCTGGTGTGGGCAGAGTGGGGAACCTCCCATTATGTTTGAATGCAAAACATTAAGAATAAACATCACTCCTTGCTTCTATCCAGTCAGTCTCCTGCAGGAGACAGCCTGAGGCAGAGGAGGAACCCTCTGGCCTCAGAGGTTTTGGAGAGTGTTTGGATTTCTACATAAAAACTCCTTTTCCAACTCTGAAATTGGAACTGTTAGAATTACACAAAAGGTTTACTGTTGTTTGTCTTTTCCTCAGTTGGAGTCATTTCTAACATTAATGGTTTCTTGAATTTAGTATGTTTGGAAAGGTAGGTGGCTATGTCTCACCAGTAGACCAGGCCATCCTCAGGAGGTGCTGGTGGGCCCTTCTTAGCCATGTGCAAGGGCATCAGCCACCCATGGACACTATGTTGGGCCCAAGGGTCATCTGTCTTTTAGTGGTGTTTGTTTGGATTTTTTTTTTTCTTTAGACCTTACCAACCTCTCCACATTTCTGAAAGGCTTTTTTTCCAAGTCTTGCTTACATCTCCTTCCAGGAGGCAACTGTCTTCTGCCTCTCCTCTCTTCATATCTAAACCAGACAAAACTCATTTCAATGTAATTACTGCCAAGAGATTGATGCTTCCAGCAAGTGTGGTTAACACTGGCCAAGGGATGCAGAAGTTTTTAAGGAGGATGTGACAGGTAAAAAGGCATGACAACCTTGTAAAAAAAACCAATTGATTTCTTTCAGGAAATAAGACTGAAAGATGTCTATTTTCCTAACGTATTTATTGAACGCTACCATCCTGCCCTGCCCTGAACTGGGCTTGGGGAAATAGTCAGTGAAGTTTAACTTCAAAGGATATGGGTAGACAAAAAGGATTTTCTAAACTATGTTGATTCCCCCTGTAGGCAGGCTGATGTATAACAAAATAAGCGACAAATCAGCTCAGCGTATTGCAAGCGGCAATATGGGTATTTTCCTTGCTAATTGCATCATTAACTAATCCGTCCTCAAAGTTAAAGGACTTGTGATCAAATTACTACTCTAGTAATCAGTGATGTGATCCTTTTCCAGCTCTGCAGCACAGGTCTCTTGCCTTCTTTGTGCCTCTGCTTTCCTGTGTACAGGGATGATAAATGGTGAGAACTCCAGCTGCTCAATGCCTCCAGAAACTGGGTATCTAAACACTTGCATGGCTGCTACCAACACGGAAGGCAACTCCCAAGTGCATCCTGAACTCTCCAAGCTGGTTAAGGGGCTGCTTACCTGCTGTCGTCACCTCTTTCAGCAAAGCAATGGCAAATACAGCAAGTGGGCTGGGCTCAGCACGGAGGGGTGCTTGGTAACGTCCAATTCCAGCTCTTTCAGAGCCGGCCATCTCCTGAAGGCTGGAAAACAAGGGACAATTTGTCATGAAAAGCCTTCTTGGCTATGTCACTCAGGTGTGTCCATGTGGATGAAGAGCAGCAAGGGAGTAAACACAGAACAAGTCGTGAAGAGACCGAGAAAACAGCACCAGCTCTTGCCCTGCAGCTCTTGCCAACCGAGCCCTCTGAAGGACAGTCTCACCTCTGGGAATTTTTTCGGATTAATGTTTTATTTCCGCCACCTGTAGCAATAAGCACAGCTGAACTAGCAGAACATGTACAGCCTCTGTTAATCAACTGGTCCCCATGGGAAGCTTCCAGTTCCAATGTCCACTTTTAGGGTTCTCGCACAGCCTTGTTCCTGCAAACCCATAAACACCTATTTCTTAGAAAATGCCTCCCAGTTTCCCTCTTGAGTGCCCAAACTCTTACTTGTTGTAGTTCACGCAGAAAATTATTCGCCTCAGGTCTGTTTAGGCCACCTGAAGAGTCCTGGCTTCTTTGCTCATCGAGCGCCGTGGCTGGGATGCACCACCGCAGCATCAACTCTGTTTGGCAGCCTGTGCTGCGCTGTTCCCAAATCAGTGACATGTTTCCATCCACCACTGCTCAAGAGTTAAAAGCTTGTCATAACATGTCAGGTGGCAACACTGAAATACAAGTCTGATGAGACAACTTTCAGTCCACCGCAGACAGCCTGCGCTGGATGCTGAAGAGGTGGAGACACGGCATCTGAGCCACCAAAAAAAAGGCTTCATCTCCTTATGGCAGAATCTCCCGCCTTCCTCTTGCTAGAGGAATACATCATAGAAAGGAAGCCAGTTGGAAATTTCAAGAAATTGTCATTTTAAAACCTGTAACCATTCCTTTTGTTGGAAACTTAAAATGTTTCTGTAAGCTTCAGAGTTGAGCGAACAGTGGGGCAGGATTTCCATCAGTATTCCTAAAAAAAAAAAAACCAACAAAAAACCCTGAACTCCTCGGTACAGGAAAAACAAACAATTTGCCAGATGCTAGTGCTAGGCCAGAACACGGGTCAATGACATTTCCCACTACCAAAATAATGTGGCCTGAACCCAGCTCCCTTAATATTCAGGGAAGGCTGAAGCTGGCATATAAATTATCAGTGCATATTAGTGCACACCGGTTACAAAGAACAACTTTGCTCTCAAATTCTAGTCCCTGGGGGCTCTCACAGGATGACAAATTACATAAAAGAGAGCAAGGTAGCAGAAGGTAAGGTCTTAAGAGGAGAATCAAGGCTGACACACCTTTAGCTATATACTCTTTGCTGATACTTTCCCCTTCACAGCCTTTCCAGGGCAGTGCTCATGTCCTGAAGGAGATGCTGGTGCACATCAAGCCTGAGGTGAATGAGGACCCTGTCCAAGGCTCTCTCCTCTATGATGCTTTGCCTGTGATCTTGGGTGACATGGTGCTTTTGGTTGTTCTCTGAGGAGGAAAAAAAAAAAAAAGGTAAATAAAGAAAATACTATAGTGTTAAATGCACTGCAGACCAAGAATTGCTTCAGTGGCACAGCCCAAATCTGTGCCCTCAATAGATTATCCTAGCTTCATATCCTTTAGGCAACTTGTCTACGTACCAGCACTGGCAAGGAAAAAGCCTGTCAAGAGTGCTTTTTTCTTTCTTTTTACACTGAATGTCCAAGTCTTTTTGCTAAATCTCTACAGTCTGGAGCTCAAATTACCATTTCTGACCAGTGCAGAAACAAATGATGAAATATTCATGAGTTATTCGTACTTTTCATCTCACAGAAGCAACAGCCAGCACTAAATTAGCATGACCTAACCAAAGACGACATTTCGAGAGAAAAGCACTTCATCTAGCAATATTCAGAAACTTTTATATATTGAGATAACCCAGCAAGTTTCTGCCCTTACTTGTGCAGAGTCACACATTGTTTGAAGAGCATCCCACTAAATTTTCTGAGGACGTATAAATGTGTCATCTGGACCACAGGAAATAAAGCAGGGTTAAAACACTGAACGAAACTGCACTGAAGTTAACAAGCCCAAGGTTCATAAACCTCGTGATAGAAGCTTGCAGAAACCTTTCAAGGCTCATCCAATAAAGCCCTATGGCACTTTGTTCTTCCCCTCCCCAAATCTCCATCTGTCTGAGCCGGCATCAGCAGGAAATTTTGCATGGAAGCTTGCCAGAGAAAATAGCTGCTTCATCTGCCTTTCAACTGCCATTAGTTTTAGTGAGTTCTTCGAGGAATACGTTGAAATCTCTATTATTTCTAAACTATGTTCTAAGTAAAAGATGGGCCATGTCTTGTCTCCATGCACTTAGTACCTACCTTACAAAAAAGATAATTTGTGCGTAAATGTGCAATTATTTTTCACCTGCATTCTGCCCAGTTCACCTCTTCTGATACTGAAAGCTGGAAATTCTTCTGTTCCCTGGAAATGCTCAAAAGTTCTTAATTTAACTCAAGTCTCACTTCCCCCTGAATTACCCCAAACCTTTCAGATACAGCTGTTTCACAATCCTACATGGACTTGGCCCTCAACCCTTGTCATGGGCTTGACTTTGATACCCACATTCACTTGCTGACACTAAGAGCAGTTTGTCACCACAAGCTGGGGTGACAATTGACCACAGCTCCTGGTACCTTATGCAGAACCCACGCAGAAAACTTTCAAAAGTGACAAAAACCTTAATGCTCACATGTTGAAATGTCTCATAACCCTATTTATTACTGTCAGCTCCTCTAGTCACGTATGGAGACAGGCCACATAGGTCCCTTTTAAACATGGGAGGCTGTGTCAGGGTCATGCTAACAACAGAACAGAGCTACTGGCCCATCAAGGCCAGAAAGATGCTGTCCTCATATCACAGGGTTGCATACAAATAACTGAATTTTCACTGCTTTCTCAAACTCACTTAAGCATTTTATCATGACAAGGACACACAGGATTGCGGGAAATTTGCAGAGAAGCACAGGAAAATAAGATTTGTCATTTCTGGGGTTTACCCAACTTGACAGCATCTCCTTAAATGTGTAGAGAAATCATTTTCAGAGCAATGAATTTTAATTGGTGTTCTTTCTCTACTGATACAGGGGAGGTTTTGCTTTCTATATTTTTAATAGTTGGGATATGTCATTTTTGATCTACATTTTAATAATTAGTATAATATCACTTCAAATGAAAAGTGCCAAAGAGGGTATTTATGTGATATTGTTCTGCCTTGGGTGTTAATGAAGTATGATACCATGCAGCAGGCACAGTTGCCTTATGTCTAATGATACAAATTGAATGTAAGTAATATAATTATTTGTGGTGTAACACAACTGCTGCACAAATAGTGCTCCTGACAGTAAATACCGTTGTTATGATATGAAGGTACCGATAATGCCACTAAGCATTACAATCAATTCTTGATAACATCATGTGAACCAAGCTAATAAATTGGGAATTATATGCCTCCTGCACATTTCTGCCTATGCGAGCCAGGACTTGTTTGCTAATAGAGTAACAAATAATCCTGCTGGAAAAGACAGACAACAAAGCTGGAAGTTAACAAACCAAAAAAAAAAAAAAGACAAACTTAGCACTTGCTGTGGAGAAGAATTATTTTGCAGTGTTGCTTAATATGTAAGAACAACACTCAAGGTATGTAAAAAAAAAAAAAAATCACCTTTTGCAAAGACAGCTGCAAAGCAGAACCTCCGCCCAGCACCAACGATGGCAGGAAACCCTCAGAAATAAGATGTGGACTTGCTGCACCCCAGGAGCATCCTGAGTACTCGCCCCTGCTGAAAGCCCAGCGGTGTGGAAAGCAGAACAGCTTTGGCATCACGTGCAATGTGGGGCCCGGGGGCTCGGTCCTGCTGCTCGCTGAGCTCACGAGCTGCACCTCTGCAAAATACAGCAAGATCCAAAATATCAGTGCAAGCAAGGGGTTCCCTGCACGTCTCTGCCCCCACCACAATATCCCATGGGAGGGAAGAGGAAGGTCATGCTGCCTCCGCTTTGGTGGAATCTGGACTTCCCACCCCTCCAAACACGAGGTGTTTTGGCAAATCTGGAAAAGACTGTGAAACGCAAGTCACCGAACTGGAAAAACAGAACAGAAATTATTCAGAGAAGTTGCGCGAGCTTCCAAATAAGCCGCTGGTGCTCCCTGCACAGGGAGCATTAGCAGCTCTCCTGTGGTAGACTTGGAGGAGAGGTGAGGGCTAACATCAGCCTCGCCATTTGCTGAAGGAGAAATTGGAGAAATCACTCAAACGAGGCAAGGATTAAACTGGGACTGAGCTCTAGTGAGAGAGCTCAAGGAAATTTAGATTACAATGATGGAGAGGAGGAGAAGATTAAAACTCAGGGCTGAGTGAGTAATGCACAACAAATGTATTCAAATCAATCTCCTCCGTCAAGGCACTTCCAGGGCTCCCATCACCTCGCAATCTTTAATGCACTTACTCTGTTGGAAGGAAGGCAGTGCTGCTATTTCTGTCTTTCACTTGGGGAATAAAAACACAAGGAGATAAAGTATCTTCCTCAAGGTGACCCAGAAAATCTGTTCTGGAAAAGAAGAATTTCAGGTCTCGGTGTAGCCAGGAGACCATCACTCCTGCCTGCATGTGAACAGCGGGTACATTTGGGGGAGATGTTTGCTCCTCAGGTTTTTCCTCCAGCTTGTGATGGTGGACAGCAGATCCCTGACCTGGGACACACCACCAGACAGCCCACAGCCAGCACCAGTGTCTTCTCCAGGCTCCTCTTCTCCATAGACTTCTGCTGAAGGTACCAGGAATTTCTTTTGGGGCGTGGAGAGGCTCAGGGTGAGGGTGACATGTTTACGACTCTTTTAACGACTGCAGCAGGAGATGCACATGCTAGGGCTGCCTGCAGTAACAATAGTGCTGAGACTGTGGTGTGAGAGGGAAAGACATACTCGGGGACTTGCCTGACAACTTGATTTGCAATTAAGTTGACTCCATTTGAATCCCATGAAGATGCACGGATCTTGTCACTACACAGCTGGATCCTCACCCATCAGGCTCTGTGGTTAAAATAAACCTCTGGGGAGTCTCTTCCTTGTGCTTTCTGAGCTTAAGCTGGCAAAAAAAACGTGAAATAGCTCCCATGGCTATTTAATTTTAGTATAAGTTAATTTGCCCTGAGCTACTAGAAGTTACACTGCTACTCTTTCCACTGCTACGAGACAGTCCATTAGTACTCAAGGGTTTGCCAGAGAAAAGTAAATCGCTATGGCAGACAATAGACAAAATCAACTTTTAGACGCGCAGCTGTAGTGCAGAGTTTGTCCCCAATGTACACACTGATGTCCTCGTAGGAACCACCAGCGTTCATCCCATGCCAGCGTAGTGTCAAACAAGAAATGAAGTGTCCAGGCAGCACAGACTGAAAACAGCCAGGGGAATGGCCAAGCCTGGTCCTCCTTCATCTTGTGGCTACTCCTGTTTGTGGTTGCTCACTGGTCCCACTCCAAGCAGGAGGACGAGTCACTGCTGTAGCCGTGAAGAGGGAGAAGAGGACGTGGTGCCGGCTGCTTTCGAGCAGACGACAGCTTGGAGCCCAGGTCCTGGGTGATTCCTGGGCCTGATCCAGCAAAGGTCAGTTTGGAAAAGTGAGCCCTGCTCTCAGAAGACACCTGCAGGTGTGAGAAAACATGCAGATTGATTTCAAAGCCTCAGCTCTTGCAAGAGGTGCATGCAATTTTTTTTTTAATTTAAGAAATAATAACTCAAGAATAGCTCAGCACTTGGCCAGCTGTCCATGGTTTCTCACTCAGCCTGGCAGTTTCTCTCCTTTGCTCCTCAGAAACACCTTCTCCCGGGCCCCTGAGCCCAGACCCTGTTCAGCCATCTGCCCCCATCCCTTTGGCCATCCAGGTGCCCATTCTTTTCTCTTTAACGAAAAGCAAATTGGATGCCCTTGGGTGCTTTCCAAGACCTCGCTGTGTCCATGCAGGGTGCATGTGAACATGGGGGAGAGGGAGAGCCACCCATGGAGGAGGTGATGGGACATTCTCCGTGCCCTCCTGCAGACCGCAGGGATTCCTCACTGCCTAGTGCTGGCTGATGAGTGGCTTGGAAGAAAAAAAAAAAAAAAAGTTTCTAGAGGGAAAAGCTTGGTTCAGCATGCAAATCTGGGAATAGCACTGTCCCCAAGGCTGGCAGCAATTTTTTCCCCCAGCTATATTTTGCCTGGGGTTTCACACACCTGTCCAGCTGCCAAAACATGTTTTCTGTTGTTGCCTCATTTGCAAAAGGTTTTTCATTCCTCTTTCTTTGTTCTTCACACCAGCCCATTTGCCCCAGCTCTGCTCCCAGACATGACAGTTCAGTTGTTTTCTCCAGGC
This sequence comes from Caloenas nicobarica, assembly GCF_036013445.1. Classification (NCBI taxonomy): domain Eukaryota; kingdom Metazoa; phylum Chordata; class Aves; order Columbiformes; family Columbidae; genus Caloenas; species Caloenas nicobarica. Next base: position 116,353,171 of record NC_088247.1, read on the forward strand.
TCCAAGGCAGCTTTGCTTTCCTGCCTACCATGAAATGCTCCACTGAACAAATCTACAAAACTGCACTGAACACTCTGGAGGTCCCCCCAGTCCTGCTGGGCACCGCAGTGTGGCCGCTGGGCTGAGCCCAGCCAGCAAGAAGTGAGCAGGACTTCTTCATTCACTTCTCCTGGGAGCGTGTTTTAATCCACAGCCGAATCCCTTTACTGGACCCAATCCCAAGCTCTATTACAGTCCAGAGAAGTGCTTTCATCTATTTCAGTAAGTGATGGATGGGGTTGCATCACTTCATGCTGCACAGTGGCTGGTTTATCTTTGTCCCCATCCATGACTTGAGTTGCTTTAGCATTCATATATTGTTTTGGTTGCAGGAAACCCTCCGGATCATTGAGTCCACCCATAACCTGACTCTGGCACTAAACCACCTCCCTAAGAACCTCATCTACATGTCTTTTAAACCCCTCCAGGGATGGTGACGCCACCACTTCCCTGGGCAGCCTGTTCCAATGCTTCACAACCCCTTCCGTGAAGAAATGTTTCCTAATATCCAATCTGAACCTCCCGGAACACTGGAACAGGCTGCCCAGGGATGTTGTGGATTCTCCTTCTCTGGAGACATTCAAAACCCGCCTGGACGCCTTCCTGTGTAACCTCATCTGGGTGTTCCTGCTCTGGCAGGGGGTTTGGACTAGATGATCTTTTGAGGTCCCTTCCAATCCCTAACATTCTGTGATTCTGGTGCAACTTGAGGCCATTTTCTCTTGTCCTGTCACTTGCTACTTGGGAGAAGAGACCAACACCCTCCATGCTACACCTCCTTTCAGGTAGTTGTTGGCCACCAACCCCTCCCATCCTCGGCTCCCCATCAACAGGGCTGTGTCCAACTGAGACACCACCATCATCCCACCACCCTACGTGTGTTCACGGCCACGTGTCCTCCTCTCCCAAGCGGTTCCTCACAACAGCCTCTCTGCACAGGCAAGCGGATCGCGCGAATCCCCTTTCCCACCGCAATCAGCGCCAGTGGCCGAGTGAACGTGTTAGTAACTAATTTATCCGGGCATGATTTACATGCTTAATTAGCTATGCTTTTAATTGCCGCATTCGCAAGGCAGAATATTTTACCACAAGTGCTATGCCTAGAGCCTGTTTGATTAACTATAGAAAAGAAAGCGTTCAGTAGCATAAAACTGAACCATCAGAAAGTCAATACATATTAAGAGATTTGAAGGGCTTTTTTTTTTTTTTTCCCCAACTAAACACATTTTACAAACAGCAGGGAAGACAAAATTCTGAAATCAGCACTAGTTATGACCTTTTTTTTTCCTTGCTGCTCTGCTGCAAACCAATCTCTGGGTCTTGTGGGTTTTGTTGTTTCGTTTATGTGTTGGGGTTTTTTTTCCACCGAAGGATAATAAGAGGTACAGAGCCTGGACATTTTCTCAGTCTACCTTGTTTCCCTTATATCAAACTTTGAAAACGGGCTGAACGGGAGGCATGTAACTCCTTTGGCAAGGACTCTGTCCACACACCAGCAGCCCCGGGGACTGGCTCTGCCCAAGGAAATTAAGGTAAATCCTGCACTGTTCGCTGCAGCTCCCTCAAAAAATATTGCAGAGTAAAATGAAGAAAGCTTGCACGGCATTTCCAGAAGAAACGGAGTAACTGTATGTATGAGCACCATCTGTTGGCTGCGTTACTGCTTACAGGGGGCAAACTGCATCCCATTTCCAACAAAACTGCAGCTCTCTTGCATGACACGAGGGACAATTCCAGCTTTAGGGTGCGTTGCCTGGACAAACAGCCAGGCAGAGGTCAGCAGGGATCACCAAATAACCCAGAAATTTGCCCAAAGTCACCCAGGCTCTAGAAGGGGAACTTGGTGCCTCTCTATCGGGGGGTCACCGTCCCGATGCCCTCTAGACCACCCTGCCAGCTGCTACAATTACGGATGCTTCATCACTCCTTTTTCCTAGACAAATAATGTATTTTTGCCTCAGTACCCTGAGAAAATCAGTTCAGCTAAAGTTCTGGGAGCATTCAGAGTGCTTGGCCACCACCCTTGGATCATTTTAAGAACAGAGAGCTCCAAATCCACAGCAATTTACAATCTGACTTACCAATTAAGGATCTGACGTGTTTTTATGCGTTTAAGTGACAATATTTGTCAGGCTGTTTGTTCAGTGCATTGTCTGCACATGCAGTTACACAGGAATTGGTTTAATTAAGGTTAATTGGTGCATAATTAGAGCTGCTGCCAACACAAAAGAATGGCTGCAGACCAGGGAGAGAGTCGATTTCTATCCAGCTCCAAAGGACAAATAGCATCAAGTGGAGATTACATCTGAGTGGTAAAAACCTAAATTGCTTCATATTTTAGCTCTGATTTTTGTAAAACAACATGTCTAACTGCTTGGCAGCATTCTCCCCAGAGCACACAGTCCTATCCCAGTAAATGAAGCATTTTTAATGGGAAAAGGTGTTTGCACTAGTAAATCTTTGCAGCTGACACTCTCCTTTTCCAGTGCAGGGGAGCCATGCAGGATGCAATTCGGGGGAGCAAAATGGAGGTAAAGGTGGGGGAGAGAAGATACTTTGAAAAAGAAGCTGTGATTTATTGCACAATAAACTCACCTGGGATTGCTGGTCTGGCACAAACCCAGTGGGAGCAGCACTCCAACCTCAGCCACGAAGCTTCCAGGTGATGCCACCAGTGTCTGAAGGACAACTACAGATGATCACCCCAGAGCATTTGTTATGTTGCTTTAACCCCCATTTCTCAGTACTGAAAGCAAAGCCAAAGCAGTTGCGCCCAGCCGTGGAGTCTCCTCCTCTGGAGACATTCAAAACCCACCTGGACACATTCCTGTGCGATCTGCTCTGGTGAAGCTGCTTTAGCAGGTGGGTTGGACCAGATGATCTCCAGAGATCCCTTCCAACCCCAATCATTCTGTGACTCCTGGTGCACCACGCAGCCCCAACCACCAACCCCAGCTGCTGCCATGGGCACACAGTCTTGGCAGCCTTCGAGAAGGCAGATCTTGCTCCAGCGGTGTGTGGGGCCAGGCTGGAGAACAGATTTCAAAATAATGTAGGAAAATGAGAAGGGGAGAGTGAAAGATTATAAGATGACGAGAATGAATGGACTGGAAACTAGGTGAAAACTCCTCTAGGCAGTAAATAGGGTCCAACCACTTGGTCCTATGCATGTGTGCACTTCTTCAGAAGACCTCAGGACAGCAAGTTAAGAAGAGGGAGGGCATTTCCCCCAGCTCACAAAGCAGCTACTTTCTCTGCATTATTATTTTAGCACTGACAGGACCCTGCACCTGCTGAGGGAAACAAGATCCTGCTTCTGCCAAGCAAGGAATTGCAGGGATCTGCCCAAAAGGCAATTTCCTCCTCCGCTCCCCTTGCCCAAGGAGTTTCCACAAGAAAAAAAGTCTCCAACTGCCCTAATAAAATACTACAAACCTTTCCATCCGCATTGCATACAAATTCCTCCTTGTTACCATGGTGAAAGGAGAAGCAGCAGCTTCCCCAGCCTGATCGGCATCATCAAACCTCCATCTGCCCTCATGCACATGCTCGTCAGTAGGAAGCAAAATGGTCAGCAAGACGAGATCGGAGAGATAAAAAAAAACCCCAAAAAGACAAAAACCAAACCTGCTCTTGGCACAGTTTCTCCATATGTCACCCTGTCCACAGCGGCTCTTGAGAGCCAGGGCAGTCCTGGGGCTGAGCAGCATATGCAGCTGCATCAGGCACTATTGGAGGCAAGTTCTGCTCTTATTATTTTGAGAAAAGCCAGGGAAACGGCATCACAGAAAGCTCTGCCAGTCTGAGCGGCAATGTGCGCTAAAAAGGAGGTCAGTCCCTCGCAGCCCAGCGTTCCCCCCACCCCAACAAACTGATTTTCAAAGCGTCCATTGTTGAAGTGGACTGATTGTTTGGGGGGAAAACTTTAGAAACAGCAGAGCAATTTTCCAAGCACAAGAGGTGGAAGTCTCTTGAAAGGCAGAATTTCTTTTCCCCCCCCTCATCGGAAAGTCTCCCTCTTTTCCACCTCGGTCACACTCAGGCACAATGGCTGGTTGTGCCAGACCTGCCCCTCTGTCGCTGCAGCCCTTGTGAAGGTCCAGGAGCTTCTTTGAAGAAGAAATAAGTAATTCTGTTATTTTAGACCTGCAGGCTGAAGCTTGTTGGCCTGAACTTCTCTCCACTTTGCTTCTGGCATTGCTACCAAGGGCACGGTGAGGGCATGAAACCAGGTGTTTCAACACTGAAGGCATCAGGGCTCCTTCGCGGCCTGATAACATATTTCAGACCAGTCCAACGGAGTGGTCGGCACTTAAACTTGAAAAAATAATACACTGTGAATTGAAAAGGAGCAAGGGAATTGGGAAAAGAATTATACGCCTCAGATGGACTCATGTTATATGGGTAGTTTCAAGGTTGCTAAGCTGCAGAGAACAATTAAGGAAAAACTTCTGAGGGGTAAAGCAATGAAATCAGAGTGTCAGAAATCAAAGGGCTCGGTACAGGCACGAACAGGAAAAGCAGCTTCACTCAAGCTATAGGTAACAGTAAAAATGTAAATAAGCAAATGTTCCTTTGCTATTGTACAAGCACAGTAACAACCATTGTTTTTGTGTGGTTTATCTTTGCACTGTGATTTTCCGGATTAACCCTGTCCTTTTAAACTCCAAGCAGTTCCCCTGACTGTGGAGTTGCAAAGTGCCAGCACCAAAGTCTCAGGAAAACACCGTGAGAGCGCAATGGCCAGGCCTGGGGTGCCAGCGATGTGGTTCAGCAAAAGCCATGGAGAACATCAGGTTGGCAGCGTGAATTTACCAAACCAAGAGTGCAGCCATCCACACTGCTCAGCCCATCCCCAGGCGGCCTTCCAAACGGTCTGACGGCACAAAAGATTTAGGATTCCCACAGTACTGCTGTAAGAAACTACTGAGCAGCTTGGCAAGTGAGGGGTCAGCTTGATTCTCTGGTGAGAACCAGGAAAAGTCAGGAAAGGCAGCTTCCCAGAGCTAGGAAAAAAGCGTTAAGTAAAGATGAAAATAAGAGAAATTAGCTGCTTCTGAAGAGTTTCCTCCATAGGAACCAGATGACAAACTGGGTAAGTCAGCCCAGCTCTACTAGTCAACTGGCTGGTGCCAAGTCTGAACCCAAAAAGACACGAAGTCCCCTCCACCTGTAACTCAAGGCAGCAAAATGTTTCGAATTTCATTCCAACACAATATAACATCCCGGGGAAGGACAGCTCAGAGGTCTCACATGTGATGTAGGATCCTCACAGTAAGGTTACCATTTCTCTATTATTATTATCATTATTATTAATTTCAGGATTCAATGGGCAACACTGTCCAGCTGTATAGATCACCTCCATCCCTGAAGACCAGCCTACCTTTGCTATGGCTCTAGTGGCTCTGCAATGAGGCCACAGATGATCACCAACATCATCATCAACGCTTTAGGAGGTATAAGCATATGTATTCCTGTCAATAAAAGCTTTCTGCCCCCTTTTTTTGTTTCTTAGCAAAGATTTTTGCTCTCAGACTCGGCTCCACAAGTAAACAAGTAATTCCTGGCTGACAGTGAAGTCTATTTGTTGATCCAGAGCATCCTCTTTAAATGTTGCTGACGTATCGGTCATCCTCTTTATTGATTGTAGTAAATAATATACTCCTAGAGAATTTCTAAATACACCACCATAGAAGACTGTTCAGCTCTAATTCTCTGCTTACACAGCCTTACTCCAAGCTCATACTAATAATATTCTGAATACCTTCTCTAGAATAGGTCAAACAAGCCTGATTTGAGAATCAGAAACAGCTCATTATACATTTATTATTTGCTTGTTATAGTAGCCTGGCTGAGCTATCAATCCAGTCAGTTATGCAAGGGTTTCTGCCCATTAGGTGCTTTTACTCTGTTAACATGATGAGCTTTGTTTTCTCATTAATAAGTGTGTTAAAATTAAAATGTACAATATATGGAAAGGTTATTATGCCTTGTATAATGAAACACATGTTAGGCCATAACTCAGGCACCAGCTAGAAGTCAGTTGCCTATTAAAAGGGAATTGTGCTTCAGTCCATTCCATCAAGGCAGCGTGCACAGGAGAGGGAAAAGAAAATGGGAGCAGGACAAAGAAATAAGTAGAAAAGGATGTTTAAGACACAGCTGCATAGATTGGCATTGTCTCTTGGCTTAAACCAAGCAGCGTGAAGAGCATTTTTTAAGTGCAGGTGTCAAAAAGCAAAAACAACTGAAAAAAACCAGGGCCAAAACTCTGCCGATGGCTAACGCAAAAAGAGGTAGCAAGCACCCTTGTGCTCAGAGAACGGGTTATTTTCAAGGTGTGGCAGCCTGATTCCCTTCCATCATGAAGCAAAATAACCATGATGTGGCAATTTTCGCTGGATCGCACTATAATGTGCGCAGCAGGGTTTTTTCACCCACACACCTAGATTTCTTGTTTGGGGATGCTATTTGTTGCTTAGCTACTGGATGCTGCCACAGCTGAAAAGCGCTGCTTGCAGTGTTGACAAGAAGGAATTGCTTCTTCACGGGGAGGAGAAGGGAGAGGAATTATCTCCTGGAGAGACTGACGGTACAAAGCAGGCAATAATGTGGTGGGAAGGATGGGGTAACATCAAGGGAAGATAATACTGGTACTTCCGCTGTTCTACATTTTGGTTAAAAAGTAATAAACAATTTTGCACTCTGTGAATGTCACCAGTCCCCAACAAAAAAAAAAACCCAAACAAAAACAACAAAACAAAACAAAAAAAAAATCAGAATAAAAAAGAATGATAAACAACAGCACAAAACTGCTGCCAGAAGCAGAACGTCCTTCTCCTGAAGCGGGTCCTGTTTGAGCAAGAAGAGTCCCCGTCTCTGATCATAACGGTCCATTACCATTAATGGTGCCGCGCCAGCTTTGTACCTGTAAGCAAATTTACTTCTGTGCAATGTGCGCTTCTTTCCATATTAATGAAGTAATTGGGTTTTGGAATTATTTTTATTGCTAATTACGTTAGGAGTTTTATGTGCTTCTGGCTTGCTTCAATAAACATTTAGGAAGAGAGACTTTTAACAGAACATTAAGTAATACGGAGAATTAAACAAACAGCTTAGAGTAATGGAAGACGTTTTAGCTTTACTTTTGAACCAAATTACATTGGGTTGCTGGACGAAATCTCCCTTTTGAGAAAATGAAAGGAGGTCTTCTATCACATGTACAGTACCATCATCTGCCAGGAACGCTGACCCTGCAGAATCACACGCAGTCCCATCATGGACAGCGCTTGGGCTACCCAAGGTATGGCACAAAGAGAGGCTGGGGAAGCAGCGACAGGCAGGCAGGGGCTGATTTATGTGCCCGCTCCTGTGGCTGGCAAGCGAGTGTGCATTTGAAAAATCTCTGCTAAAACACGAGCTACAGCCCCTGTCTGCCTCCGCTCTCGCCTGAAGAACAGGCTGCTCGTTCCTGCGTTTCACAGTATAGACGGAGAGTGGGAAACTGAAGAGATTGAACTTCTTCAGGTGCTCACTGTTTCATGAAACCAAACCCAGAAATGCTGGTCCAGTTACTGTCTTGCAAATGCTGTGTATGTGGCAAACATACACACCAATACCTCATTTCCCGAGCTCACACAATGTCCTTATCTAACCGGTGCAAGGATGTGCAAAAAAATCATTTGCATAAAACATATGGTGTACAAAACAGTTTTCACACAGCACCAAAAACTTGCGCCTTATTTTCCATATTTATTGACTTGGGTATATAATGGCTGAGTTCCCTAACGAGGAAAGTCCAGTGTATTTTTCCATTGTTAACATCACCTGCCCAGACAGAACAGTGCGATCCCAGTCTCCTGGTTCGGAATAGGCTGAGGTCTGTAACACACAGAAACCTGCCCTGGAAAAGTCCACGCGTCTCCACCTTTGGGTCTGGAGCTGCGGCCTGAATACTCTCATTCCAAAGATTCCCAAGTCTCCAGTTTGTGGACATTTCACTTCCATTTTTCCCTCCATTTGCCCCCTCCACCTTAAGCTTCAAGTCTGCATTTACTGTCTGGTGCCAAAATTGGCATGACAGAAGCTTTCCCCGGGCACTTGTGGACATATGCTCACACTTCATTTAACCCCTAACTAGCCTTGTTTCCCTTAGGGAGGAGAACAATCTTTCCAAGTACAAGCAGGATGAACCAAATTTAAGTTCTATGTACACAGGTCTCGTTATTTGGTTTCTGGGCGGAGGGTACATGGATGACCACACGCACAAAAAACTTTTGATCTATTTTTAGCACACGAGGGGATTTACTGGTGGGTAACGCTTCTGCCTCCATAAATCGTAAGGCATTTTGCATACAAGACAGCCAAACAGAGCTCAACTGACATCGATGAACTGGTCCCTACAGCATTTGGTGTGACTGAGACAGTCCTTTGGTGACCCTGAAGGGAAGATGATTGACTGAATACTATATACTATCGACTGCCTGATAACTGCAGGGGAGAGTCAATGACAGATTTTATTAATGTTTAATTAAGACAGATAGAAGAAGGCTTCCCTTGGCTAATTTCTTCCCCTGAACTTGTTCACAGCCTATTTCAAAGTAAGCAAGACTTAGGAAAGTAAAGCTAGTGTGTTGAGCATTGCAACGAGCTCCATTCGCCCAGAGGAGTTCACATAATCCGAGCTGGGCCTGGAGACTGGCTCTCCAAGGGATTCTGTCCTTACGAGAAGATAAGGTAGTTGGTGCGCTGCCAGAGCACATTTATTATGGAGAATAAAGTTGAGAACAGCAGCTCTGCCTGGCCGACTGCCCAAACCACTCCAGAACAGGCAGGTCGCGCTCACAGGCTCTGTCGGAATCGCACCAAAACTTGAGCTGCTGTTCACGGCTGCTTTGCCCTCTCGTTTCCAGCAAGGTGCTGCTTTCTGTGCCTTATACCAGGAGACAAAGAGAGACAGAACATAGTTAAACGGTCAGGGAAGCAAAAAGGTCTCCTGTCACCTCCAAAACTGCACATCCTTCTTGCTGCTGCCCACACAATTCCCTGTGCAGCTGATACTTTTGTGATGGGACGTTTACTTGCTGTTATAGACTGACCCAGTCACTATGTCCATCATTATCTCTGAGAATTGAAGAAGTAAAAAGAAAAAAAAAAAAAAAGGAAAAAAAAGAAGAGTAATAGTCTTGCATTTCTTGGGCTGGCTGACATGCCAATGTTTGCCGAGTGACTTTAGGGATTGACCTTCAAAACTTTGAGATTTTCTTGTGCTTGAGCTGCCTAGAAGCTGCCTGACTTAGAGCAGAGGATAGAATCATAGAATCATTTTGGTTGGAAAAGACCTTTAAGTTCATCGAGTGCAACTGTTAACCCCACATTGCCGAGTCCACCACTAACCCATGTCCCTAAGAACCTCATCTACACGTCTTTTAAACACCTCCAGGGATGGTGACTCCACCACTTCCCTGGGCAGCCTGTTCCAGTGCTTCACAATCCTTTCAATGAAGTAATTTTCCCGCATATCCAATCTGAACCTCCCCTGGTGGAACTTGAGGCCATTTCCTCTTGTCTTATCACTTGTTACTTGGGAGAAGAGACCAACCCCCTCCACGCTACACCCTCCTTTCAGGCAGTTGCAGACAGCGATCAGGTCTCCCCTCAGCCTCCTTTTTTCCAGGCTGAACAGCCCCAGTTCCTTCTACCCCTCCTCATAAGACCTGTAAGTCCTCATGGACTGGTGGAGTCCAAAACCTGGCAGAAACCTCTAGGCAACGCTGCAATGAATTTTATAGAACCAACAGTGCAGATTCCTATATATTGTGCATGCACTCAATTTAATAAAGATAAACCAGAGACGTTTCAGGGGGGAAAAAAAAAATAAATCAATCAGTGGCACGGAGCCCGTGTAACCCAGGCCACAAGCAGCGTGGGCTATGCCAACAAGCCCACCCCAGAACAAAGGCAGCCGCACGCAGGGAGGCGAGCCCTTCTTCCAGGAACACCAGGCAGCGCGCGATATCGTGTCCTAAGAAAACACTGTGCTCCCCAAAAATCAGTTCCACGTGTCGGGAATGAAGGCAGAGGGAAGATCAGTTGCCACAGCTTCTTTCCAAGGGTTATGTAAGAGAGAAACAAAAATAAAGATGTCTACAAGGGAACATTTGTTCTCATGCTGCAAACAACATTGTCCATACTCAGAAGGCCAGGTGTGGCCACACCAGCTGATGGATCAGCCACAAAAGGATGCAGGAGCCACCAGCTACATTAAGGAATTCACTTCACCTTCCTTGAGAGTAACTGTAATGATTTTTTTTTTTTCTTAAAAGGAAAACATGCAAATGAAAACCAAATTGAAAAATATCATAGAAATTACTACTGAATCTGAAGATGCCACTGTACATCTCCCTAATCCTTCACCTAGAGCTTAGTTTCTGCAATTATTATTTTATTAACTTTCAAAATTGGAGTTCAAACTAAATATTTCGCTTTGGAGGGAGGGGAGCTAAATTAAAACAGAGGTAATTTCTTAAATAAAAGGATATTTCACTTAATGGAGATAGAAAATTTCCTTTTGTTAATGTGAAATGCTACTTAGGTTTTGTTATTTCCCCAGGTACTGGCGGTCAGAGAAAGCAGCAGATTTCCAAGGCCAAGCTCCAGGTCTGTGTCTGTAATAACCAGAGACATCTGAACCTGTGATTTCCATATTCAGTTGATTGCATGGCTGCTCACTTCTGGGAGGTGATTTGCTGCTGGCTGGTGTTATTACATGTAATTATGAGGTTAGTATAACTGAATATAGGGGCTCGTAATTCCAGATGTTAGCAGTTTGGGATTATTTTCTACAAATCGTTGTGGCTTGGAGTCCTATACACTGTCGTCATTTACGTTATGACTTTTGTTAGCACACAATCATTACTCAGCTCTGATGAAACTACGTAAGAAAAAGATCATCTCAGTAAAGCTGATAAGAAATTAGACCTGCTCATGTTCAAAGACAACTGACATCTTGTTCCAGGCATGAATGAATAGGACTGACAATGGAATATAAAGCTATTTGCCTTAACCAAACGCTCTTTAATGAGGAAGAATATGTAGCAGATTTCTCCAAGTAACCATAAAACTAGACGGCTGGCAAACACTTATCTGAACAGCTTATCCTCACACTGTTCCCATTACTCTCTCTGGTTAGACAAGAAATACCACGAGACAACATATTCTCTGGGAAAACCTGAAGGTCCTAAACCATGTGTCAGTAGCAATCATAGAGATGGAGGGCTGGCTGCCATTTGGTAAATGTTGATGCTTTTTCAAAGATTTTGGTTCGGTTGCTGTTTGACTTTTTGAATTACACACAAAAACGAGGAGGGTAACTTGCGCCAGTAGTAAGGCAGTCACAGAAAAAGCTGAGATACTGTTATTTAAGATGTTAAATTTTGGAAAAAAAGAAAAAAAAGCATGAATTTTAATTGTTGAAGAAAAACAAAAAGCATCTTTTTTTCCTGAAATTCATTGCCACTTAATGCTATTTCTGTCTGGCAGGGAGTGAAGCAGCACAGGAAAACAGTATTGCACGCACACCGTTATTTTTCGTTTTTGTGTTCTCACCTGCATAAGGCAGAACATAACCCAACATACCTGAACCTCAGCAAAGAGGTTCACATCACATCCCTCCCTTTTCTTTGCAAATTGCATTTTGAAAACCAAATGATGGACCATAAATTCACATGAGGGGTCCTGAGCTCTTCCATGGTGCCCAGGGAAAGCGTGTGAACTTTTCTTACACCTCCTCCAAGAGCACGTTCTCCGTTTTCACTAACAACACGAGCAATGGACTGAAGTTCAGCTTCACCTCTTGGGTGACGGTGTGGCCCAATGCCTTTACGTGCTACTTTTAAGTCTCATTTTCATATCAAGCATTCGTACCTCATTTTTTATTGGGTAATGCAGGTTGAAAAGTTTAGAAAAGAAAGAATTCTTTTTCATAAGATTGAAAACCAATCAATGTAGTTATTTTTAACCTCTTCTGGAACAAATTAATTTCCAGAAGTTTGACTGGCAAAACCCAGCAAGCCGATTCGCACCTAAAAATCTTTCACTCACTTTCATTTCACTCTGAGAATTCCACTCTACTTCTGCAGTAGAAATTCAAGGTTGCCTGATGTAGAGTCTCTTTTTTGCCATTGCTTGTATTTACAGAATATAAAGCATAAAAGAACCAGGACTGAGGCTTCCTTTCCCCCCTTAATAACTGTATGATATTGTCATTCAGCCTCACAGCAGGGACGCAAAACTCTCCTTTGAATTATTGGCATGTCAGTAACTCACTTACCACATGCTGCGTTCTGAAAGAAAAATGCCCTCCAAAACCCAAAGGGTACATTTCCTTTGATGTGGACAACACTTCCAGACCCTTATTTCAGCAACAGATTAAGTCACTTGTGCAATGAACTCTGACACGAGTGTTAAAACCTCACTCCTTGTTTTCCATACGCTTGTTCGCTCACTCTGCCACCGATGTTGATGACAGTATCCAAATATCTTGAAGCATTAGAAAGCATCTCAGCCATGTAGGACTGCTTCTCCTGACCTCCCTCCCTCCAACTCATTCCTTTCAAAACATCTTTCCACATGCTATCAGATAAGCCCGGCCAGCTTTTGCTCCGACTGTGCTTGGATTGGGGACAGCTGGAAGACGGGGAGTCACACAGCAAAGTGCACACAGAGTGTATCCACCCATCACGGGATTGAAACCATGCCTGTATATCACAGTCGCTTTTAATAAGCTCTTGAAAAATTAAATCCTGAGCATTCAGTCTGCTGGAGGGAGCTGTACCTCCCACTAGCAAAAGAGCAACGCGCCGTCTTTCCCCCTGCCAAGGTACGAGGAGACAAGATGACTCTCCTGAACATACTACACAGCGCAAAGAAAACCGTAAATCTTTTCACACACAGCAACCACACCGAGACTCACACAAACTGGAAGAACGGCTCCACTGTTTCTTCTCTCTTTTATTTTCCAGAGGGTTGTTGCTCAAAGTATTTTGCTTTTGATGTATCGGCATAGATTATAGGCAGACGAGCTGCTGACCACAAGGGTATAAACACAAAGTTTCCCTGTTAACTGCTCACCCTGCGTTTGCTCCGGATCCACAAAGATGTGCAGCTCCAAAGCTGAACTTGGGGTGAGTAGTTCAAACAAATCCCAAATCTCCAAGCTGAATTCAGTCAAACCGCTCGGTTTCATCTTCCATATCAAAAGTATACATAATTATGAAGATAAAAGTATAGACGAGCCCTGATGTACTCAGAAGGCTGGTGAACTTTAGTCTATACCTGGAGACAATTCTCCTTTGCTTAGATCTGCTTGGGAATTACAATTTTCTTTTCTTTTCTTTTCTTTTTAATTTAAATGAACATTAAAAAAGCAGTGACTGCATGGAGTTGCTTTCGCAAACAGATTCATATATCAGCATTTCCCCAAGAACTAATTCTATTGCTTTTGTGCCACTTGGTACTACAGCTTGGAAAATGAAATATGTACTATTCAAAAAACTGAAATAGTCTTGGTCACACACCATGCAATACATTCACCTACTAAAATTAGCAGTAGGTAAGGAATTATTTTAAAGGGGAAAAAAAATTACTTAGAAATGCTTTCCCACGAAACCTGCTGTGCAGCCACAGACCCGAACTTCAAATTTGTTGCAGATCTCAAACCACGTTGGTGTTCCAACTATTGTATCAGACTCTGCTGCAAACGTTTCTTGCAGCCCGATGCAAATGCAAAACCTGCGTCAAAAGACATGGTACAGCCTTGTGTCCTTTAACTAGCAAGCCCGAGGTCCTTCTGCATTGAATTCTAACTTCAAAATGAAGTAACGTCACTAGACTTTCTGTATACTTCAAGTGATGAAATAAATACTTTGCTAACTTGAGGCTGAAGTAATTTTCCTTACATCAAATATGTATTTCTTCTCGAAGGAAGTAGTTTGTAAAACATTCTGGCTGCAGGGAAGGAAAAAGATACACAGATCCACAGCTGTTTTACTGCTGCCTTGGTAGCTCTGCAGCAGATTTGGGCAGGGCAAGCACTCTTTTGCTGTGTTTGTTCCAGCCTCCTGTTAGCAAGAGGAATACCTCTCAGAGGTGAAATGACACAGCAGGTTTGGTGTAATTTAGAGTTCCTTAGGCAGATATTCGTTTATCATGTAAGGATGGTCAATAAACATTTTAATTATGGTTGGCACATCGCTAAATGCAGAGTATCAGAATGTTGCTCAGAATAAAAGCACCCAAAATTCGTCCGTATGACCTGGAGAGAGCTTTGCTAGCTGCCCCACATGCATTAAAGGAGGGGATGATATTGCATTAGTTTTGTTTGGTTTTTATCTTTTATTAAATATATGAAATCAGATTTTCTCATCTAAAGGCTATGGATCATACAGAACACCTAAAGCAGCAAAATAATGGATTTTACCTTCCATTTACTGGCCATAGTACAGTCTGGAAAAGAGCAGAGCACCCAGAAAAGATCTCTCAGCAAAATCTCAGCAGCTACTGCTTTCAGCCCTGTGCTGGGGCATTGGCCTCAGCTGGCTACAAACCCACCAGCCAGGTGCCTGACCAGAGCTTTTCCCACCAGACTTTCTAATTAAAATTAAAGGAAAAAGAAGACAAATTCAGCAAAAGCAGAACATCACAGATGCAACGCTTATCATGTACAAGAAATGCTGAGTACTTACTTGTGCTGCTGGCTCCTCTGAGCTCACCATGCTGCTGAAGGCCTTTGTCATTGGGAATTAGGTTAATCTCCGTGCCTCAGTTTCCCCACCTGTGAAAAAGAGGTAACATTTCTCCCATAAGGGTCGCGAAGAACCAAGCAGGAAAGGAGAAAAGATGCTCAGATGCAATAACAGAGTCAACCCAGAAATGCTCAGGCAAAGTCCCTGCTGTGCCTGTCCTGCAACCTGGACCCAGCTGGGCTCAGCCCCAAATGATGGGAGCCTAACGAAGACAGGCAGCTGCTGCTCCTGAGGCTTTTCAGTCCCCATGGCCTCTCCTGGTGTCCATGAGCAGAGATGCAATAGGTACTCTCTAGTGTTTATGCTGCTAATTACTCTTCTTCAGAGGCGCGCTCTTAGCACGACAAAATGTTAAATAAAATTTGTGACTCCCTCTGAAAAGCCCAAGGTCCTGCCTGACCAGCAGGGCCAGCTGAGCATCACTCAGACCAGTGGCCTCATCCCCACCACACTCCTCACACAGAGGCCTGAGCTGCTTGTTGGCCATTGCAGCTGTTTAAAGAGTGAGGATTTTCTCTAAAATGCTGCCCGGTGGGTCTGTCATAGCTCTGCTGCTTCCTGCACCTCTGAAGCCCAAACTCCAGCCCCATCTGATGGGTTTTAACATGCTGGTGCTGTGATCTGCTCAAATGCTGAATTACAGCTGTATAAAGTCTGGGGTCTGCTGAGCCAGGCCCTGCAAAGTCACATTTTTGTCTGTTAACGTGTGAGAGAAAATAGGGCAGGCAATGCCTTTGCTAAATGGACTAGACATACTAATGCGTTCGATATATGGCGAACAAAAGTGGCTAAAATTGAAGGTCTGTCATTTATTTTTCGTTACAAAATGCACAGTTAGAGCTTTATTTGTCAGCTGCAAATAGCTGGAACTTGGCAATACGATGTCCAACAAAAAGTGCGGTTTTATTTTCTGAACCTTTTTTTTTTTTGGTGCCTATTTTTGCATTACACATACATAAAGAAACTGGTCTGCTGTTAGAGATGATTTTGCCATCCTTATGTAATGGAGAAGAGCCGACAGCCTGTATTTAAAGGTGAACCGTCTCAGTAGCGCAGGCTCGTGGCTGACCCCTTGATGATTTTAACATAGCTTTAGGAGTGTGAAAATGGAGCTATGGGCTAAACCTATGCTGTCAAAGGAAAAGAGCAATGAATCCCTCCTCGACATATACACAGGGTGGCTAGACATGACATTTTTTTTCTCTGATTTTATGGCGCTGTCTTTGCTGAACTGACAAGCTGTTCTGTGGAAACTAAACGCACCCAGCACAGCCGTCTGTCTGTCCAGGGCACTGAACTTCCCAGCGGGATTCTCAGCTGCAATGGTACCTGCAAAAATCTGACATGTCAAATGGTTGGGTGGGAGGTAAGTGTCAAAAAAAAAAAAAACCAAAGGCAAATCACGTGTCTGACTTTGTTGTTCCTCTTACCTTAAACAACCTCTGTCCTCTAGTGGAAAATCTCTCCCCAAAACCTGGATTTCAGCCTGACCGTGAATAGCTCCTTGCTCTTCTGTATCATAGATATATATTTTTCTTTTCTTTTTTTTTCCCTCCCATTTACTAGATTTTTTGGATGCTTTTTCACCTATGGAGTCTGTTTTCCAGTTGCTACGGCCATGGGCAGTCAAAGAACCAGGGTTCCTACGAACCAGAGAAAAATGTGGTTGGTGATATCTTAGGATAATGTTTCAAAGGAATAAATCAACTGTTCTGACTAATAGATTGCACAGGCTCTGACATAAAGTTCAGATGTCAAACTTCAAGCTTCCCTGCAAATAGTTGGAATTTGGTAAAAGGCAAGTTTTTCCTCCAGGATTACCTCAGTCTGTCCAGGCTGGTGAGAAATCTGCAGTCAATTTAACATGGTCATCATACTCAAAACTAAAAAAAAACAGAAGAAAATGTCACAGAAGATAGAGATTTTCACTTTTTCCTTACAATTTCTTCGATGTTCTCCCAGGAGGTGTGCTGGACCATTCTGCCCAAATGTCCATTTGCCATGAACTTCAATCACCTTCACGAGCCCTGTCTGAGATCTGGAGACTGTTCCCTGGCAGCAGATTCGGGGCTGGCGTAGATTTTCTCAAGGAAGTCCATTTTGACATTAAAACACCCGAATTGAACCCAGGGACTATTTTGTGAGCTGTGACCAAAATATGCCAAAAGAAGACACAGGATCGAGGGACACAAGAGGAATGTTGCAGCGCAGCCTCGGGGGACATGGGAATTGGCAGTCAGGAATGGACACAAGGGTATTTTACATCCAGTTCCTTGTTTCTGAAGATAACCAGCTTTCCTAAGGCAGAGCAAACACATCCCCATAACAGTTTACCCTAACACCCAACTCTAAAAGCTTGGGGCAATCCAACAGCCCTGCTAATTTGTATTTTTTCCCTTAAATATGATAAAGCTGTACTGAAGGTGAATGGAACTTTTCAGTCTGATATTGCATTCACTGGAAAACACTGATTTACTTCGGTTGAAACAACACACAAGCCCACACCAAATTCTTTAGTTAGGAAAAAGGCACACAACAAACAGATGGGAGAGACCCTACATTCTTGAAATGAAACACTGATTGCTGTTCTGAAACCATTTCACCTTGAACTTCACCTCACTTTAATTTTAAAAGAGAACAAGACCTTCTCCATCTCACTCCCAAATTCCACAAACTTTCAGTTTAAAGCAACACCAGCAAACCAAAAAGCAGCCATTTGTGGACTTTTGTTTTAGACATTTTCAGTCTTAATACTGAATGCAATGAGTTCCACAGCTGAATTGCATACAAGTTAAGAAAGGATTCTCCTCCCTCCCAAGAACCTGCCTTGAACTTCAAAGCTGGTTTCCTCAGTGTAGTTAAACAGAGTCAGCTTGCAAGGGAGTATTTATGCTCATAATTTAGCTCAAGGTGCATAATAAGCATGTAGGAGTTCAAACTTATTTGGTTCTGTGGGTCTGTGCTTTAGACAGCTGGCAAAACCTCTGATTACTCTCTGTTTGCATAAATTGAAATTTAAACCCCAGCTCAATCTCAGAGCCTCAGTATGAGGCAGGGAGCGCATCCATCTCACCAAGAAAAACCCCGTATTGGGATCTGCATTGTGCCAAAAAGTTAAATATTTTCCAGTGAACAGCAGCTCAGAAATAATTACTTTATAACGTTACTTGCTCTACTTGGGTGCATTTTCTGCTCATTTCCTTCTGCTGTGTCAATGCCTCTGATTTGCCGTGGTCTGGATACGACTTAGGGAGCAGCAGGCACCTTGCACAGCTATTTGCACAAAGCTGAATTTGGATGTCAGCAATTTGTTATTGTTACCTCCTGCTGCATGATAGGGATGTTTTCTGCAGAGCCACAGCTCAGTAATCTCTCACTGCACGTACCTCAGATTAAAAAAAAAAAAAAAGAAAATCTCCTGTTTCTAAAGACTGCCAGGCAAGCAAGCATAAGCAGATAACAATCAGCTTGGTCTCTAGAGATAAACTAAATAATTACCTGATGGCTATTAGTAGCTTATTAACACAAATCTAATTTTATCATTGCAGGTGGAATTTTGTATTAAAATGTTTGATGAGCAATGACCGAGGCTTCACTCCCTGCCATGGTAAGCTGGAACATCCTTGACATAGTGTAGCACGTCCTGACACGTGAAAAGGTAAAAGATAGCTGTGAGAAGGATGTGTAAAGAAGGCAATTGGTCTTATATATGCACAGACATTTGCTTCCAGAAGCTCAGAGCAGAGCATCCGCTCCAGGAAGTGTGAGCTAACACAATATTCCCGAGGCATTCTTTTGCATTAAAGGAAATATATACATACACACAGATATATGTCTGTATATATATATATTTTTAAAAAAAATTTTTTTTATTTTTAGGTTACGAGAATGATTTCCCATCTTCAGTCATTTAGGGAGAAACCCTCCCTGTGACTCAGGACAGAAGGGCTCCCTGCTTTCTAATCCTCACAGCTTTTGGGTTTTCCAGGAAAGCCGCAGGAGCCAGAGCTCAGCACAGCCTGACCCGGGCCAGCCCCTTCCTCACGTCCCCACATCCCCACGGAATGCATTTTTTTTAGTGCAAATAGGTAAAATACTTAAGCTTTGAAAGAACTTATTACTCTCCCTTTGAAATATTCCCAAGGACAGTTTCAAAGAAAATGGCAGAGGATTGCTGATAGCTCCATATATTTTTAGATAACAAGGAGGAAAGCAGTGAGGCTTTGAAGAGGGTGCCTGCGGCAGGCTGAGCAGCAGCCTGCCAGAAAGTGTCACGTCCCTGCCACCTTGTGACAAGCCGCTACAACTGCAAAACCCCCAAAGCCTGCAAGCCCTGGAGCTTTGGGATGGACCTGGTTCTCCTCCAGGATGCCCTGAAGGAAACACAAGGGCAGGTGTCCACCCCCAAGGGTTCTCGCAGAGCCCAAGGCAGGGAAGAAGTCACCAGGGTGATGTTTGGGGACCAGACCCTCTCTACAGGTGACAGTAGCTTGTCTTCTCCCCACACCCGAGGTCTGTCCCAAGCCCTGTTTTGCCAACATCCAGGTGTTGTGTCAGGGGCTGAGGCTTTTTAGAAGATCTCTGGGATGGCTGGATGAGAGCAGAAAAACTCCCACCACAGGAACGGGACCTCAGGAGTTCCCACACTGAGGCAGTGGTCCTCACCGGAGAGCACAGACACCGTTTTTCAGTGGTTGGCTCTGCTTCTCCTCCTAGCGCTCTGCAGAGTGCTTCAAACTTGGCTGTTTAAGTGGGGGGAAAAATAGGTTAGCCAAGTTTTTTATCCAGATGTTTTTGCCTGCTTTGCCTCTTCCTGACTTCCTTGTCCTAAGAAAACAGCTGCCTTTGGCCTTCTAAGAGGAGCTTTTATGTAATGCTTAAAAAAACCCCAACAAACCAAAAAAACCCACCCCAACAAAACAGTGAGTGTCCTATTTTTAAAGCCTCGGCCACGGAGACACGTTATCACAGCTTCTCCGTCCCCACTGCATGCAGAGCTGTGGCACCGGGCCAGTGCTGCTCCTCCTCTGCTTCGTCCCTGAATCTGCCAGGAGAACTCAGTGTTACTTTGGTTTTCCATCGGGCTGGTTTTCCCGCAAAAGATCTTTTGGTGCCATTAGCCCTCGATGGAAAGGGTCTCCTTGCCTCACACGCTGTGTGACAGGCTACACAAGCTGCAGCAGCATCACTCCAGCTGGGCAGGGGTTTCTTCTTTGGCACCGGTGGCTGCACACATGCTGGGGAGAAGCCATCACGGTCACGCAGAGCTTGCCTATCGTTTTTCAGCGGTACTTAGGCACCTCACTTGGGTCCCACTGAACCTGACAGAGCTGGTTATACAAACGGATTCGTTCCTCTGATGCTGTAAAGGATGAGAGGTCATCGGTGGGAAATATATTTGCTTTGCAGAGATGGAAACACCTCAAAGAAGAGCTTTTCATTGCAAGAGTTTTCCAGTTGTAACTGCGTGCTACAAAATTTCAGTGCAGGGAAACAGTCATCAAAAGCATGCTTGGCTAAGTGTGCAGACAAAAATCATGACGACCACAGCCAACAATTTAGGTAAAGGAGGTGCCAACAAGTGTTCCTCGGTGAGCTCACCGGTGGCTCCACAGGACATCAGCAAGGCCATCATGAATATATCAAAAGAAGGGGACTGGAAAATTTCAGGGACAAGTGATAAAATCCAGTTGAAAGAATTTACGCCGCTCAACAGGGTGATGCTCAGCTTCCCATAGATTGACTGTAACAGGTTGGTTTCACCATCAATGCATGGTTATCTAGTCCTAAAAGTAACCAGCTAAGTAAAGGAAGAAAGAGGAAAGCGAAGAGGTTCACCATCATTGCTAACATAAGAACAAGGAGTGGTCAGGGTATCAGAAGTCAAAACAACAAAAAGAGACTGTTATTCACGAAATGTCTTGTGGGCCCTTCCTGGAAGTCATTGCTGGAGGATGGTGTGGACGCAAACAGCTTACATAGGCTCAAAAGCATGTAGAGAAGAAATACTCTAAGGATTGCTAAAAATATAAAACTGCATCCCCATCAGGAAATTCTTGAATGAAAAATAATTATACAAAAAGCCAACAGTACCTTATATGCTTGCCCTTTTCTTTCTGTCTTTCAGGCATCGTTTTAGATACCCTTTAAAGTTTAAAAATCGTCATTCAAAATAGTATTAAGTAGTATTAAAAGCAGTATTTTTACACTATTGCAGAAATAAGAATTGCCAGCAGTGAGGCCATGTCAGTCTCTATGGAGCGGAGCCACAGAAACCTGCAACAGGAATTTGATAAGTCACTCCACAGTGAGCACAAACTTCCATGTCAGTTGGCAATTCGGCTCCTCTACATCAGAAACCTAACTAGGACAAGCCAACCTCAGGCATCACGAATGGCAAGATAATAAGAGACACATTGAGGACATGCCTTAAGAATATCGCCAATACAACTTGCACATCAAGCAAATAGTATGGGTGGAACCTTGAAAGGCATTGCACAAAACAGCAGATAAATTGTCCAGATCTTACATAATGGTAATCCAAAGCTTAAATAGAATAAGACACAACTGAAGCAAACAGCAGACATTGCCAAATGCCTAATATACACCAATAAGATACTTATCATAGTAGGATTGTGTTGGCGTGCATGTTTTGAGGAATAAATCTATGATTATCCTTTTCCATCCTCATCTTTTAGATGATAGATGTCTTTTGTAGAGAAAGAAGTTCTTACATCCATGTAAAAAGACGGTATCTTTTCCAGAGGTCATCTTGAGACAGCCTAAACAACTAGTCAGGGCTAGAAGTAGATACATATATATATTTAGTAAATATTTTCTCCTGTATATTACAAAAACGTAGTTGGATAAAATCAGTGCAGACAATAGTACTGGGGAAACAACCATTCATTCCAAAGTCTATCCAGTCTAGTTTGCTTCTGTAGATTTGTACCACCTGACATCTTTGCAGTGATGATCTCGTGTAACAAAGCAGGCACACAGTTAGCTCTGAGGACATTTTTAGACTGTCCATTCACATCCAGCAAACTTGGCAGCACCAAGGTTTAAAAGGTGAGTTCTTAATAGTGGTACAAGGAACTCCTGAGGGACTTTCCACTTAAACCTTTAAGTAACTCCATCCTAGGAGTACTTTTGAAAGCCACTTTTAACCAGAAAGAACAGACCTGCCTGGAGAGACGACGTCTGAAAGCCTGAAAGAATTCATTTGAACACACTGTTATCCCAGCACAAAGTAGAAGCTTGAAAACAGCAGACGGGCTGATACTTCTGAGCCTTCCCTATGTATCTTCGCTATGTCAAGATAGGCATCTGAGGAGAAATACATATGCCCTGAAGATGTAGTTCAAGAGCTCTTGGCATAATTGATTAAATAGTCCTTGCGTGGAGGGTAAAAACAGGTCACAGGTTCTGTTTCTGAGCAGCAAGTACCCATTCATTAGCTTTCTTGGCAGGATCAAATAACAAAAGTGTTGATGCCGTGTTTGATATCTACAGGAAAAGCAGCAATAAAAGAGAAAAAAGGAATGGGGATCAAAAGAAGGGCATGGCACGGAGATGTTGCAGAGCCTCCTACAAGCCACAGTAGATGCTTGGGGTCTGTGTATGTTAGTTTGAAATCAGTGGATCAGCATAACGGAAGATGCTTAGCTCTGCCAGTGAGGGGTAATATTAATAGGGGTTCTTTAAATAACGGGCTTGTAAAGGTACAAGTTGTCTCAGTCCTCATGCTGTGGCAACTAGAGGCCAATGAAGGTAGTCAGTGCTGTCTTGGGTCTGGGACAACGCGTTTTGCCTTTAAACCTCCTCCACCTGGTCAAGTAGCAGCGACAATTCCCTGCACTACCTGAAAAAGTCCATAGCAGCTGTGGCTGGGGTCTCAGCCTTAAATATCCCTTGTTCTGGAATTCAAAGGCACGTTACAGGACAGTACAGTAGTGTAAGTGGAGCTTAGAGACAGAGCAGTCATGGGTCCCGTCATTCTCGGCTTTGGTGTGGGTGGATTCACACCCCATTGACTTCTACTTTGAGTACGAGACTTTAAAACCCTGTCAACAGCAGAGAGTTCCCTGAAACCTTCCTGCCTTTGTTAGCACCGGCTCAGATTCATGCAGTCCTGCAAGCTGGAGGTGATCAGCCACCAGCAACGGATTTAACGCCATGGCAATTACACCTTGTAGATTAGATATGGGCCTGATGACATGGTGTTAAGAATGCCTGTGGCAACCAGCAACCTGTCTGTCTTAAGGCTGCTTGCAAGCCAGAAGAGATTTCGCCTGTCCCACAGCATTATGTGCTCTTACATCTTACAGAATTAGTCACAGAACCTTTAATAAAATGAAAGGATTTTTTAAGACTCCTACTGTAAAAGCTACCTAAGGGAGAAGAAAACTATATCCAATGCCTCCGAAAATCTCATAGGAGAGGATTGCACAAATATTTCTCTGAGCACGATAGTTTAAGAAAGAAATAAGTGAAAACATAGTGTAGAAACAGAAAGAAGTTCTAAATATAATGTGCTGGGATGGAAAGGATTCTTAGACCTCCTTCTTGTATAAAAGTTTGTGTCTTCTCTCTGTGAACACAGGCAGAATGGGCATTGCACAGCTCAGGTGCTGCCCTGCACAGCAATGAGGGGAATTGCGAGAGAGAGGAAGGATAATTTCCTTTGGAAGGATAATTAGGATAATTTTTTGGTGCTCTAGTAGCAGGTATTTCAGGGAGGGATGGATTTGCTCTTACCTTGGTCTTACTGGAAGGTGTGTTACTGTGCAGAGTACATTCAGAGTACATAAGAAATCACACTGACCCCAGAGCTGTGCAGTTTCTGCCCACTGTGCTCGGCGTGCGTGTGTACGTATGTCTGGTGCATATATAACTCTTTGGCATATCATACAGGACCTGCAGGGGAAAAGCCTGTCTTAGAAAGCATAAAAAGACACAAGTATTTCTGTAGTAAGAACAGATACACTCCTCCTCACCATGTTTGACTACATGAGGATTTTTCCAGCAGATGGCAACAGCAGATCAGTTTGTAGTGCAAGGCCAGTGTTTGTGGGCTGCAAAAAAGCTCTCTGTGCTGTGCTGTACCCCACGCACCTTCCCCACATTTGCTTCTTCCACTCCCCGTAACACGCCCGCTTAGTACCCCAGGCACAGTTAATATAAAGTGCAGAAGAAATTAGCGCTGCAGATAAATGCAGTACAAACTCTGGAGCTCTTGGTTTTTGACCTCGTTGTGTTTACAGGCCTTAAAACATACCCTCTGCATTTTAAACAGTCTAAAAATATGGCTCTCCCTGAATGAGCATAACTTATCTCCTTTATCTCTTTTTGCAAAATAACAGTGCCGGGGTGATTAGGTTGGGAACACAGATGAACCTAAACCATAAAAAAATCATTAAAAAATGTCTGACCGTGCAAAAAGTGTCCGCCATGTGCAGACGCTGGGTTCATGGACCAAACTTTTGACCACATTCTTGTCATTGCTTCTGAGCCACCTTAAAGAGCTGCTTGTAGGAAGTGCTCGTTATTTCCTCAGAAAGGTGATTACCCTGCTTGAAACTGTAGATTCAGCTCTTGGCCTCTGGAGGAAGGAGTTTTGCTGTGGACAGCAGGTGCTGCAAATGCTGATATCCGTGGAATGATGAGGGAGACTCCACCACTGAGCTCCACCTCGCTCTGCCCAGGCCCTGGGGAAGATGTGGGAGTTACATTTAGTAATCATCACCCCTGCACCATTGTTTTTCCATCCAAATTACAAGAGCAGTATTGTTTTTAATAAATAGTAACATTGTTTTGTCATTTGCAAAGTATAATGTGAATGAACTTTGAAGACACATAACACAAGATAAAGTTACAGCTGAAGGCTCCAGTCTTTTTCTCCAAAACTCAAGCAATATGTAGCTTTTCCCTTAAGCTGAAGTATAGGCCAGATTCAGGCAGTGGAAACGACCACTCAGGTGTAATACAAAGCTCGGGGACCACTGGAGAAGCTGTGAATGTCAACTGATATTCCTCAAAAATCAAAAAGTGGAAAGAATTAATTCATAATTAATCCCCTGAAGAAATCATATATGGGATGGGCTGAAGGAGAAATGCCTGAGAGCCAAACCCATGCTCCAGTGATTTTGCAGTGTGGCTGTACACAACCTGGTTTTCACTGATATCGGTGAGTGGTGGCCATCCCTGGGCAGGCATCACGTCAGCTATGGCTCAGGAGGAGACCTGGCTGTAAGAAATTTCAAGCCCCCGTGGGTTATTTTCCCCAACCCCATCTCAGTTCTCAGGAAAAGGGTGATATTGGTTGTCATTATTACCGCGTTTGCTAAAAAGAAGAGCTGCTGCAATGCTCCATCCTCTTCACTTGACCGATGCTCTCGGTTGTGTTGCAGGTGAAAGCCACAATTCAGCCGTGCTTCACTTCCCTGTGTATTTTCTCTGCAGGGGACTGCAATGCTATTTTAACCCTCTTCTGCTCTCACATACTTCTACAAGAAAACATCTGGAAGAAAAAACAGTAGGTTGAAGAGCAAACTGCCTTCTAACTGCCTTAAGATCTTTTATCACTCATGGAAACTCATGACACACTCGCTGCGTTATCTTTTTGTTAACACTGTTTACAAATGATGGGAATAAACCCAAATCCAATGGAGAAAGTTTCCCTTTGCTCACATTTCAACATAGGCCAGAATAATCACCTCAGAAAGAACTTTCCTCTACCGTTGGTACACGCAAAAGAAAAAAATCCAGCGTACGAATGCCTGCCACAGCACACAAAGCCAGCGCTTTTAATTAGTTAAGCTGAGGGCTTTTCAGTTGTTCTTTTGCTCTTCTAACGAGGAGGACTGTGAGGTGTCTTTGAACTGGCTACAGACTTGAAAGATTTAGTAAACAGGATTCTTTACACCATTTCTGGTAAGAGCTTGTCCTGACAGATGCCTTCTTCCTCCTGAGGTTTAGACCACAGTTTGATCTTTTTTTTTTTTTTTTCTTTAACCTCTGAAGCATTTCATAATATGATGGGCAAAGGCCCAGCAGTAATTAGACTGGCTGAGTGTTGGAAGCGTAGACAGAAGAAATGGTTGGAAATCATTCTTGTTCTCAAAGCTGACACTGACAGCTCGTTCGGTCTCAATCATTACAGCCTGCATTTTTGAGAGCTCCTGTCCAGCAGTCCTGGTGCACACAGACCTCGGGTCCTGCTAGGGCCTGGAGGCTGTTTGCTGAGATATCTACCCAAGCTGTGCTGCCTGCCACAACCCTCCGGGACAAATCAGCTGCTGCTGCTCCCATGTTGTGCCTGCGGAATGAGGGAGGGAAGGAGAGGAGCACAGGTTAGCACCACAGCCGCCCACAGACTGCCAGGTGTCCCTTATGGGTACTGAGGAGGAAACCTTCTCAAAAGTTTCCATCGTGATACACAAAACACTGAATACTTCCAAATCTGGCAGCGATAGCCTGGCATGGTGCCCTGGGTCATGTCTTACATAAAGAGCTATTTGTCTCCTGTACAGTGCTCTTTATCCTACTTTTACAACTAATCACCAAAGCTACCTTAAATCATAACAGCCAGGCCTCTGTATAACTGTGCTCACTCTTGCTTAGCTCGGGGAC
This sequence comes from Caloenas nicobarica, assembly GCF_036013445.1. NCBI lineage: Eukaryota > Metazoa > Chordata > Aves > Columbiformes > Columbidae > Caloenas > Caloenas nicobarica. Next base: position 116,379,648 of record NC_088247.1, read on the forward strand.
CCCCTCCTCTTCCTCAGGCTTCAGAAACTACAGAAACCCTCGTGTTTTCCTGAAGGCTACAGCACTCTTCACATCAACTGGATGACTTGACAGGTTTTCTAATGCAAGCGGCATGGTGTCCAGGGACCTCCAAGAGATATATGGTCTTTTTGAGAGACCGATATATGCCTGAGAAAGAAGTTGAGTGATATTGGAGCTTCGAAGGTGCCGGACCATTATCCCAAAGGTTTGAAGGCCGCCTGATTATGTTGACCACACACTCATTAGTCTCTGGATAATTTACCTGCCTGTTAAGCTGGAGAGGACCGTTCCCATGGGTTGGGGTTGGTTCAGTCTCCATCCATGCTGTGAGAAGGTGTTCGTCTCATCCTGGGTTGATACCGCTGGCCTGGTCAACAGGGGCTTGCACACATCCACCCATCAGCATGAGCAGTCTTTGATGCTGTACCAGCCTGGAAAAGATTTGAGAGAGCCATTTGGGCTGTGTTAGCATTGCCACTGAAGTCTGGGCTTGAATCCCAAATTTTGACAGAGCAGTTCCACACAAATTTTCTGCTAACAGCTGTACAGTCCTACTTCTCTGTTGTTTCCCAAGGAGGAAGGCTGCAGATGTATGTCCATCCATGGAGACCCAAGGGAGGGACTCTGGGGGAGCCCTCAGTGCTGAGCTGAGGGCACCAAAGGATCTGATCCTAAATTTAAGGGCTGCTGTGCCCAGAGGACCAGTCAGGGTCAGGATTCAACATCCCTTCAGGGGAGAAGGTTCTGAATCCCTTCGTTTACTGAGTTCCCTGAGGTTTATCCTAAAGAAACTGAGTTACAGTCATCTCTGCTCCACTTAAAGCTTGAAGGAGGAGGTTCAGATGGCCAGTTGCTGTGAGCTTTCACTGGTGCAGACTAGAGTTTGCCAGGAAACTTTACAAGACAAGACATACATCCCAAAAGCCATTTTAAGTGATTCTGAACTTCAGAAAAGTTTGATTGCAAAAGTCAAAGGAAAAATAAAACATACAAACTGAGGCACAACTGCAAGGGACAGGAAAGGTGGATGCTAATATTGAAATGTCTATAAACTTCAACTGTTTCTCAGCAATGTTATATTTCTACTGGGAGAAGGAAATAAAGCATACAGCTACTCAGTTCAAATGAAAGCTATACAGAGTAATTAAACTTACATTTATCAATACAGATAGCCAGCACAAAAATATCAGTGCCTCTTTTTTTCTCAACATCCATCTGATAAGGGCCTTTTGGCTGTAATATTGACATTTTTGTGACTATTACCTCATTGGAGGCTTGCCTACACCAAAATATAAAAATGCTGATTTTTTAGCACCAAATCCTCTTTATGCAGCCACTGTTTTACTGTTATATATTGGCGCGTACTGGGCAGCATTTTTCATTCAGAGAAATCAAATAAGCTTTACCAGTACAAGAGCGTTCTCCAGCAGCAGAATTGCAGCTGCCTTAACGCCAGCACTAGTGTAATTAGAGAGGTCAGGAATCAGCTAACACTACCAACATCTTTTTTTTTTTTTTTTTTTTTTTTATTAGTGTCAGATAAAACAAAGTACATGCCTTTAAAAAGTTAAAGCTGCTGAGGTTAATGCACTAGGGTTTGGGGTGTTTTTTTATTTGCGCTGTGCTCTTGCACCCTGTGCCAGGTACTGCAGGAACACAGCAAACTGTGATTTTTGTCTGGAATTCATGAATATTCAGTTACGGGCAGCTTTAAGCACCAAACTCAATTGGGACACAGTACATGGCAATATAATTTGTTGGAATAAACTGGTCTACTGGAGAACAATATTGTGAAAGATTTTAAATGTTTGGGGAAAGAGCTGGCAAAGTCTCCAATCCCTTTCACTTTTCCCATCATGAGGTAAACTATCGTCAAACACTGGCTTCTAAAACAAAATCTGGCAGATTTGAAGTTTACCACATTATGTCTCCCAATCTGCTTTCTTAGCCTTTCCTCTTCCTCAAATGTTGAGGCTGCATCGCATTTTCCCTACTATTCTGAGACAACACAAGGCTTTGCTTTGCCAATACGCTCCTTACTTTTGGTTATTTTTAAATCTCTGCAAAAGCTCACACTTTCTTCTGTAGCCAATGCCTATTGTTTATGGAAGCAGTTCCAATTTACTTGCTAGAAGAAAAAGAAAATAAAAAATTAATCTACTGCCTCAAAAGCACTGCAAGTATTTGCATTGTTCTCCTGCGTTGTTTTCCTTACAAAAAGGAATTCTTTGGAACCGCAGAGGCATTGAGTTTCCTTCACTCACTCTTTTTTCGCCACCCCCCCGCTCTCAAACAGTGGCTTTCAAGCGGTGACCTTTCTTTTCGTGGAGGCCAGCTCGTTATTTTGGGTTGGATTTCCCTGCCGATTGTTCTGCGTTTCCTCCCGCGCTGCCGGTCCCGGCGGGGTGACCACCCTGCGCTCGTCACCCCACCGAGCACAAAGCCCGGGCGCGCTTGGGTTGCTGCGTGTCGCCACGGGAAGAATCAGACTTTCCGATCTTAAAACGCCAGTTGCTCGCAATAGCCACGAATTATAAAAAAACCTGGCAAAAGCAGCCTTTAGCCACCTTGTACGCGTAGCGTGCAACCATCTTTCAGATGCTAAGAAAAGCAAGAGCGGCTTTTCTAGAACTGCTCTCGAGGAGCTTCATCCATGAGCATCATAGCAAGAGCCACATAAAAGCCTGATCTTAACTTGGGCGCCTGAACAGCTGATACACTTCTCTGCACCTCACCTTATGGGAATAAATACTTGTCATCAGATGCGTGTTCTTTCTCTTAACGAGGCTTTTCCTTAATATTACAAACCTTTTGGAAAGACACGCAGAATCCATCCCTTTCCGCACAGTACCTCTGCAAGACCCGAGCTAGTTTGCGTCACTATAAAACAGTGAACACACACACACACACAAAAAGCAAAAGCATGAGACGCATGTAGGCTTCAGTGCAAGCCTTGAAATCAGTCAAAATTTCTAAAATAATCCTTAAACAAATAGCTTGACCACTTTAAACAGACAGGAGTAAAGTTCAGCCACTCCATTTTTTTGAGAAAGCGAAGCGAAGTTGTAAAATACAGATTTACTGTGCTGAAGGAGCTCATCTTGAATTCTACTTGCTGCCACGGAGCTTGGCAACAAATTCTGTCAAAAAATAAAATGGTACATCTCAAATACAACTTAGCAGCAAAACATGTACATCTTGATTCCTGGAGGACTGCTGCAGGCCTAGGAATCTGGAGCTCTGAGGAAACAGGCTTTATTTTAGAAGCAACATGTTCTGGTGCATTCATAAGAAAATATTTTCAGAAATTCCAATTCACCAGGAATTTGCAAGCTACTCATTTCAGTCTGACTCAGGATGTAGCCCAACTGTGAAGAGACAAGGTTTCTTGTGAACTTGAAACCCTGCTTTTCAGCCAAAGCCTGTCAAGACCCTGCTCTCAACTTATGTGTACAAGGCGCAGAGATAATCAGTGGAGTCTTTTAAAGACTCATTTCATTTTGAAGTCGTTTATATTTCAGAGTTCAAATTAGGACAAAGTGCATTCTTTCACCCAAAACATTCGTAAATTTTTTCACTTCTCTTTCTTTCCCAATAACAGTTTCCATCTGGCACGGGCTGCAAGAAAAATTCCAATGTCCAAATTTTAAAGAATGCCTACAGATTTTTACATCCATTTTGTAATCTTGCGAGCTTCAGAAAACTGATAGAGCAGGTAAAGGAGAAACAAAGACGATTCTAATACAACCTTTTAATTGCCTTGAACTTACTTCATGGGGAGGTGTGGTGGGATGCTGAGAACCTGTGCTAGTCAAACTCTGAATGCACTTCACTACCAGTATAGGTAAAGCTTTAAATAATTACAACATGGAAAAAAAGAGAAAATGAACCCTCCTGCTGAATGCTCCAACCTTGGCAAATATCTACCGTGTTCAGAAACAGAGTGTGAGACAGAAGAAAGGTGACAAAAAGGAGAAAAAACAACATCCAAAATTTCAAAATGTTTTCTAAAAATTGAAACAAGATGAAAATTTAAATTTAAGGGAAATATTTTGCAGCGCTAAATACTTTTTATACAAAAGTCTATACTTTGCAAGATAAATGTTTAAGACACAAATGTTGGCCATCTGTAACTGCAGCAGTGAGCTAGGCAGCAAGATGGAAAAGGTGTCGTGGCAAATTGCCTTTCCTCCATCTCTCGAGCGCCGCATTTAAATGAGCTGGCCCGTGTCCCAGAGGCAGCAACTCCATATTTGTGTTGTGAAAAATGCAAGGTGCTTGGCCTGAGAAAAGTGGCTTTCCAGCAGCACAGCCATACCGCCTCGTGTCCACACGAGCTGTTCCAGAACTACGTCAATAATATACTTGTCATCGCGTCTGGAGTGAAAAATTTCCTCCTCCCTATTTCTGCTTATAGACAAATTACTTCTTTTGCTCCTTGCGAGTAATTTGGGCTACAAATACAGGAATATGCTACCTAGAAGTAAGAAGGGAAATAAATATTTATAAGTGGCCTTCATGCAGTTGTACACATGCTATTCGTATGTGCCTGAGTGCAGGCAAATGCACATACATATCTTATATCTATAGAATGTTTGTGTGTGTTCAGCGGCTCACTTTCAGTACACCTATATACTCTGATGCTCATTATGTGAAAAATGTGTGTTTCTTATTTTTAAAACTCTATGAAATCTCTGAAAACCTAAAAGCACCTGCCTCACTTCAGAGAGTGACACGAGACATCTTCCCTGAACTTTTTTTATCTGGAAGTGTGTACACTCAGAATGTATGTAACACTGTTCATATGAGACACTGCTATCCAAAAGTATTCCAAAGTTTATTCTGACTTATCTGAAAAAGTATTCACTTTCTTCTTCCCTTCGTCCTCTAACAAATTCTTAACACATCTTCTCACCCTTTCATCGATCCCTCTCTCCTCTTCTATTCATCTCACTAATGAGAGGCAGATTGATTTCCATCATTTCACCTGCGGTTGCCTTATTGATGCAGCGACTGTCTAGAGGGAGGACAATTACCATTTATTCAGCTGCAGGCTGAGTTGCAGCAAAGTTGGGGCTATGCTGATTTACTCGAGTTGAGCATCTTTCACCTTAATTATAAGGATTTTTTGCGAGCTAAAAACTAAACTATGAACTGGTCAGAGCTTCGGGGCAACAGTAAGTTTGGTCTTTGTTTTAAAATGAATGACTGTATTTTCAAAATTCAAGATTATCTGCAAAGTGATTACATACCTATACACAGGGCAAAAGATTCGCACCTTCCATACATACCTTCCGTCAAGGTTATCCTTAGAATATATGCCTGGTCATCTCTGCTCATCCACTTTGAGATGTGAGCTGTGAGAAATGCAGCTGTTGGAATATAGGAAAAGTTAAGAAAGTAATTTGGAGGGCACATATTTCCAGCAGTTCAAAGACTGTTCGAACAGTTTTAATACTGTTTCTTCTGTGTCTGCATTTTTTATTAAGTTTTGTCTTTAGTGTCTTTCTCTTTTCCCAGGAGTACCCACTAAAGGAAGTTCAAACCATCATCGGGCTGTCTCCCGTTTGCCATGTTAGCTCAGCCTTACTTGAAGAGATGATATATTTGACAGATTTCAGCTTGGCTCTATCACTCTGCATTCCCCCTTTTTTTCACTCTGCGCTTATGATTTGTGATGGGTAAATCTCAAAAGATTAGAAGTTTGGCTTGGAGAAGCAACTGTATGTTTGAAATTTACATTTCAGTTCTAAGAGATCAGGGTCACAGCAACAAGAAAATCAATTATATGCCTCGAATTTGTGGGATTTGAATGACCAAAGACTTTGGCAAACTTTAGGAAGAGGAACAACTAACAACTGTGTTTCCCAGAAGCAACCAATATAGTTACGGTGCCCAAAAATTAAACAGGCCAAGGGGATTAATTGATTTTTCAGCAGCATCAGGAGAAATTAGAGCTGAAGGCATCAGTGGATTTTTCTACTTTGGAGCAGGACTCAAATGATGTATCTCATTTAAAACCTAAAGGCTTTACCCTTTGGATGCTCTGGCCAGACACAGGGTAGAGCTGGAGACTGTGGATGCTATACAGTGTCCTTGCAGAAATGAAAATGTATATAGTCCCCAAATGGACCAGGAGCTGTATGTGTATTATCCTCTGGGCTGCAGAGTGCACTCTTAGCTCACCCTCCCTACGAGACAGTGTTATTCTTAGTGTGGAAACCCTTAACTGTGGTTCTTCACTGACATTTGGCACCGCTTTAAAATCAACTTTCCATAGAGATAGATCAACTCCAGAATTGGCCTTGACTGTGTTTTCTCACTGAGAGAGCAGACAGGAGATGAAAATCAAAGTTTAATCCCATTGCATGCTTTACCAAAGTAAAACACAATGCCTATCTGGGATGTAGCATCTCTCTTTTTATTTATCTACTGTATGCTTGCATATGACTGCGACAAGTATGCTCTTGCTCTGTTTTCAAATACAATAGCATCACAGAAACTAGTTCTGATGAAAAAAACATAATATATCTACTTTTCGTGTAATGTTTCACGTTAGCTGAAAAAAAAAAAAGACTACAGACAACAGAAAGGCCTGACTAAAACTAGGGTGATTTGATTTTGAAATGTTGAAATTTCGCTTTGTCAGAAAAATTCCCATCAGGATGCTCATGAGGGTTCCTGTGGGTTCTAAGCAGGAGACAAGCACTTTACAAGTGTTTGAGCTTTATATGTGCACACCTGCAGATGTGCAGGGTGTAAGAATTTGGGAGCAGGAGCAGGGTAGACGTTGCTGATACTGGCCATGGGTATCTAAAGTAGCAACCCAGCTACTTCAGTTCTTGCATGCAAAGAAAATAATTTCTCTAGTGAAGGCAAAAATGGGTGCTGAGCTCTTTTCCTCAAATGGGTGGTATGAGGCTTGGGGAACAAATGTTTGTGGAGCGCTCAGACCCTGGTATAAAAAGGTGCCGTAAAAGTTCAAAGTATTATTGTTATGGAATACTTACTCAGCAAGGCAGGGAAATATCAAAGGCTTTCTTCTCCCAGCTGGCTCGCTCTTATCTGGAGGAACTGTTGGTGGGTGGTGATCGCTCTCAGGGACTGGTGATGACAGAGGAGCGAAGGCACCAGCCTCGCTGTGCAGAGCTGCTCTGGGCACCCTCAGCATCGGCCGGGGCCTCCGTCCCTCCTCGGTGCTTTTTGGTGCACACACGCACCCCCTGTTCCCAGAGAAAAGCCTGAAATGAAAACAGAGAGCTCTGACACCTGGCTAATGGAGGCACTCAGGCAAGGGCTTTCACTTCTGACTGGTACATTGGGAAATAATTGATACAAATTGCCTCAGACACTCAAGGCTGCTGGTCCTCCTTCCCACAGGCTATTTTTAGGCCCAATTAGGCAGATAAAATGACACCAGAATTATTTTTTGTACACTCTAATGTTTAGGCTTGCCTTTTTTTTTTTTTTTCCTTGTTTTAAATGCTTCTATCTAGACATATGGTAAAAATCTGAATTACAAAAAGCAGATGAAGGGATTTCCACTCCCCTACCCCCCTTAATAAGAGATGTTCAAGCACTGAAAGACTTGCTCACTGCAAAACCACTTATGGTCAATTGCAGGGGAATTTGCTCTCACCACCTTAAACCCAAAGCAAATAACAGAATATGAAATAACGCATATTCTTGGCATCGGGCTGCGCGAGAGCTCCCCTGGGTTCGCTGCAATGCGAAGGCTAGCAACCCACCCATCAGAAGAAGATAAAATACAATTAACTAATTCATTAGGTAAATATTTTGGGTGGGGAGATACGAATCGGCTTATCTCTATTATTGTTATCATTATTATTAGCTGCTGTTTGCTAAGACTGATTTTTTCAAAGCCTTCTTTCACCTTAAGAAGCCCAAATCCCCATGCTAATTCCCACCCTAAATTTGATGTTGATTGCTTTTACAAGCTACTGGGGAACAAAAACAAGGAGAGGAGTACAACTGGTGAGATAGTTTTATTCATGGCTGTTATTACTAGAATTTATGGACAAGCCATTCCCATGCTACTTGAACATAATTCATCCACTTGTACTAAAGGCAGATCCATAAATGCTCTCCAGTAAAGCCCCTACCTGTGTAATGCTTTCTAAGATAAGCTGCTATTGTGATTGCAATGGGAAATGCAAAACCTGACGGCTGGCCTCCGTGGTTATTGCACTGCCACAAACTCCTCCAAAATCTCAAACCTCCCCAACCCTCTGGAGCAGGTGAGTCGTGAACTGTGCCTTCTGCAGCCGGGCTTGCAGGCTCAGAGGCGGCGATCGGAAGGGTGAAATGTTGGCGGTGTCAAAGCCAATGGAAGCTTTGCCACCGACTTCAGCGAGGGCAACGTTTTTGCCTTTGTAGTACAGGCCGATCAAAAGCTCTGCCTCATAATCACATTCCTGTGGCTTAACATGTAAGCACATGTCGGCTGCGCGGTGGTGACTGCTCATGTGCAGATTTCTCAGCCTGCAGGACATGCTGGTAATGCCACTTGCTTTACCCGCAAGGGAAATAGAGGTAAAGCGATCATTTTTTTTCATTTTCCATGTGGAGGGCTTGTAGGATCAGCTAGCCCAGCATGTCTGATGCACAGTAGCTTGATTGTGACTGAGCCCTCAGTAATCTGGAGCTGATACTTGGTGGTATCATAGGTCATCGAATCATTTTGTTGGGAAGAGACCCTCAAGATCATTGAGTCCAACCATAATCTAATTCTGGCACTAACCCATGTCCCTGAGAACCTCATCTATACATCTTTTAAACCCTTCCAGTGATGGTGACTCCACCACTTCCCTGGGCAGCCTGTTAGATGGCACTAAAATGGCACATGGTTATGAAACAGGGGATTGACAGCCTATGTACACTATACCGGCCTTCATATCTCTGCCTGTATTGAATTCTGCTTTGCAGTAAATCTTACCCTGATATCTCTTTGTTTAAGCCCAGCTGATGGTGCAGAGACCCAGCAACACAAAGATCTTATGCCTGAAAAGAATCAACGCACAGTGTTTGTGAATGTTTTCAAAGACTTGAAGGAAACACCAGAAACTGGTCTTTGGCAACAACTCTACCAAGATGATGAACCATCAGGGAAAGTGATAAGATGAGAGGAAATGGCCTCGAGTTGCACCAGGTGAGGTTTAGATTGGATATCAGGAGAAAGTTCTTCACAGAAAGGGTTGTCAGGCATTGGAACAGGCTGCCCAGGGAAATGGTGGAGTCACCATCCCTGGAGGGGTTTAAAAGATGAGGTTCTTGAGGACATGGTTTAGTGCCAGAGTTAGGTTAATGGCCAGGCTTTATGATCTTGAGGGTCTCTTCCAACCAAAACGATTCTACGATTCTAAATACTGAACTTCCAGGACAGCAAAAATGATACTCTCACAGGTACAACATTGAGGCAGGTTTGTCTTCTGCCCTTCTCTTCTGTAACGGAGACAATGGATTCTCCAAAAAACCTCAGCTCTAACAGCTCCGTAGCAGGACATCACTACAAGGTCATTGCTTGAACAACACAGGACCAAACCCAGGTATCATACCGCTGAGAAGGGAGCTGAGGTTGAGCATAAGGAATACATAGGTGCATCTCACCTTGGGTTTTGGTGTCAGTTCAGATTCAGCACTAAAAGCTGAATCTCACAGAGAAAAGTGACTTCCTTTCCATAGTCTTTCAAGAAGCCTTTTTAAGAACAGACAACAGAGGGGAGAGAAAAAAGGGAAAATTGCTATAAACATCTGAAAAGTTCAACAATGCAAGAAAGTATAAGCTTATCTGTAATAGTATTGTGTTGACACTATGTATTTATGCATACAAGCTGTCTTGACTTTTGAAGTAGAAATTACTCCAAGGGAGCAAACGCTTCGCTTCAGTCTCATTTTGCAATGCCCATAAACATACCAGAGATGAAAGGTACCTGGTTAAATTTGGGTAAAAATAGATGGGATTTTGAAAAGCAGTAAGAAATGCCTGGGAAAAGTGACCTACATATGGTCTTAATCATGCCAATGGATAACCCCCACATTACCCTTTAAAAGGTCATCTGATAAACATCAACATTGGGCTTTTCTCACAAACCCAACACCTAAAATTGCTTCAGGCTACTGTAATACGGCATGAGAAGTTAAATTAGAAGCATATATTTGGTAATAGCACCTCTGAGAGGGAGTCTTCAAAAGCCTGTGCCCCCATTAAAGGATTAGAAGACCAGCGTCCATATCAGCAACTATACTGCATCCAAAAGAAAACAGAACAGGAGACAAAAATCATCATTCTGTTCTGATTAGCTGCTTTGATTGATGTAAATTTCTTAATTACTTTTTTTTCCTTCTCTTACACTGCTGCAAGTATACCATTGAGGAACGCTATAAAGAATACTGCTGTGAAGTAGCACTTTCAGGCTTTCCTCCATCTGTCATGGGTCTGGTGGTCATCTTTCCAGAAAACATCTTGGTGAGGCACACAAAATAAAGCAGTCTCCATGGAGCCAATAGTCCAGGGTTCAATTGTTTTCAGGGGTATTCAGAATACAAGTTACAGACTTGGAGATAAAACCATTCAAGAATAAGAATGGGGTTGTTAAATATCTCTGGAAATCTGATAATTCTGCATGAAACAATGGAAGAGATATTACAAAGAAGCAGGGATAATTAGTCAGTACATTGAAAGCTCTACTTTTTCTATTTGAGTATCTTTCCTTCTGGAAGCAAATCCATCCAATTTTCCTAAGTGCTAATATTTTAAGGTTATCTGCCCCAAAGGCAGGCAAGAAATAGGTCTGATTATCCAAGAAATAAGGATGAAGGCAAAGGGCACATCCTAAGGATTGAAGACTGGCTGAAAAATTGGAGAGCTTAAGGTGAAGGAAGTTCTCTGTACCAAGGTCATTGATGAGGTTAGGAGATTGTTAAAGTGGAGACGAAACCCCTAATCAAGTATTTTTATACTTTTGGTGGGGTTTTTTTTTCTTGCACCTGAATCAAAGTTGGACAAGTTCAGCGAATCTTTCCACTGATCTAAATAAAGGTCTGAATTATGCTAGCACTCGTAGGCTTTAAGAAAGGTAAAATGGAAATAGAAATGTTGCTCCCATATTGATATTCCCTTGCAGCTAGTCAGAAAATTCCCTGCATATGTATTTTCATGGAACTTCCTATTTATTTCATCCCCACTTCATCTTTTCAGCTCCCACATCAGGAGACACAATTCCCTCAGCGCTGGCTCTACAGCTCTTGCCTGAGAACAGAAGATCGAGCTGTGCTCCTTCTCCTCCAGATTTCATTCCTATCATGGAGAATTTGGGGGGGATACAGGCTGAATTTCTGAGTCTGTTCAAGGTGAGCGGGGCATGACAAAAGTGGTCTTGCTCTTTCACAGACACAGTGGCTCTGAAATCCTAAATTACGTGTCTCTGAAGTCCTAAGTAATCCTCATGGGCTTTCTCCGCTGGAGTCATGAGAGGGGTAGAGTAGTTCAACTAAATTTTCTTCCACAGCTCCTGCTGAAGAGGAAACATTTCTGAACCCATTTCTCCCGGTGTCTCTGTATTTGATGGGTTCTGCCCCCATGGACTCCTATCTGAAAAAGCAGGCTGCTGCGGCAGGAATCCAGAAGCTGGAGCTGTCAACTCGAGTCTTAGTAGATACCGAAGGGGCTAATAAAAGAATAGGTGTTTGTTGCATTTCTGGCAGGGATGGTTGCTGAAAAGCCTAGAGAGAAGGATCCCGAGACACCTCAGCTCCTCGGTTCCGATGGATGTATTTCTAGTTGATCAATCTCTGTGTCTTTGTGGCTGAACTAACTTCCCACTTCGGGCTTTTGACAGCTGGACAAAGCGGGGTTTGAGCCGTGCCTTGCTTTAAGTAAGTGTGGAGAGATGTTTTCAGTCTGACCTCGCCAAATCAGTCCCTGGCTTGGGGCGTTCACTGAGATCCAGGAAAGATTTTCCCACTGAATTGCAAGTGGGAAAAACCAATTCTATCCACAGTGATTTGATGAAGTATTGAAGTGACAAGCATTTTGGGAGATATGAATCTACCTCGTGATCTGAAGAGCCTCTAGTTTCATAAAGCAGGAGAATACACATACACATTTTGATTTGGTGGCGGTGGAGGTAGTTAAAAGCCAATTATAAAGTATAATTTTGACAGAGGCAGAAAGAATATTTTTAACCACACTGTGGCTGTGTTCATTATTAACCTATATTAAAGAGATAAGATTTGGCACAACCAAATGTGGGCTTTGTTTGGCCTTTTGTTCTTAAGTTCACATATTTTGTTAAAGTACATCAGATAATGAGATGTAAAAGCATACACACAGATATAATAGGGAGCAGAACAGCATAGAAGCAACGAACAGAATATAAATGCATAACAGCAGAGAGCAAAAGCAAGTGTTCCACATATTGCATTTAAACACTTTCATGTATTTTCCCCTCTACTTGCTTACTCTTGTTATTAAAACAAATAAAAACAATTCAAATCAATAGCAAAACTGGCATTCAGGATTTTACCCTGGATCTCCATGCTGTAGAGCAATACTTCCCCTCCCGCACTTGCTGTCCTGCTTCTGTTTCTTCAGAGTTGTTGCTGTGCCTTATGTGTGTCACTGGGCTTTATAAGATGACTTTTGAGACATGGGGTTGTTTTATTTCATACATTACTTTGAGCATTTTTACTTTAATCATCAATGTTGTCCTGAGAAAGTATTCAGTATGGGTATGTCACGTCTTAATGGCAAATTCACTAGCTGGTGCTTCTTAGAGACAATACTGAGCTTTAACATATCACAGAGAATTTCTGTTCTGCTTTTAAAATATCTAGTGCTCTATAATTTGTCTATTAATGCTAACGAGATACTCAGGCCTCTACCACATGTACCGGCTTCTACCAGAGCTAGAGAGATGCCATACTTGTGTCCTCCTCCTCTCCCTTTTGGATGGCATTGCCCTGGGGGAGATGCCCAGGTGACACAAGACGATGCTGTGATTGCTGCTGTTTTGGTCAATGCATTAAGGACTGAAAAAAGGACTTAACGAACTGAAAAGCATAAGCTGGGAAAACACAGGCATTGTCATCCTGTCAGCTGCTCACAGGCCTGAACCTGCGGCCTTTCTCCACAGGAGTAGAAAAGGAGTAGATGACAGCAAAACATGCTTAGAGGCTTGCCCGAATTCTTTTTTCACCTGGCAATAGCCGACATTTGGGACTAGAATGGTGCGAGTATTAGCCAGGACCACGCAGCGGGCAGGCAGCCATACGCCCTACCTTATCCTTGTACTGCTCTGTACCAGTCTGGCTCCACAACTCTGTATTTACTGGTAATGTTCAATCAGGCACGATTGCAAAAATGAGCCTGGAATGAGTAAGAGAAAAACGAGTTGTCAAATACTGCATTTAGAGAACTTAGCAAAGCATGTGAATATATTATGGTATTGATATGCCGACACACTGCTCAGCCAGGGGACTGGAAATGAAAAAAAGTCTATTGATCAAATAAATTCATTTTTAAATGTGAAAGTGGTTTTAATAGATTAATAGCCCCTTATACTGAATCCAATTTTGTTCTCCTAGGCAAATCCTTAACTTAGACATACACTGAAATTTCTCCACCTAAGCCAGTCAAGCCTTTCTGTTTTACACAGGGGGAGGCTGTGACCCCCAATTTCAACAACCACACTGTGTGTCAAAGGCCGGGAATCCTGGGTAAATTCACGGAACTCAGTTCCCAAACTCCCTACTGGCATATTAAACAGCAACATGTTCAAACAAAACAGCGTAAGAGAAAAGCAAAAGCTACTCCGGTTGGTTGAGCACACCCTTAAATGCATTTCTACCAGCTTTTGTGAGCAGCCTTTTCCAACACGAGCCTCCTTTGGCTCCCAGAGAACTGGATATTTCACACCGATTTAAGAAACCTGCTGCCACAAAGAGCCTTTTTTTGCCAGATCTCTGCTAAACTAGCACGCAACAACAGCCATTACTGTGACTTCCCACTACAGCAGATACCCAAGAATAATATTCAGTAGCTAGAAATGTGGGCTCAAACGATGTGGGTTCCACACAGAGCTCTGCCGTTGACCTCCCGCACAACACTGGGCAAGTCCCTTCATGCCTGCCTGTTAGAGTTTCCACAGCCCTGTAACGGAGATGACGATACCAAACTCTTTTGTAAAGTGCTTTGAGACCTACTGTGAGAAAAAGGCTGTCAACTCCCAAAATATTTCCCGAATAACTAATTGCAATGATGATAATACGTGAAGTGTGTCACAAAAAAAGCTATTTAAAAGCTCGGTGCACTTCAAGTTACGAAACATCAGTGAACTGGAAGCTCAATTCTGTTTTCCTTCTCTTCTAATAAAATTTCTAAGATGACTTTCTGAAGTCAGGATGACTGAAAATGGGATTACTAATTGCATCTCACTCATTTCTAACTGGAAAGATTAATCATGGGAGCCAGATTTTTTTTTTTTTTCTGGTCTGTGACCAACTTATTCTCTCTATGTGGTCAGACATTAATAGGATGTATTAGTGGGAATAACTCAGCAATATCAGTTCTGTCTGAAACAGACAAGACAAAATCAGTCCCTTTGCTCTTTCTGAGCTTGATTCTTTTGCTCAGTCAATGCTTTCAAACAGGGAGCAGGTCGATCCCAAATCCACCATGCTGTATTTATTCCTGCTGGAGCCACTTTTCCTACCTGACGACTTAAAACCGGGGAGTGGGTCTGTCTGATGCGTTGTTGGATGAGTTGCTCAGACATCAGGTGGGAGAGAAGGTGATTGTGCAAGGGGATTCTTTGCAGCCTTGAGTTATTGGAATAAACACACAAACCTGGACTGTTCTCCATCACAGATCTGTGTATAATTGGGCTATGCGGAGGGTGGTTTTCAGCATGCTTTTACATGTGGTTTGGCGATGTGGAGTCTGTTTCACAGCTTGCTTTTACATGTGGTTTGGCTGCAGTGAGGCTGATTTACTGTGACTTTTTACATGGAGCTTGGCTATGCTAAACCTAGGGCCTGCAAGTTTGGGATTTTACTACCCCTGTACCAAGACAATGCAGGTCATAACACGGAACAACAACTTAGATAAAGCGAGGAGTCAAAAACCAGCCTGGCACCATTCCCTGTAGCGCCATTATAAAATACTCCAGCACTGTTATGCCCCAGCTTCCTCCATCAAAACCAGAAAGCTGCTGCCCCAACTCCTGATTTGAAGTCGTATATTTTCTGTTTCAAATGCAGAGGATTAGGTATAAATCCTTACCTCAATTTCAGAGGTGGGATCCAAATGGCTTCCAGCCACGTCTGCCATTCTACCTTTGTGTGGGTTTAATGTATAGTCAATAATATATTACAAAGAGAACGTGAATTATTAAACCTTTTCTTAACCAGCCCAAATCACCAAATACAGCTATCTACAACCAATAATTTCCCCAGGCAGTTTCAGTTGCATAAATTTTACAGTGACAAAACTCATATGAGAAGCACTATTTTTCCCAACTAGGCCATAAGAGTCTCGCAGAAATTGTTACTCCCGACCTACACAAAACACACTGGCAAACTTTAATGACTCACTCTGAAGTATAAACATGGAAGTGTTATTTTGATGCAAAGATTCATGCATGTCTTTCGTATAACATTAGCTTCTTTTGAAGCTTTTGTCTACAGATTGATCCATGCTTAGCTGTAATAACCTTTGTCTGTATAACGTTAAGCAGGTTAATTCCTTTCAGAGAAACGGAATTATTCACCAGTTTTTCAGTCTGGCTCTTCTCACCTCTAGAACAGAGCTGTGCATCCCTGGTTTTCATTGCCTGGATCAAGTTTCCCATCATCAGCAATTTTCTTGTTCTATGCTTCACATGCAAGACCAAACAAAAACCTCACAGATTTCCCATCGCATATCTCCTGGTACTGTTCTGAGGTTGGTTTTCCTTCATTTTATATGCAGTAACTTAGATTTATATGTACGTAGGTTTTACATCAATTGTCTCATAACTTGTCTTTATTTTTCCTTGTCAGCTCCTGAAGGAGGGAAGATAAGGCTGGGAAGAAAGGTAAATGGGGAATTACAGTTAAAGTGAATTCTTTTCCAAGAATCCACCTAAAGAGATGGATACAATTTCAAGATGCTATTGTAGGACTTCTCAACTTAACAGGGCATTAAGTGTCACTTAAAATTTTAATCACATACCAGGGGCTGAGCTGCAAAAAAAGACCAACAAGCAGAATACAGTAAAGAAAGTACAGTAAATGCTACTAAATGTGCAAGTTGTCTAGAAATAAACATGCTCAGTAGATGAATTAGAAAAGGCAGAACAAACCTTTTCACCTTTGCTCGGTTCTTGAAACAGTAATCTGGGTGAGTCACAACACGAAACAAATATTTTATCTGTGAAAACGCAAAGGAAACACTCCACCCACTAATGCTTTGATACAAAGAGAGCGTTTCGTATTAGCAGGTTTTAAATGCTTGTCTGTGTTAGCTCTTAGCAACTTCTGCTCTTTGGTAAAAGTGTTAAGCTTTCGGTTACGCTGCTGTGAGCTGGATGGGAACTGCAGTTTTCAAAGAAGTTACGTGATTGAGCATGGAGGCTGGTGGGTGACAAAATATTTTACCTTTTGTGTTTTCCTGCAGTACAGCAAGTTTGCTGTCGTCTCCCTTTTCCGAGTTCAGGGTTGTTTTGCAAAATTTCCTCTTCCAGAACTGGCTGACAGATGATAAAAGATTAAAAAAAAAAAAAATTAGAGTAGGGTCTTGCTTTGTTGTTGATTGGTTAGGTTTAGAACAACAACAACAACAATCCCCACAAGCAAACAAAAACAACCCACACAAAAAACTTTCATTCTGAATTCCATCAAATACGGTTTTTGATGATCTGAAACCAAGAGGCACACATATTTAAAACTCAGCCATCTTGATTTGATTAGCGTTTATAGAATGATTCACAATTTCAGTACAATTTTCATAAACAGATGCAACGCCACAAGAACTCATAATGGAAAGTATTTCTTGAAATTATGACATGCCCTTATTAGAAGAGATGCACTTGAGATCACTTTTCTTTCCAAATGTATTTTGTTCAGTAGAATTCATGACTTACTGTGCAATGATGGGATACTGAAATTTAACGGCTTTAACCACGTCTCATTTATCTCTGTAATCACGTTGTAAACAGCCCATATGAAGACACACAGGTCATCACATGCACTTAGAAAACAGAGCAACGAACACTGGCAAGGAAACCTGCACAGTCTTCTCTCAGGCCAAATTCCTGTTTAAGCCTCTGAAGATAAGAGCCAAATTAAGCTGTTTCTCATGTTAAAAAATGACACATGGCACCACTGGAAGTAGAAAGGCTAAATATTACTTGAGGTGTCAAACGAAAAACTTGTGCTTTTCAAACCCTTCCACACGTTGGCCGAAATGAACTCAGAGTTTCTTTACCACTGTTATCATGTCAGTTTATATCAGAGTCCAACATCTGAAGCGCAAGGATTTGGTTTCAAATTGACCACATTTTGCATGTATTTGATCCGAAATTTTTACTGCTGCTCAGCACCCCGTTTATTGGATCCCTCGAGATAGATCTGGAAATTGTAAGATTTCAAAATTAATAGCTTGGGAGTCCCCTCCCAAAATTTAGAACTTCTCATTTTCAGGTTTCTCTCCCAAACAAGGAAAACCAGAAGCCTTTTTAATTTGTTTGGCGACAAAAGTTAAGATTTGCCCCTCAAAAGCACGATTCTCATCTACACTTGCAGGAAAAGTGCTGGTAGTTGCAAGTTTGTGATACAGTCTGAAGAGCTGCCAAAAACACGGGCAAAGTTTCTTCAGCTTCACACGTTTTGTGGGTTCTGCTGTTTCCCTGGAGGTTTTCAGAGATAATGAATAAAAACATGGGCCAGTGTCCTCAAAGGCAATATGACCTCACATATACTTATCAACACCCTGCATCTGTAGGCTCCCACCAGACAGAGGGTAAAAACACCTTCAAAACCAGTAGGCTATGATCTTACCCATGGTATGTCTATGTCAATATTTCTGTTTCTAGTAACACCAGGCAGCCGGGGGATGGACTATGCACAGAATAAGGCTATATAAATGCCTGGCAGGTACGCGGCATGAACAGCTTTTCCCTCGAGAAGTCAGTGCTGAGCTTTGCCCTCACAAGGCTGGTTCCCATCCATCCAGCTGAGCTGTGCTGGGGTGGCAGATTCCGTGACACCGCCAGCTGGGGCTGCCTGAATTAATTCTTTAAATTAAATCATTCTTCCTGCCAGCCCTCCCTCCCCATCACAACATCACCTGCACGGCCGCATTGGCAGCTGCTGGGAAAATGCTATAATAACACACATTGACCACCAGCATTTCTGGTGAGGGCAGATATAGGCAGCTATATATTATAAATAAGGCATTGGCAGGTTATGCTCTCTCCTATATCTACTGCGAGCACACACCTCCGCAGAAGTGCTCGGGCAGTACTGGAACACAGATGTTTCCAGACATCTCTATAGAAGGTAAGGTGAAGAAAAGTAGAAAGTTTTGAGAATATTGTAATGAAGAAAAATGATCTCCTTTTACTAGAAATCCTCATTTTATTTTCTTTCCTTTATTTATTTAACGGATAAAAAGGTAGCTGAATGACTACTGGAAAACTACCTCCTCCCTTTCGTTGCATCAGGAAGGACCTCAGGCTGGTATCAGGGTTCTGCCGTTCCCCATCTTTGCTAGCAAAGGACGCAAGAAACAGAGGAACCACAGGCAATGCCGAATGTCTCAAGATTAAAAAAAGGTAAAAGAAGGAGAGGATGAAGGGCAAACTCCATGTAGATATAGTTTTAGACGCATGTAACAACCCTGGGAGAATGGATACCGCCAGCCCCCCAACAGTAATATATGAGGTTAATGCATTTTCCACCCACTGCTGCAATTAATAAAGGCTGCTGCTAGATAGAGGGGCTGAGCTCTCTGCCACGGCATCTCTCCAGGCAGTCATTGCTCTACAAACAACAAATCTTATCCAGTCAGGGTGAGCCACTCATGGAAGTTTGCCAGAGGCATAAAAAGAGTATGCTTTCCTCTCTTTCTACCCAAATAACCCTTCTGCCAAGCACAATGTCTCCACACATTCGCATACAAATATATATTGCTGCTAATATAACATATAATTGAATTTCAGTAACCTAACATCCACAGCATCAGAAAAGCAGTTAAACATTAACTAATGTTTTGCATCTACCGCTCAGCATGCTGTGAAGATTCTGAGCTCCACCAGATTAAAAAAAAAAGCCACATCAGTAGATGAACTCAAAATCTAAAAATTTTACCTATTATTTTTCTTCTCATGGGTGACTTCTGAGTCAGTCTATATGGAAATTACTTCTTTCCTAAGTGCTAAACGCTGCACTGGACCCTGCTGAAGGAAGATTAAAGAAATCTGTCGTCTCTCACTGTTCCTTTGCCTACAGATCTTGAATTTGGTCCCAGGGCTGCTCATGTTGAAAGTAAGTTCTTCACATTTCTCAGAACTGTTTCAGAATGAAGAAGGCATTGAAAGGGGATGCCTCTGTCTATAGGGGTGATGAGTCCAGATAAGTTCCTAAATTATAACCAGGAGAAGAAAGAGTTTGCCACCAAATAATATAAGGTGTTAAGGATTTGAATAGAGAAAGGAATCAAGGTAGGAGAACAAATTTCTGGAGATTCCAGAATAATAATTCATTCATTGCTGGGGATAAAGCACATCAAAGGTGTCTGTATCTGTAAATTTTGACTAATGTTTCTAAAACTCTGCAGAAAGAATCTAGGCATCATCCTAATTTCATTTTTATTGAACAAATATGGACTCAGGAACTGCAGAGTTGTAAGGACTGAGTAGGATCCAAGCTGTTGTATCTATAAATGCCAAAACAAGGCTACTGAGCTAGAGACAATCGCAGACTCTGTCCTTTCCCCTGCTACCTCCAGACTCATGAGCACTATAAATTAGCAGTTAATGGAATTGTTACTCAAGACTGCAACAGCCGGAGAACACGCAGTGTGCCACTGGTCAGAATTTCCAAATGAAACCACGTACCTTGGCTTTATAACCAAAGAAATTTCACAGGTTCTCTTGCAACGCAGAAGAAAATCCCACTTATCCAATTTGCTTGCAAACCACCCTTCTTTCTGGAACTGGAATGTTATTTACCTGAACATCTACAGAGCGCTGTTAGTGCTTCTGACATACAAATTGACTAGAACCACATTATTTCTTTCCTCTGTTTTCCTCCTTCTCTAGATTTCCTTTTTTTTCCCCTTTGATATTTAACCGCAACCATTACCCTATTATAAACATTTTCATCGACACTTAAGCCTCAGCACTGCAATCTGTATAGGCAACGATCTACAGAGAGAAAAACCCCGTACACGCAGAAACACTGGGACCTGCCTAACCCAAATGTGAAACTCCTGAGGCAAACGAAAGAGGGAAACTAGGTAACAAGAGTCTCTATGGCAGTAGAAAATTCAGGTCTCACATCTGCCTTGGTTCACCTCTGAGAGGGCTTACAATAAGAACAATTTAACAGTTTGTCATCCTCATGTCTTATCTAGTCTCTCGTGTCAGAAATTCAGCAGCATTAATAGAGAGTTTGATTGCTGAAGAAAACATCTTTCCCAGGACTTATGCTCGTGCACATTCAAATGAGAATGCTGAACACAATCCACGTTTGAGGCGAAGAGAAAAATGTAAGTGCTTTAAATCAAAGCACGGAATGGTTGTGCTTTGATTTAAAATTCATATATAAATAGATTTTTAATTTGTGAAAGCCCCAGACAAGACGCAACATGACCCTCCACAAAATTGTTCCTAGGCTTCAGTGGTGAAGTCCTGATTACCAGGGCTCCCATGCTGCATCCAATTTCAGTGCAATTTTGAGTGTGGTCTTCCAACAAAATCATCATCTCAGCATGTTATCCTGGAAATAGAGCTTAATAAATGGCAGTCAGTGCTGAGATTAAAAAGGTGGGGGGGGAAAGGGAAAACTTCTCGCCAAGTTGTAACCAGTAGCCCTTGAAAATGAAATATTCTTGCTAAAATCTCACCAATTTTTCTCCTGTGAACATACTATATTGAGTCTTGTAGACAACTGAGTCATTATTTCAAATAGACCAAATAGTTGCATCAAATTTGGTTTAAATTCTGAAGAGGTAACTAAAATGGCTGTTTTTTTATTAGCCATACAATAAAAAGAGTAGATTTCTCAGATGGATTACCTGCTGTTCTCACTCAACAATATACTCCTAATATGTAATTCTCACTTACTGCTTATATTTAATTCCAATAATTAATTAATTTGATCATGTATTGGTTGTTAAGCATGCACATAATCTCTATATGGAGAAACATCTTCTGAAACAGTTTTGGCTTTACCACAGCCCTGGAGGAGTGTACTTTTCTCTTTTTCCCCTCCCCTCACAAGAAGCAGCATAGTCCAAGTAACTTTTCTGTCATTGCGGCACTTGAATAAATGCATAAATGTTTAAAAATGTACTCTTTTGGCTATGTTTAAGTCAAAGAGAACATGGAGCTTCCTGCAGAGTTTCCTGTCATCCAGCAATTCCTCATTTCTGACCCATAGGTGGCTACAACAATCAATGCTTGAGAGTGAAATGTATTAATCTGTATTAGGAGAATTCTTTTTTTAAATCATAGCTAAGAGCTAGTGCCAAATCCTCCTCAAAGCCCAAAACGCTCTTTCCGTTAGTCACGTCATGCTGGAAGAAGGTTGGCTCCACAGCTTTCAATGACTGGTGTGTCTGAGTAAAAATAGGGAATCATGGCAAATGGTCCGGATGAAAATGGTCTGGGTGAGGGAGAAAAACAAAAACATTCAAGCACAGAACAGGTAAACTGCTAGCCCTCACCACAAAAAATTTAAAAAAAGAAAAAAAAAAAATCACTTAAAGGAACATGGGGAGGCAGGAAGGGAAGGGAACTTAGAGGAAAAAAAGCCCTTATGATTAGCTGCTGAAGACAGACAAGAATCCGAGCACTCACAATGCACATAAAGTCAGCCCAGATAAGCTTATAACAATGATATTTGAGAACCTGAACATGTAATAACCAACAAGACTTTTACTCTACAAGCTGCTGAGCTACCGCAGATCTTGCTGAACTGCTGGAAGATGCTGAAAGCTGTGGTCTTTTCAGGACTTGCCCTTAAGTGAGCGTTTTATACTGTCAAGAGAAATAATTGCCTTCGCACAGCAAGAACACGTGTATATGTATTCTCAGAATTCACATGTATTGCTTGCAGTGCTTTTTGATTTGCACTCTGGTGGAAATCTCCAAATTCCATCTTCAAAGTTGGCCTTTTTTATGAAGTAACTCCTAGACCTCGATGGGTTCTAGTTATCCCAGAGATGGCCTTTTCAACGTCAGAACTGAAAAGGGAGGAAACGTGTGAAGAAGAGTCTTTACTGAGCTTTTCCAAGGGTTGCTTATATAGAGACTGTTCCAAGTGTAGCAGTCCACAGAGAAGCCAACCAACCAGTTTGGCTTTTAAGAGCTCCGACCTCGTGCCTCTGTAAGCGTTCTCCAGGAGCCTGTAGCTGGGGCACCTTGTTCTTGTGCCCATAGTAACTGTGCATTTGCACATCAAACTCTGCCAGCAACGCTATTTGCAGCTATGGATGTGATCACAAATGTTTCTCACCCTAAATACCTTCGGGATATTCGTAATACCATGATAATGTTTGTCATGTCAGAGGTGGAAAAAGGTCTTCGAAAAATCTCACACTGACTTTGAGCTTAGCCACCCCCTCAACATTTCTCCCACACCAGGAGCGGGTTGATGAGCGTATCAGCCTGTAGTAGATCCTCAGCGGGACCCTCCTGTTTCTTCTGCGGCTCTTTTGCTCTGATTAAGAGTACTACATGCACCTATCACTGCTGCAAGCCCTGTGAGACTCCCAGCAAAACAGATCATCACTGCTATTTACACCAATGGGTCAGGGCAATCAAAGGCCTCTTTATGCACTCAGGGCCCCGCCAAATTGTCCCTATTTCTGCAGATCCCTTTGGGGAGGCGGGTGTGTTTGTTGTTCATGAGGTTAAGACACCGGTTTGTCTCTCTTAGCAGCTGATCTACAGTCCATAAGACTTCCATAAACAGAATGTGATATCTGGATCAGGAAACTAATGCTTAAGTAAATAGGAGTTTGCTTCAAATTAACTGCCAATGCTAAGTAGAGAGGCGAGATGAAGTAACTCTGATGTCAGAAAGCTCAACATGAGGCGTAGGTCTCAATTCTTACTTTATCGAGTTAAAAATCTGCATCGATAAATATATGTACTTAGCACACAAATGCCAAAAATAATCCCTGGAAGTTCCAGCCCCTGAACCTCTACAAAGTGCAGGCTGTCAAAAAGATTCACAATACATCCCGGATTGTGCAGAACAGGCACAAACTGCGTCTATTAACTTGGATCCAGAGCCAACAGCAGAGGCTGGAATACGTAGGTGGCCTGTTTTGAAGGAAATGCTTTCCCCACTGCTGCCACATTAACAATCTGCTGTTGGGTTGGATAGAAAGAAACCTCCCTCCCTCCACACCTCATCCCATCTCCTGGGCTGACTGTCCGTGCTGGCGTGGTCCTTTTGCTGCCCGCCTGAAATGACCAACCACTTTGTCCACGCTATAGTGCCGAATTCTCAAGAATAATTTGCAATTAAGTCAAACACTCAAGGGGAAACAATTTTGCTGACTATAGGCAGCTTTTATAACATCAGCAACAGCTCAGGTTAGTTTTTTTGGGGTTTTTTTTGTTTTGTTTTTTTTTCTTTCTCATTCCCTAGACACATGAGCCATTCCAGAACTTGTATCTGAATATTTGGTTCTCACATATATTTATTTAGTTAGCAGTGGCATTCCTATTTTTATAGCTTTGAGGTTTTAACTTTCTTGTTAGCAACATTAACAAGGTTTACGACATATAAAGTGAGCTGTGGCATTTAAAAAATGTTGGTCTAATGTAACACCAGCTTTTTTTTATATACATGTTCAATGGCAAACTCCTACTGACAAGCAGAATGCATTTCTATGTCTGGGCAAGTTTATAGATGGTGTTCCCACCTCTGGGCCACAAGGTCACAAATTTGTTTCTGATTCTATTAAAGAAACACTCAACGATTGTAAGTTCGTGTGCTATTTTTTTTTTTTTTATGAGAGGGACTGTTTTATGTGATCCAAGATCTTAAAGATACTCCAAGGAATCTCTGTTGAGTGCTGGTCTTTTCACCTCCGTGCCCTGACCAAATGACGCTGCCTGCAGGTTTGAGAAGCTCTGTCTGGCAGTTAGATAAAACAGATTTCAGGGAAATCTGACATTACTGAAAAAAGAACAGGCAACATCTCTCTCATCTGCCCATGGGTAGTTACTCTGCCTTCCAAGGGGTTTCACAGGAGTACGATTTCACTCTGCGTCAAAAGGATGTACAGGAGGTAAAGATCCACGATACCTGTTCTCAGTCCCTATCTTCTCAGCAGATCCTCTGTGTGATGCTGAGGATCTCATGCAGAAGCTTTGCTGCCTGGCCCTCCATGCCAGTGGGATGGAAGGAACAATATTCCTCCTTTGCCTGCCTTCATCTGTTTTGCAAGATTTCAGAGGCAAGGCACCAGTAAATCAAGGTACCTACCTCAGTGGAGACCTTTGCGCTCCATACGTTAAAAATAATATTTACTAAACTCATGGCAAAGACAAATAAAAAGACGAATACATCACAGATGGTTCCTATTGCCCTATGAAACACCAACCTTATTTATTACTGGAATTAATTTGGCTAGGTATTTTCTCCTTTTATGCCGTGTGATGGCTCCAGCTGTGGGTTCCTCACCACAACTGTTCACTCTGTAATGCTTTTACTCATTTAGTAAGAGGGTGGCAGCATCCAGTCTGGCCTCCGCCGTCGCCAACCTGAAATCACTTCATGCTGGAACACGTTGTGCTCTGGGACTTCATGACTACAAGCACAGAATTTTGACTTGAGAAATAAGTAGGGGCCAGCAGAAAGACTGAGCTGATGAGCTAAAATTAAGAGGGCAGGAGAGAAAGAACCAGCATTTGAAGGTGGGAGGATAGGCTTGTATCTCAAAAGAATGTCAGCATCATCTATTACTGTCCAGAAAGCAGCCATGAAAATGTAGAAGGGCAAGAAGAGCAGCCCTTTTTGTGGGATGCTTGTGTTACCATGGTTAGGAGGATCAAGGCCAGGTATCACATGCCTCTGGTGAAGGGAGATGGGCTGGAATAAAGCAAGGAGCCAGAGTTTCTAGGCTAGGAAAGAGGTTGATCATGTTGCAACAGAGCACAGGAAAGAGAAGTTGGCTGCCATGTCTGACTGGAGGCCTTTTAGCTACATGAGAGGACACCAGGTCTATTCTTTCTCTAATTTTCTTATGCCCCCAAGGAAGCTTTTGGTGGAAATTTGCCGCCATTTATGGGAGGAATGATGAGGAATGAGGGTCAGACCGTGGCTGAGCATCCGGCAATAAGAAAGAAGGTTCAAAGGAGAGAAAACTACTCGAGCAGGACTTGAAAGTGCTGTTCTGCTCTGCGAATTGACCTGTGCAAGCGCCAGACTGCCACTGCTGGTCTCTACAAGTAGATATTTTTTGACAAGTGCCAGCTCAAGAAACTCTCTGAGGCTCGGATCCAGCGTGATGACTTCAGTCTCTGAAAATCATCACCACCACCACGCAGGTTCTTGTGGCCCAATGAAGCACTAAGTGATCTGTGGAATATCACCTGCTTCAGATTCTCTCCTCCATGATAACTATGGGTTTGGTTATTTAAAGGCAGCATGATAATAACACACAAAACTATTACTAAGCATCTTTGCTCAGAGGAGACATTTCTTCCTAACGGGTATTTTTGTCTTTCTCTACTGTATTTAGTTACCTTATAGATAATGGTTTATGATCACCATGCCAAACCTTTCTGAAACAGGTTGCGGCTTGTTTTGCTCCTCCCAAGAACAGCAAGTTTTCTTTGGGCTTTGCAGAATTTTGCAATTTTCTCAGGTTTTTAAAAAACCCCAACAGAAATTCCCGTAAAATAAAAATCTACACCTAGGCGGCAGGTATATATCTCCTTACAATGCACGGGCAGTTCTCCACTACAGGAAACAATCTACTTCATGTAGTGTTGTCTCTATTATTTGGTTACCGTTACAAAACACTTGGGTGGTTTATAGCATCAATTCTGTGAGAAAAAAAAAGTCTTTTTAATGTGTTTGTATATTTATCAGGAAAGAATACAAAACAGCTGAGGTGGCTTGTTCGTGAGAGACATGATTAATAAACAAGGAATGATCAATTGTTTTGCATCACATTCAGGCTTTCTGCTCTGTTAAATAATACGGATATTTTGATTGTTCTGCGAATGCTGGTGAAATGCATTCCAGGCAAGGGGAAGTCTTTGACTTTTTTTTGCTATTTGTTGGTATCACAATGCTAAGAAAGAAGTTGATCACAATTTTCTATACAGAAAAATAGCAGATATTGACCTTTCATGTTTATCTTCACTTACAAGACGTTCTTGTGAGATGGTTTTCCATAGCTACTCTGTAGCTATGGAACAACAAAATACTTCAAAGCATTTTAACTTACATGTTTCTGCTGAGGAGTTTCCCCTCCTGCGATGTTCTATGTATGTGAAATCAGTGCTAAAACGACAAAGTACAGTGACAAATACTGAGACTCATTTTGCTCAGCAGCATTCCCTACAAAGCGGTATTTATGTGGCAGTACTAGAAGACTGAGAGATTGCTCTTGGGAGAGAAGGACGAGTACCCAGGGCTGCTGTGCACATCTGGTTTGGTTTGGATCCATTAGCCTCTGCAACACACACTGCGAACGACACAGAAGTGGCTCTGTTTGTCTGAAGCACAGTAGCAGAGCTTGAGCATGTACTGGACCAAATTCTCAACGGGTATAAATCAAAGTAACAACACCAAAATCAATCCAGCTGCTGCTCTTTGCACACCTTACATCTGACGTGAGACTCGTGGAATCACAGAATCATTTTGATAGGAAGACACCCTCAAGATCATTGAGTCCAACCATAACCTGACTCTGGCACTAACCCATGTCCCTAAGAACCTCATCTACACGTCTTTTAAACCCCTCCAGGGATGGTGACTCCACCACTTCCCTGGGCAGCCTGTTCCAATGCCTGACAACCCTTTCCATGGAGAAATTTTTCCTAATATCCAATCTAAACCTCCCCTGGTGCAACTTGAGGCCATTTCCTCTCATCCTATCACTTGTTACTTGGGAGAAGAGACCAACCCCCTCCACGCTACACCCTCCTTTCAGGCAGTTGCAGACAGCGATCAGGTCTCCCCTCAGCCTCCTTTTTTCTCCAGGCTGAACAGCCCCAGCTCCCTCAGCTGCTCCTCATCACACTTGTTCTCCAGACCCCTCACCAGCCTCGTTGTCCTTCTCTGAACTCTCTCTAGCACCTCAATGTCTTTCCTGTAGTGAGGGGCCCAAACCCGAACACGGGATTTGAGATGCAGCCTCACCATAGACTCCCAAGTACCACAATCCCCGTTCCATTGTCTTATAACCAGCCACTCTCGTGCCACAATACACCCAGCTCTCTCTGCGCTTCCAGTGACTGTCTCCCTTCCCTCTGCTCTCCTTTTCTCCCTTCTTCCCCCAGAACTGGCATTGCTCAGCCTTTTGGCTAGGAGACCAGTTCTCCAAACTGAAAACATCAAAGCGTATCTCTGGTTAGATCTCATCCCAGTCCTCCGAGTTTGTTGACTTGGAAAGTGAATAACTAATAAGGCAGCATGCCATTGTTTTCTGTTTATTATAATGGAAATAAATTGTTGGCTCTAAATCAGGCACTGATTGTTCCTTTGATATCACTGCCAGGAAGCAAAATAAAATGGCTTTTTAAAAATCACCTTTCACAGAGAACGCCACCGGCATTTGAAAGATGAGCCCTTTTCCATGAAAAAGGCTCTACCAGAAGTGCCAAACACACTGGAAGAAAAAGCCAAATCCTTCCCTTTTAAAACAATCAAAAAAAAGGCACAAGAGAGAATGTGAGAGCGGGATTGCCTGGGCAGGAGGATGGCCGGGGCGGGCTGGCACACCGCAAATGTCCTGCAAGTGCTCGTGAGGCCACAGAACAGCTGGCTCCACAGTGAGAAGCACTTCCTGAAGAATATGGAACACATCCTTTGCTTTTTTTTTACCCTCTCAAAAAAAGCACAGGTGGGCTGAATGAATTACTCTGTCTGCCTGGCAGCTCTTAAACTAATAATAAGAGATTTCAGGAGCCAAAAAGACAGAGGGGGTGCTTTGCCTCAGAACTTGAACCATCCATAAATCTTCCTCATAGGTTTCTTTTGGGTTTTTTTGTAATTTTTTTTTTAAGCTCCATGAAGCGACAATTGCACCCCCAATGCTTTCTCGGCATTTTAGCTTCTTCCCCATAGAGTCCTAGGCGCAGACTTTCACTTGTCTGCGTTTCTCTCAGAGTGTTACCACTCTTAGCTAATGAGGGAACACGTTGCTCATCAGCACCACTGTAATGTGCATGGAGAGGAGCTTCCTCATTGGAGTTTATAGCTGGATCCAGATCTTAAGTGACCCAAAGCACAGCGGTGTTCGGTTTTCATGACGTGCTGCAGTTTGATTTGGCTCGGAGCAGAGGATAAAGTGGAGTGCCAGATTCAGATCTCAGGCCAAACTTGGATTTTGTTATTTCAGCTACCAAACTTCATCATGGTTTGGCAAAAGTCATGCTCTCACCTGCTCACGCCATGCGGAGAACACCTGTGATTTGCTGGGAAGGCGGTTGATCGTGCTGTGAGAAACTCCCCGTTCGAAAGCCAACCCGTGAGAGACTTTGGGCTGACTCTGGCTGCTGCAGATGATGTGTATTGGGAGTGCAGAACCACTGAAAAATGCTTAGCTTCTTCAACTGGAAATTTAAAAAAATGGTGTAAAGAAAAGCTGTCAGGAGCAGAGTACAGCTTTATGCTTGTGCTGTCACAACTCCTGTAACCAGTGCAACCTTCTTATTTGTAAGTTTGGGACTGAGCTGCACAGCAGCAGCGTGACCTGAGAGTAAACTGGGAGAACTACACAAACACATCACTTTCTACAAAATCCTGCTTTTGAAAGAGTCCATCATACTACCTCTAGCTAGTGTTCTTAGATATCATTTTTTGAAGAACGTGCTGGAAGACCCTTTTTCCGAAAATCAAACCAATACCCATAGTTTAAATGGCAAAAGGTCCATGAGCAGCAACCAGCACGGTCTGCTAAATATTAAGGCCCTGTTTGACACAGACCTTATGCCTATACTTGGCTCTAAATATGGCAAAGTATTTAAGCATATTATTAACTTCAAGGCTGTAGCTATGTCCTACAATATGGGCAATATAACTGGGGCCTTATAAAGTGCTTATGACATAGGTGCTTTTCTGAATGGAAAGGTTTGAAGGGCTCCCACCAAAATGCCCTGGGATTAAGTACTTTCCATTGGCTTCAGCAAACATTCATCCAGGTCTTAATTTTTATACTTATTAGTACCTTATAATGGGATATAATGGGAAAGGAAAAGGAAGGACCTTTTCCTCCAGATAATACCATCTCCTCTAAATCATTTCTGAAAATTAAGGGTGTGATTACTGACCTGTAAGTACTTGATGATCACACTTGGGTTTGAACTTTTATGAGTGTACGTAGGTTTACTAACTCTAGCACTGCCCAGTAATTTATTTCCCAGGTGGCCTACGAAAGTCATCTGGAAGAAGGAAAACAGTGTCTAAGGGCTTGCTGTGCAAATGGATGATTGTGCTAGCTGGATTTGTGCATGTACATTTTTGGAAACGGCTTCCAGAGGAGAGGTTGAATTTACTTTTCTAATAAAATCAAATCTTTCCTTGTAACCCAGGAGTAGTGCTTGAAATTCTTGCTTATTTTATTAAAAGATCGGTGATCACTATCTCCTGCTCTTAGCTGTGGACAGAAACTGGGTTCAAAGACAGCAACAAGCTATTCAGACCTCAAAAGCTGCTGTGACAGAGGTGGCAAGAAGATCTGAATAAATCAACAGGGTCCCCCTCAAGTGCAGCACAAAAGCCTCAGGTGCCCAGGGCAGCTTCTTTGTGCTCAGTAAAGGCCCATTTGTTGGCCAGCAAGGCTGCACCACGAACCTCACCTGAGCAAGCTAGCAGATGCTGTGGGACTCAGCAGGTTGACTCTTTTGTGCTGTTTGAATCCTAAAGGCCCATGGTATGGCTGGCGGTTACTGCTACGTCTGTAAATCGCTTGATGGATGTTGATCTGTCCTGTCTGAAGAGACAAAAGTAAATGTCAGACCTGAAAATCCAGTTGGCACTGATATTCTGGCACATGAACCGTTACATGATATTTACAGATCCTCCTTGGAGAGTGTGGGGATGTTATACCGCCGCATGCAAAACCGATATTAAACAAAATTTCTACTTCTACAGCTGATGTGGCCTTCACTCATTCCACCCAGCAAGTTACTGGGAATACTTCAACGCAAAGAAAGGTCTTTATTGCTAAGTCTACTTCGGTTCATTTTTAAAAACTCTCTTTGGCAATATTTAGGAAACTTTAGGAAACTGATTCTCAAGGAATCCTGGACGCAGTACAGTTAAGATCGGTGTGACACTCATGTTAAAGTTATCTTGGTTTAACTTTAAAGCAGCACCTCCCTGAGGACCTCTCAGTTCTGGAAGGAGCGATGTGTTTCTGCGTTCTGTGAGAGCCTGGATTATTTTTAATCTTCTGGACATGTTACAAAGATCAATTTATAGTCTCACAGAGACAGTAAAGACAAGGGCTTGGAGGTAAGCAAGAAGGGAACTGGCTGTTGTTGATTAGTGAATATTGTTATTTCTGAAAAGAAGAAATTTTTCAGGGCAACTTCTACTTTCTTGCACTTCTTGCTTCATTTTGGAGAAAAAGTAGTGTGAACTGGCACAGATCCATGGACTGCAGTGGATCCACGTTCCCTTAGGCCAGCAGAGATTTTTGATCAATACAAGTTGTGCAAGCCCTTACAGCTCTGTACAGGTGCTGTGCATAATACTAACAAAATTACAAAAGATGATTAGAAGAAAGCTTTCTTTTACTCTCCCTGTTACAGTTTTATACATGCTACAATGAATTATGCCAATGGCTTTGTTTCTAAATTACCTTAACCTGGAACAGTATCTTGCTTGTAATTTTGTGAGATATAATTAGTTAGCACTTTCAATATTATGTAAGGCTCCCAGCAAAAACAGCAGGAAGGCTAGAGTTCGAGCAAACCTATGGTAAGTGCTTCCCATAATACCCAGCGATATATGTTTTAAAATTCCCTATTCATTCAGACTGCAGACCCATCGATCTAAATATTTACCAGAAATCACCACAAGAATACAGCAGAGACATGAAGGCTGAATCTGTACACATTTCAAAAGTCATAAAAACAGTGAGTAAATTCTTTTCTAGTTCTACTTAAATCTTACTTGAGCCTTACTTAGTAACGTGCAATTCCTAACACTTACAAGGAACGTAGTACAATTGTTTCCTTAATTTTGGCAGATGAAAAAGTAAGAACCATGGAGTTTTGTATTATTTCCAAACAAGAGTCACATGGCCTAAGATTACCCAAAGTTTCACAAACGCTTTTGCAAGAAACCACGTCAGGGCATTTTTACGAAATGCTGGTAACGTCCAGAATTTCATACTCCTGCATTCAAAGCTTTTCCAAGATTTTTGTTCGTTTTACACAACCTCCACCATGATTGTTTTCTTACCCCTTTAAGCACCTCCAGGATTTTTAAGACCGGATCACTTTCCAGGAATCATAATGAAGAATTTTAACTCTTGGAGCAGAGAAGGGACTTTTTATTTGGAAAATGTCATTCCTGGAAATGCCTTTCACTGAAGCTCTCCTTTCCAGTGAGTCCCTAGGGACCAGCCACAGGAAGGATGGAGATGAGGGTGGTGAGACGCTGGCCCAGGTTGGCCAGAGAGGTGATGGATGCCCCATCCCTGGAGACATCCCAGGCCAGGCTGGATGGGGCTCTGAGCAACCTGAGCTGGGTGCAGATGTCCCTGCTCATGGCAGGGGTGGCACTGGATGAGCTTTGAAGGTCCCTTCCAACCCAAACTATTCTATGAGGTGATGCTCAGCAGGCAGCTCCAAGGGCAGGTCCTCTGGCTGCTGTTTCAAACCACACGGGTCCCTTTTGGTTCCTGAAAAGGCTTCAGTGACACAAAAGCCATTTAAAAGTGGGACGCATCACCAGGCTACACTTGACTTTCTCTGGGTATTTACTCAACTTCTCCAACTCCACTTTGGCTTGTTCCTGTCCCCAGTGCCTGGGGCGGTGGGACAAGGCTCTGTCCTGCTCTGCCGGCGAACCCGGGTGCTGCGATGGGAGGTTCACTTCCAAAGTGCGCTCCTGATCTGACCTAATCCACTCTGTGAGACTACAAAAGCGCTCATGAAGATGCAACCCTTATTGGGAAGATCTGCTGCAAATGCAAAACAGATGCTAAAGACTTGAGAAATAAGTACACAAAGAAGAAAAGTGACATTTTCAAAACCATGGGCAGAAGCAGGAGCAGAACCAGGATTTACTAACTTCCTCTCCATTGTCTTATCTATACCGCTGCTTCTTGAATTTAATCTTAAATCTTGACAATTCATAGCCTTTCCTGGACATCTTTTATCCCATGGTCAGCACTCTGTAATGCTAAAGGTTTGAAGATTAAAATAAACATCCCAGTTACAAGACAGTTATCTGACATCAGTGAAATGGTGAAGTTCCTATTCCCTGAACACCTGTAAAGCTTTCATTTTCTGTCTCTAACAAAACCAAGATGACCTTCTCTTCCCCTTCCCCTGGTACTTCTCTTCCTGAGGCCCTTGTGGCTTTCTTGGCCTGCCTTAGCCTCAAATCAGGAGACAGATGGATTTTCAATTGAGCTTTATGGTTAGTAGTACCCCCACCTCACTAAAATACTGCAGATTTCTGTGGTAATTCTACTTCCAGAGTTGTCAGAAGTATGCAAAAGCCAGACTTGTTACATGTGGACACAATTTAAATGGATAACAATCCAGTAGGGAGTTATTTTTTTATAAAGGCAGAGTTTTACTGAGATAAGGTATGGTCCAGAATCGGAACCTCCTACAAACGTGTGGGTTTTCTCTTGTGAAGGTCAGTATGTTCTTAGGACACTGAAAGCAACAGCCCTTAATCTCTCACCCTGTCTCTAATAGCTCAATTATTGATAGCTGCATTTAAATTCCCTTGTTGCAACTCTGACAAGAGCATTTAGTGGCTTTGACTTCTGTCTGGTCCAGAAAACTTTATCTGAATGATCTTTTACACATTTCACACACTGGATGTTTCAATGATCTGTGGTTCCAGCAAACAAGAGCAAGCTTGGTGTTACCTAATTGGAGTGAAAAACCCATCTCCACAAGCTGACGCATCACCTCAGAAGCTTCTTGGTCCCTGTCAGATGAATCACTTTTCCCCCACATCATCAGAAAAATTATCATCCTTTAATAGCAGAGATCACTCTCTACAACTACCTGAAAGGAGGCTGTAGCATGGAGGGTGTTGGTCTCTTCTCCCAAGTAGCAAGTGATAGGACGAGAGGAAATGGCCTCAAGTTGCACCAGGGGAGGATCAGATTGGATTTTAGGAAACATTTCTTCATGGAAAGGATTCTGAAGCACTGGAACAGGCTGCCCAGGGAAGTGATGGAGTCACCATCCCTGAAGGCGTTTAAAAGACACGTGGATGAGGTTCTTTGGGACATGGTTTAGTGATAGGATTTAGATTACAGTTCGACTTGAAGATCTTAAGGGTCTTTTCCAACTAAAATGATTCTATGATTCTATGATCTGTGTAGACTCAAGTTTCTCTACCTGCCCTCCAAGTTATCCTGCATGTAAACTGCACACGTGTGTTAGCTGAGTCCTGCACCTGATGCTGAGGCATATACAGGGTGTTTCAAAAAGATGGACCGATTTTTAAATCACTATCGCTTTGAAATCACGTCCATCTTTTTGAAACACGGTGTATATTTTGGCACTGTAGGATACACCACCTAGCTATGTGGCTGTAGAACCAGCATGCCACTGCGGGAGCTGGTTGGGAGGAATCTGTGCAATCGGCATCTCCCAGTTGAGAACTTTTGCATCAAAGGAACACGGCCAAGACTCCAGAGATGATGGCTGAAGCCTACCTGAACGTAGATCCACACTTGTCCCCAGCCCCGTACCCTGCTGGTCCTGGCTGGACCCCTGGTTTGACCCCCTTTATCCACTTGCCATGTCTGCAACAGCCGTGCTTGTGTCCTGCTAGCAAGGCTCAACAATATCCCTGAGAAAAGATGTTTGAGATTCTGCTTAAAACAACAACTCTTTTGCCTTCAGTCCTGGCAATGGTGTTCCTCTTCATTGCTCTACATGGTGTACGAGCTGCAAGGCTGACAGATCTGTAATTTTCTTATAAAGCAAACACACTTCATTTCGCCTCTGACAGCAGGCAATCCGGGGCCAGTAAATGACTGGCAAATGCCTTCTATACACATCTCTTCAAGTATTTTGGCTTTTCTTTACTTTTAATTTGCCTGGAGGCAGACATTTGAGATAACGGCTGTTATGGTGATATTATCAGTCATCTGCACCTCAGAGAATGCCAGGAAAATGCCTGTGGAATAGACCTCTTGGGTTTTTGGTTTTGTTTTAACTGCTCTGGGGCAAATTCACTCCTCTGCCTAAGCTCTGCTCAAAACATGGGAAGAGAATATAATGGAACTGGGTTTCTACCCTGTGATTATGAAGAAATACATTTTCCTGCTGATAGAGCACAAGTTTCCTACTTGCTCCTTGACATCCCTCAGGGGTAAGTGTGCTAGAACAGCCCTTTGCCAGACCCTGTCACATTTTTTCTTGCTGGCAAGCAATGTCAGAGCACATCTACCACATGGAAACGTCCCTGTGATTCTCTGGAGAGAGACGTGATTTGCTTGCTCTTGAGTGTCTGGGGAGGCCCTAATAAACCCTGTTAAGGGGGTCTTCGCTCTCCCATAAAAGACATTGCTTAGCTTTCTTTGGTTCAGTTACAAAGTTTGCTGGGGAATAAAGTTTCTTTACTTACTGAGATAGAGGGATCCCAGTGTTAAGGCTCATGAACGAGTAAATCCTAATTTTTACCTCACAAAGCTGAAGCATCTCCAAGAGGGCCAAGCAGATTTATTGGTTCTTAGGGAAGACGCCACCAGGAAGGCGTTGTCTCGAGAATTATTCCTCTGCATTCATTTGTTTTTCCAGAGAACTGCAAGATGGAAAATAAAAATATGTAGCTTTGGAAACTAACTGGGATGTACCCCTATTTAGTATATTGATGATAACAGACCAGTTCGTCCAGTTAGTTTAATGAAACCAAACATCCTTTGTACTAGAGAAGCTTATTCATAAAAAATAATTTGTACCTGAGGATCTTGAACTACCTGACTGACATGCGGCCTCTGGGAATATAAATAGTTACGCCTGTGAAACAACCATCGTTCCAAAGGAGCAGTGTAGACAGATATAGGCATTTTGTGTGTCTGCAGTCCTGATGGTTCTGAGCACGGAAAATAAAGGCTTCTGCATGCGTATTTACTCTTTTCCCGTAATTTCCTAACATCTCTTAAACATGGGATAGCAGTGATTTCT
The DNA here is from genome assembly GCF_036013445.1 of Caloenas nicobarica. NCBI lineage: Eukaryota > Metazoa > Chordata > Aves > Columbiformes > Columbidae > Caloenas > Caloenas nicobarica. The sequence continues at coordinate 116,415,482 of NC_088247.1, forward strand.
CTCTTCCGTTACCGTGACATTACAGAAGGCTGTTCTGCCAGAAATTAAGAGCTCAGTTCTTGTTTGCACCACACATCTCCTGACCAGCCGCGGGCAAGGCATCTAGACTATTGTGTCTGTTTTCCCACTTGGAAAAGGAGCATATATCCTAAAAATACAGTAAAGCATTCAGATTCCACAGAGATAGAGCTCGTGCAGACACCTGTGCAGTAGAAGAAAAACACGTGAAAGAGAAAGCTGACCTCGAAGGCAAGCCTTGAACACAGATCACAAAGGTTAACCCTCCAAGTACACGGTTACCAAGTAAATCTTGTGGTTTGTTTCTCAAAGGTAGCTTTTTCAGCTTTGACACACCTGTTTCTAAGTATAGTCAATTTATAAAAACAAGCAGGCATTTTGCAAGCTTTGAAGTTGTACAAATTACTTCTTCTACCAGTGCAAATGGCATTTCCTTATCCCTGTTTCCAGTAGGTGTGTGAAACTCATTTTCACCCATGGTATTCAGGTGCAGCTGTTTGCAACAATATTAAATGACTACAGAGGAGAATATCCTTCATATTCCAAAAATTTTCACTAAGCTCAAAGAAAGTGTTAAGAGTGGAGTAAAGAACTTTTATTTTTGGATCTTCCAAAGACAAGAAGAATATGCTGCCAGCTTAAACATGGTGGAACGAAAAAAGGTAAGCTGTATGGCACAGTAATTTGCTCAGCACAGCCTTGCCTACGTGCTTCCATCACCACTGACGTGGGAACACAAGGGATTTGTTCAGCATAAGTGAACTCCCTCTTCCAAATGCCTCCAGGCTTTTGAGCAAATTTAGTTTCTGGAGTTGAAGTGTATCTGTCTCACAGTGAGAAAGCTTTGAGGGCTGGGAATAATTGTGTGTTTTCTACATCATTGTGGCAGTTTTGTTTGGGTTAAATAAACTGGCTGAAAGATGCTTTTCTTTCTTTGATTTCTAAGGAGGTTGAACGAAGAAGAACTGAAATATGCACCTTATTTAAACTGTGAAAGGTTGCGTTTCTTGTGAAAGATCTGGGTAGAGGGTTGGTCCATTTGATGGTATAACAGTTCAGGTACCAAGGCACAATTTCTAACTATAATGAATTCTAACTGAAGATTTTATTTCCTCTTTTTTTTTTACATAAAACCAAGAAATAAGTTAAAATCAGTTTCAATAAGCAATTTTTCATGTAGGAAACTTTGTCTCAAAGTATCATCCAACTCTAGGGCTAGCTAGGCAAAAAGAGGAAAAGAAACAGCTTTCAGTTGTCAAGCACTGCATTGAGAAGAGCAGGGGTTTTTTGCCACTGCTGAGATTTGCAATATCACCTGGGTACACACTGCCAGTGGGGCAGGGATACACTCTCCTGCAAAGCATCAGAAAACGACCATTGCTGAAAAAAAGAGGTTGGTCTTCAAGAACTAACATCTGATAAAGACAACATAGTCTTGGAGGTGGGTTGCTAGAAACAAAGGTAAAAAGAAATTCAAGGTTTCGTTACTCTAAAGCTACTGGTTATTACTTATGGTTTCCTTTGGACACTTCAATATTACAGTATCAAATACCCCCAAAGCAGTCATCCACTAAGATGTCGTTCATTAGATAGTAAACACTGCCTTTCTCTGGACTTATCACCTGGAATTTAGAAAAAGGGCTATGCAAAGCTGCAGCGAGGGAAAATAAGAGAGACAAACAAGGAAACGTCAATTAAGATTAATAAGATAATACCTGGAGTGATTGGCTTGGCAGTCATGCATTTCCTTTAGCATTTTCTGTGTAATCCATTTCTGAGATGAATGCAGCGATGGAAGTTAAGAGGGAACGAATGATGAAACAGAAATTTTCATATAAACAGTCTTTTTCATGCTTTTGGGGATTCTTTTAATCAACAGTAACTTATTATTTGTTAGTCACGATAACAGACAAGTATCCCACACCGAGTAAAAGAAGTTGGGGTGGAAATTCAAGCATCCGAGAGGGTCCTTTTTTTGGCTACATACAGGTAGTCTCTGTTGGTGGCACCTGGGATCTTCTTCCTGAGGTTTTTGGGCTGCACAGGAAGGAAGAGGGTCTCATGGAGAGAGGAAGGGAATCCAGGAATGCTGGAGAGGAAAGGTCCCCTCTCCAGAAAATGATTATGCATTTCAAACATAATCATCTGCAGACAAAATACGGAAACAGTGTGAGAGAAGAAACCAAAACAAGGCGTCTCCTGCGCCTGCTTTCCCAGACAGCATCCCTCATCACCCATGATTACTCTCCCCTTTCGGCTTTGTTCATCTCTTTCAGCACAATGGCACAGTTCACGATGGAGCCGGGAAAAACATCCATCCTAGCCCTGGTACGAGATGCGGGTTTGAAACCCTGAGGCAAGGAAGCGGCGGATCCGGGGCTCCCAGGTCCCCGAGCTGGCTCACCGGCACGTTATTACACCCAGAAAGTGATGCTTAATTTCACCATTTTTCCCATTGAAAAGGCTGCCTGCCAGAAGGGTTCGCTGGGAGCCTTGTGGGATGCACGCTGGCAGATGGAGGCGAAGCCCTGCGTTGTAAGAGAAATGTGATGGGAATTCAGGTGTCTAAATTCCTCGTATGAAAAGAGGAATTCCCCTTTTCTTTCCTATCTGATCTATGACGTGTGCACATTGTTTTCAGGGAGGGAGTAGGAAAAATACATTTTAAACGCAAGGCAACTAGATGCCATTATTCTGCGTGCTTAGAATTAAAACGAGATGCCTTATCTGCTCCAAACTGCGCTAAGCAACGTGGCAGATAAAGTGAAAATAAGTTATTGCAGCTCCTTTTTTTCCTTTCGTTAACCTATATTTAAACTGTGGCATTTTTGCCTGATGCGTGTAGGCGTATTCCTGTATGCAGGCACAACCGTATATGGTACAGCTACAAATGTTAAAGAAATAAACCTGTGAGGGTCTAGGAGGCTGGAAGGAAGACATGTAGAAGGTCGACAGAATTAACTAGGAAATCTCACTATTAGGATGGCAGCCAGAAGAGATGTTGGCCAAGTGCAATAAAGGGCTTACCATTCAATCAAGTTATGGAGACAGACATACCACAGCTTTGTTCTGGAAACCTGAATCAGGCACTGGGAGACAAATGCAAGACTATTACTACCCTAGAGAGACCACCAACCCTCCTCAAGGAACACTAGAGTACTTTAGAACTTCAACATGGGCCTACATGCCAAAGTTTGAGAGACCTCAGGTCTTTTATCTCAGACACCGCTTCAAATTTTTCCTTTGCGGAGGTGCTGGGTCTTGTTCAGATCCCTTTTTGAGCATGACGGTTTTGCACAGTGCTGGTGTGGTGGGCCTACACCACGCTACTCAGAAACAGCTTCAAGAGCTTGTAGGGTTACCAGTGATCACGCAGAGGCCTTGTCAGTCTTAGGAACAGGGTCTGTGAGGGGAAGGGACAAGTAGACCCTGGGTACTTTCTTTCATTTTGGATTCCATCTGATTTTGGTTTTTATTGTCCAGAGAAACAGTAAGGCTGAAGGGCCAGCTCAGAGAAATTAATGTAATCTGTGACCACTCGTCTTTATTGCGAGAGCCTTGCTTCATCTAAAACAGCCCATTACTTTTCAGTTCCTCTCTCTGAAAGCATTGTCTACAGCGAGTGACCCACTGCTTGTTTTTGCAGAACACCGCAGGGAAGAGGGCCAAGCATACCTCAATGTTTACATACCCGGGATGTAATGGCCTCGTGTTGCCTGCAGATATATTCGTATCAGTGCAAGTCCAAGGTCAACTCTTGTTGATGAGTGGTATTTCTGAGCTCTTGTTATACAAACACACACTTCCAAACTCTGCTAGACTTGCCACAAGCTGTTTACAAGAGCCTGAGCCCTTGGTGAATCAGCCCTGGCACACAAGTCCTGCTCTGCTCCTCCCGTTCTGGCTGATACTTCTTGGCCGCCTGTTCTGTGTGAGGCAGGAACCACTGGACATCAGCAGTGTTTTGCAGCAAAAAAACCCCATTATCTAGCAAAAGACTGAATGCACGGGATGTATGGACGGTGACCTGCAGGGATCCACCCACACCAGTGGGCTGACCCAAGTATTTGAAGACAAACAATTGCTCAAGTGATGCGTTGGACCGTGATCTGCAAGGCTGATCCTCTAAGTTACTACCAGCGGCTTCATATTGACCTTAACAGCAGGAACACTCAAATACTTGAACACCTAAGGGTGCAACATGGCATTTTAAACAACTGTTTATTTCTTAAGGTATTTGATCTGAGAGTGGCAACACCAGAGCCTCAGCAATCTACTTGACACATATGCCTGAGGCATTCACTGAGAGGCATGACAGAGAAACTATGCAATGCATATATTTTAATTTTAGATAAATCAATGTGATAAACTGGGATCAGGTGGGATTCTGCAGGACAAAAGGAGGTCATTAGTTATACTTTTAATAAATCAATTTGTTAATTAGGGATCAGGTGGGATTTTCCAGCATGAGAAAGAGGACAAAGAAAGCTCATTATTTGTATTTTAAATAAATCAATGTTTTCATTGGTGTGGGATTCCCTTGGAAATATAGGACAGGGGAAAATGGAACAAATATGAAAACCTGACACTCGAAAATATGCTTCATGTAAGAAATAAGAAATGTTTCATACTTACTTAGTGCATCTATATTTTCTAGGCACCCCTTAGCACAAAACCAGTGTGGTCAGGCTGGAACTCTTGGAAGATTCAAGGAAACAAAGAGAAAAGATCTGTAACATATTCAAGTAAATAAAGAGGAAAGGTTATTTCAGCTTTGTGTGGCTCACCACACGCAGCAAATTGTTTTCAAAACATTACAGCATTCAGAACAACTGAAGACTTGAGTCCTAGTCTTTTACCTGAGCCTGCCACATGAAGATGTCATCTATGAGGTATGATAATGTCTGTCACGTCTCCACTGCAATAATGCTCACTAGAGGCTGAACTCTTCTTCCCTGTGATGTATGAGGACAACATTTGCTTCTTCTACAGATCTCCCTGTACAGAGTCCACTTCTCACTTGCACAAGGTCGTGCAACCCTGGTGATCACCACTGACATGCAGCTGACCCCATATGGGTCCTGCTGAGGCTGATGTGACTCTGTAGCGAACGTATTCGTTTGTGGACTTGTGCTGGTGCAGCATCCAACAGCAAAACATGATCTGAGAAAGAAAGGGAGACAGGCAGGTTAAAAAGGATGATGTTCAAATGACCCAATCTGGCAACATTCAGCCCATTTACTCTTTGATGCTGCAATGGAGGACAGCAATTCAAAGCCATCAATGCATATTAAGAAATGGCAAGCACTGCAAGAATCAAAAGACTTCAACATAATCAGTATCCGTTTGTTCCCTGGTGTGCTGCAGATTAGAAGGAACTCTTTGTGACAGCTTGAATAACTATTAGAGCTGCTTTTCTTCTTGCCTTGTTTCAGCTTTGTCCTACCTGCACTCCACAGAGGGTGTCTTGCTTACTGCTGACGGACAATAACCTAATATTTCCTGAGGGTGCATCTTCTCATGTTGCCTGCTGCCTGCACGACGAGATGCACATGATAATTACCTCCTAGGAAGGCAAGGGCTCATCTGTGTCCCTGTCACATCTGCCCATGGCTAATAGGTGTGCGGTATTTGCTGTGAATTTAAAAACCGTCCCCCTTTCAAAGGTCAGAAGATCAAAAGTTCACATTTCATTGGGAATTGCCAAAAGAGCCCTCGCTGCTGCTCACTGCCCCAGCAGGCTCCTCGTGTGCGATAGCAAGGAATCGGCAGCAGCGAACTTGCTGGTGCTGTTGTTTCAACAGACATATAAAACCGGAGACCCAGTCAGCTGTAGCAAGAAATAATAAAGACATTGAGTTTACATACGGTCTTCAAAAATTTCCTCAAAGAGTCTTCAGTTTATTTTCCCACCTCAGTGTGAGGCTCAGTTTTAAATATGGCTGCCAAAAGGGTGACTTACCCTAAGGCTTAGATGGGCTGTTGTGATGGATAGCGGATACTATTTCAACAAAGAAAGAGTGCCTCGAGTTTTAATCAGATATGTAAACTAATTGAGCCTTGCTCAAAATATTTTTGGCCCTTCCTTTGCAAGCAGATTCTCAACAGTGAATAGAAAAGCATATTATATATATGATTTACAATGCTACTCCTCTTATAAGAGGAGAGTCATGCGGAGTCCAAGCACAGCAGCATCTTCAGAGGTTCAAAAGTCAGCAGTAAGATTCGGTCTGTGCTGAAACCTAACCCATAAGGTCTAAGACAAAGAGCAGTTTTATCTTCCAGATTTTTCAGTAAAAACATTAAAGTAATTTGAAGTTTCAAGAACAGAAATAAAGAGCATAAGATTAGTATTTCAAGACAGTTGTTGGGTTGAATTGGCCAAAAACTCCTTTACTGAGAACAGGTGTTCAAGATGATTTCATAGAGTCATAGAATCATTTTGGTTGGAAGAGATCCTCAGGATCATCGAGTCCAACCATAACTCTGGCCCTAAACCATGTCCCTAAGAACCTCATCTAAATTCCTGGACACTGGCAAGTTAGACACCAAAGTTGCGTCATAGGAGAAGCGGAGACTGAACCTTTGTACCTCTTATTCTGCATACACAGCACCTAATCCAGTGCTGACTGCAAACAGTAGGAAGGTCCCATAACAACTAAACAACTCCCCAGAGAAGAGACCGGCCCAACGTGGTCCTATTAATTGGTTTACAATAATTTCCTCCTCTCCTTTGCAGTCTGTTACTAGGATTTGAAAATCAAAGCCATTCATCTTCAAAATGCTAAAATGACAGACATCCTATGAGCAAGCATCCAGTTTCACTGCCTTCAAAATCCACCAGAGAGAGACAAAAACACACTCTGGGCCCCAGCCCAACTTGATCCTAGTCTTCAACTTGATATCCACTTCAGTGATGGGAAGCTCTGCTGGATGGCTTCAGATTTGCCTCCAGACTGTTGCTAATTGGGAGGACTGGTTTTCTTTATTCTTTCTGCAGTGTTAGCAGAGGCAAACTGGCACTGTGCTGGCAGTGGAAGCTGCCACTTCGGGAAGAGTTGTGATTAAAATATAAAATATACATTGCTTTGATCAGTGGCTTCCCTGTAGTGTAAGATAAACACGATCAGCAGTTTTGGTTGGTGTTCATTCCTAAGGCACATGCTGTGAAGTTACTGCACTACATTAAGCAAAAGCTTAAAAGGAAATTACTGCAGCCAACTGGGACTTGGAATTATCCTGACCCTAGAAATCTTAACATCTAAAATGAAGAGAAACCAGCCCTGCCTTTCCACCTCTGCCAGCAGGGTCTTCCACAAGGGCAAGTCCAAGAGGTTGGGTTTGAGATCTTTTATAACAAGGCACGTATATCAGTGCAGGAAAGGTATGAAAGCACATTCCATAATGAATTTAATGCTCTGTGTCTTTTCATTCAACACCAGAAATACTACAGAAGTAAACTTCCCTTAGGTTGGTGAAGCTTGTTTGAATCTCACAGCTGGGGCCTGGGAGAGTTGTCTGAAGTGTAGCCACGGCCTTTATGTCAAGACATTCTAATGCTACTTTCTCCTTTTTTTGTTGTTGTTTTCTCTCTCTTTTTTTTTTCTTGTGAAGCCAAAATGGTGTCTATTACAGGAAACTAGTATAGCTGTTAGTACAAATAGAATTCATGAAAATTGTTTGGTTTCTGCACTACAGCTTGGTATGCAAAATTAAACTTTGGAAATTTGTTCTAAAATTTCTAATGCTTGAAGCTTTGTATTTCTAGGGAAGAGAATGCGAAAAAATACATGACTAAATAAAGATTTCCTCAGAGAATGGCAAGTGGCTTAATGATGTTAGCTATAAGCTCATAAAAGAAACACGGGCATAAGAGGAAAACTTAGTGTTATGCTTTGGGTTTTTTTAAGCTGGGCTTACAATGACATCTTATTATTTCCTTGGAAAAGAGTCATTTCCCTGACCAGGTAAATTTGCCATCCCCAAGACTGGGACAGATCCTGAGTAAATACAAAAAGCTTGAGCATCACCCAACCCAGTAAAGCTGCCCCAAGTGAGATGTGGGTGACCGATTCTTCCCCCACCCGCAGGGCAGGGGGCAGCGGGCGGGCGCTGCTGTCGAGTGGACGTCACCCACTGGTGACCGATGCCTCCCTGGCGTTATGTGCTGCTCCGCTCTCTCTGTTCGAAGCCCTTTTCTGATAAAGTCATACACATACCATAAAACTGTTTTACAAGCCAGGTCTCACTCCACTTTCCAGCTTTTTCTCATTAAGGGCATTGCTGCTTCAAGGAAGTTCAAACTGCAGCACATTTAACATCCGCATTCCTTTGACGTCTTTTGAAATTATTTTAAAACAATTGGGAGAGAACAACCAGGGTTGGGGGGGGGAGGATGGGACGAGCGCTTCAAAGGGAAAGTAGATCAACGTGTAAGCCCCAAATTACATTACTAGCCCCACCAAGGAAATAAATTAATTTGTTTCCCAATGGCTTATTTATATAACCCTTTAATTATAGCTAACCATATCACCAGTATTATACCATGGGAAAATGTAAAACTGTTAAGCAACCTACCACTCCGCCCTCTCCAGACCGACAACACAATCATTAAGCAACAACTGCATGTTAGGGCATCACCTGCTCTTTTGTCTTCCAAAGGTATAGTTGAATAACGTGTGTATGAAAATGTGACCTCAACAGTAACTCTTTTTCTAGAGTTTTTGTGTGTTCCTAAATTCCATCTCCCTGTTGGATCGTAAAAATAGGACAGCATTTGACCTGCTTGCAACACAAAAAGGGATATTGTTTAAAAAAATCACTATTTTCCCAGTCTGCACGAGTCATAATCAGCAGTTGAACCCTGTTAACTGCAAGTGCTGCTCAGTCTGCGTTGGCTTTTCAAAAGTAGTAAGTTTAGGTAGCTCTGTTGACTTCAGTTAAAGCATTTCTAATTGTTTCTAATTCAGTAGACACCAGCTGAGACCCCAGCTTTTGCCCAACAAAAGGCACAGTGTGTTAAAGCAGCCTGCTTGCAGCTCCTCCAGGCCTAATGAGTACTGCACATTAGGAGTTATTAATATTAGAATAAACGGCTGTGATGAACAGGACGGCAACAATAACAGGGAAGATTCTGCAGGTGAGAAATATCAGAATTTTCTGAAACTGGAATTGTCAAAGCAGCTGTTTCAATCCATGTTCAGTCCACTTCAGAAGATGATATGTAAATATTTCCAAGAAAAATCATCTCCCAGTGATTTGGGATAAAGCTGATTGTGGTATGTGGGGAATGCTGTAACTTCAACTACGGGATTGCAAGAAGACTTCGGTTACAAATCACGGAAATTCTTCCTCGTGTTTTTATGTCTGGACTGGCTTTCAATACTCAGATCAGTGGCATCTTTCAGGTACAATGACTTTCTTCTCTGTGAAGGGGTAAGTCTTGGTAGCTTAGCAGCACTGTAATATGAACAGATTATTTAGGTACAAAGATAATGCATCTTAATGCTAGAATAGACAGTGCAGCTGGATATCAACAGCCTTATTCATCATCAAATTAGAACCAGATTATCAGGTTGGCTTTGGAATCTCTGTCAGTTGAGCTCTACCCGTCAAGATGTGTACCCTAAAAGACAGGAATCGGGTCCACCACATGTCCAGGGGTTCAGCACAAGAGCTGTATTGGGTGTTGGGTGTTTTGAGGAGGCCTTGAAGCCAGCCCTGCAGATTAGAAGAGAGTCATTCCAAGCTCTGTATTCAAGAATCTATAATACTCTGTCTAAAGTTCAAAAAGAGCTAAAGAGAAAGCACAGAATACACAGGAATTGCCCACAAGAACACCCCTCAATTAGCTGGCTAAATAATCCTTTCTTTGTATTTATTTTTAATTTAAAGATGGCATAAAGCGAGTTTTAGCAAACCATTCCTGCATAACTCAGTGTACAGAGAGATGAAGTAATGCTATAATTCCAACTTCTACACCCTTTGAAGCAGTATTTTGTTGGTCATGTCTGTGATGCCTGAGGACGGCCTTTAGACCAAGTTCAGTACTCTTCAAGACAGATCAAAAGAAATTGGGTCATCTCCTTCAAAAGGCAGCCGTTCTCCTCCCCTTTTTCACAGAGCTGGAACATGAAACAGGCCTTAGTGCTGAGGAACATCTTCTGTAGTTCATACAAATGCTTTGGCTCAGTTTTTTAGATGGGAATAGCAAGGTAGCTATCTTCAAGAGACCTAAACTAATTTAATCTCTGTTCTAAACTAAGAAGGAAAGAAGTAGTGGGGTTGTACTAGGGAGAAATTAAAATGTTAAGCCTCATGTTAGCTGCTAATGCATCAATGGTATTATATCTCAAGATTTTATTATGACTAAACAGAGGCACAAGATTATTTAAAAACCTTAGCCATGATTGCAAGAAACAAACACATTTCCAGCTCTCATGATGGTAGAATAACGCTGTCAAATGTGACCAGTGCCTATCTACCCCAAGAGCTTGAATATAAGAAAAAACAACAAGAAAGCAGCATTCTTGAATAGCGTGCTATAATTCTGTGATTCTCATCCAGACCGAATTTTTAATTAAAAATTAAGGCTTGCAGCGGTGAGATCTACACAGACTCACACACCTCTTAATGACATTTCAAATAACATTTTGAGTTACGCAGAACAGAGAATAACTGTGCTGAGACGTAGAGGAGAAGATTGGCCTAGAGAAAACACAAATTGGTCAAAATCCAAAAGACAAATTCCTGAATCTTTAAAAAAGTTTAGTTATTATATGTTTATATATTTTTCCCACAAAGTATCATTCAGCATGGAGTTAGAAAGCTAAACAAAATCAATCACTGTACTTCAAAGTTGTTTTCAAACTCATTTTCTCATTTAGAAAGGCAAGAACTGAAACCCTGTCCTTTGTGAAGTCTGGAGAGTCATGTACATAGCATTAAAAAAATTTTAAAAATCTTCATAAAATGGGTTTCTGCTGCAGCATCTCTGAGCACTATGGACCACAACAGAGGTTCTCCAGCCCTCCCTGGTCAGACTGTCTAGACTTAAGCTCAAGCCGGCTCAAGCCCTGCAGCTCTGGGAGCTGGACCTTAGTGGGGATGAGCCCTGGTCTGCATTAGCATTTATTTCTGCCCTGCTCCATTGCACCTTGCAATAACTAGAACTACACTCAAGTGGGAATGACGATCAGGTAATTGGCAGATGTGGCTTGTAGTAATCTGCTCTTCTTTTGGGAAAAGCAAGAAAAATCCCAGGTAGCCAGAAAGGTCTTCTGGTTACCCAAGATCTATCCCAAGACCTGGAGAGACACTATCACCCAGAAAACAGGGATATGATCTAGAATTTATTTCCATTCTTCCTGATATTCCTTGGTAGAACAAAACATCTGTGAGCTGGATAGCTGTAGACAGCTGGTTCTGGAGAAAGGCTGGAATTTAACCCACCAAAACATAACCTTCTCAAACCTGAATAGTTCTTGCAACCGTTTGCAGTTCAGGAAATCAGTCTGCTGCATTGCTGTTTGTAACCAATATAATTTTATCTCCGCTCTGTGCCCACTTTCTGGTAATGCAACATAGCCGCATTGTTGACAAAATGCAGGGAAATGGGGATTTACGCTACAGCTAATGAAATTAACAGGGAAAAACAGAACCAAATGCAAATCCTCTATTATAACTGTTTGGGTCATGCAGCTGTGCAAATGCCACATGGAAAAAAAATGGCATGTTTTAACTTTTGTTAAGAAAAAAATGGAATAACGTTTTCATGGACTGGAAAATATTCAGTTACATTCTGCCAGATGAACATCTTCAGTGGAGAAAAACCAAAATTGTCTCCCTGTGGACAAAATATATGGATTTTTTCTCAGTTTTCAGAGAAAAACTTTCGAGATTTTGAGTTATCTCATGAAAAATACTTATTTTTAAAAAGTATTCAAGGAGCACGGGCTCCTTTTGGACAACATCTGCGTTCAGTTGAAAACTCAGCTTTCTGACAAGAGTAACTGCTGACAAAGAAGTTTCGATAAGCCAAGGAAAGACTGGCACCCCATGTGATAAAAGATGCACCATTGCTGGGTCTTACCCTGGGCACGGCTTCTTTGTGTAGACCACCCTCTAAACAGAGAGACACCTGAACTTTGCTTTTTTCCTCCTGAATCTTCAACTCATCCTCTAGTAGAGGTGTTTACACTGACAGCACGTTCTCAGCTGAGGATCTGGCCCTGTTTTAGCCTTCTTGACTTATTTTTCTGGCGTGTTGCTGCAAGCGTGTTGGGATCCTGCCAGCACGGGGGTGAACGGAACAACATTCCTGGGCTCTTAGTAGTGTTGACCATTGTATTGATGTGAATGCAGAAAAACCTTCAAAGGCAGAAAGGTGACTCCCTGTCATATGCAATGCTCCTTCTAGTCCTTTCAAGCGACAGATCATCGGCGTAGTCTGTACTTGAACCCAGGACACGCTGCTTTCTGACGAGAACAAGTGATGGAGATTATTGTAGTGAATAGTAACAGTAGATGAGGTGCTATCTTCCCCTTTAAATTGAGCCATTCAATTTGTCATGAATGGCCGAGTATTTCTAGCTGGCACTTGGGACTTGGATTTCAGCACTGGGAATAGAGTGAATAGGATCAATGATGAAGCTGAAGTACAAAAAGAAGGAGCAAAAAAGGGCAAAGGACTAAAACCAACAGAGACAAGCAATTACAAGGTGTATTAATGTACACTGGGCTAGGCTGGAAAGAGGGAAGAACCTGTTGTTATTCTGGGGGATTTTTTTCCATGAAAGATAAAGGGGAGGGAAGTGAATATTTGTTATTCGGGCATTTGCAAAGCTGTGGCTGCAAAGAATAAAGAGACCTTTTAGAACATGGCAGCTGCCTCTGAGCCTCCAGCGTGGTACTTGATACTACAATCTACCCTCCTAGCCCTTTTTTTGGCCAGCTTTTGAGAACAGCAATGAAGGCATTCAGAAGGAAGATAATGACAAACGTCAAGAAAGAGAGAGGAAATCTGGACTTTAAAAGACTACTGAGTGACAGGCATGTTAGATCAAAGGCAGGCATTTACCTGGTATTTATAATTGCAATGCTAATAGAGGTTAATCATAGAGAGCAGAGCTGAAGATTCCTATGCGATCATAAAGTAGATGTATATATATTTAATATACATGTATACATAAACACACACCGACATACGTACGTATATATATGGTACTTCAAAAGCCAGCTGGTCATTCAACCAGTCACCATCACCCATTCTGGTTTTCTCTGGGGTGTTAATGGAAAAGAAGCTTTTTCAAGGTGAAGCGTTTGAGCCCTTTGCTGTCAGAGCCAGTGAGACATTTTGGAGGGAACAAACAAGATGGGGCTCATGTGCAAAGGCTGGAAAAGCAGAGTCAGAATTTGCTTCTTTATAAAAAGGAAACAAACCCTCAAAATTCATGCCCAGCAAGGCTGCGTTTGTCTTCACAGCTTTTTACACAGAGAAAGGAGAATCCTTATTAGAGGATTTTTAAAACTGAGCTTCTTGTCTTGCTAATTTTGAGGGCTGGATTTTCTGGGATCTCAGTACCAGTTACACAACTAAAGGAGCACCAGCTTTTCTAATGGCTGCACGATTTTGCAAACATGGGCTCAACTTTGAGCACTTTTGCTTACCAGCCCTTTTCAGTCTTATCTCTCTCACAGACATGCTCTCTCTTGTTATCATTCTTCCACCCATTCCTTTCCTATGCCACACACAGATTTCAAAAATCAAAACAATAACATTTCCTATGGGAGTCTCTCTGTACTCATTTTAAGGAAAAGCTGTTCTTGTTCACCCTCTGTGGACTGCAGCAAGTACAACTACAACAAGAATTAACTGTGTCTAGAAGAATTCCTAATACCACGGCTATGTCTGATTTTACCAGCAAAGCTATTCTGATGTCATGTACTCCCAAATCTAGAAAAAGAAATGTTATGTATAACAAACTATTAATGAAAGACCACAGCAACACTAAGTGAATAACTGTACATACATATGCAAATCGCTTCACCCAAAGACTGCTAAGGTCTTTTTTGTTCGTTTATTTGTTTGTTTTTATTCGCCATAAATCTATCACAGAAGAGCTAGGTCTTATTACATGTTTGGACTAATCCCTGAAATTATAGGGTCTCTGTCATGAGTTTTAGGAACATGCAATACGAATAAAAGCAACTTAAAAAAATGCATTATTTATCCAGGAGGTATCTTGTCTGTAAGGAAAGGTGCTTCTGCTCATGGACAATAAACTACCTAGTTGAAAACCATCAGAAAGCAGTTTTCTTCATGTATAATAATCACATTCCTTCTTTAACAAGATGAATTTTGCCTTCTTTTTTCTAGCTCCTATATGCAGAAAGGGAAAAGACGGTAGGCATGAAAAAGGGCTATTAACGTACAGCTAAAGTAGAAGTGTATATATATTCACCTTGTGGGCAAAGGATGCTTATGCTGACATCAAATCTGTTCTGCTGATGCTGATCCTGCAGTGGGCAACCTCGTCCTTGCATCCGAGAGCTGGGAGCAGTTTTGGGGCTCTGCGGCAGAGGCAAGTCTGGACAACCGCTGCAGAAACGCTCATCTCGACACTTCCTTGTGCAGAACTGGAAGGAAGAGGAATAATGGGAGAAGGGCAGAGAAAGACGCGCACCCGCATGCAAACCAAAATTATTTTCTGGCATGTATTATGAAATCACAGCAAAGGTCCTGTGGGCTCCCATATTACCTCTAGCCAAGGACAAATGCAAGGTATCATTTTCTGTCTCCTGTCATCTTCATACACTGTTTTTCACAGGTTTTTCATCAAGCACACGGATCAGAAAATACAAACACCAAAACCTGGATATAAGGGTCTGCTTGAAGGTCTTTCTGAACTAATACAGCTGAGACATGTCTCTTTGCTAAATGAAGGCCTATGGCATCCTCACATGGAAAATGAAGCAGGATTTTTAAATGTTAAAAATGGGCCAAGCCCGTCACAATCCAGTTTCTGTCTGGAATAGGATGATGTTAAAATTCAGAGGTTCAGGCCTGAGGCTGGAGCCAGACTATGGTTTGAGTCTGGCAGCACAAGCACCCCCTGAACAACTGAGCCAATATTCAGCTCCAGCAGTGGAAATCTTGTAAGTTCATTTGGAGGCAGTCTGGTCTTGCAAGAGCTCTGCCATTTTGGGCAGCGTCCAAAAAGTAAGCAAAAAGAGGCCCCTGGATGTCTTTATTATTATTATTATTATTATTTGAATAAACCCATTGTGGGTTCTAAACAAGTTCAAATCCAGGCAGACATGCTAAAACAAAACCACCCTTCATTCTGGGAGTAGAGAAGATATGAAGCTCCAGTTTGGTCCCATCTATACTTTAGTGATCTCTATCTTAGAGCAAGCTCCTTCTAAAAATGAATTAAGAATTACTGCAGCCTCTTACCCAGGCTCCTCTTAGCAATAAACAAAAATATTGCTTGGATTATTTTGCAATAGCTGAAAAAGTGAAAACCCTTTGTTAACAATTTGTGACAATCACTCGTCACTATTTTGCCATCCCATCCCATCTAAGATTGGACTGATCCTTGTATGCACATCCTTATGGCTGGAAACCTTTCTTCCCCCTGCACTACCCTTCATAAAGAAGCCGTGCCTGGGCTGAAGTTTCTGTTTGGTGACATCAGTGTCCCCATGGAAAAGCAATGTTCGCTGGGTGTTTGGATCTCATTGCAAATGCTTGTCAAGTCTTTTTTGTCTTCAAGTTAATTGGATTTTTAGTTGCTCTTCTGGTCATTTTCAAGTATTTCTATTAAAAAAAAAAAACCCAACAGAGAGCATGTGGTCTATTATCTCCTCTCTTTTATCTTACATCACTTTCAGAAGGAGAAAAGGGCTCTTCTGGTTTGAGGCCGCAGATTACAGGAAAAAATTCTGGAGCTAAGCAGATGTTGCAATTTTATTTCCCATCTCAGCCACAAGGTAGGATATGTATTAATATATACTCCTGAACCACCTTCCTGAACATTGCCTCATATATTATTCGGTATAAGGTTGCCTAGCTTCCAAACAACTTCTATACATTAGTCACTGCTCAGTTACAGGGAAGTGAAGGGCCACTGAAACCCCAAGCAATAATTGATATCAACTCCCTTTTGTTTCTGTAATAAGTTTTTGTATGGAACAGTTATATCCCCTGGGCAGAGAACCAAAACTTCCTAGTAAACTGCAGGGCAGTGAAAACTTATAGCAACGCTTTCCCCTCTCCAAAATCTGCACACACGGTAAGAACGAGAGGGAAAATGTTCTCTGTGCTGGAATCCACTCTCACAGGTCAGTCCTGCAAAGGGGTGACACCAACAGGAACCCAGAGGGGAAGGCAAGTCTGGGCGCTCCTCTTCACCCCCAAATTCCCTCTGCCTTAGAGATTAGTGTTATCAATACTACTGGCCTAGCAGCACCTCCTGAAATCACAGCAAAGTCAGTCATGATCACACCCATCGCCTGTGCGTGATCTCTCACTCCCGCTCATCCAGACAAGAAAAACCATGTGACTTAAAGAACTTCAAATCAAGAAACTGAGTTTCCAATTTCTACAAGTTTTCAGTGTATTAACTGCCTCCTCCTGGCTGAAAATTTAGTCTCTGAAGAAATGCAGAACTCCCATTCCCCCTCTATCGCTGTTATTCCCACATTTAGGTATTTGTTACTTTCTCAGCAGCTATTTCTTCACGGCACAGATGGAAATGAAGTAGTCCAATGAGTAGGATCCTCATCAGCCTTTCTATTCAGATGTTGACTCTGTGAACTCTGCAGATCGCTGCAACTCAAAGGCATGACTGCATGTCAGACAGATATCCCTGATCCAGCTTGTTCAGAGGTGACCATGTCAATGCGGTTCTCTGTGCAAGGGTTAGTGGTATTTAGCCAAAAAACCCTGCAGCTCCCAGTGAGCCTCTCCCGAATCTCAATTTCCCCATCACTGCATCCAAGGAAGGCAATTTAAAGCCAATGCAGCGATGCTAACACCTGCCAACCTCTTGACTGCAGTGCAAAGCATTCCCAACATCCATCTGCTCTGATAAACACACAACTTTAAAATTCATGAGATCTTAACATGACTGAATAGTTTTTAGGTGTTTTTGACAAACCAGAAGGTCCAGACAGTAAAGAAAGAGGAAATGGCTTAATTCTGCGGTATTTCAAATCTCGAAGAAACTTCTGGTTTGTTTTAAGGTCAAGACCAACACATTTTAACAGCCAAACAAATCCCCCAATCCTGTGTGTTACAAAGAGGGGATATTTCACTCAGCCTTGGCTTATCTCGCCCTGCCTTCCTCAGAACCATCATCACCACCACTAGGGCCGCATGTTGTTTCAACAAGAACTGTGGGAGACAAGTGTAAGAACCTGAGCGATCAGAGACAGATGGACGGGGCAGTGGCCAAGGACGGAAATGAAAGAGGAGGAGGAGAATCGCACGGGTGACGGGGATCTGGAGAGCAAGACGTGGAAGCGGAGGAGCAAACCGTAGCTCTGACATTAGAAACCCAGCCAGACAGCTGCCGTCTGACTGAGGGCCACCAAACCTTAGATATTTCCATCCTCTGAACCAGCAGTCCACACTGACTGTCTGATTTAATTAACTTTTCTCTCATTAGCATGCATCAGCCAGGGAGGAGGAGCACACACTCTGCTGTGCAAAAGATTCCTGTTGGCTCCCTAAGAGATAGGAGAGAAAAGTCCCATCGTACCCACACAGTTTTGAAAAGTGGGAAAGACAAATCCTATTTTCTACTTGCTTTTTACTTTTTATTTATTTGCTTTTGCTTCTTTCCCAGGCACTTTCTTCCTTCTAGGTCAGCCAGTTTGAATTGGAGCCTGTAGCAGGAGATCCATTTCTCACCAAACAAACTCCTCTAAGGAAAGCTCATGTCTTTAAATATATTTTTGAGCAAATTTTCCCTCTCCTCCTCCTTTCTGAGTTTGGTTGTTTTATTTCTCAGCTGATAATATGGACAAAATCGTGCCTCTCCCATGCACGGGAAGGTCAGTAAAAGAGCTTCTCCGGAGTGACGGGAGCAGCTTGGGAATTCGTCTACCTTGGCAGGAAAGTTCCAATTCCTCCACTTTTCTAGGCTTAATAAATTCCTACTCTCTTCAGCACTAATAAAACAAAATCAGTCTCCTGGGGAAGCATTCACTTCAACACACTGTGCTATTTCAGTCATTCTGAACTTTCATTGGTGGGAGATATAAAAAATGGGATGATAAACCCTTCCAAAAAAAGATAAAAATAAACCCATCCTAAAAACGGGCTCCATCCTTCTCCCCAGTCCTTGTATGGAGTTTCTTTGAGGGATGCTGAGTGTGTAGATGGAAAGCAGCGCTCAGTTAAGAGCACTTAAGTGTCTTCTGTCTTCAAGGCTCTGCAAGGCTTTCCAAGTACAAAAGGTAGAGATTATAGGTGAGTATTGTATACCATGTTTACAGAAGGTATACAACTGATTTATACCTCACGTGCGTCACTCATGGTACTTTTTAAACAGCTCCACTGTCCCACCTATTTCGCATTTATTCCTGTAGGAAAACCAGATTCAGGTCTCTGCTGTTCCCATATCCCATGACCCAGGTGAGTTTGGGCAGGAAACAGAAGGAGGGTGCTACACTGTCCATAAAACGAGGATGATTTTCCATCTAAAAGCCCACATTGTTCTCATCTGCACTAGTGAAAACATCTCCATTAGCTGGAAAAATCGGTACATCTTTCATCATAGAAACCTTGGCACTTTGTGAAGGCCTCCACACTCGTAACGTTATTGAAGCATTTAAAGAATAGGCAATTATTGTTGCTGGGCAAGTAACTGATTCTTTTCTTTCACTGACAACTTACAAACTATTTTGAGATACCTGAAACAGAAATACAGTTTTTGTTTTGTGGGTTTGGGGTTGGGTTTTTTTGTTTGTTTTTGTTGTTGTTGTTGGTTGGTTGGTTTTGCGTTTTGAGGCAAAAAAGAAAACGGAAGGAAAACATTCATCTCAGAACAAATTAAATGTGGTAGTCAACCCTAAGTGAAGTACTACATTTTAGCGGTAAGTGTTCTACAAAGAAATTTTAAAAATCCAATTGAGAGAACTGTAATGCATTTTTTCTGGAGAATACATTTTATTTAAATACATTAGCCAGGTTCAGTTAAATATATTAGTCACTCCTTAAGTTCAAATAAGCAAAAGATGCAGGAAACTACTTTTTTCCCGCACTAGAAAGAGTCGCTTTTCTTTGAGCTGAGGTCATGGGCAACACATCTCGTGTTCTGCTGCAGGAGCTTGTGCAGCCCCAGCCCAGCAGGCAGAGAGGAGCTGAGCCACCGGCAGAACATTACAGATGTACCTTTGCAGCTAAACCACTACATTTGAACCTAAGTTTCAAAACTAGAAGTATTTTCTCAGAAACCATCACTAAGAAGTTTACAAACCAGACAACTTTCCCACTCAGAAATTCCAGCCTATGAATTTATCTGAATCAATATTTGAATACAACAGTAGATGTTTAAAAGCACTGGAGGATACTCAAGAGCACTAGGTAATCTCAGTCTGGCTGCTTAGCTTTGTAAATCTTGCGTATTTGTGTGTGAGCAACTTGTATGTTTAAAAATAATTGAAGATTCGTTAAGGAGGAGGAGTACTGCCTTATTAGGTGGAGGCAGCATTATGAGCATGTTAGTAACGAAAGACTGAAGCTAATGCTCTTAACAATAGTTTCAAATCCAGACAAAATCCTAAAATAACAAAGGAAGGAAAGTTCTCCACCATAAACACATTTATTATTTCCACATGGTGTTCTGTGTGTGTTTGTACAGTATATGCGACTGAGCTTGCCTTCACAAATTAGAAATGTTTCACATTCCATACACACAATGATTGCTCACATAAGAGGCCTCAAGGTTTGTTTTCTGACAAACTGAAGAATCCGGGAACCTTGAGAAACCCAGCGTGACCTGTTTAACCCTCCCTCCTCGGAGCTGGGTGACTAGTGCAGTAATGTTTTCTGCAAATATTCATACGCCAGAACCAAAGCCCGCTGCAAAAAAGCAGATGAATTTCCCTGTTCTCCTCCACTGTTATCTGCATTTCCAGGACGGCTCTTATGGACATTGACAGAAGTCGAGAGTTTAAGCTGAACAAAAAACTGGGTGACCCAAGTCTAAGAGCTGACACTATTGATCCATATGGTCCAAGAGGGCTACCTAAGCCCAGAAGTTGACTTCTAATGCCTAATGAAAGAACTCAGGCCGAGATTTTGTCTGCTTTTAAACACAATCTCTGATGAGTTTTACTCTAGCTGCCTAAATCCCTTTAATAATCTAGACACACTACAAGGAAAAGGTATGGATTACCCCAAGCCGTTAACATAGAATAATCACTGGTGAGCAGCGTTGCTTTTGGTGATGAAAGACCGAATTCTTGTTTATAATGAGATATCTCAGTGGTGGTTAAGTGATGTAAAGTATAACTCTTTTTACTATTAATATTATACCTACGTGTATTGTAAGCCCTTATATTCCTGAATCTGCTTTAGCTGCATGGCCCTACGTGTATTACTCCTCAGCTTGCCCTGTAGGCGCAAGCAGAATAACAGTAATAATTTACAGGGGAAGAGCTGTATAAGAGCAGTAAATGTTTTTATAGTAGACACTTAACCGCAGTGATACCGGACCAGCAAAGAGCAGCGTGAGGGCATCCCTTCAGACAGAATGCACCATCACGAGGCTCTTTTCTTCTCTTTGAGGCTCAATACTTTTTTTTTTTTTGCTACTGAATTTGGCCTAACTGCTTTCTAAACTCTACACAGTCCTAAATATTGTCTGATATGGCATTTTCCATGTGTGTGCAAAGTTGTAAATGCAAAGCGATCAACCTCCTTTTTGAATGTGTAAATGAGCAAAATAGCTTTGGAGGACTCTCTTGTAACTTTTCTTCACTTGCCTCTGGATTCTTTCTCCTTTATTACCTGAACATCCCTCTAGGGCAGAACTTTGCCGTTGCCAGTTATTCTGAAGGAAGGAAGGTTTTAATGAATCAGGAAATGAACCATTTAACTCCAAGGCCTAACACATAATTTCTTTTATACAGTTAGCCTTGTATTTTAATGATTTGGTTGTTTTTTCAATAACTAATCTTATTGTTTCTTTTTCTTTCTGTTATTTTTTCTCCTACCAGTCACAGTGCTCACCTTTAAACACTTGCTTAAACTTGAAACTAAGCAGTAATGTCTTTTAGAATTTTTCTGGTTTTAAAAGACTGTTTTAACCATTTAATCACTGCTCTTGCTGTGCACCTGCTGCTCTACCCACAAATTACAATGCTGGAACCAGTGGAAACTTAGAACTTGTCCCTGATTTGTTTAGCACCACAGCAAGCAGTGACACTTTTTTGAGTACACACATTAGTCCAGATAACGTCTTGTGACTAGTAAAATAAAAAATTTCCAGTAACGTGGCCGTAAGATGCACACTCTGAAATCAAAAGCAAAGACATCACTCCAGGGCTACTGACCAGGTTCACATGAATCTCTCAGAGCAGGCAGGGAGAAATAATATAGAGCTTCAATTAAAGTCTCTGTCACCACCTCCCTACGTGACACTGGAAAACTCTGTAAACATTTGATATTTTCCAAAAGGATTCAGGTGGAAAATTCACAGAAAATAACACCTTTGATGACTATTAAGATGCAACCTCTTTCTCAGCAATCCCCTGACCTGCCAACTAGAAGATGCCATGAGGATCTGTAACGGATTATTCACTCTATACTTGTTTGCCATCATTGAAGAAAAGACTCCAGGTGAGACTGACCCACTACAGCACCTCTTCCAAACCTCGCAAGAGAGTAACAGATCTATTGCTGTTCCTGAAGTCCCTCCAACGTACAGGGATGGAGATCATGCACACCCCAAAAAACTCTACTGAAGTCAGTGAAGAGAAACCAGATAAATTATTTTTCCTAAGAGATCCCTGAAAAGGATGAGTTTGAAAAGAAATTACAGACCATGCAGGTCTTCTTTGACTTGAGCTGCCAACGTTTTCTGAAAAACATCAGGATAAATTTCATAATTCCTAAGCTCCTAAGCTTTGGGCCAATTTTAAGAGGTACAGCTCTGGCAACCGTGATGGTTGCCACGTGGCTATTACTTGTGTCTTCAAAACAGTAGCTGATCTGTACTTATGCCATTCAGAACCGATAGCCACATCCCTGCTCATTGCAGATGACCTTTGAAGGTCCTTTCCAACTCAAACTATTCTATTATTCTGTCCCCTTAAGGTCTTCCTACATCAACCCTGTTCCTTACAAGTTCCTTACAGCTTAAGGTAGCCAAGTCAGCCTACTACAAAGTTATCGATTCTGACACCTTTATCTCAAGAACTATCTCAATCCAAAATCAGTCACTGAAATCAAGAAATGTACCTACACTAGAAATGAGAAGCTATTCCCAATGTTTATTCAAGGGTTTAATCTAGCTCTCCCTGAAACCTCGAGGAGTTTTCCCACGGATTTGAAGAGGGTAAAGGCAAAGTGTTTGAGCAGTGACACAAGGTCAGGTGTAATTTAGAAACCAGATGTTCACGGATGTGCATGTACGTCTGTCTTCTGGTTGCTTTGGAAACTGCTTGCATGTTACACAGAGCAAAATGCAGCCTAGATTTTTTCCGCACCTAAAAGTGATAAATTTTACACTAGGAGCTGATGGGAGCTTCCCTACCCCTGCAGCTGTCCACGTGATGGATCTCTGACCATTAGAGATTGAGATGAGGTTCATGGAAATCAGGGGCTTGCTTCAAAATGTTTTTAAAAAATACAATTGCAAACCAAGTGCTGTTGCCCAAAGACATATTAGTGAGAAAGGCTGCTAGATGCTAACATTGTACTGCAAGTGCAGTGCCAGCTTGTAAAAAAGTAAAACTAGACAGACTTCCTTGGAAAAAAGCCCCATTCCTTGGAACAAAGTCCTCTTGGTACGCTGGCACACGGTGATCAAGCACATTGTAAAAAGAGAAGGAAATGTCATTTTGCATTGGCCAGGCTTTTGAGGAAAAAATGAACGCTGATACTTGAGGAAGAGAAATTCTGCAGTTGTATAAATACAATTGTATGTAAAAGAGTTGTCCTCAGAAGTAAAAATTAAGTAACACTCTTCCACCTTTGTTAATTAACTAGAGTGGATTACTGCTTCAAGATTTATGTAACAGGAGTTGCTACTTAAGACAATTTGTGCTCTGTGTGGGTGGATCAGCGCACGCAGAAGTTGCAAACACTGAGCAAAGGGGTTGTGAAGAGGCAGGAGTGTGGTCCTGGCTGGTTTGGCAGGTATGTATTGGGGAATATGTACATGCATTGCTGGATAAAGAAACAAGGGTTAGGAGAATTGCTACAATATGTTGTAAGATACAAATATGTGTGAAGTTGTCCAAGACTGACTTGAATATCTTGGGTGATAGGTGTGGTGTACACATGTATGGAGTAGGGGAGTAGGTGCTATTGAAGGGACAAGGAGTAGTGAGGCTGTAAAATACATGTACTGAGGTGCTGAGGTTAATGTCGGATGATCAGATTTCATTACCAACAGCTGTAGTGCTTGGAAATTGCTGTCTATAAAGGAGTGATTGTGTAACAGAGCATGTTATGTTTCCCATTTGATGCAGTTTCGGCACAGGAGGTGCGTTATTATCTCTTGTGCCGATGGTATGAAGTTCAGAAGAAAGCTAAGATGCACGCCTGTCCCAGTTATATAGCAGACGTACACTCCGCCTATACTTTTATTCTTTGATTCTTATGATTTGATTTCTTTAGTGTGTAGTGCTGGGGACAGTGAAAAGCCAAAACAGGGACTGCATTTCCAAAGAAGAGCTACGTTTTGGCTACCAGCTGGTGCGGCAGCTTCGCGTCGCTTGGTGAGGCCGCATGTGCTCGGGTGACAAGGGAATTAGCGCCCGAGTGACACTGTGGCACCTGCTGCAAATCCCAGAGTCCGTGGCCAGAAGCATCAAGCAGAGGACAATGAATGTTCCTGCTTAGTTCCAGGACAAAGGACTTATGAACTAACTCTGACCTCTCCTTTCCTGTACTTCTGACCCACGAACAGCCACCCAATTTCTGCTCATAACAGCCTATTTCTTACTAACCAGAGGCTCTGCCTTCTGGGCAGCTCTGTGCTACAGACAGCCCTAGGTAAAAATAAATACAAAACTTAGTCCCTGGCCCAGGATGCTCCTTCTGTGGCAATCTGGAAATGATTACTTGACGCTTTAAAACTCACCACCGTCATTTCTTGCTCTGAAAGGTGACTCCCTCTGGATAACTCATGAAGAACCATGTCAAAGCGCCAGGCAAAGATTTAAGACTCTCTGTGCGTTTATGATCAGAGTGAGCAAACAGCAGTATCATGCGTTTACAGATGTGTAAACCTATAATAACGCAGAGAGAGGGTTGACACACGTCACCAGGGACTTGCAGAGCTCACGTGGAACCTGATTCATCCCTAATGGTAGAGAAGTAGAATGGGGGAGATGCTACTTTCTCTTTTTCCTTACTTGCATTTAAATATTAGATGAAAAAAGATGACCACACCGTATGTAAAACAAGAAATAGCAACAGTGCTGAAGAAATTGTCTGGGCCAGAACTGAGCCATACAGAGACCTACAGAAAGTCTTTGCCATCTTCATTGCACCCACGAAGCATAACTCCAGCTCTTGCCAAAACCTCTATGAAAATTCCTATCTCTGCAATATGCCCAAAATATTAGCAAATTCATACTTATCTTGAGCAAAACCAGAAACCAGATTCCAGCAGTAAAATTGCAGAGTTTGTGAGTGTGGGTCAGATTTAAGTTTGCTGTCACACAGAAGCAGATTCTCACGTGGAATTATGGAGCACGAATGCCGAGAGAGAAGACGCGAAAACACAGAACAACTGAAATCGTAAAGTAGGCTCTTGTGAGCGGTCTGAACTTCAGGACCTGTCCTTGTCAGCAGAGGCTACACAGCCTGGACTAAGGCGTGGATATTTTGCGATTATTAATAAAATAGCTGAGACCTCAGCCAGTTTAAAGCTTCCATCCTTCAAAGATGTAAAGATAAAATTTTAAGGACTGAAACGCTGAGCTGCGAAGTTCCGGAGGTTTTCTGGGCTCTTCACTCTTTCCATGGCAGCATCAGCACTTGAAACTTGGTCTGAAGTGGTGAAAAGTGTTAATATCTTTGTGGTTTAGGGTGGAAAAAAGTCAGAGTTACTGTATGCTTATGCACGTCTATTTCTATGTGAATGCTGAAGTTCCCATCGAATTTCCTGAATGAAGAGGGTGCCAAAGACTCAGGAAACACTACTTTTGCATGTAAGAAAACTCCTGTAATTTAAAAAGTGTAGATAAGATTATTTTGGAAGAAAAAAAAATATCCAGATTTCTTCTTTCTCCTACGGTGCAATTAGAATCAGAAGAAAATCCTACTGCTTTGAAAAAAACTGGGAGGGTGAAAGACAAGTTTGGACTGAAGGGGTTTTGTGCACTTAACTCTGGACACACTATTGATGCTTCCATCCCAGGTTTTCTGAGATGAATGTGTGGTGCTGACTGCCAGCCTCCTGTCTTAACTTCATTATGCAGAGTTGCTCACGAAGTGCTAACTAGAGCCTATTATTCAGCCCATTCAGCTCACACCTGGTTCTTAGTGAGACGTTGCACTGCTTTAACACAATGAACCGCGGCTTTATTGCTCTCTGCTATTTCCTCCTCCCTCCAGCTTGAAAAACCGCACTTCAATCAGCGGCTAATGTCGGCGTGGAAGTAATAACCTTCGTTTATAGCAGAAAGTAGAGACATCTGGACAGGCCAGGGAAAGAGGCAGGGAGTAAAGCCATCAGGATGTGCAGATCACACCGTTATCGTAAGTGTGCTTGGTTTCAGGAAAGCTTTTTAGTGCGGAAACATCCAAAACGCTCATTCCTTCGGCTGAGGGTTTTTCCTCTGAAGGACACAGAAAGGTGAAGAGAACTAGGACTGATAGCATAGCAGGGGTAGGTGGTGTGTTTATAAGTTGCAGAAAAAAAATGCAGAGCGTATTGTAGCTGTTCAGGCCAATCCTTAAGGAAGGTGAACTGATGGTACTAGAAAATCCAGAGTCAGGTACACCGAGTCTGAATTTAGACTCCAGTGGCACCTTGATAATCCAGGTCCCATGGCCAGTCCTGCCTTTGGGACAAACCGAGGAAGCTCTCGGTGCTCCCCTTCCCCTCCCACCTACACACTGATTACAGCAATATTTTCTTTTTTTTTTTTTAATCTGCCTCGTTAGTCTGCCAGGGGACAAGGACCATTTGTATGTTACCTATTACTGCCTGGAGCTTTCAGGGCCAGCTGTAATGGCATTAATAATTGGCAGAGGAAGGGTACAGAAAGGTACATCCTCCTGGGGCTGAAGCCCCATGTAGGACACCGGCGTATTCCCATCGACACGTTGTTTGTTAGCATGTGATGAGCATAGAGACTTTACCTGTTCAACATTTACCTTTCTTTCACACTTTCTAAAAAGTTAAATTCCTGAAGAATTCATGACATAGATTAACGTGATCAGGCACTTAAACCCTCCTTGAGCTGGGAAGTTGGTTTTATGTTAGGGACAACTCTGAGTTTTACTTAGGGCTCTGTTCAGCTTTCTGTGGTGAAGATTTGATGCCAAAACTCCTTTTTCATGGAAGGTGGTATAATTCCAGCCACTGGACAAAACCATTATTTTTCTTTGCTAAATTACTTCTGAAGGGAAATTCCATTTTCGTGGAGAAACTTAAGCATTTCCACAGCAAAGACGACATTTCCTGGCAAAAATATTTTTTCCCTTACCATGTCTGCCGTTCGTTTAGAGGCCGAAAAATAATTCGATACTTTCATGAGAATTAAAAAATAAATAAACAGGGCAGAAGTTTGCTTTTGTTTGTAACAAAAATGAAAATTATTTTGCAGAATTCTAGATTACTAAGCAATTTCTCATGATCCAGACATACTCAGTTTTTGGCTATTACAAACCAGGTTTTTTCACCCACGAAAAAAAACGTGCATTCCCTTGGTTAAATACCTACCCCTTCAGGCACTTGGATCCCTTCTCCAGCTTGTCAGAAATCAATTATCTGGTTATCCTCTAATTTATTAAACCTCCCGTCCCGGATTCTGAAAATATTTGGGTGCTGCTGTAATGCATTTTGTACTGGCAGAGCGATTTGTGCTAATACATTTTGCCCGACTCAGCCAAGGCATCTTGGCATTCGGAATCAATCTGAACCGTATTGAATACAGTTTAATTAATGTCCAATGTACCGTGCCTTGGTGGAGCGGACAGCTGGCGGCTTATCTTGCGTGACCTTGGGTGACAGACACAATCTGGGATAACGCTAATGTGTGTCTTTTGTCAGTTGATACCGGGGGAGCCGAAAAGTCGGGGCTTCAACAACCAAATGATTAGTACATATCCATAGGGATAAAGATGGGAGAGAAGATATGTCTGCCATGAAAATGTCTCGGTAACTTGTGATTCACAGACAGGCTAAAGCCAGATGCAAGGCGATAACTTTTCATTTCACAAAGTATCTTACGCTGCTTTCACCAAAATAATTAATTATTACAAAGAGGGAATGTACGCTGGGGCAAAAAGGCTGGAAAAGTGAAGAATTTTTAGGAAATGAGCAAAATCTTCTCTTCTTTTAAGTGCCATCACAGCTGGCAGATCTGGGCAGACCTTTTATTAAAGAGGTGCCAGAAAGACAGTCGGGTACCTGGCAAGAGTTGGGGTATCGCACAGAAATAGTGGGGGGTTGTAGGACCCCTCGCCCCCAAAGAAGCGAATAAGGAAAAGATCAATATTTCTGGTCCAAACTCACCGAGACATGGGGTCAAAGTCATGGAGAAAAGGCTAAGAAGACAGGAAAGACTTATAAAACCAAGAAGTAATGAGAGAAGCAACAGACGACCTTCGGGATCAGCTCCTGATTGCTCACGTTTGTACACAGGGAATCGTAAAATGTTCATAAAACTAGATTAACTCGTTGTTCAGAAATTCTAATAAAGAAAACTTACAAGCATTAAAAAATCATTCCAGTTGGATAGCCATGGAGAAATTACGGAGGAATCATTTTCCCAAAGGATAGAGAGAATTTGCTTAAAATCACTTTTCCTTGTCCAAATACAGAACCCAACCTGGAAGCAAAAACTAGATGGCCAGAAATGGAAAACTGAGGTCAAAGGATCACCATTCACACTTATTTGCACAGAGGAAGATCTAAAGTTTCAGTTTACCTTCCCCATGTGAGTACAACATATTGAATACAGAGAAGCCTTTCTGCAGCTTAAGGAAATACTAATAGTAATTTCTAGTAATGACTATTAGAAATGGAGAAATAGTCAGGAATATTTCCTTAAATACGTTCACAGGTTATTCTTTTCACTTCTAATGACTTGCAAAGCTATTTCTGACGTTCTGCTGGCAATTGGAAGAGAGGCTAATGGGAAAAATAGTCCAATATCTCACTTAACATAATTGCCGGCAATTGCTGATGCCCTAATTTCTCTGGATCACATATTTTTTCTCCTCCAGCTTTCTAACAGGACTTATGCTGGAAGGACACCATGGCTGCTATGGAGCAGCAACCACAAGAGGGCTTTGCCCAAGGCCCTCATTCAGGTTCCTATATACTGCTAATATACAAACAAATAATAATAAAACAACCAACCCTTTACTCAAAAAATAAACCTGGGTTTGGTGTGCCAAATATTTTCTCTGTGCAAATAATTTTCAAGGTTCTGTTTTCCTTCAATTCCCTTCATATAGTTATATTCGGCAGTAATACCTAATTGCTGACAGTCGCAGCAAGCTTTATAACATGGAAAAGTGTAGCATGATCATTTTTTAATGGATATAAGTTAACAAAAGCTGGTCAGAAAACCTTAGAAAGCATTCCAGTAGAAGACGAAATTGAGTTTATTTTGAAATACTTCATGCTAATGAAACTTTGTCCCATAGTATGGATTGCAGGGGGTTCTGATAATGTCAAAATATCTTATTTTTCATGCTCTGGTATGGAATATCTTAGGTTAACTTGTAAAGAAAAACAGTGACCCTTATTTAACACACACACAAACACATTTATAAAGACACAGCACCATTAAAGAACACAGCATAGGTAGCTGTTCAGGTTCCCTAAATGTGCTTCTTTAACCTTCAAAAACAGGAAGAAAAACATGATTTTCGTTATATTATTTTTACAATACGGTTACACCATTAATATATTGACCCTTCATCACGAAAGAGAGACTGAAATCTACAACCAAAGCCAACGTCAAATCACTGCATACACTCAAAATAAATAGACAAACCTTCCAAACTCTTCCAATAAACCTGCCCAGAAATTGTTAAAACTGTAAATGTTGGGCACAGTGTTCTGAAAACATCAGTCCCAGCTCAGAGAAAGCAGTAATCTTCCCTTAATCCTGAACTTTCGTATAAAACAGAGACTTGCTCAAAATGAGCCTTTAGCATGTTCTCACCTTTCCCTTTCAGGTTAAAGCAAAGTTTCGAAAAGTCACCGAGCTTTTAAGTTTATCCGTCAATCAGATACAATTTACAAACTTTATTTGCCACTTCCCCACTCAGGTTCTTCTGTTTGAACTCCGCAGTTTGAAATCGCACTCTGGACAAAACTGGCTCAAGCTCCTTAATGATATTACAGCTCAACTGCGCCTGCAGATTATGGCATGCAGTTGTTGTCCATTTTCCCTGCTTATCAGCTGAGCAACAAACACTTGCATTAAGTGGGATATTTAGCTCTGTTCCCATCTGGCTACAGCTGTCTGCAGCACCTCTCCAGACTTCAGCGTCTCCTATCTTATCACTGCATCCTTTTGATCAAGAAGCATCGCATCTTTGCGCAGGTCTGTTCTTCAACTTCACAGCCAGCGTGACCTGACAAATCTCTCCCCTCCTGCTCTCACACGGGAGCTGGGATGGCGTTTCAGGAAATCTGGATGACAAAGCGCAGAAATCCTCTGTGTTGAGCTTTTTTTCTCCCAAACAACTCGTGTAAAGTAACAGCTGGGAAGGGGAATACAGGCACCTCCCAATCTTGTCCTCCAAGGACATTTTTTAAAAAGTGAGTTTTCATATCCAGCAACAGCTGTAGCATAAGAAAGCCTACTGTTTCAGGAAGAAAATCTGTCACCCCCATTATGTGCCACCACTCAGTAAGGTACTTGAGTCACTCCTGACCTTCAATAACAGAAATAGCTCCATTGACTCCAATGGGACAACTCAAGTGCTCAGAGCAAGGCACACATACCTTCCTGAGCCGGGGCTGCTCTTCTCGGTGTGCCCACGTGAAGATGCTCTGCAAGGCAGCTGGAACCACTGCTGGAGGCCTGAGCCTCAGGCTGAGCAAAAATGCTTCATTTTCAGTGCTGAAATGAACCGATTTGCCTTTGTTTTCAAGCTCCTCATAGTAAAATGCTAAAGAAGCAAAGGTCAGATTGAAGATTGCCAGTTATCACACCAGCATCCACAGCAATTCTTAAGGAAAATGCACAATCGCAGAACTAACGAGTCATCTGTATACTGCACAATTACCACAAATGCCCATGTAATCAGAGTAATTGCATATAACAAAGCATGGATGGGAGTACCCAGGGCATAGCAAGGCCTAGAAATCAAGGCCAATCAATTACAACTGAACACATGCATAAATGTATACATGGTTTTCAAATAGATGGCTCAAATAAATGCACGTGCAAACCTATTAACCACACTATTATATACCCTACATGCCGCCAACATTGATTTTAGCTGTTCGAAATGGCTAGAAGACAAAACAGGGAGGGCAATACATAATTCGCAGAAGTGAAGCATGGAAGATGGAGATGCAATGCAGGAAGGTATGGAAAAGATGAAATGAAAGCTGAAAGATGCGCATGTATTTACGGAAAGACAGAGCAACCTCAAAGAACACTGAGCAGATAGCAGGCTGGGCTCCCTCGGTTTGCCTATTTCTGCTCCCAAAAGAAGTAAAAAAAAGAAACAAGAGAGGCAAAATAAAGAACAGGCAATTACAAAGATAGAGTGAGTCAGGACAGGGAGAAAAATAGAGAAAGCTCTAGGACTAGAGGAAGAGGGTACGGTAAGCTTTGATGGCATTTTGTTTCATTTAATATATTTAAGTTTCTTTGTTGCTGTTTGGCAGACATTCTAAATCTCTGCCAGCGTGAGAAAAAGACACATGGCAGCTATTTGGAACTCCTGGGGATTTCACTGTTGCTGGCTACTTAGTGAGTTTTGTAATTAAAGGCAATTTAGAAAAGGTAGAAAGGGAACCTACTGTTCACCAAAACCCACAGCCCCTCCCAGAATAAACCACCAACTCCACGGGAAAACTGATGTTGAATTATTACTGGAGTCATAGATTCAAAGACCAGGGGGGTATTCTCAAGATTTTTAAGTTCGTCTTCCCAATGGAAGCCAATGAAACCCACCAGCCCCTCGGGAATGAGAGGCTGAACCCGTCAGCAGGGAACCCCTCCAACCTCTCATCATAGAATCACAGAATCACAGAACAGTTTGGGTTGGAAGGGACCTTCAAAGCTCATTCAGTGCCACCCCTGCCATGAGCAGGGACATCTGCACCAGCTCAGGTTGCTCAGAGCCCCGTCCAGCCTGGCCTGGGATGTCTCCAGGGATGGGGCATCCACCACCTCTCTGGGCAACCTGGGCCAGGGTTTCATCACCCTCACTGCAAAAAAAATTCGTCCTCATATCTGGCCTGAATCTCCTCTCTTTTAGTTTACAACCATCACTCCTTGTCCTATCACAACGGGCCCTGCTAAAAAGTCTGTCCCCAGTCATCAGGGAATCCCTCCGACCCTTCGGTGCTCAGCGTGTGGGCGAGAACATTTGCACCCTGAAGCTGTGGGTTTTTAAGTCAGGAGATGTTTCCCGGCAGAGCTGAAAAGCCTTCTCCCGCTGCAATCCTGACTAGTTAAGCCGACCTTCCTTTAACCTCAGCCACAACGTCGCGTCTTTTTCTGCACGGGAAAGAAATCAACCCAAGCTCCCTGGATTCAGTAGATTTGCATTTAAACTCGACCACTGTTTAAATATTTTTTCCTACCATTTAACAGTATGTGCCGTTCAGCTACTAATATGGCCCGCACTGGGAGAAAAAGTGAATAAAGGATTTAATTACAGTTGAGATGTCCCCGGTATAGCTTACTGTTGTCCTGTAAATCCTTCTTCTTCACTTATCTCCAGCACAAAGAGGCATCTTTTCCACAGGGAGAAGGGGGAGGTGGGGGAACGCGGCGCACGGCGGTGCAAGGATGCCTTTGTTGGCCGGGCTTTGTGTGGGAACGCGCTCTTGATGAATGACAGCCAGGCTTGAAAATTAGCTTTAGCTTTTGTGAGCTCAGTTTTCCTTCTAAATTACCGCATTGCTGTAACTTCAGAAGGCAGGTATTTCCCTTGACAGTGAACGTTGCAGCCTTTTGGGCCAGGATGCGGAGATCTGAATGCCAGGCATGATTCACAGGTAATTTGCTATTATTTTACAGAGCTCCGAAAGGAGACCGCTAACATCAGGCAATTTTAACTTTGCTCTGAACCACAGACGCTGAAAAACTCCTACCGACACTACCGATGGCTTTGCCTCTATTAGTGCTGCAGAGTTGGGATTTTTTTTTTTTTTTAAATTTATTTCCCCACTAGATTCAGCTACTGTAAAGCTCTGGAGGTCTGTGTAACGCAGATGATAATGCTTTCATCAAATCTCAGCCAAAGAAAAAGCCTCTAGGGTCGAATCATGAATGCAATAAAGACTTTTTCCTGACTCCACTATTTACATAATGTTATATTAACTGTTATGCCCCAAGTTCCCAGTCAGGAGTGAAAAAGGACATATCAAGACAGTCCCTGAACAGATCACAGGCTAAACCAACGAGGCAAGACATTGAAGAAAGGCAGTTTAATCGTTATTCTGCTGCACATGGGGAAACTGAGGTACCCAAATCATGCAAGGGAGCTGTGGTGCAGCTGACAGTTAGATCAGGCTTCCTAATTCCTCCTCTTGCCTCTCAAATGCAGGCTGTGGGGGCCACACATGCTCCAAAAATATGGGGTAGGTCTATTCAGTTATTCACACACATTTCTGGGTTCCCATGCTTTGAAATCAATTTTTAAAAGGAAAAATAACATCATTGCTATGAAATACTTGACTGTAAAAGGCATCACCTTTGCCCCTTGTTTTATTAGCACTTTCAAAGACCTCCTTCCCGCTGGGATGAATCCTAAAGCAAAATGCCCCAAGATTGGTTGCTGTGATTGACAAAACTAAGGGATAGGACTAACTTGGCAGGGAAGAGGTTTCCCAACTTTTTGTGGGCAGCCTGTGATTATCCACACAGTCACTATTATAATAACTTATCGCTGTCATCCTAACATGTACGAATTGCAGTCGAGTCCAGACCCTGCTAGGACCGCGGTCAGAGACCCGTACAGGAGCAAAACGATGTCCCCAAGCTTGCCGAGCATGTGAGCGGCAGAGATGGGGCTCCTGCACCACATCTGCCGACGGGATGGGGCAGCACCATTCCTCCTCACCCATGTGCCTCACAGACAACCCCTGATGAAGGTGTAACCTTTGTGAAAGAAGTGCCCAGAAGAAAAGAATGGGTGGCCATGAACTTTCTGTCCAAGAATGAGATGGAGTGAGAACGTGTTCCCAGTTCAACCAGGTCGTGGTCAGCAATGAGGACACCCACGGCCACCTTGTGGAATTTCTAGCATCCATTTCCATCACTCAAACCAAAAGATGTTACCGAACCGCACTTTCGGAACGCTCTGCAAGGTTTTGCTTTGATTTTAATGATTTCCTGATGCCTTTCAACTCCTGGGCAATGTCTAGCTTTTGAGGGAGAAAAGAAATCAGCTCTGCCCGTTTTCAAAATGAAGAGTGTTTCTCATAACAAAATCAGTTTTATTTATTTATAAGTTTTAAAATGTAAGTAAAATGAAAAGCAAAGACTTCAGGCAGGAAAAAACATTGTATTTGCCTTACAGCAATTTTTCCCACTTTAATTGTAATGAGAAAACCTTTCTGTGCTTTGTAAAAACCTGAAACTCTATTCCTGTTTTCCACTATTTTCACCTCAGGTGATTTTTCTGGGCCTGTTGTTATTTTTCAGTGTAGGAATCCCCAAAAGATTTGTCTTACAAACACTGCTCTTGAATTCAAGTAAACTTTTTGCATTTACAGCATCCTTTGGCAAGGAGTTCCCCAGACTGCAATCCACCTCCAAAATGCCTGATTTCCAGGCTGAGGAGCACTAGTTTATTCAATCCTTCCTTACACAGAAACTGTTCCAAAACATTCATCATACTTGCTGCCTTTCTCTAATCTTGTTCTTTCTGCTATACTCTCGTTAAGCTAAGAAACCTGGACATACATGCCGTATTTCAGATGCAGCTAAACTAATGGCAAACCAATGTCTTCTGGTTTGTACTCCATTCCTTTAATTTGATTTGCTTTTCTGAGTGCAGCCAAGCAGCCAGAACCTCACTACAGACCTTATCTATAGGAACACCCATGTACACCAGCATACTGTTTCTCCTTTTTCAGCCAATTATATATCCATGCCAGCAGCATCCCTTTCATGCTTCATTTCTCTTAAAACCCTTTTGTGAAGAACATTACCAAGAACAATCTGGGAAGCCACGCTGAGTATATTATTTGGACCGCTCATATCCACAGCTTTTTAGCCTCTTCAGAAGATGTCAAGAGTTCTAACTTCAAACGGAATCATATTGTCAAATTGAAATACATTCAGGTGTTTTTGAAAAGCCAGAGCTGAGTGATTCTCTGAAGAATTTAGTCCAACAACGCAGTCCTGTTTTATTGTTGATTATCCATTATCAGATATTTACTAAGTGCTTATTGTTTACAGGTGCATTATTCAACACTTAGCTGCATTTTTTATGAGAACACTATTCCTTACAGCATCTTCTGCTAAGAAACAAAGCTCTCCTTGCACGAAAGTGAGAACCACCGAAGTGGCTTGCTGGATTTCATTCGCATCAGCCTTCCTTCCTGTGGGATTTAGTAATCTGGCTTATTAGATAACTATAATATCAAAAAGGTTACAAGATGTATAACACTACTTTCCCTTGATGGTGTACGGCTGATATATTTACAGGTTCGGGTTGCATCTAGTAAGGAGGTTGAACTGCCAGATTTTTGCTAGGAATGGAACATAAGACACCTTCAAGTGCGAGAGTCGCTGGAAGCTCTGGCAAGAATGAAGGAATTTTGCTGGGCCTTTTTCCCCTCCCTGCGAAATGCGTTTTATGGAGCTCTCAACTAACTGTTGCTTATTCCTTCTACCATGCTAACAAGCAGATACTTACAATTTAATGATACGCTTTATGACTACACCAAATTACTGAAGTGAGACACCGTGTCTGGGTTTGGCTACTTGCCTGGGAGGTGCAGTCACCCCACAGTCAGGGCAGACAGTGCTGGGTTTACCTTCCGCTCCTGTTTACAGACAATTCCCTATTCGTTGGAGTTCTCGAGGTAACAGCAGCACAATTACCTGGTGTCCTGGCCATGACCCTACCTCTGACGTTACCAGTCGGAGAAGTCACAGCTCGTTTTTTGTTGCAGCAGCTTCTTCTGCCAGGCAGCCCTGTGTCCTGGCATAAACCATGGCACAACTGGCCAGAACCTGATGCTCTGTGCACATGCGAGTGCGATTGTTTAAGTACATACAGAGATTGTTCCCTTTTCACATGTTCTTCACAGTGGCCTGGAGGATAATTGGAAACTGTTTGCATATCACTGAAGACAGGAAAATTCGGTCCAGAAGCCCTTGCACACCTTAAGGGCACTCAGAGAGAGACAATGCTGAAGAGCAAATAATTAGAACACGAAACAACCTTAAAGAAATACCAATAATGGATGTATCTCCATTTGTGAGCCACCATCTGCACTCAAATATGCAGAGAACAGGAAAGACTTCATATGTTTCCTCCACGTGATCTGAAGTTCAGCCAGATGAGTGGAAAAACACCGCCATAGCTGCTGACAGCCACAATAGCATACCGCTAAAGACAGCTTCATTATTCATTAAAGCAGGTCCAAGGATATAAATTTGTCACAGTGGAATTTGGCTTATATCCAACACCCAAAAATGCCAGTGGAAACAGACTGGAAAGGAGGCATCAGGAATTATTAGCTGAGCTCCTCATCCTGTGTGTCCTGTTGGCTACTTGTGCCACAGCCCAAAATGCTTTTTCAAAATTTGAAATCTGTTTCCTCTTCTCTTCCCTACACTTTAATTCTCTTTGGCTTCTCTCTACTATGAATAGAGTGATGCTCAAGTCATCTTCCTGCTTTCCAGCTTCTTGCAAAGGTCCTAAAAGGTTCATTTTCCCAGCCTCGTGCTATCACAGAGTCATCGGCAAATGTGCTGGTGGTCCCTGACCTGGTCTGGTTCCACACCCACCTCCGTCTCTCAATGGACACCTCCCTGGGATGCTGAGCCATAATGTCAAGGTCTACAGAACTACAACAGAGTTTCTAACCCTCCCTCACAGCCAACACTTTACACAGTCCAGGGAATACTAATATATCATCTTCTACAGTAACAATTTGCTGTGAATTGTTCTGGAAGCTCTTTGAGGCTACACTGACTTGTGAGGTTATAGTTCAGTAATGAGGTGCAACACCATTACCCTCAAATCCAAACCCACTGCGCTGTACAATTTTATTTCTTAGTATGAAACATTTCAGCTTTCTATGCCTTACTGTTATCATGTGGGGGAATTTATAAATTTATAAATAAAATTCTAAAACCTAAGTTGAATGCTGTACTTCTAATA
Source organism: Caloenas nicobarica (assembly GCF_036013445.1). NCBI lineage: Eukaryota > Metazoa > Chordata > Aves > Columbiformes > Columbidae > Caloenas > Caloenas nicobarica. The sequence continues at coordinate 116,452,464 of NC_088247.1, forward strand.
CTCACATTACTGGGGAGGCGATACAAGAAGATTCTTAGCACAGGATTTCTAAAGCCGTGTTTTCTTCAGCAGGTCAGTAGCAGTTAGATGTCATGTGTACGGATCGGAGCAGTCAGATGACAATTTTACAGGTTCTAGCAAGCAAGACCCCTACTATGGTAAATAAGAGTTCACAGGGGTTTGTTTTGTTGTTGGTTTTGGTGTTTGGTTTGGTTTTGTTCATTGGTTTTTAACTGAAACCTCACTTTGAGTGCTACTAAAACGACATACATTAACAAATGACCTACACACGAGTATCTGAATTCTCGCAGTGCTGCTGTTGGCCACTATTAGTGCTTACATTTTAGAGACGAGAAAACTTAACTTTTCTGTTTCAGCAGGAAATTCTGCTAACACTTATTCTCGCAATCACACCTATATTCCTAAACGAGGCTGCTCATTTAAAGCAAGCATGAATTAGTTTTAAATTAATTTTCCAAAGCTGTCTGGCGCTCCCTGCTATAGCCAGGATCAGAATTCAGGAGCGACTTGACACTGAGCCACCTAGTTCCATATCTGTACTAAAATTAAGGCCACAGGACTAGTCCAAACCCTTTCATAGAGGGAAATCAAACATAACACAAATGACACATGTCAGCAAAGCCTATGTCAGGAAGAAATTCAGGCTTGGTCACTTAAATATTCACATTAGTCAAATTGCAATCAGTACATTGCAATGCAAAGCTTTAAAAGTCTTTGGTCAAAGCAGTAAGTTTAAAGATTAACATACTGTTAAAGCTTGAAATATGACGCTTATCAAACTTGTTGGCATGTAAAGGTTGAGGTGACAGTTTGTCACATCAAATATGTGTTGCTCTGTATCACCAAAATTACGTAAAGTGCAAAGGTTCATCACCTGGAATCCAGACCACGAAAATCCTCAGCTTTAACCCAGTCATGTAAGAGATTGTCTCTTTTTAATTAACAAAGGCTTTTTATTTTGTGATATGGCACCTTTGCAAATCCTGTGATTTCATGTTGAAACGTATGAAAAAGATCAGTGAAGCCAGAGAGCAATTTTTACAAGATCATTGTATACATTTGGTACTACAATTTCTCCAGTGCAAATTTTGGACTGATTGCTCTCCTTTTCATTCATTTCAGTTAATGGACTGTCACGGCATGGATTAAAAAATACATTTAAAAAAGCAGAATTGAGAAGCACTCTGTCAGAACATTTGAAAGCACAAGCAAAGCAAAATAACATCCTTCTAACTGTATATAGCTCTGCAAATTTTCCTGGTTTTTAAAGATAGTAAAAACGAAGTTAGCCAGCCCTCTTCAACTTGGCAACATTTCACTTCCATTAGTGTATTATCTTTTCCTCAATTATTTCCCTCTCAATGCTCTTCAGTTTTTTTCCTTATAAAACTGAGCTAAAATGCTACTCATTGAGCCAAATCTATCACAGACTTAAGCCGGACCATGACCTGGCCCACAATGCATCACTATACAACAAATATGCCCAGAGCAAATAAAGCTGAAATACTGCAAAAATTGTGATGAACTGAAAGAAATCACTAACATCACCAAAAAAGTGTTAAGGGAAGGACACCGTAAAGTTAATTCCCAAGTCTTGAAGGCCAAATGAAGGCTTAATTAAGATGTTTGGCCAAGGTGTAGTAGTTATATAGAGAAGGCATATATACATTCTCCTCCCTGAAGATAAATCAGTGTGTAATTACTACACAGCCAGCAGACTGGGAAATTAAGAGGAAACCCCCCTGTTTTACAGGCCCCGACTTGCCTGTTACCTATATTCCTGCTGGTTATCTACAGCGTCGGTCTCTGCCAAAAATCAAGATGAAATTTTAATCTAATGCAATTTCCTCGTTTTCAAGAATGAACACGTGAATGCGGACTGATAATCCAGCCCCATTGCGCCCTTCATTTGTACAGCATGCACATCATGAACAGTGTTTATCCTAGGAAATGCTTTCAGATTTCTTGAGTTACTGGCTTACAAAATGCTAGGGGAAGGAAGAGAACACAGGGCTGAACCCCATAACCAGAGCTGTAAGTCTTACATCCCATTATGTCATTTTGGGATGCGGGAGAAATTAATTTCATGTGCCCTGCCGTGCTTCTCAGGAAGGAATTTTGAAACACTTTCTGTTCTTCCTTTGGAGTAGCTCATCTTCTGTTCCAAATCATTTAGCAAAAGCTCATCTGAGAATGTAAATCTGCTTGCCTAGATTTTAATCCCTGGCCACGGATGTATCTATAATTACTCTTGTTGTTGTTGTTTCTCACCAACATGAGTCACCATCTGGCAATGAACTGCAGTCCAGGAAACTTCTATAACTTCCCCTGACTTTAATTCTTCAGGTTTCTCACCCTCGTTTAGCACGATATTACCAGAAACAGATCCAGATGTTACAGAGAGAGGCAGGAGATAAGTAGCTACTAACTGGTTTAGACAATTCTCTGTAAGGGCTGGATTCATAACAGTTACTTTCAGATAGAACTGCAAGCAATCATGAAAAAATCAAGAGTTCTTTTAACCGGAGAATAATTAAATGGATAATTTATACAGGTCATGATTCAGCCAAGCATTTAACTACACAGTTAAATTTGAGCACATAGTGAAATCAACTGCACACATGTTAAATTAACCCATGTTTCATAATTTTGTGGGATCGGTGCCTACCATGTGTAGGAGAAAACACATCTGTGACGTATAGACAGCTGCTGGACCGTAAGCCTGAGCCCATGTGCTCTCATGCTCTGGGATTTAAATTAGGTTTGAAAAAACTGCACCAATACTAAGTTGAAGTATCCTTGAGCCCACTTAAGAAAAGCATTTCTATTAAATATGGTTAAAGGAAGCAATTTTTTTCCCCACGGAAAAACACAACATTAAAAAAAAAATAGAAGAAAAATAAAAGAAGAAAAAGGAAAAAAAATCAGGACGTTTAAAATGAAACATCAACTTCAGTGTTTTTCCAAGCACCTCCACTCTCTGGTGAGGGCGACTCTACAACCTGAGAAGCAAGTATGTTTGCAAAGGCCTTGAATTCTTGGAATTCTGGCAACTGAAGTTCAGAGGTGATCTCTCCAGTCAAACAGAAGATTCTTCTGTGCCCTCCTATCTTGGAAGATACTTTGCACCTCTGTATGTCATTAAAAATTTCTGTGATTGATTCTGGCCTTCTCTGGTGGCTGGAGTCATTTTTTTTCCCTTCTCTCAGTGCCTCCTCCCAGAGTCACAGTGGAGCAAGGAACTGCTGGCAGCATTTACAAGCTTCTTCAGGCTCCCCGGGCTTAGGGCACTTCCCCTATAATCCAAAGGGCTTTCCTGATGAATGCCAGACATCCACAATGCCCTTTTTTTGTAGCGATCCCTACGTACAAACTCCTAAGCTGGCCAGCGCAGCTCAGGGAGGTGCATCTCATACATTTTTGAGAAATGCACTAGGGTGTTGGGGCGCACCAAGACAATTTGGTCACCCAGGCTGAAAGGGACATAGTGCCCAGTGTCTGTTGCTAGAGAAGTCTTAGGCATAAAAAAAATTACTTATTTAGATCTGCGATAATAGGACCAAGTTAGAGAAGAAACGATATGCATTATTTAGATCTTTAACAATAGTGATCCTCTGGTTGTTCCTGCATCTCATGTTGTGAGTTTGTCTAATTGCCCCCTCCTGTCGCTTGGGGCTGGCTTTCCCTGGGGCGTTCATAGCGTGACGTGTTTCTCAGACTTGTGTGGACAGACACGCTGGGAGCTCATCAGGTTGCGATCATTAAAGAGGGCTTTTAAACCTGCCTAGAGACGCTGGCTTTAGCTTAAGCACAACCACCTCTTTTTTCCTGCTTCCCTGGCTCTCATTTTCTGTGAACGGGCACAGGGTTATCACATAACACATGAGCACAGAGCTTTCCCCTGCCTTCTCTCTCTTTAGAGTGTTTTAATTAACATTTCTATTATATGCACTCATTACCACATTCCTGGCTTCAGCTTTAAACTGGTCATTCTCGTTACAAGCCCTCTAGGACATAGTGGTAAAACTTTACACATCTTATATTATAGCAATTATTAATCACAGGTACATTTTAGTGATTGAACTACAGCACTTGCTACCAGTCTAAACATAATACTTAAACGGAAACAAATGACAACACTGGGAATGGCGGTACCTGCGCAGGGCGACACTCTCTTGACCCCATTAGTTTTATAGGGCCCTTTGGGGGCTTTATGACAACTACAACTATTCCACAGCCCCACTGTGTCTGGGCAAGTAAAGCGCTTCTGTGGCAGAGCAGGTGTGTTGGATGCACTTATTAAAGAGAGCTACTAAATGAACTGATTTTGCTAAAGTCTACCATGTGGATGCCGTTTTTTAGCAAACGCTCCTTTAAAAAGCATGAAGCGAATCAGAAAACATTTACTGGCAGAGATGGAGAGGGCCAGCATGATTTCTCTGTAAAGTCTACAAGGTTAATACCTGAAATAGATTTTCAACATGCTAAAGAAGAGCTGAACTTGGGCAAATCCTTGTGGTGGAGCTCCATCGATGCCTTTAGTCAAGAGAAGAACAAGCAGCCGCTAAAAGGAGGGGTCAGATCTTGCAGCCAGACTTTGGCTCTCCTGTCCATCTCCTGCACCAACCTGGTACAGCCAGAAAAACTACCTGGCTAAAAAGCATATTTCTTGGTGTTCCTGGTTTGCTTTCAGCTGGATCCATTCCCTCTACAGACCTCCTGTGTGGGTGGAAAAAAGGACTTTTCTGTACTTGTTTCAGCTTAGAGCGGCTGTAAGAACATATCGCCAGCCTAACGACATGCTGGTGGTGTTTCAGTACTTTTCTCTGATAGCACTTCACCCTTTTTGTGTTTGCTTGAGCTTAGAGGGTGATTAGTAGGCGTTTTATAAGAATGTGGAACAACTGAAATAGGAAGCTGAAAGGGAGGCTTTATATGCAGGCTTTAGCCTAGTGGGAATAAGTTCTTTCTTAGATCCCTCTAATTGCTTTGATAATTAAGAAACAATTTTGCTAAGCTGTATTATACTTGATTTTAATAAAATCACTCATGTAGAGCCAAGAATTTAAGCAGCACTTCATGTGCATGCAAAGAAAAACACATCCCTCTACAGTTATGCCTTCAGGAGAAATTAATAAAATGTGTGTGAATATCTAAACTGAGTTTTAAAGATCTCCTCTACGAATTTCTTCTACGCTGACAAAATGAATTACATTGGTAAATAAGTGCTTTAACCATGCTCCTTTAGGCACTTAGGGCTCTGATGCAGAAAAACTCTTGACCACATACTTTACTTTAAACAGTTAAGTGATCACATTAAACTCAGTGGAACTACATTTAGACCTCAAATAAAGTGTGTTCTCAGGCAATTTTCTTCTGGGGGCCTCTACTTTCCATTGTTTATGTAGGCCAATAAATTTTCACTCTAAGTTAAAATTAGCCAGGATTTTCAAATTCAAGACAATAGGAGATTTCTGATTTGCAAGGGGTGGAGGTTTGGCAGCTTTGTATCTCAGACTTGACATTTGAGAAACAAGGCATGAAAACCACCCATGTATATCTTGAAACGAAAGGGAAAAACCCTGATCTCAGCCTGGCTGCCATGAAAACCCAGGGTGGCTCCACTGAGAAAGGAAAAACCCTCTTGACTGATCCCATTGAATTTTCTATGCTTCGGGTTATCTCTTTACATTTCCTTTTCTCCACATATTCCCGGGGCCAGTGACATCCACCACTGCACTGCAGATCTGGTTCAGTTAGGGAACCCTTCATGGAAAATGAGATGTTTGCACGGTGAAAGTAAAAAAACACGTGAAAGGCATCTACTAAGGCCAAAACGGAGTGTCATTTATCTGAACAGGTTTCTGCAGAGTTGTACCCATCCTGGAATACATGAGTTTCCCAGCCACAACTAAGGAAGCAAAAAAAAAAATATATATGTACAAAAAGTGTGGGTTTTAATTTTCATTTTAAAACCTTCATGTTTAATAAGCATTTTAAAAGCATTAGGTTTTTTAAAAGACTATTAAAAGACTTTCCTCATCAACCTGCATTTGGAAAGACTTCCTTTTAGCTGCATAATAGCTCAAACAATAATTCTCTACATCTAGTTATCCCGCTACCGAGTGTAAAGTACCATTAGAAATCATTTTCTGGGAGAAAGAAAAAAAGAAAAGCCCAACAAATGCTGCCACAAATGTCACCTGGAATAAAAAAAATACCTGTTGCACCACATCAAGGTAAAAGTGTAACGTTAGTGCCTATATTTGCAGCCAGCTGCTAGAAGGTTAAACATTAACCTGCCAAGGTAGGAATCTCTGTGCCTTTGAAAACAAACAAACGAAAAACACTAGTCCCAGGGAACTGCCAAAGGCAAGACTATTTGTCCTGTAGCTGCAACTACAGGTGTTTAGACGACTGTGCTGGGTAAAACGTCCTGCGGACAGTTTTTCACTTATATTTTCTTTGTCACTAGATGTCACTGTACACACAAGTGTGTGCCTGGGACTCTGGGCAATCTGGGCACCGATGGCCCGAGGACACGGGAAGAACTAACACTTGGAGCATCGCTGTGCGGCTGTCGCCTCTGTCGGCGCGACTTCCATCCATTTCAGTTGTCACCTCATTTTGGAGCTAAACCAGGTTTATTCACTTTCGCAGCAAAGGTTTCACAGCTGATTCGAGGAATAATTCCATTTTTTTTTTTTTTCAAATTGAAAATTCCGTTAATGGGACTCTTCAGTATATTCCAGCTCCAACTCGACACGCAGAGGAGCTGGCCCCAAATGGGCCAACCAGGCTGGGTCTAAAGGACACCTTCCCATGAGCTACTGCTTCCAGTGTGCAGCCAAAACCCAAATTGCAGCCCGAGTTAATGACAATTATAACTGAACTAAGGGTGCAGCCTCCCGGGCTCGGATGCTCTCCCAAGTGAGCCCATTCCCTCCGTGCACAGGTAGCCAGCGACTGGGATTCACCCCGCTAAAACACAAGACTAAAGCTCAGCCTAAAGAGAAAACCAGCTTACGACCCATCTATCGTCCTGTATCACTGAAGCCCTTTACTCTTAATAAATTATCCAGCAACGGACAGATTCATATCAATTGTCCATACGCACGTAAGAAAGCATTTGGTAATGTCAGTGACTTTTCTGTATCTTGTGAGATTTTTGACTAAGTCACATATTTTGTGTGCTCTCTGATTGGAAACTGAAGCAATAGGAACAAGAAAGTGAAAATCGAAGTGATTTCAAGACAGCTGCACCAATTTCTCATTACAAGATACTTGAAAATAGCTGTGTGATTTTTACTTTTTGGCAAACTTCCTTTTGGACAAAATTCATTTACTTAAACATTCACAGATATTAAATTACACGAGTCACACAAGGAATTAAAGTGAACGCACAAGGATAGACATGAGCTGTTGTAAAACAACACTACTCCAGAGACTTCTGATTTACATCAGTTAGGAATTTGGCGAGCAGGTTTTATTTGGTTCTATGTTCATAGATGATTTCCCATTCATCCAGATTTACTACAGCTTGTTAAAATTCTCTTTAACAATTTCAGATAGGAAGCTCTATAAACCGCTGACTTTATTTTTTGTATAAGAGATGATACATTTTCAAATAGTTCTTTATGACTGCAAGATAGGCTCAAGTGTGGGAAACACACTGAATGGCAAAGGTAGATTAAATTATCTTGATCCTCAGCATCCACTCAATGTAAGAGGAATAAAGGACCATTTTGTAGGTCCACATCCTTTACTCTAAGAGGTACTTACGGTATTATACTGGATTTGGTAAACAACTAGAATCGAGGCACACAAGGGATGGAAAAACTGCAGGAAAAAATAGTGTCTTCTCTTCAAACAAAAAATTCCCAATGATAAAATCTAAATTTTCGTTTTGTTTGCACTAAGCAAAATATTGGTAATATCTCTGCCCTATGACTGGAGGAGTGTCTGAGCCTTCCCAGCTTCCTGCAAATACATGGAAATTTACAATGTGGTCTACAAAAACATTTGTGCATGGGATAGTGACATTTGCTTTCAAGATGTATTTATACACAATTAATTTGAAATATTGAGTACTCAGAGAGAACATGAACAAGAAGCAGTCATTGCAAAAGGCATTAATGTAGAAATTCCTACATAATACCAATATTTGTGCATTACTTGCCCAGCTATAGGGTGCCAGATTGCTGATTAGGATGAACCACTGCCATCCTTTTACTTATGTCAAAAGACAAGTGATAGTGCCCACCTTTCATCTGTCTCTATCTCTAGATATTCCATAGTTTTATTTTCAAAAGAAAAAGATCTCTATAAACTTTTGCTGGAGAGAGAAAACTCCACAGTGCCTATTCAAGGCTTAACCAGACCCCCCCAAACAAACTGTTTCACATACTTTGCAGGATACTTTCTAGCACAATTCACTAGTGACTTTTTGCAACGCTCACCCTGTTCTACAGCCCAAACTAGATAACCTTTCTTCTTCTTAGCAGTCATTCGAATAATACATTTTATTCCACTACAGATAGTCAGCATCTGACATATTCTACTCCCTTCCACACCAGCTCCACTCTGCCATGACTTAGTTCAGAAAGTTCAGAAACTTAATTAAGTTTCCTGTGGCAGCCGATCACCTCAGTTCGGCAATCAAATCATTTCAATTTCAGCAGTATGTAAAATCGAAAGAGAGCAGTGGAGTAGAATAAATTCTTCAGTAAATTAAATCCTGTTTGAGTGTTACTAAAAATGTTTCAGAGGTCTTATCTAATATCTAAGGCAACACTGCAGGCTACTGCTTCTGATCAGCTCCAAGATGACATGGGCAGCTCTGTGACATTCATTTTCTAGCTACATCACCACCAACAGAAATAACAGCACTGGAAAGAAATACACCTAGCAAGCCATTTGCAAAAAAACTATAGTTATTCTAGAAACATGAAAATTCTTCAAAATTCTTCTTCAAATAAAACCAGCATTGTATGATTACAAATTTGATGATTTCTTAAAAACGGCTTTGAAAATCATTTGTGAAGGAGTAAAACCCCATGAAAATGGTGAGAAGGCTGCCCTGGGCTCTCTCCCTGGCAATGCCCACACCTCAGTCCTGTCTTGTGGCAGGTACAAGTGACATCCAGTAGATGGGCCCCGGCACAATGTGTCCACAGCTTTTGGAGAGCCAGCTCTTGGCTGGCCAGATGGTTAAACCATAATTGGGCTTTGGAAGCTGACTGCATCCCCTCCCCAGGGTCTTGTAACCAAGGCACATGCAGTTCCACAGAAAAATGGTCCCGCCAGAGATCCTTATGAGGCTTTCAACAGTTACGGTATGTCCACATATAATACATCCTCTCACGTCCATCTGCAAAGTGCTGGATGGAGACACGAAAGGACAAATTCTAACCTATCCTTTCTCTAGGGCACTGCAAAACCTTCAAGAAAAGTGTTACCTTTGGAGTCCCACCACGGGAAGGCAGGCCAGGAAGAGACACGTATAGACGTCTGCATCAGGCACTGTGCAGCAATAGTCACCAGAGGTGTAATTAAGACTGGCAAGGAAGGGGGATTCAGCGACAGAGCGAGGACGGGAAGTTCCAGCTGGTGGAACCAAAGAGATACCCACATCCAGATCTTGCACATAAAACCTATACTGAGGTGTGTACTAATTGCATGTAGTTCTAGAGCCTAGTAACTAAGGGACTGATTCTGACAGTAACCAGTTGCTTATAACAATGCTCCACTCTGATAACGTCACCCACACAAGACCTGTTGAAACCCGAGTCATTGAAAAGCCTATTTTTGGAGCTTACAGGTTGTCATTTCTCTACATGGGAAGAGCGTCAAATACCATTGCTATTCACAACCCTCAACAAGGAGAGAGAAATGAGGAGTACGAGCAGACGGACCAGCTTTCTCCCTCTGCTGCCTCTGAGGTTTACTTGTCCAGGGCTCTTGTGGTGACCTCAGGGTCTAACGCATATGCAAACAATGAGCAGACATTGGCCTCTTCCTTGATACCAGGCCCTGTTTTGTGTTCAAAGGCCTCTTCCCTACTCTGTACTGATTTTTAGGCTAACGGTTTTCATGATCCAGCTCTGGAAATTCAAGTATTATGTCAGTAGTCAGTCTATATCACAATCGCATTAGCTACTCTACTGGGGGGAAAAAAAAAAAAGTGATCAAAGTGAAGCAGGACTTTGTATGGACATTTCAAAGGCTGTGAAATCTCTTCCATTCACCAATTTTTAAAATACGTTTGCCCTCTCCTGCTTTAAGGCATCTCCTTTAGCACATTTGCTGATGAGTAATCAAGGCAGTGCCTTGTGTTTAGGCCTGGAGGAAGGAAATAAAGGGTTGAGATCCAGAAATAGAAGAGAAAAATAAGACTTCAGGTGTTGTGCTGAGTAGTGTCAGTCTCCGTGAGGTCAGAATTTGGCCCTACAGCTTCAGTTTTACTCAAGAATATCACGACACAGGGATCCCAGATAGTTTGTTGAATGCACAGAAACAGGCAGTGACCACTTACTTGTCCAGTAAATCACTGGAAAGACTTCTCAGCTAGTCCAGATAAGCCTTTGTCAGGCGCAAGATCACTCGTAAGATGGAGTTTGATTAGTCGGGACATCCTCAGATTTTGTCATTGACGTTACTGGGATCTTGCTGAAGCTGTTTGCCACGTTCCACTGACTAATACTCTTACAACTGCTTTTCTGAGAAAGGAAAAAAGCTCACATTATCTTTAAAACAGGTGCCAGTAAGGCCCATTTTTGATGACTGTTTTTCCCATCTAGGCGTACTGTAGGCGAGGTGACGGTTCACCTGCCATCGACACATCGGGAACTCATTCAGCTGTTTCACTGCTTTCTTTTATTGTACTGGAGCTGCCCTGCGGTGCATATAATCAGCTCGGAGCAGTTGGCCTGAGGCAATTAGTGGAATCCCTGCCACTCAGGTAGGGAATAAATAAAGGATCTGTCACCACCAAATAAGCTGTGAAACAAAGCTCCAAGGACGTTTGCTGAAGCAGGTGACCAAGAAACCAAAGTTGCTGAGCCACTAACGCACTGTGATGGAAATAAGTGTATGATACAACTTGGCTGCCAGCATCATTAATTACAGGACATGGCATCATTTGATTCACAATGGAATAAATGGATATATTTATATATTTGGAGGTTTGAATGAGGATTTCCTGGTTTCCTGATGAAGTCATTCCTTTATTACAGCAGCACCTTCCATGGCCTTCTATAGTTAAGGTCAAGTCAGCATTTCCATTAAAAATATCAAACCTATTTTCATGGCTTTATTATTACTCATTTTAGAAAAACTCTGTACCGGATGAGACTGGGCATACAAGGCCTCAGTCCAGGGCAGAGAAAGGGAGAGGTGGAGATTTTTCTCCCTTCTTTTCTGTAGGTACACAAACAAATGCACAAATGTTAAGTAGTAGCAAATGATATCTTTTAAAGACTAATAAATGTTACAAATAAATGTTGCACAAGCTTTTTCTATAAATCCTAAACACAGACTTCTGTTCTCAAGTACATGAGGGGAGAATATTAAAAACTATTAAGCGTTTTTGTCTGGGAAAGTAACTGCTTCCCATGTGCAGCGACTTCTTTTCCAAGAGTAATTTTACAATGCACAATTAATAGGACAGAATGCAGACAAGGGCTCGGCACAGCGAACAAACTGAGAGTTTTGTTCCAGCGTTGCTCTCCTATTGATGCAAATGCAGGTCGCTCTCCCAGAAGCATCAGACCCACCTGGGTGTAAGACCTCTGCTGAGGAGAAAAGGAGTCAGGTCCCTTGAACAGCACGTTGTGATGACTTCAAAGGAGCCGTTGTGCTCTTTCATGGCAATCGTCAATGTACAATGCAACCTTGCTTATGCAAAGGGCTCAGGTGATGCTTAGGACCTCCTGGTAAAAAGTGGTGGGAATGCAGGAGGGAAAGGTCCAGAGGGGCGTGACAAGATCCAGGGATCACGAATCGCCTCTGCCTGCTGCAAATTGGGAGGACATGTCCCCAGAGCCCTCTCTCTCTGCAGTAGATACTTTTTGGAACTCAACCTAGTCTTGTGAGAAAGCTCCTGCCACAGCTCGCAGCAGCCAGGCAGAGACAGCATCGTGATAACGAGGTTTACTCCCGACATACACATCATCAGTGCAAAGAACTTGTTCAGGAGCTCTGCAACATGGCACTGATGCTGCCATGCCCCAGAGTGCCTGATTGCAGCCGCCTAACACATTTGGTCTCTACCATTTCACGGCAGGAGGCTGCACAAGGAGCCTCCCTGCAGCCTGTCACACCCTCCTTCCAAACGCCATGCTTGGAGAGTCAGTCCTGTTCTTGCAATACCCAGGAAGGGGGGAGGAACCTGAGCTGTCAGGAGGCTTGCTGGTGGATTATTTCATTTCTTTCTGTTTTGTGTTTTCTTTTACCTGCCACTTTTGGGACCAGAGCTCTGGGTCAAAGTCAAGCTTGATTATGGTGGTGCGCTGCAAACATCTCCTAAGAGCTTTTTCTCAAAAAACAGACCACCTGAAAAAAGACCTACTTGGCTAAAATTGCACACCCACAGACTGGAATTTCAGATTTCTGGCCCCATGTTCAGCTGTACCATATTCCTTTTGCCACCTCCACGTGGCTCTTCTGATACAAAGTGAAGGGTAAATCCTGAGCAATACACTGTTCCTAGAAGATGGCAAATGGGGTGGATTTTGGACTGCAGTATAGCTGTAAAAATGGAGAATAAAGGAGCAGGGATTACAAAGGATTGATTTACGGACGGGGTGAGAGCAAATTTGCCACCTGTACTTTAAATTTTAGCGCTGTTCTGTTTTTACTTCTTTTGCAGAGCCCATGAAAATGGAAGGTGCTGCAGCAACTGGGTCTTCATTCTTATGGTGATGTAGCGGTCACTGTAATTTGAAAATATGTATTTGGGTATTTTGCTTTGTAGAGTGAGACTCCTGAGCTAGGGAAACACACATACACACAAATAAAAACCACAGTGAAATACACGATATTTTTCCTCTTCTTATTTAGAAGGTGGTAGGATGTTGGGCAATAAAAAGCCAGATGATGGAAGAATGATTAGATGAACACGGACATGTCTTCGGTGTCGCCGTCAGTCACAAAGATGAGCTCACAGGCATTTCATTCACAAAAGGAGACGCTTTCTAATATGACTCTCCTTTTGGCACTAAAGCTGCATCCACCAGATCTAACATAGTTCCGGGGTGTGATGAGCTCAGACTTACTGAAAACTGGTCTAATGGAAACGGTGGTTTCAAACCCTGTACATCAATGGGGACCATTTCAGAATGCCTCCAGGCCATGCCGTACAGATGTGCCAGAAGAAACTACATGATGATTAACCTCCAAAACATTTCTAATGCAGACAGAGTCTAGGGTTATTCCATTTCTTGTAGCATATTGAGTACTGCCTGGCTTAGGATACTGTCTTTTCATCCAGAGCAGTCCCATACAGCACAACCAAACATGAGAAACTAGAATGGGTAAAACAGCTGTTACATCCCCCCAAATTCTACTAAAGTCTTAAATATCATATCTGTTGCTTATTCAGAGCCCCATATTCAACAGAAGAAACCAAAGCCAACACAGTTACTACAAAATGGGTTTGTGCAGCAATATCAGGCTCACGGTGAAGTGGGAATACAACCCTGATGTGCTCAGGTTTGAAATGATGGTCTGTGCTGTCAGAGTCATTTCCATGGCCAACATCAGAAGTCGGCGATCGCCTTCCCTTAGGTCACCACCTGATACTCTGGCAGATTTTGTGCTCTAACTCACATGCACAGAAATCCTTGATGGTTTTTTTGTGCAAATCTGCTTGTCTAAGCAGAATAGAAGACTGTAAAACATTGAGTGTCTGTAACAAATCTTTCTTGCTCACTAACATGGACCAGAAGCCACCAATTGATGCACTTAGGAACCTCCTTGCGTTGCACTAACCATTAATGAATGCAAATCCATAACTGCAGCCCCTTCTACCTTAAACACACACACCGCTAAGTACACGACCTCTCCGGAAAGGAGCCTTTTTAAGAACACAGGGACAGCCACAGCGGGGCACGATCTCACCCACCCCCGGAACTGCTTCTGTCTCCAACAACGACCAGTAGCACAGACCTAGGGACAGAGCATGAAAAATAGGGTGATAACCTGCATACAGTCTAGCAACAAGAAGCTCTGCTTGACGTACACAGCCCTTAGGTAGACAGAGAAAACTGACGACGCTGTTTGCTATTTGCACTTTGGAAACTTTATGCGCTCTTGGTGCAGTGATCTACAGAGTAAGGAATCCCTAAGAACTCATTAATAGGTGGTGTCTCATATAGCTCCACTGAGACTGAAAATGAGAAATAAAAGACTATTTGGGAGAGTTGCCCGTATGTTTGACTAAAACATTTTAGATTTCCAAGTGTTTTCTATTATTTATCATTTTATATATTTGCTCTTTTGAATTCCAAGGTAATGGGCCAAGTCTAGGAAGACTAGAACTGGATCCAACCAAACCAGGAAAGAAAATTAAATCGTCACTTTGCTAAACATGACTCAAGCCCACAAAAGCAAGAAAAAGCAGCGTTAAGGCTCCAATGCCATCCTTGCCTCTGTCTGCTGCCTTTCAGGTTGTGTCCGAAGTCGGGGTGACTTCGCAGGTCACATGCAATGCCCAGGCACCACAAAGATGGGTTAAGGAGGGAGTCCCAGCCTTAACTCCGCATGTCGTTCCTTCTGTGGTTTCAAATCAGACTCTCAATGTTAGTACAACCTATTTTTTGTGGTTTAATAAATCACATACTTGAGCTTATGTAATGACTCAGAGTGAGTGATTGTATTCTCTTCTGGCCCAGAGGTGGTGTGATCATATCCCAGCTCTGCAAGGCAATGGAAATCAATGGTTGCTGCTGGATCCGTTTCAGGCAGGCTGGGGTGTGTGGAGGTGGTGAAGGGCTGGCTCAAACTTTGAAAGTTTACTAGTTCCAGATGGAGTTGTTTACAAAAAATAAAACATTTTTGAATCAGCTTGTGGTTCGAATCTCCTTCCTGACCTTCCCTTACCAAAACAGACTAAAAAGACACGGCTGAGCCTTTCTGCTGACTGACAGCCCATTATACATGATCTAGTTGTCTCCTTGTTTTAAAACATTGTGCGAGTCCAACTACCTGCTGAAGTTTAAACATCCTTAAGTGCTGCACGGGGATGTGAAGTCACCCGCTGCTCAGCGCCAAGGTTTGCTCTCCCGCACATCTAGCAGTGAAATCTGAAGCTGTTCGCTGCTGCACACATCCTCCTCATTAAAAGGCTTTCCCATTACACAGAACTCTCTTGCATGAAGTACTTTGGCACCCTGATTGATTAAATCCCTTTGAAATCGTCTCCGTTACAACACATCTATGTTGCCGAGAGCAAGGGGGAGGAGTGTAGGGAGACTCGCCTGCCTTATAAACTTTTGGGCTGCTCTGCAAAGCAGCAAAAGGAGCAAAGAATAAGAGAAGAATAAGTCATGGACGGGGCCTGATTCTGCTGGTACAAATGGCAGCAGCAGAGTGGGATTCAGGCCCCAGACTGAGCCAAACTGTTGCTCAACTCCACCTTGTCCCTGGCACCAAATATCTTGCCCATCTGGAGGGAGATGCCAGAAGCAGCAGAGCAAGACGCCGGCGGCAACGCCAGCCTGTCCCCGGGGAAAAAAGCCCAGCCAGAGCGGTGGCACCCGCCTTTTTGTTATTCCAGCCGCCACTCTGCCATCGGCCCGGCTGTCTTCAAGTGCTGGGGGCAGCGACTGAGAAAGGAACCTGCTTTGACAGATGCGTGGCAGATTTCCTCCATGATTAATTGGGATAAGGGACAACCCGTTGCCACTGCAACTTTGTTGAAAGCTCTTTCTCCCAGCAAACCTCGAGGACTTGGGACTCAGCCATGTACATTTACAGAAGTCACTCGTTTCTCATAAATAAGACTGAAGAGAATTTGTTGCAGGAACCATGTCTGAAAAATGTAACCTAGTTTACAATTTGAAGGGAGTTTATTACTTCTTTTTTTTTTTTTTTTTTTTAATGAATCAAATCCATACATCATGTGTCTGGCATTGTTTGTACTCTGTGGGCAGCTTATAAGAAGTCAGCAAGAATGGCTGGTTTTGCACACACAGTTGCCCTGCTGTGATCCACAGAAAGCCCCCTGCCCTGTTCAGAAGGCATCCCTCCCTCCACTGTGAAAATGTGGCACACACAGTTTCCTCGCACGTAACACAACCAAACGGGCCCTCATGACATTCATTTTCGGGGGGTTCTATTCAGAACACATGCGAAAGATGCTGGAGAAAAAAACGGTTTGAAGGGGGCAAAAGCAAAGAAGCAGGATATCTGCTTACGAGCATTTTTGGGGACCGAGGCCTGTATGGCAAATGTTATGTGCTAGGTGGCATATAGCAACACTTTCTGAGGAGAAAAAAAAAGTCTTCTGAAGAGAAGAGGGAATTAATATATTTGCCCCATGTAGTTTGTGTCAATTTTCCCACTTGTAAACATGTGATTTTTCTGACTGAAGACAGTGAGAAATACAGGCTGAAAGCCATTTCCCTATCCAAATCCCATGACTCACGAGTCAAAGAAAAAAAGACTGCAAGAAATAAGGTTTTAAAGTCAAAATAGTTCTCTTCAACTTCACAGCAGACAAAACTACTGCTCTAAGTGCCCAGAGACTCTGCATGAAACAAATATGAGAGTTTATCCTTCTGGAGAATAATAGGGAGAGAAGAAAAAAACTTCTAAGCTGCCTTTGCTCCAGCATCCTCTAACCAGCACTTCACATATATCTTTTAGCTATAGCGTTTCACACATCTGATTTTGAAGAGCATTTTCATATTTCCCTTTGAATTATTATGTTTTTCTTGGTTCTCATTACAGCAATGAGGGGACCCACCACCCCTCATAATGAAAGGCAGAGCAAGGATGAACAATAAGAATTGAACTTACCACCAAAGTCTGTGAAAAAAAAGAACAAAAACCAAACCAGAAAGGGTTCTATGTGAGGAATGGGAGCACAGCACGGGGTGGGGGCAGCATCCGCAGCAGCTGATGGAGCTTGTGCCCACGCCACGTGCTGGTTCCCAGCACCGAGCGCAGCCTCCTCGGCTGGGACAAGCTGGTGGTTTGTGGGGCCACGCTGTGAAACCACAGCAGTGAGCGGATCCGGGTTTAAAAACAAACCTGGAAAATGATAAATCCAGATCAAGCCGCTGATCTGATTTTTGAGAAGGCCACATGAACGGCTGTCGGGACAACGCTGAGGTGCTCAGCACCTGAAAGGGAAGCTCCTTAAACCACTATTTGCTGCCACAACTACAGCCTGGTAGGCTGGGTTTCCTGCTGATATTTGGACTAAGGAATGAAGGATCTGCAGTGCAAAACCTCTGAAATTTCTCCAGTGGAAGCAGGAAGAGAAATGGCCCAGCTTCACCCGGCTCGAACCATTGCTTTGCCATTCACTCCATTGAATCACTCTGTGCACAGCACAGACCCTCTGCCTTGGGCTGAGGCTCCGCTTCCCTCCTTGCATCAATTATTCTCCAGCTTCCCTCCCTGCCACCCCCCGGACTTCTCCGTATTTCAACATTCTCTCTCCTAATTTGCTTTTGGATTTAAAATAAACCTTTGAAGAGAGATTTCCTTTCCAGTGTCATACTACAATGTAGACCAGGTCTGCATTTGATTAGTAAATTCATCCCACGTTGGTGTTTTTGTATCCTCAGTGTCATGTACATTTAATAAAATGCTATTCCCCCTCTCTGTCCCCACTTTTTTTTTTTTTCAAAGGGAAGACATATATTAAAGCAATAGGAATATTCTTATCAGGGAAAGGAAAAGGAATTCAGAAGTGTTTCAAGTTAGTAATCAGAAGTTTCCAAAGGAACCAGTAGAAGTGGCCATCAGCAAGCACACAGGTCCCTGAGCACTTCCACCTCTTTGAAGGCAACAAGAACCTTCAAAAACAGACAGAATGATTTCATCTGCCTCTGAAACTTGGAAGAGTTTTCAGCCGGTAACCCAGCTGCTACCTTTAACCCTCGGAAAAAGCAGCAAAGAGCCCAGGACGGCCCCGAGCACGCACTGAGGCATCTTACACCCCATGTGAAACACAGCCCGGTAGTCCCTCCTTCACCCACCTCTCCGCACTTGTGTCCTTCTGGCACCAACGAAGCCCAGTGCAAATCTTTACAGGACCATTAAGTATCACCAGCACAAATTCAGAAACACCCAGATCCTACTCAAAGGTAAAATGCTTCACAGTTGTGTTTGTGGATGGGGTATATTGGAACAGACAGGAATAGGAGCTGATCTCACAACTAAAATGTGGATAAAAACACTGGAGGGATGTCCTTAGTTCAGTCAAATTAGATATTCTATCAGGGTCTGCCAGCGTCCTTTCCCCACATTTCCCTCAGCTCCCAGAATCAGTCCAGAGCTCAGATGTGAACAATGAAATGTTAATCTGACCCACTGCAGTCATCAATTAAAAAAAAAAAAAATCCCAGAAGTCACCTCTTCTACAAACACACCCATCTAAAAGGGATATTAGTTGATGCTTTTGCAAAGAAGCGCTAAGACAAGGCTGCTTTTGTTATATGAAAGATCTCCCGGTGACAGACAGCCGCTATGCCGTGCCGTGCCACGCACAAGGCTGCAGATGCGAATTACCTCGCAGCCAAACATCTCAGGCACCAGTATTTTGAACGTTTATCATCAGTTGGTGAAATGAAAGGAGCTCTCTGGCATTTCCGAGGGGATAGCCAGGAATAATTGCTGACACAACATCTTAGCTGGCACTTTCAGAAGATAGCCTCATTAAAAGTAAAAGTCAGAAGAGGAAAGCTTACTGGAGTGCTTGCAGAGACGGCTTACGTGAAGGAACTGAAAATGAGCAGAAGGGCTGATAAAAGGCACAGAGGTTTTACACAAAAGCATATTCTCCTACCAACCACCTAATTCTTCTACTTGGTATTCATCACTGTCACAAGCCTTTCTAGCAGTGAATGAAGGCTTTATGCTTAGCCTCATTATCAGCTCAATGATAGAGGGCAAGCCGTGCACATCAAGTTCAGTACCAGAGATATGTCGTTAAAATGCTGCAATTTGTCAGCATTTAGATAAACAAATGAGGGGCAGACCGAGTGTGTGAAGTGACCTCTGCGGCATTCATGGGGTATTTTGCCACTTGTTCTGAAAAAACGTATTCAAGTCGCTCTAGATTTGCTTGGGTGGAATGAGAAAACATTGATTTAAAAAACAATCTCTTTGAGCAAAATGAAGGTTTACTCTCATTTTCTTTTAAGTTGTTTCTCTCTTTGTAACCTCATTCTTTCTTTACTATTGTGCTTCCCATAGACCCCGACATTCCAGTAAGGCTTCTTGGGCTTGATCCTGAGCAACTGGACTCGCCAGCACATTCCTGGTGGCTTATCTGCCAGGACAGGCTTGGTGGCCTGTCACTCGGTGGTGTGAAAAGTTCAAATACAACTAATAACTCATGTAAAATGATAACATTTCATAGTGACGTAACTGAAGGAATGTGCTCTTCCCTGCTCCAGCTAATAAATAGAAAACCAAAGCATTAAAAAGGAAAAAAAAAAAAAAAAACACTTTAAAGATTTGACACTCTCCTTCCTTCTCAATAGGAAAGCTGATCTTTCAGGTTTTATTTTCAGTAATATTTACTTCGAGGCTTACGTTTGCCTGTTTCCTGTCAATTCTTTCTCCCAGCGCTTGAGCGAAACACGCTTGAAGAGCAGACAATGCTGCTTTGCAGAGGACTCCACTTCTCGGTTTCTTACAGACTTTTTAATGATGCCGTGAAAGCCAGGCACCCGAGAAATCAAATCAAATGAATTGTAACACTTTCTGAAAAGCGAGATTATGCTACAATGGGGTTTCAATCACCTCTGGGAGAACGTTTGTCTGAAATCAGGCCTTCCCCAGATTATACACAGCTGTTGAGCTGCCTAATGCTTTCACAGTTTTCCTATGTTGAAGGAAAACCTTGGTGGCATGGGATCACCATCAATCTCAATACCTCATACAAAGTGGAGTCACTAAAGTCTCATTTGCAGCCCCTTTTCTTTTTGGCCTATACACAAACTTTTCTGCTCATTTGAAGAGAATTATGTGGGCTTAATTAAGTGTAGTAACTTATTGGTAGCACAGTGCCCAATCAATGCAATGTGCAGATGCGATGTGAAATGATGGGGTGATGCTGTTGTGAAGAATACAAATCAGGGTGATGGCTATTATTTGTACCCAAAAGAAGTTATTTGGAACTCAATTATCCCATTCATAGCAATTGCGGTGCACCAGATGGTTACAATGCATAAGAGTCTTCCATGACCATAACTTTTCTTCTGAGCACCTTTTCTTCTTCTCTAATTCACCATACGACGATTAGTTTCTTATTAGGTGTTTATTGAAATGAAGGGAGCTAAGGAACAGATTTAGTGCATCAAAGAACAAAAGGGAGGGGAGACCCATGAATCAAAATAAGAGACTGCAGCTTGCTCTGTTGTTTTCCAGACGCCTTGAAATAGTCGCCTTGCAGCTTATCTGCAATGACCTTCCCTCCCCTCCTTTCTCTCAATTTCTTCTCTCCCCAAGTCCAGGAGATGTAAAGTTTTTCAAATCCGACCGGCTGCTGTGCCGTCTGTCAAAGCCTTTCCAGCCAAGTGAGCAGTTTTTCATTTAATTCATTGAGTTGTCCTCAATAAAATTAATTCCTTCTCATTGGCACCATTGAAGCAGCGTATAGGAACAAAACCAAACGAGGTTGTGAATATAGTGCTGGTCATTAACTAGGGGCACTGACTCTATCATCTGTCCGTCCCTTCGTCTCATGGAGGTGCTTGCAATATAAAAGGAAAAGCAAAGCGGGTGGGGAGAAAGTGAGAACAGAAAAGCCTAAGGAGCCGTGTTCTCCAAAATCAGCTTGTTTCCACCAAAAACAACGAAGCAACAGCTGTTTATAGCAGGAGGATCTGGCACTTGTGCTATCCTAAAGCTCCTGCCCATCACCTGTATGAACCAGCTGGCGGGAGGTCAGGCAAAGGGATCGGAACATTCACACTTTGCGTGTGCAGAATAAGGGGAGCAAGCAGGCACACAGCAGCCACGTGCCACTGATTTTTATGTTTCAATCTTCCTCTTTGGGAAAAGAAACTTTCTGCCCGGGGCTCAGGTAAAAGTCCCTCAGACAGCAGCTGTCTTGGGCTTGTAACCAGTGATGGGCAGCACTGTGCAGAGCTCTGTGCTCGTGGGACAAGTATGCTGAAAATGAGTGGCAATTATCACTTTTTAACATCCTTTATCTCCTGAGCCCAGCAGTGTCGTGGACACTCCCAGACTGTCCCGGTGCAGGACAAAAAGGAGGGAGTAGGCTTTAGTTTTAGCGTACCTGCTGTTATGGTTACGTTTCTTTGTTAAAGGTAAGGATGGTGTTGGGAGTAACACATTCATGACTTTCCTGATTAAGACAACGGGACAGCTCTGGTGGCGTCTACTTGAAACTTGATCATGTGGCTTCAGAGGCTGGCAACCACATCCTACTTTGGGCTTAGCCAAATAAAACTATATTTTGGTTTAGTGCTGCTAGCTTTGAGGAAATGATGGTTATGAAATTTGGGCCAGAGTTTATGTTTACTTAAACTACAACTGCCACAAGACAGAGTCCATCTTTCCTAACAAAGGAAAGCAGCATATGAAATATGCCTTTCGTAACAACACTTTTCAAAGGTGCTTTCAACTAAAAGACACACACACACTACAGCGCATCTGTATTCCAAAACCTGTATTAAAATGACACTAAGTTGCAACCCACAAGCTCAAGTCACCCTTTGCAAACTGTTTATTATTTGCAAATACATAAAGCTTGATGACATGTATCGCACAGATCTAATTTCAACCATGTCTTTTCTCTAATAAACAAAACATGCTGTACCAGCAGAGCTATAACCAAGTGATGATAACATCTGGTTTTCAGACCATGTACAGATCAGAAAGATAACATTTTTCTCCAAAACAAGAAAACAGAAAAAAGAATAATCCCAAATCTGGCTTTTTGACCACTACTGAATAAGCAGGGGCAGATTTTCAAAGACAAATAAGGGTTTCACCATTCCTGTTTACTATTGTTTCAATCGCTATGCTTAACACCGATCCAGAAATTGTGTGCGCCTCTAAAACATCTAGGTTCAAAGGGACGATGCGTGCGCTAAGACATTACATATTTATTTTACAAGAAAGATGAGGAAACAGAAAGCTGAGATGAATGGTTTCAGATTCCATTGCTTCCTTTTCTTAAAACAGGCCTGCTATGGTGACTTCAGGTCCCCATAACCCTGTTTTCTCTCTCAGTTGCATTTTTTACCACTGCAGGAGAATCAGTCTCCTGTGTTTTCTATTTTTTCTAGCTCAGGAATAACACTTTGCATGGCCAGACCACATCTCAATAGCCTGTTGGGAAGAGACTAGAGCCAGAGACCTTCTCCAGCGCATCCCTGGACCAGACAGGTAGAGGACAATGGTTATGGGAAATCTACCTCACAACTTAGATGTAGACCTGGATTTGCCACCAGCAGAAGCGAGAATAAAAACTAGAAACCCTGATTCACATCATCTCTGCATCACTGTCCTTTCACTAACTAGATCATATAGCCACATAGTCTCTATCGTGCCTGAGCAAGAGACACATTAGTGATCTCCAGAAGCAGAAGGGAACTTCTCTACAGGTGTGAGTGGATTTAAAACAATATAATCTGCGATATTAGATGGAAAATAAAACTGTAGCCTCACTTGAGTTGAATGCAAGTCTTCCATTTGGCTCAGTGGGTGCAGGATTTCACATAGTGCTTTTTATTCTGCAGCTTAGTATCATCACAACTCAGGGGCGTAACACTGGGAGTTCTGATTCTTCTTCAAACCAAACTGCCACTAACTGAATTTTGGCACAGATTTCCTGGCCACTATGCAGTTTTTAAAATGGGAATGATGTTAGTCAAAGCAAATTACAATCTGTATCCTCTTTGGTAAACTCCAGGATAATTCCCCATTTTGGCTCATAGACTTGCAAAACCCCAATGAGATCTCATCTCACTGCAACTGGGAGACAGAGTAGTTATCCAATAGGGCTAAAACCATAAAGCATTGTTCCCACAGTCTTTTCACATTAGGCTTTAACCAGGATCCAGATCATTTCGCAAAATTGAGAAATGGAGCTACTGTCTGTTCCTATTTCCTGCATAACCGCTCTGACTGATTCTGCACTAACTCATCTTGGCAAAGTCAGACCCAGCTGCCAGCAGGTGTGCTGGGAGCTTCAAGGCTGCGGGGCAGTCAAATGCAGAGGCACAGCTCCTGCCCACAACACTATGTTAAAACCTCGAAGATTTGCCTTCCCCTACACTTATTTTTATTGATTCTTATTCATCTTCCTGTACCCAAGGGCTCAGGCAAGTCAGGGTGCTACTGCACTACATCTTTTCTAACACATAATAAAAGTAATCTATGTCATCAGGGCTTGAGGGAGATGTAGACTGATTTTTAAGTGGTGCCTAAATATCTCTGAAGAGCTCGGTTTTACAGACTAAGAGGTAAGATGGGGCAAAGAGAGGACACTAAGAGGGCCAGTGGCCAGGAAGACGGAGCCATGGAGATCAGTGGACCTCTCGGTGTGGGGCGCCCAGTGGTGGGTACCCACAGCTCCCACCAGCTCTGGCTTTCCCAGTCACACCAGTGAGACAGCTGGGCTTAGGTGTGCACAAAGTCAGTGTCAGACATCATCACAGGTTCATGACTGCTCATCTTTTCCTCCAGTTCCTCTGACATTTTACCTTTTTTTTTTTTTTTTTCCCAGACATTATTCTGGTGACATTGTAGTTTCAAGTTTCCACTCAGACTGGCTTTATTACAGCAAAATACAACCCCCCAAATATTTATGAAGTTGTTTTGTCTCCCAAGCAAGCAGAGAAGGTTTTTCCCATAAGTTTGTTCTGATCTTATCAGTTAAGGGCTGTAGGCCTTTTGTTTTATGCAGGTCTCTTATTTTTGTTCTTTAGTAAGAATACAACCATGCAAAAATGTGTGTGATGAAGCCTGAAACCCCCTGAGACCTATTCAGTGTGGAATACTGCTATGAACTTGAATGTACAAAAGAATGTGCCTCATTTATATATCATCTGTATAATGACCCTTTTGCTATTCCCTCTCTCCTTTTTATGTCTTTTATCATTTGACATTGGCCATACATTGCCTGTTGGAGGTCAGTTACAAGACTAAGATTTGGATGAGAACATTGTAGCACACGCTACATAGAATCTAAAATATATAGTTGTCATTGACTCTGTCAAAAGCTTTTTTCCATATTTAAGGAAACAGTTGAAATGAGGATTAGATTTATGGTGATTAGGGTTAAGATCAAAACTAGTCATATATTTTTATAACTACTGAATTAATTATAAATACTATATCTGGTTAGGTGGAGTTATTTCCGTTACAGTGGGTTCCATGCCTTTGCAAATCTATTTTCAAAATAACTGGAAATCATTATTTGTATTGATTTATACGTGAGATTGTGTGTATCTGTCTTTTTCAGGCAAAATTCAAAGAGCATAACTACTCTGATAGTTGATTTTTAAAAAGGCAAATATATTTTTGTTCCAAATCACATACTCTTCGAATTAACAAATAAGTAAGTATTCCTTTTATAATATCAACGTTTCCTGAAACAAATGGTTTCTCCAAAGCCAAGAGAAGCGTGGCACCCCAAACACCCAAGCTTGGATTGTTTGGGGTTTGTATTTTTTTCAGCTTATCCACTAGTAAGAGCAGAGTTTGCAGACAAAATGCAGCCCCCAATTCTGCTGGAAATCTGTAGTTCGACCAAAAAAAAAAAAAAAAAAAAGTCATTCTTTTAGAACATTGTGTCTCTACAGTGTGAAAGTATTAAATGGGATATTTAGGTAGGAAAGGAAAAAGAGTAACACTTTGAGAACCAAAGTACACATCTTGCACGTTTGTCTGTTTTCACAGAAGTCACACAAATATTGGTGAGGCCAGATATTTATTTAGGATAAGGTTTTTTTACTGCAAGGCATGAAACTGATTTGCACCTACTGGTCCTAATCATAAAGCCCAGATTGCTACAACTCTCACTTAAAAGTACAGGAGCAAAAAAGATCTCCAAAGGAGACTTGGGCAGATGTTTCCACAACAGCAGAAGTGAGTAATGAGATCTGAAGCAGAACTAGCTAGGAAAATGTCACTGAAACAGCTCCAATTGCCTTCCCCAATGGAGTCCCACAAAATCTTTTAGAAACAGAAGTATTGATAAACATCATATTATGTCTTTGTTTGGAGCAGAAAATTTGATATTTCCTTTTTAAAATATTTTTTTTTTTCCAAAATATACTTGAAGTCTATATACATAACAAATAAATCCATCTATAGGGGGAATAGTAACTCAGGAATGGGAAGGCTGGTGGGCAGAGCCCTCCTGAGCTCAGTCCCACCGCACAACGCTCGAAAGGGAACTCTGTCCATCATCTTCCTCTCCTCCAAGGGTGGGAAAGGAAGGCTACAGTCTCAAGTGACGCATCTCCCTCTTTTAATTAAATACGTTCGGTTAACTGCAATGGGGGCCCTCCGAATTAGGCAGTATTTCCTTTGAGAGTGCTTGTAGTGCAAAAATTTCCCCAAGTTTCAAAATTTTATAGGATGTGAGAACTTCTTGAGTGGCTGAAGTTGTTGGTTGAGATTGGAAGCACCTCACTTCTCTGCTCCCCTTTCCTCTCCCTTCTTCACCCCCATGTCCCCCCCTGCCCTTTCTCAGCATCCTCTGCTCCCAGGCTCCTGCCCTTGTGCCACCCGATGTTTTTCGGCAGACCCGAAGGGTGGGACACCTCTTGATGCGCTGCAGATGTGGGCTGTTTGAGGTGCTTTCACATGGAACTCTAATTCCTTGACAAGGTTTAACCCTGTGACTAAATTCTCAAGCCTGCAAAGCGTAAGCAAAGCCCGTGCTCCCATCTAGGCTGAAAAGGGCAAGTTAATGAAAGAAACCCCCATCCCAGCAATTCACAGGATGCATGAAAAGAAACCTAAACCCCCCACATTCTCAATGCTAATTAAGCAATAACGATCAAGGCACAGAGTATTTCCTGGGGATTAATAACTAACTGGGAGGAGATGATGACCCCAGACAGTCATTAATCCTCAGGAAATGCCCTGCATCGAAGCTGTTATTGCTAGTTCAGGCTAAATATGTGAGAAAGGAGATTTTTAAAAGTCCATCTTGCTGGAGGTTTTTCAGTATGTTTTCTCTTTGGTTGTGATTATGAGCCCCCTGGAGCAGGACTTCTCATGTCCATCAGCCAACCACATTGCACGAAACATTCCTCCAGACCCCATTACGGTCAGAATTAAAAATGAAATCAGTGTTCCATAAATAGACTCTCAAGCTGATATATCTTGCTGTTCTCTAGACATTCAAAGCCTGATCCTGAACTATGTAAAGCTGTGTCACCTCCCAATGAACTAAATGAGGAGCTCAGCCTCTGGACCCCAAGTTTGTGCAACCTCGGACACTCTCCCCACCTGACCAGCACCGAGCCCGTGGAGCTTATTGCTTCGGAATACAAGCCCTGACTCTAGGATGTGCTTGATTTCAAGTACATACTTAATTTTGGCAAATGTATGCTCAATTAACTTTAATAATTTAATAGATGATGTGTAGTAACCTGTGCACCTGAGATCTCATAAGTGTTGAACTCCCAGCACCCCATAGCCAGTAACAGGACACACGTGCTGAAACTCAAGCATACGTATAATTTTCAAGGACTGGAGCTGCATTTAACGGCAACAGCCACAACCAGACAGATGGCAGAGGTGCAGTGCGAGATCCAGGCCTTGCAGTCATATTGAAGTGTTCTCACTTTAAATCTCCCTCTTCTCAGGTCTGTGTGCCGGCAGGGAACACATACTGGGAGCTTCAAAACAGACGACAATTCCTATCACACTTTCGTAACAGAGAAACGACCAGGTCATCCTAATAGGACAACTACTTTTGCAAACTGTTGCTTGCAATGAAGACTCCAAGACACACACAGACATGAATACACATGCAACAGAAAAGGAAGAGAAAGCTCCTAGTATCACATCGCAAGCCCGTCCCTGCTCCCCTGACATTTTCACATCTGCTTAAGAAAGAAATCGGTTTCCGCAAACAAAAAATGGAAGTTAAACTTCCTTGTTATCACTGACAGTATTTAAATTTTACTGAAAACAGAGCTTTTTGTATGCCATTAAATGCTTCCTTCAGCTTAGAAAGAGAAACTAAGCAAACAGGAAAAAAAACCCAAAGCATTTCATCTACATTAATCTTCCCAGCTAGGTTTAAAAAAACCTGAAGGCAACAGTATAAGTAATAAAAGGTAAACTGTCTTTTCTAAAATCCTTGCTGTTTAAGTATTATAAAGGTTAATAATGGCACAGGGAAACACATATGTAGTACATATTTACACACGTATTTGTGTGATATGCTCTCATATAGAATGGTTTCGGTTCTAAACATCATTCAGCTCTTCTGTGTCACTCGTCAAAAAAAACCCAACCAAACTCAAACTCTAAAGGATGAAAAAGAAAGGTCTGATGACAATAGGCCCTGACCGAATTCAGCTCCTATGTTAGTCTGAAACCACGGAAAGCGCTCAGCATCTAACGGGATTAAGCTAAAGGAAAATACTTTAAAAAAATAGTTAAAATTCAGCTCCAACTACCAGGACAATTTTAAAGGAGGTTGTTTTTTTTTTTTTTACCCTTAACTATAGCATCTCCAATCAGAAGAAGAAGAAAAAACAATACGTGCAATATACAAATTACAGAAAGCTCTTAAACCAACCAACAGCTAGAAGAATTAGCAAACTCCACTTTCACAGGATCCCTACTTTATCCTTCACATAAATCTCTTCACTTTGCAGCAATACTAGCCCCTAGTGTTAATAACACAACGTCAGCAATTTTGGTAAGATTTATATAGGGAAACTACACTGAAAATTGCCTGGTCATTAGACATTCCTTTGGAATCAATGAAGCACTATAAATCTTTAAATACATTTGTGCTCACATGATTCAGACACACTCCCTATACGTACCCTGACATTCATTAGAGGATATTTAAGCAGGGTGTTGCAGAGAAAAAAAAAAAAGTCGCTGCGTTAATTTTTTGGTTTTAATGGAGTACATACAGAGAATATTGCAAGGGCAGGGTTGGGAGACCTATTTGTGAGATGAAAATTAGTAACTAGTCTAAAACAGAACCAATCCTACTGCTCCTCCACACCATGAGAGCAGGCACTTGGTCTAGAGTTTCACATTGGCCTATTTCTTATTAGCTGGGTTAAGCTGGCATCAAGGGGCTATCGTCTGTCAAAATATCAGCAGGAGAAACAATTGACAAAGCCACCACTTGAGAATGTTGAGTAAACTGGGTAAAAAAAGCAGTGAAAGAAGTTAATGTGCAACCTGGCACACAGTACCAGCCCCAGCCGTGAGAACCACTTACGTGATAATTGGCCCCTCACAATATCTTCTGCTCTATAAATCATTGTCTTGGGCTTGTCTTTCAGCGGGGGAACGGATCCTTTTGAGACGCAATGAAACAAACACCCACCTGAAAGCCCCTTCCAGCTGACAGGGGAGGGGTTCAGGTGGGAAAGCTTGTTAGTTCTGAACAGCTACAAACAGTTTCAGGTAACTCCAGACTCACCCAGGGTCAGTAAGAAAAAAGCAAATCGATTTTTGAAAGCAAAAGAAACACATTTATATGCAGTCATTTATTCAGTTCAGACAGAAATGAGTAACCTCTGGGATTCAAAGCATCTCTCTCCATTTTTATTCTCCTTGTTGTCCAGCCTTAAAAAAAAATAAATTTAAAAAATCCCTATTGTACTGACTGAGCATTACCAGGGGGAGAAACGTAAAACCACGAATCAGAATAGAGAAAGAGAAAAATAACAAAGCTGGTCTGCCTACAAAATAGGAACCCAGGCAGCAGAAATATTAGAATATATGAATAGATTATGAAGCATCTTGTAATACAGGTGTTTCATTGGGCATCCAAGCTTCTTTCAGTCTTTCTTTATGCACATACGTATGCATACATACATGTTCACGTATATACAAGCTTTTCAGAGTTGGGGGGCGGAGTGACTAAAATCCAAGCTAGTGAAGTATCCCCACATTAACACTCATATATGTTCATATACATATGCTGGTGCACAAACACACACATGGACCAGGGCAGGCAGCATTTTGAAAGAGAAAGGACTTACCGTCTGAAACCTGCCCTTAAAGGAGGGATGATGCGAAAGCCTGAAGTGGAAGGATGAAATTCACCCTATAAGGCAAATTATTTTACTTTCTAAAGTTGGCGACTTTGAGCTTGTACAGTGACCTAGAAGACTGTTCTAAAATGGGATCTTCTTGAGAGAAAGGGTCTGATTTTTTAGCTACTGGAAAATATGAATTCTGTGTATGTTTTGGCACATCCTTAGACTCTTAAGAGACAAAAAATGGGCCTCTTTGTTTTTTAATGATTCAGAGAGTGGCAGCCAGTCCTCAAAAAGTGGGAGAACTCAGTGTTTGTAGAACAAATATAATTTCTTTCATGACAGAAAAGTTCCCATAGCAAAATCTGTTATTTGTGTTGTTTTAAAAAAATACTGATCCATGTTCAAGTCTGTTGCTAAAGCAACAAAAGTGGGCAAATGCTGTTCTCGAGACATACAGTCAACAGCAGGCCAGGTGTTCTTTTGTATAGATCTGGGCCTTGTCATATTAACAACTGTGGATGAATCATGACAAATTTCCTTCAGACTTCACCAAAGCTTATGATAGCCACAGTTTCCTACTCCGTTTGTACTAAATCAATCCCTGTTCCATCAAAAGCACCGTCCGTTTCATAAAGAGTCATATACTGACTGGTCTCTCAATATGTCAGCGGAAAAGTAACAGGACAAAGTGAGTGTTTGGTATCCAAGATTAATAATAACCATTATGGGATTTCCTTTGATGAGATCACCCAGTGCCTCACAAACAAGCAACACCACAGCCAGAACAACTACGTGGAAATAAAAGAGGTAAAAAGAAAGCACAGAGACGAGACTAAAAGTAGCTCCCATGTGAATAAGGCATTGCTATGTTTCAGGCACTTGATACTAGGAAAAAACCCCACTCAAATGCTAATTCTGTAGGATTCCCTGGGCACCCCACAGGCATCAGATTAATTGGGGTTCAAAATGCCACAACGGAGGAACACGATCCTGCTCTAATAAGGAGCAGGCATGAACCTGTCGGTGCCACTTGGCTTTGGGCACAGGAATTGCTCTCGGCATCTCCTGTATTTAGAGGAGCAGACACAGCGAAGGAGACGTGAGGCCTCTGAAGTAAAAAGGTTCTGGTTTTAGTACCCATTATCTGCTTTTATTAATCATCAGTTGCCGTGTTAAGGATTTCTCTTGTTCTACCTTTCACCCACCCTCCCTTTAACTGAACTAGGAAAGACTTATGGGAAAACCAGGCAACTTTCTGTTTAAAGCACCTCAACTTTTGAGAGCAGAACATTGCTACATCAGAATTACGCTGGTCCTCAATCAAGGTCTGACTGATCTTACCTCACTGTTTTCTGAAGTGTGACTCCATTGACTTACACTGATTTACTATTGTCTAAGAGAAAACCTGACTGTTCTTTCCTTGCCAGGGGAATATTGTTAGTAAACTGAATCCAGAGGAATTCAAGACTATTTTAGACTTTGCCTGTAGGTCAAAGAAGGCTGAGACGGTCTAATGCTGTAATCATCATAACTTTCTGTACCCTTTCCTAAGCCACCAGTAGCATATGGAGCGCTCAGCAGATGGAGTGGTACAGATACACATCTGGAATGCAGGTGCTCCACCAGATACTTGGTGGCATTCCAGCAGCTGGAGCTCTCTGTAGGCATCCTCCACTGTTTACTGCCAAGAAAGAGGTTTGTCCCTAATTGGCATTAACAATAACAACAATATCTCCCCCTCCCAAACAAGCTAAAGGCTGGAGTGAGTCATGCATGTCGCTCTGCTTCCCTTGACTCTAACTCTTCTACAATTAGACCACCCTCCTCTTCATCTGCTTGGCAGACTGCTACACTGAGGTGGATACCGGGGCCACCACCAGCTGCAAGTTCTTTAGTGCTTGTCAGTTCTTCAGCTGAGCGTATTTTTTTTTTATTTCACAGCAGCTGGGAAAAAAAACAGAGAACAACAGGGACTTCTTGAAACTCGAATTTATTCAAGTTTTACTGGTAGCTTTCAAAGCCTGACCATTGCCTGCTGTGCTAATAAAGGGTCACATTTCTGCAACGAAGGGGGGCAACTTCCTAGAAGCCCTTTCAGACAGAATAGGTCTAAATATATCCACACTAAATAAACACAGCTCTTAGGAGATAGGCCCCATTAATTCATTTAGCCATATACCCTGTTTGAGCTGTGCTAAGCAGCTCTACTGCTCCACCAGTGAAGATACACGTGTATCTTTTAAGCAAGGCAGAAGAGTTTGTGCATATGCTCTGTAAGCCACTCCGGCTGGTGCTTAAATACATGTTCCTCTGCAAATATGCCATAGTACTGCAAAGAAAGTACAAGGAAAAAGGGAACTGAATTGCTTAACTGAAACATCAGTTTAGCTGATTGTTAATCCATTTCAGAATGTATTGTTTTTCTCCTCACCCCAGTTAAATTTTCATTCTCAAAGTTGTTAAGGACCATAGATATTTAAAACTCAATTTCTTATTTTAAAACCTTAAACAAGCTACATAAAACCTGCCATGAATATCTGGAATGCTCCATCTGAAGGTCTCTCTCCAAAGAACAGAGACTTGCCTCAAGCAAAGAGTGGGGTATTTGATTTAAAAGGATTTGTGGCATCCTGCTACTGCTTTACTTCTGTAACACCTCTTAGAATCTAGGTGGATACAAAAGCTAATTAATTACAAAGAGTCAGTAAATTTTTAATATTAGGATCTTGATTAATCTTCTCAAACTGTTATTTTATTACAAAATATATACTAAGTAAAACGATTTTTGATAACAGACCTATAGAAGGTAAAATATTAAAAGGTCTGTGGTTGTTCAAGAGCAGTTCTATGAAAGAATCACTTTGCACTCACTCTCAGCACCAGAAGAAAGTTGTAAAGTCACTTTATCATGCAAATTCTGAAGCTTTCCCTTTGGTTGAAATTGTGGCCATCTGTGACTGAGATGACCACATGAATAGTCATTTCGGAACATACGCTTTTCTCTGAATTACTGTATAGCCTGTTTTCACTATCATCTACCTTCTTTCACCCACTGCATCTTGACTGATAGGCAGACTGCGATCTGTCTTGACTGATAGACTGTGATCTTTCTGGGCATGAAGGAGTCGACCTTGACTCCTGACTGAGAACTGCGCACATTAGTGCAGCAACATATAGAAGTGTTTATAGTCATTGTTTTATTTTGGAGGGTTTTTTTCCCATGCTAGATGAAGTTTTAGTTCCTTCTTGCACGCCTTACTCGAGTCAGCCAGCTCTTGAATATAGGGGAGGAAAAAAAGGCAAAAAAAAAAAAAAAAGGCACACAGTGTTGCTCATGGATTTGTTCTTTCCAGCTGTAGAGATTTGGATGGGAAAAGATTGCTTTCTTCTCCTCCACCCCCAAGTTTCTGAGCACCATGGTCTGGGAGTAGTTAGTAACACACAATGCACACCAGAGGTGATCATTTACTAACCCAGCACTGTAAAAAGGAAGCCTATAATTCACAGGCGAGTCTCAGACACACAGCAATTCTGGACACAATTACTGTGTTGGTGCTATGCACGCACTTAGTGCTGTGACAAAGGTCCCATTCTGGCCTAACAGAAAGAACGACCCAGGTTTTAGGCGCTCGCCTAAGCCTTAGGAAACCATATCCTGCATTACACCACTTTAAAAAGCCAACTATGGGTGCCCAAGTTACTTGCCACAGTTACTATGGTGTGTAAAGTTAAAAAAACATTAGGTGATTCAGATATCCCTACTCAGTCACAAAGGAAAGGTAAAGTTAGGGTGACCAACTTCAGCATCACAGAGAGATCGTACTTAATTTTTAATTCTTCAAAAAAAAAAAAAAGTTACCATAGTGATCAATTCTCCAGATGAAAAATGTTTTATCCTCAAAGCTGTGAAAGCATTGAGTATCAGTGGCCTCAAACTGCCTTACAGAGCAAAATGATGGAGATCTTAACATCAAAATAAATTATGTTTACAATACATGAAAAGCCACAGGATGATCCCATTGAAAGCTTGTTAAAAACAGAAAGCAGAGCCCAAACTGTTGGTTTTTTTTAAAAAAAGTTAGAAACCTTGCTGTAAGTTCCCAAATCAAGATTTAGTTCCTGAACCGGCCAAGCCATCTAAATCTTTACCACACTGCCCATATTGCAATAGCTCCTGCAGGCATCCACGAGGTCTGCAACTCCTTGACTCGCTTACCAGGATGGAGGTTGCAGTGGGGAACAAGGATGCTGTGCTAATTTTTGCCAGTGGAAATGATCCTGTATCAGATCACTTCTGTCAATCCCAGGTAAACTCAGTAACTACTACCCTATGGAAATTAAAAAAAAAATAAAGCAGCAGAGTGAATCGAGCAATTTTCTCAGTGATCTGAACATAAGGAGTGGCTGTCCTCTGAGACGAATAGCTGAAACACTGAGGGTCAAAAGCAGTTTATTTCAGCACACAGCATTAACGAGGGGCTGCTTTGACTATGCTATCCCTTGACTCGTTCTATTAGCGGAAAGCTTCTTAAAACTTCGTATTCTCCAAGGCCTCCCATTTTCTTGACCTGGACTGAAAGCACATACCATACCACAAACGTCTGCTATTTCAGGCACTTAGAGTTTTACAATTCCAGACTGCGATCAATTACTGACTATTTGAGATTTATAACAAGTGCTTTTTTCCACAGAACTGCAATCGGATGGTGACTTCAGCTAGGAAGTCCACTAAAGCCGAGGAACTGATATTTGAAGAAGAGGCCTCAAATGGACCCATATTTCAAGATCTAGCAAACTCAGAATTGGCAACTTTTGTGCCACATTTAGTCAAAGACACACTGCTAAAGACTAAAGCACTTACAATAGGACTTGGCCTGTGTAAAACATTACATGAATATGAAGGTAGAATGTGAAACTGGTTACACTGCAGATACACTGGTATAGTTGCACATATGTAAACATTTATTCTACCCTCTTTTCAGATTATTTTTTGCTGCAGTGGAAATAGCTTAAACTAAGTCAAACACATTCTGGAAGAAGAGGCCTGGATCAATGACTAACTCACACCATTATATTAGATGGGTGATTGTCTCTATGGTCAAGACAACACAACAGTCAGTTCCATAGGACACATCTACTCACATAAGACCACTTCGCCAGGCTACCTATGTAATTAGGTCCCTAAATTTGGCACAAGTTAGGTACCTAAAGCTGGATGGGATAAATACAGACCTAGAAGATCCAGAGAGGACATTATACTAAAGTAGGGCTCAGTCCCACAATCTCTTCATGCACTGCTAAAAGGGCCTTAATGTAGAGAAAAAAACCCTAATTTTCTTCAAACTCACACAAAGGATCAGGTACCTAAGCCCCTGTACAACACCACATTCACATGGAAACATTCAAGCTAGCCTGAAAGAACGGCTATAGAGCCAGAAGTGGTATATCTTTATATCACTGTGATATTTCTAACACAGTAAATAGCTGTGATAAGACACAGATCCAAAGCATCACGTTAATGTGAAGTTTCTTCTTCTGAAAGCCATATGCAGGGCATTTGCACGGAACCATGAAGGTAACACCATCTCACTGGGAACCGCCAGCTCCGGCAGCATGAGGATGTGGTTATGCCCTTCGCGAGGGCTTGCATTACCAACCAAGTCGTATTTCAATATAACATACAATGAGAGCTGCATGAAGAAAACACTATGCTAAGCCAGACTCAAAAGCTGGGACTGCAATCCGCCTAGCAAAGCTACAGGAAGAGGACGGAGGTGTTATTTCTGGTTTAGAACTAGTATGTGCTATTCCTTCTGTAGAAATAAGTAAGAATGCCTGTGGTTCTTCCAATGAGAAGAGATGCTCTGCATTCAAGAGTGACTTGGCATCATCTTTCTTTCAGAATTATCTATTTGAGAAATAGGAGATTCCAATCAAAGATTCCTTTAATCAATAACGGTTGTTAAACATTTAGGCGTTTTGAAAGCTCAAGTCTTTCAATAAAATTTAAAAAAACTTAATGAGTTACCCCTCACGTGACCACAATGAAATGAAGTATCCTTTTCCCCAATTAAGACAAGACAGAGAAATGGTCTGGGGCTGAGATTAAGTCCAGGGTGTGGGGAAAACACACTGTATGTCCGCTGTGTAGGTAAACGCAGGTCTAAATGAGAGGTTCATGGTTGTGTGGGAAGCCTGTCCCCAAAGTTGGCCTTGAATTCAAACCCCTCAACCTCCTGCCCAGCCTAACTTCCCTTTGGCCCTAAGATACCTTAATGATTACGTATAAGTTACTCCAAATGAACAAACTGCTCACATGGCTTGAGGATTACAGTGATTCTCAGGAATATACATATTTCCTCCTTGTCCGCCCACCTCATCTTTTTAAAGCATTGCAAAGAATTTTTAAGCAAATGCTCTGCAAAAGATCAAGCGAACTGCCTTGTTTTCCTGAAGTACATCTGCAACTCATCTTGCTAATTCCAAACACAAACAATTTTGTGCACAAAGATACAGAAATTTCCTTTTTCTGTGACTGCGCTGGTTTTATGTGCCTCCACGGCTACGTCTCGGTAGTTCTAGGACCAACCCTATCACATTGCAAATACAGCACATCTTGATGGGCCATACAGATGCATTCCAAGTGTTTGGGATACGACTCTAAGTCATAAGCAGTTGGCTGTCTTGGCCAATTCTCACCCTCTTGGAGTTTTATTTTCTATGTTTTCAATCCTCTTCAGCACATGTAGGTAACAGACCATGTAAATATAAAGCATTTTTGCAAGAACAGACCTGGATGTCCTCAATTACAACACTTTCATGCATGCATTCCCAGCTATTTCCTTGAAACCAAATATATTGTTTTGCACAGGTATTTCCAAATCTGGTCCATAGTGGGGAATGAAGAGTAGAGCCAGTAAAACGTTTCAGCTGGAAAAATTTCCCATAAAAAGTCAAGGCTTCCTTGAAAATGAAATTTTTCATAGCACTCAAGAGTTACATTTATCAGAGTTGAAGGCCCAGAATTTTATATTAACTTCACAAACACTCACTTCAGTGTGATTCTATCCAGGCTTTTAAAAAATATCACAAATGCAGTGTGGACATTCATAGTAAGAATTCAATCTGACAGGAAAGGCTATATATTCTACTGCATGACAAATGGAGAATTTTTTTTTTCCTGCCTTTTGACTTCCAATTTTTCTAACCCAGTATGTACAAAGACGACATTCAGAATGTTCAAAGGATGCTAATTATTATCAAAATCTTTTCAGTAATGAAGCCTATAGGGGTTCTGAACACGTCCAAGATCTTTGTATCTGAATAATTAACTTCCTGATCCCACCCCACCGCTGTGGAAAGGCCTGGGCTGTTGTCCAGGATGGGACCTGAAGGGTCTGTCTCATCTCTCTCACCCGTAGAGGCTTCCAGACCACTCCGAGCTGGAGTATTTGGTGGGAACTGTCTCACTGAGCTTTTCTGTTAAGCGCAGGGCGATGTTAGTCTGTAATTACACAGCTTTCTCTCTGCCCAGAGACAGAGGATTTTCAGGTTTTTTCTCCCACATCAGTGAAGGTCAAGGATGTTTAGGTATTTCAGCACAAGTTTCAAAGATTTCTCCAGTTCTTCCTTCCCAATTTCCTAACGTTCAGCTGTTGTCAGGTTGCAGGTGGACAGGTTGCCCAGCTGTCATTCTGTGCGGTGGTTTCCTACAACAACTGGAGTCAGGTTTTTCTTGCCTTTTTTATTTTTCTTGTTGAATTTTCATGGCTAGCATTTGCCAAGGTTTGAGGCACAGTGATTCATTGAATGAAGTCCTAGTGTGTCAACCCATCAGAACCTGTGCAGAAGAAGTCAAACCTTCTCTGGGTCACGTTCCCATACTTCAGCGGGTGAGATACAAGTGTGCACCATTTCACTGCTCAGCTTATTAGTTCTAAAATCTCCAGATTCTTTACCTCATTCTGGCAATGGAAAGCTGGGAGAAGGGCTTTTAACTCAACATATATTGCAAAACCACTGCATTTAAAGCCTCCTATATATTGGAATGGAGAACTGACCACAAATTCTTCAGAGCTACAGTGAATAAAAGGTTCACAACATGACTCAATGCACCACACTACGTTTGGTTGGGTGCTTCACCTTTATTACATATATTATAACCTTCAAATTCAGAGCATACACTCTACTCCAGGATCTAGTCTGTCGTACTCTTTCCTTACCTATTTAATACTGAGAGGAATACTATGAGTGCACTTTTTTTTTTAATTAACATTTTCCTTGCTACTAGGAAGCTGGGCAAACTGATCATTCTCATTTTTTCTAAAAATTGTTCCTTTAATAATATTTCTGTTTAATAGTATGATCTCAGACTAGAGTTTATTGCTGCACTTTTTTCTTTTCTTTACAAGATTTCTTTTAAACCTGTTATTTTAAGTACATGTAAATAGATGTTCTTTGTTTCAATTTGATATTTGCTAACCCTGAGCAAGTACTAACCATATACTTCACTCGTACTTGTCAATACGCAGAAGCATTAATAAATATACCTTTTCACAGTCAGTACCCTACACTGGTTTCTAGTTCACTCTAAAAGGTTTAACACCAGGTAACTCAAAGCTTCTGAGGCCAAAAAGGCCGGCCATAATTATTAACAGGTACTCAGGAGACTACTAGGAATTATGAGTTAATGTCTTTCATGTGTCTCGAATTCTGGAGAGGATTCCCTGCTTTAAGATGAATCTGGGCACTTATTAAAGAAGTCTCACAAGCTGATGAGGTGTCTTAGGTTTCACACTTGCATTCAAACCACGTGCTCCCCTAAGCTTCATGCTACTGACCTCTTGCCTCTTCCATCCTATCTGCTGTCCTTCAGTTTGTAGGCAGGTTACATCAACACAATGGTTCATGTAACCTTCTTCCCAAATCTACTTATAATTTCCTTTATAAGTCTGGAAACTGGGAAGTATAACAGCTATTGTTGCTGTACCAGAAGCCCTCATCAGATTAAAAGTTTCATTGCATAAGTTGCCATACAGAACCATATAAAAATATGGTCCTTATTCAGCTGAAATTACTTTAGGGGCCAGGACAACTTTAAATTAAGAAATAACATCACACGAAATATTAATATCTGGAAACACACTCATGGATCTGTTTCCACATCCTTTTTTTGGCAAAATCAAATTTGGAAGTAGAATTCAGCTGATCAGTCCATGCTGAGTAAACTGCCGTCCTTCCTAGTCAGTAGGAAAAGTTATACAGCTGTTTCAAGGGCAGCTGTATAAATTCAACTAAATCACAGGAAAAGCTTTTTATTCATTATAATACGGCCTGAGGCAAAATAAGGCTGAAGTTATTAAACTGTAACTAAAAACAAGCCACAGTAAAATATATTGAAGTCAAGATTAAAAGCACATACAGAGTATGAATTCCTAGTATGGAAGGTGGAGGTTAAGAGAGGAAAAAAACCTAATTCCTCAGTGAAAAACTGAAATTCCTGAAATCTCTGCTCCTGTAGCCAAAGTGGATTCTAAGATTTGAAAACTGATATTGAAGGTCTGCATCACTCAAAAGAAGAGAGAATCAATCCAGTAATTTTCACTTATAAAAACAATAACAATACCATGTTCTTTCAACCATGACCTTGATAACTTTTTTAAGAGCTTCAGACAGCACCGTATGTCAAACTGTAGTTTTTTCATGGCAGGGCTGAACTGTTTTGAAAATGCAACAGTTGGCCAGGATAAACCTTTATCTTCATTTACCCATTGTTACTTGTATTTTTGTAGCCTTCTGGTAGCAAGAGGTCACATTTCCATGAAGATAAATTCCTTATTAGCCCCAACCGTGGTCTGAGGTCATTGCATATCTGTGCCAGGACAGACTTAGAAGTGATGGTGAATAGGAAGTTTTTGTGTTGTATTGTCCTAGCTTACTGCAGCTGGAGCCAGACAGTGTTAGGACCAGTATCAGCTAAAGCAGGCATATCTTTCGAGTTGCTCATCACACAACAATGAGTAAATAAACACTGTCCACCATCCAGACTGAGCTGTCAGCCCAATTAGGCAGGAGAATGTCCTAACGCACCATGTTTCCGATATCTTCACCTACAGTTTCTACCGCTTGTGATTTCAGATAGACGTGGCTGTATTTAAACACGGCTACGCCGCTGGCAGGGGTCAGCTCTGCTGTGTCAACACTAATCCTTCCTGTCGACTATCGGCCAGTTTGACATTTGATTTGTGTCAAGTTTCTGTGTCCACGGGAAGCCAAATATCACCGCTCTGAGATAACACTTTGCCCCACTTTCCTCCAAACACTGAATAATTTTGTATTTTCCCTCCTCAGACTCCAAATCAAGGGGATCACAAGTTACTAAGGCGAAGTTGTATGTGCCTGAGAAATTATACTAGAACGGACACCATTTTACTTCATATCATTCAGTCGCAGTTACAAAAAGAATTAAACAGAATGTCCTCAAGTACAAGAATTCTACGCCTGACATTCTGAACGCCTCATTGAAATGTGCTCTTTGTTTTATCCAGTGGAGTAGGTCTAACATAACACTGAATTTCTTATACATCTTAAAGTTTGACATTAAAAAAAGCCAGCCACTCAAAGTACAGAATATCTCAATATTCACGTCAGACTTGCTCTAAATGAAGCCAAAGGCTTCTCTCGGCCCCTCCAGCTCCACCGAACAGTTTGTTATGACTCTGTGATAAAGATCAGTATCTACTGAAAGATAAGCCAGGACCACCACCAATTTGGGCCTTCAAAGCATGCTGAACTGCATTATAGCACAGTGTGAAAGGATATGCCTGTCAGGAAGGTGCCAGCTCTTGTTAGAAGGCTGTTCCTCCTATTTTTGCACCACGGGAGGACTTTCCCATGAGCCTCAGTATTTGTAGGCTGAGCCTTTGAATTTTATGCTGTACAATACAGGATGTATATGGTCCACGGTTCTAGCGGGCACAGTGACCAGCTCCGTCATGTACACGGGTTCAAACAGACTGTCGACCTGAATAATTCTGAACTGCAAAGTCTCCACGTACGGAGTTTTCAAATCGAGATAATTTTTCATGTCTGGGAGTGCACAGTCAAGTAAAAATGGGTGAAAGTTGCCTAACAAATAGCACCTAAATAAGTTGCCTAACTCAGTGATGTGTTCACCATACCGGTATAAACCTGTGTGAGAAAACGGAGCATAACATCCCGTCAAAATTCAGCCATTTTTTAAACAAAAAAAAAAAAAGAAAAAGGTACAGTATATACATGTCTAGGTCTAGATATCATTTATACCACACTTCACCAGTCACTTAGGCAAGGAGTGCTGTGCATAGTACAATAACCCTCTTCTGTTTTGGCATTTACGCTGTCTGACACTTGCAAAATAAAAATTTTACCCTCAAGAAAATTACTTAAACAGAATTTCATATTTGTGTTAATAAAAATTCCCTCATCTGTTTTATCAAAGCCATCAAATTTGGAAGTGTTTTAGTCTTAGTTCCAGAATATGATTAAAAATAACGCTACAAAAATGCATATGTGATATAGTCACTATGGATACAATTATATGCCATATGTAATTAAAAGTTTATATTTCGACAGAAATTTCTTCAGTAAACAGTATATTAGCGCCAACAGTAAACGGTAAAGCTCTTTGTTGAATGGGTCTGTCTTCACCACACATGTTAGTGACCCCTTATTCTAAATATTTTAGCTCATTTAACTTTAAGTGGTAGATCCTAACATAAGAGTTCCTCCCGTACACCTAAGTTACTAAATCACTCCAGCCTTTCACACTCATCAAACCCATCATGAGGTACCCAGGGAAAGAAATGTGCCCTCTCCATCTTTGACGACAAAAATCTGACCTTGATCTCATTTGGGCCGCTGGGAAGGATTAAGCCTCAGAGAGAAAAAATCCAAAAGGCAAACATCTCTTTTAAATGCTTAACTGGTAGCAAAATAATATGTACTCAGAAAAAAAAAAAAAAAGGCTAGAGTTTCAAAAACAGAACAATGATTTTAAAAAAAGAAAATTTGAGAGTTGAACATTAAAACTTAGAGTAAAACAAATGTTTTAAGCTACAATGGAAGCTTAAAACTATGCAACAACCATCCTTACCAATCCTACCAGTAAGGTATATGTGCATTGCTCTCTCACCAGTTACAGGAGGTAAGGTTATACTCACTCACTTTGCCTGACTGTGCTCTTGCATATACCATGCTCAATTCTTTCTACGTGCTTAGCCTTCCAAAGTCAGTGAGGACAGTCAGCTCACCTACAATTCCTTCAATAGCCAAAATTCACCCTGATTTCTGTGGGAGTTTAATAGCTTATAAAATAAAAAGAAGAAACTTCAAAAACGAAAATTGAAAAAAATCAATCTACTAGATTTTAGCCCTTCCAAACTAATACTTGATGATGCTCATTTTTAGTCACTTCTCTACTACTAACCACCAAGATAAGCATAATAAAAAGTGGTATGTTATTAAGCAGTGCGGGAAAGCAGAAGAGATGCACCACAAACTTGAATCAAAGAAAAAAACACCACCACCACCCCCAACACCAAAACATGTACATGATCCTTTTTCCTCTGTGCCAGCTACTCCCTTTTCAAAATAGACACCTAAAATGAAAAACTTTCCTTGAACAATTAAGACTATCGACCCCTCTCTTTCTAAATTTTCATTTCTCCCTTTTCCTTGTTCCATGGAAAACCGTTACTCTTCATACCTGTTGGCAAAGGGCCAGCAAAACGCCTCCATATCTACCTAGTTCACTGCAGCCAAGGTCATTGCCGAGGGCAGCAAGAGGCTTGACCTGAGCGTGGGTGGAGAAGAGGGAGGACCAGAGGACCATCAAGTCTGTCATACATCTTTCATGTAGAATAGAAAATTACCTGCGTTGCAAAAAGGGACAGGAACATGCTTCTCTTCACTCCCCTTGAAAGCAAGAAGGGGAAGGAGGAGCTGTTTTCTGGATTGCTCCTGGGGCAGGATGGTTGAGGTTGGCTGCTGCTTCCAGCCTGGGCACAAGGTAGCTGTGACCGATGTTTTCTTAAGAATTTACATTTTCTACTTAGATGGGCATCTCTTTCAAAAGTCATGCCAAAGGAATCGCACGATTCCAAGAAAAGGGTGACAATGATCCATGTTATGAAGACTTAGTAAAAATGCTGTGAATCTCAACAGGTCAGAGCTGCTATGGTAGAAAGTTCAAACTTCAAGCTTGTATATACAGAGCACATCTACTATGACCTTTGACAAGGGTGGTGGTTGGGATAATTCACACAAGTCACTGCTGTGCTAATATTGAACATGAACTTCTGGGTGGACTATGAACCCAATCATTTTAAGGCATAAGCTTTCATTGAAAATATTTTGTCTACTTGATCTTCAACTGCTGATGTTCCTCCTGAAAGCTCTTAATAGACAACAGGGAGCCCAATGATATGACCAGGATGGACTGCCCCTATGCTGAGTGGTTTACAAACAACCTTTCTTGGCTTTTTTATGAGGAACTCCAAATTTCTTGGGGTTTTCCAGCTGCTTTTAGATCACTGGTTTGACTATGTCACAACATGGCCTAACCAGCCTCTTTTCCCAGACAGGAACTGCACCACATGGCCTGTGGTTGCGGTAAATTAATAAGGAGGGTGAAAAAGAAAATAAACAGAAGGGACTTTTCCCACGTGTTTTACAACACTGCAA
The DNA here is from genome assembly GCF_036013445.1 of Caloenas nicobarica. Taxonomy (NCBI): domain Eukaryota; kingdom Metazoa; phylum Chordata; class Aves; order Columbiformes; family Columbidae; genus Caloenas; species Caloenas nicobarica. Next base: position 116,495,618 of record NC_088247.1, read on the forward strand.
ATCTGTCCACCATCCAGTTCATCTGCAGCATACCATTCTCTTGCCAGTCATCCCTGTACCCACTTGCTATACGATATAACGCTATTGTGTGTGTCCCCTCTAAATTTTTTTGAATGAGTTCTCCAAATTTCGAAAGACCAGATACCGATGATGTAAGCTGGTAGATTTTTAAATCAGATCCAGATCTGCTTCTAAAATACGTATTTAAATGTGTGAGGAATTCCCTACTTGTAATGTATATAGCTTTAAGCCATGATTATTGCCTCTATTTGCATAAGAATATTTACATAGCTATGTAACAAAAATGCTCAGGAAATATGTATCTTTACAGACTGAATTTCACTTTACATATCACAAATCAGACCCAAAATTCATACCTTAAGATAATACATCATTACAAATTCTTAAAATGCAGGAGTTTTCAAAGGTGGAAAATTTGCACTAAAATGCAGGATTTCCTAAAACAAGCTTTACAACAACAAAAAGACTGTTGTATTTTTAAACTACATCCTTCTCACTGTCGTTCATTTGTAAGCACAACTTGTTTTTTTTTTTTTGTGGTGTGGCTGTGAGTTCCTTCATAATTATCTGGGGAATATCCCTGGAAACCACCTTCCATTCATTTCCCCAGGCCTGAGGAGTGTGAGCAGAACTGACAAATCTCAGAAACACACTGTGAAGAAGCTCAGCAACTCTTCTTCATTCTTTGGCAAAGCTCAGGTCAGTCTGTGGTTTGTTTAGTCCGAGAAACCATTTCAGCATCATTCAAAATTACAGTGATCAAGATTTGCATTTCAGCAGAGGAAACCTAAAAGGCTGTATTACTAGTTTTCCCACAGTCCATGAATCCAAAACTTAAATCTTAGTGTAGTCTCACCTTCCACTTTTATTTGGCTGATCAACATCAGCCGATCTGTTGTCTATCAAATGATGTGGCCCTACCACTTCCTCAGTGTGATTTTAAGGAAGGGAAAGAAACCGCCAGCTGCCAAAAGTTCACCAGAATACACTTGGGAAGTTATTTAACTTGTAAATAAAGGCCCTCGCTTTACATCGCCAGCTCCCTTGGATGCTCAGGTCTGCGCGTTCTCAGAAATCTCCTCTAGGCAAAGTATGAGATCAGGCTCCAGGACTCAATCCAAAAGTCCCCTGAAACCCATGGAAATAATCCCACTCATTCACTGCAGTTAGCATGGGAAACCAAATCTCTCTGAACACACCTGAAGTATATCCACAGTCAAGTACTTAATCTCCATGTATAGAGCTTAAAACCATCAACGTCCGCTTATTCATATTCTGTGCATTTACCATAAGATCACAAGATCCACTTTTCATCCAAGACGTGACTTAAGCAGATGATAATTGTTGGCAGCAAAATCCTGTATTATGGTCATGCCCAAAATTCATGTTTGTTGTGCCAAGCATCACATATAATTAATTCCTTTGTCATGCGCAATTTGTCCCGTAGACATTATCATGCCTCCTTCTCAACTGCTCTTCATTGCGAGCCACTACAACACAACTAAAAATAGTATTTGTTGACAGGTTTATACCACACAAAGGCTGGTCCAAATCTAAACCAGCCATTTACTACAGAGACTGTACTCAGACTTCATCAATTATTATGAAATAATGCTTAATAAACCACAAAATACAATTTGAGGACAAACTAATGAAAGAACTTGCTACTGATAAGCTGCAACTCAGGCAATTGGTGCACACCTTTAAATGTGTCATAATCCTGAATTCTAACCTGAGTATTGGAATGGTTATAAAATCACACATCTTGAAGCTTAAGCCTGACAGTAACTGCAGGAAATCTTTGAGGTGATGTAACACTGAGAAACAGATTATCCCACATCTTGCTATCCTGAACCTTGGGATCTTCTACTGCAACATTTGGTTATTAGTAGAAAAAAGTTACAGGACTATATGAAACTTCAGTGTGCTGTAGTTCTTATATCTATAGAGCTCTGGAAAAAAGAAAAAAAAAATAAAAAAAGAAGGGGGTCTGAGCACATCTGAAGCCTACACTATGTATATGGTATCACAAACGATGGGGTGAATTGGCCCTCCTTACCTGTAAGTATGCTGCTTGATGCTTGTGAAACATGTGCATGATTAGTTTGCACAACTGGATGTGTAAAAACAGACCCCAAAAGTCCCCTTTAGAAATTATCTTTTCTTTTGCCTCTCTCGGCATTGGAATTTATCCTGCAATTCACACATGCATTTTCAATACCCTTTTTTTAAGCTTTATACTTTTCACTGTAGCAGAAAATAAAAGGCTGATCCAGAAGATATCCATGCAGTGAGTTAAAGTGTGACTTGAGAAAGTTATCCTAAATTTTGAATCGAGATATTTTTAAAACTCTTACTGAGAAGCTGTTCCTGACTTTCTTCTTTTGCCCTGACAAATTTTAACTGAGGGCTGCAATAAAAAAGAAAAAGTGCTAAGGCATGAGATATGATTCTTGCATACAGGCACAAAATAAGGTACTTACAGGTACATGGATACCTTCAGTTGCCTCATGAAGGAGGTGGTTAAATTGCTACAGGCTCCATATTCAGTGATTTATGGTAACGGGAAACTATACAATATGCTCTTGAAATGCAGTTTGAAATGATTGATAAAGCTTTAGTCTGACTGAGCACGTACAGTAGATAGATTAAGTGTCTGGCTTATCTGTCTGGTCCTGGGTGTTCATCAGTCAACCCAACTAACAAGCTAAAACTCAGGATTGTGGTCAGCAAATTCATATTCATCTGAAAATATGGGGTCTGCAGTGAGCACTTTCACACAAAGAAAGCACGTCGAATCTGTTTAATGCTTGCTTACCCCACTAATACTCTCCAGCTAGGAAAGGAAAGAACTGTGGACTTGAGAAGCAAGCTCACCCCATGCGTTTACTTCCCCCTTCATTACTTTTTAACATCACTTTAAGTAACAACTGCTGAAACCCATTAACAAAATCATTTTACGGTGCCAGGAATCTCAATAGCTCATAAAATTGTATTATGAACCATGTTAAATTTTGTACAAGTCAAATGCGATTTAATAGCTTTTAATGAAAACACTGGTGTTTTCTGTGTGGGTACTTGCCTTCCAGCCTGGTACACAAACCAGCTTCAAAGTAAAGAGCCAGCCCATAAAGGTGAAATGAGGTAAGAAATGTGAGGTGTAGAAGATCTAGGCACAAACTCCTACCTGGTGTAAAGCCGCAGCACTAAGGAGGTGAAGGGAGTACATCTAGATTCAGCAGCTTCAACAATAACTCTAATTTCACTAATTTAAAGGATGTGACTATCGATGTTTTCATAGGTCAAACAAGTTATTTAAGTTGGAATCTGGGCTAAAAAAAATTGAAAGAATGTACTGTGGACCATATGAAGAATTCAGCACAAGATGAGCCTATTCTAAAAGATCGGTTTTCTCCCTCCTCACCATTCACCACTTTGGGGGGATGAGAAAAAAAAAGAAGAGGATCAATGAACTCCAAAGCCTTTTGCTGTTAATCCGTGCTGAGTTTCAAACGAGCCTGTGGAAGGACAAGACCTGAAAAGGTATTCGCAATAAAAGAGGCAATGAACACAAAAGTATATGCTGCTAATTAAAAACTTAAAATTATATCACAATGACTTTAAATGAGAATGATCTCAGTCTAATCACATAATACTTTCTTTTGTGCTCTAGGTCACGCCGTCACTCAGATGCAGCATTCAGGAAGCACATTTCATTAGACTAAATAAAGCTTCAATCATGTGTAAAATTTCCAACTTGAATAGGCGGCCATCATATCATTCATCAGTCTAGATGTATTTAATGGGTGTAATTTCTTCCTCATATTTCTGTGTTGATCGTTTCATTTCCATTATAGAAATCTTTCAAGATTGCGATTTTTAGTGTTCTTTTGGTTGGGATAAATAATGCTTTTTAAGATGTATCCCAAATACACTCCTTTTTGCTTGTAAAAAAATTGAGTGATTAAGATAAATTTAAACCAAGACACAAAGAGAAACAACAAAAAACCAAAACAAAACACATACGCCCTCCCAGGAACCAGATGATATTACCCATACTTGCATGTCTTGCAATAAATAATTATGCTTAATGGAAAACAAAGTGAGTAGTCTTGTTCAAACACAACAGCCCCCTGTGTTTTCTGACACTGTTTCTACAGTTGAATGCAAAGAGATTATTCTAAACATATGTCTTTAAAGCAAGATACCACACATAAGAGTCCATCCCCATGCCTTGCTTCCTTCTTTTCCCTTTTTCATCTGGATATCTATGCATAGGTAAGTAGTACGATAAAACCTCTCTTTCAAATTTCAAATGAATAGGATGAATTAATAATTTGAGGAAGATCTGCAAACTCATCAGGAAGAAAGCGTAGCAGACCGTGTAGCCTTCCAGCACTAAATCTTAGTCTTCTAGCTTCATTTTGAAAACAAAATATTTTCTTCTAGACACTTGCCTTACAATTTGGATGCACAGTTACCTTGCTTATCAGAGGCAAGATTGTGATAATTTCAGTATAGTTCTGGGCTATGTACATGTTCATAGTTCCCACATCGATAATATAACTTGGTGGTTATTTATCTAGCATACTTCCTCCCCCAAGATGCTTTTTTTTTTTTTTTTTTTTGCTGTTTATTCCTGCATTTGCCTCCATGGAAAACAGAAATGCAAAACATCACCTTGGGACTGGACTAGATAGACTAAGCCTTCTCTCCTCTGACCAGCTTAAACCTTTCCCAGTTCTGCTCCTTTTATCTTCCCTGCTCTTTATGTGCATTTCATCCATCCCTTGTTTTCTCTCGTGACCTGGGCCCCGAACCCGTAACGAGATCCCTTCTGGTGCATCAGGCTCAGCAGAATCAAGCAACAAGTCCCATCTCAGAATCCCAGGAGTCTGTCTGGGTCCCCAAACCTTGCAGACTCATTCTTATTAGCAGCACAGCCAAGGTGGTGGATGAAAACACAAAGAACATGACATTTACCTTTTCTCATCTGTGAATGTGTTTCAGAACTCCAGATTAAGCCAATGGGATGGGATAGGGGATTGATCCATCAGGCTCTTGCAGCTGCAACCATAGTAACCTCTTGGCTAGTGACCTGAAGCCCATGGAACGGAGTCCTGAAAAATATTAAGCAATAAACATATTGATTTAGTAATATGGTCACAACTTCCAACAGAGACTAGTTATTTTGGATGTCGTTATTATTTTTGAGGGTTGGGACACCTTGGGACAAGAATAACTGGCAGAGGCACAGAAGACAGACTGAAGAGGCCCCAATTCTCGCCTCATGGTGGAGATAGAAAGCTGACAGATTTCGTTGCAAAAAAAGAAAAAAAATATGCAATTAAAGTGGTTACTTAGTCACAAAAGAAACCAGAAGAAATTCCACCAAGGATATTCACAACCTGAATGAGAATAAAAAGTCATATGTATAAAACTAAGGAGCATCTTTCCTGCCAGAATAAGTAGGTACAGTTTAGATAAATTTTGTGATAAATACAATTACTCATCCTTTCGATACCTGACCTAATTTTCATTCAAGCCAGCGGTAAGATTCTGGTGGCTTCAGCGGATGCTGAAATAGAGAACTTTGTTCAACACCCAGAAGAGAAGGTGCAAAGCCAGAATCCTTCTCCAGGGACTGCAGGGAGCCTGGAACCACTTTTCGACTCTGCCAAAAGGTTCCTGTGTGACCTCCTGCCAACTGTTAATTTTGTCTGGCCAAGAAGCTCAAATTTATTTTAAACACCTAATGAACTTTATAGGCCAGTGCCTCTGTGCCATAATTCCCATTAAAAAATGCAATAGTACCTGGGAATGTTTTTAGTGCAAGGACTTTTAAATGGTCATAGCAACCACTTCCTCTCCCCTCTTTTGTGGCAAAGTGAGGGTAGGTACCAAACTTTCCCCATTTATACGATGTGGCATCAAAGTGGACAAGACTGATTTTAAATGAATCCACTTTATATTGTATTTCTCTCATAGGAGTTCTTAATCAATGTGAAAATAAATTTCTAAGCTTCATAGAAGAGATGCGTCTACTGTTGCATATAAAGAAACACAGATAAAAACCTGCCCTGTAAATGCAAGTCTGCATCTTCTATCTCCATTACATGACTGTAATCTTCAGATTCATATGCATGAGCAGAGCATTTAAAACACAGATCAGCTCTGGTCATCTGCAGCCTGACAGGTACACAGGATTTCTTGCACTCAGTATCTCAGCATCTTTCATCTTGGAATCTTCAGATTCCAAATCATCACACACTTTGAAACATCTACTTTTTCCCCTGTGTTTCCAATGTCTTCGGTGTCCATAAAGGCATCTGAAAATTCTCGCCCAGATTCCCACTCCGTAATTAAGACATGGCACAGGAACTAGGAGTCAAGACTGGGACACGATCTCAGCATTACATGGGCATTCCAGAAGGGAATACACACGGCTGGAGAACTTCCCTCTCCAGAGCTGATCAAGAAGAGCTGCTTTCCTCCTTAACATGTATTCATATTTTTATTCGTATTAGCATTTTTTTATTAGATAGCATCTACAGGCCTCAGTCACATCTGAGGTCCTGCTGCTTGCTACATTTAGACAACCAGAGAGAGATTGAGGAATTGAATTTAGAGGTACAGCTTTCCAGCTTGGGATAGATATCAGATAAACACTAATGTCTTTTTGGGACAATCTTTGCGGAGCATCACCATCTCCCAAAGGCTAACAAGAACGTTGTCATTTACTTCAGCGGGCAGAAGACCAAATCCAGCATTACCGTGGATGTATTTCCCAAAATGTTCTACCCGATAAAAATATTTCTGCTCTCTAAGGGCAGTCAGGAATGAGAATGTTAGCAGAGGAGTTCATAAACACAGTCCCAACACAAAAGAGCTCTGCTTCGACCTTAAATTCTCAGCTCATCTGTTTCTCTCATTACACCCAGCAGATACAAAACAGTTTGAGCAAAAAGGGTTAATACAAGCTGGAAGTTATTTACAGTTAATAGCAGTGGAAAAACTGCAGAGCAGCTTGGTCCCGTATCTAATAATAAAAAATAGTTTCTTGTAAAGAGACTTGAGGGCAGAGACCCTGCAAGTTCTTCACGGTTTTTACATTTTTTTCTTCAAGAAATAGCACAAAATGCCAGTAATCTCAGCATTTGGGGATAAAGTTTTCTGTAGCTTCCTTGTGACCTTATCAATAAGAAAAATCAATGACTGGTAATTATAAGAAAAAAGAAAAGTTGGCCCAACCTGTCATTAGTTCATCAACTGTGGTATTTCCAGTTTTTGGACTAGCATATTTAGTGAGAAATCATTTTGGGTTATTTTAAGTGTGCAAAGGCACTGGAGAGAGTAGTGACATACAATTACATTAACTTTATTGTCTTGAAATCCTGATGGTCACCCCTAAAAATAAATGTCAAGAAATTATACAGAGGTAGCTGTAAGCAAAGTTTCTCAACTGTGATACAGAAAAAAATCACTCAAAACTCAAGTAAATCAACAGTAGCAAGAAGTTTCATGAGACTATTGATGCTACTTTTAAGCATCTGAGAAACTCTTGCATAGTTAAAAAAAGAAAGCAGCTTCAGCTTTGAATTCAAGAGAACTAAGACAACACTGAAAAGCAGGTGACCTTGCTTGAGAACCGTGGTTTAGAATCACATTTCTGCAGTGCCTGTGACATTATTATCAAAGGATCTGAGCCTATGCTTAGCAGAATCAATTCAGACTGTGCTATTAACTTCAGTGCATATTAGATGCAGTATTAAATCAAACCTTTAAAGATATTTATGTATTTATCTCCCATTGAAATTAAGGTGTGCACAAAAACTCCATCCTGCTCTTGAAGTTTCCTGATACGGAGACCACACATCTGCAACCACTTGCACCCAACGGCTGACAGAAATGGGATGGAGCTGCCACATTTTGACATTTCCAAAACATCTGACTGTGTAATTCACAAATGGTAGCAGTTTTGTCCATCCCACCCTTTTGATTGTTTTTATTTCTCTTGTTATCAAATAGTTTGGAGGAAGTTAGTTTATGAAAAAGATCTAGGATAGGCCCTTCCTCGAAAAATTCCCACTGGTCTGACTTCCAGGCTAATAAAAATGCTTTATTGTTTCTTCTGTTGATGCTTCTAACTGGTCAGCAAACCCCTAGGGCACAGTTAGTGCAACAAATTCAACTTTGAGTGCCTGGTGTCTCATACACAGGCCTAGTTAGGAAAACATTTCCCGTTACAAAAGAACAGTCCTGCCGAATAGCTGTGTCATTTCTTTTATTTTTTAATCCCTCACCTGTTCCGTCCACAGTTACAGGGAAAGCTCGCAATGAATACGCCTATTTTTCCACAATGCAATTTTTGCCAAGTGTCCAAACTAAGAATTCCATGGTATACTGGAAAAAATACAGAGTTGGTTCATACCGCTATTTCCAACCTCTGCCTGCACTCAAAACATCACCTCTCAAATTTCTTCCATACGGTTCAGACGGAGATGTAAACTTGACTGTAATCGACATGTTCTATATGGAATTATTAGGCAAAAAAAGCTAAAACGCAAATGGAAACTGAAGGCCAAAACAGTAAAAAAAAAAAGAAATCTTGAATGTATTTGTGTTTTTAACACCTTCTGCAATTTTGCAGGGAGCAGAAAAATGTGTATTTAATTGTCTGATATTAGTGCAAAAATTAAGACACGGGCCTCACGCAGATAGTGTAGCACAAGCAGGCAGCGCACCGTTACGTCCTTAGAAACCAGTTATTCCCTCAAATGAGATAAGCAGCACAGAATAAATGAAGGCTTCTCTATCTCTTGCAATAAGGAATCTTTTATGCCACAGGTAGCCTAATTTCCCTTCGACTTCAGATAGAATTGGGAAACACTAACACGTTTTTGATACAACTTCGCGGAGTTCGATGGCAAAGTTTCCACTAACTTCAGAAGGGTTTGGAACATGCTCAGTATAAATAAGGATGGCAGAATGGCGGAAAACACACAAATGCGCTATTTAAAGCTGAGAAAAAAAAAATACTGTGGTTCAACCCATCTGAAGAAAAGAAAAGAAAAAAAAAATATCAAACTCACCCTTCTGAAACCGGCTAAAAGAAATTTTGCTCTTTCTTGTACTCTTATCTAGTATGCTTTTCATATTTCTTAAACTTCTATACGGTCTACTAAACTCTAGAGATGTGGGAACAAGAAACAAGAACAATCTTTCTTCTTCGAGGACTCTGAACAAAATCCTGGCCTGACTTAAGGTAACAGAAGCTTTTTATTGATTTCTTCAACCCCTGAGAAGAAACTGCAACCCCCATTTAAAAGCAAAAATCTGTCCAGAAAAACTGGCACAAAAACATAACTAAACAAAGTCCGCAAGGGATTTCAAATGAGATTAGAAGCATTGTTTTGACCTTGTGGCTTTCAGAGCGGTGTGAGAAAAACACAGTAAGAGCACAAGAAGCCTTTGCAAACCAAGCAGCCGAGACAAACAGCTTAAAGGAATTGGAAAAGAAAGTCTAAACGGAAACAGAGTGAAAGGAAAATACAGCTCCATCTAGGGTGAAAGGAATGGAGACCAATAATCATTGGGATTCAGCTTTGTTTCTGTGGTAGGTGCTCTAAAATCCATGTTGGAGGAGCAGACAGAAAGGTCATGGAAGTCAGAATTATTATATGAGAAAGGAAGTGAGGAACAATGGGCTCAGAGAAGTCATGACAACTGAAGGATTGGTGGTCTTCACTGGGAAAGAATGGGTGGCCTTTATTGATGGGCTCTTTCTACAGAGATGAATTACTGTGCGCTATATCTACACAGGCCAGAAGTGCACTGGTGACAGACTTGCTGAATTATTTGCTGGGGATAAAGTATCTAAGTATTCTTTCCTGATTTTGATTGTGAGCAAGTCTAATTACTGCTGTAATATGTATTACAAACCCCAGCCCAACAAAGCACATACATATGGTTCTTAACTGTAGCCACATGAGAAGTTTCTTTAGCCCCAGTGGGACTATATATACACTTAAAGTGAGCAGAAGGTTACATTTCACAAAGAACAAGATCCACCCGACTAAACGCATGAGCAAAGAAGTCACATGAGAAAGACACAGAGGCAGCAGAGTTTCATAAACAAGATTTAGATGGCTACTGTCAATTCTTCCGTAGCACTGGTCACTAATCTGTGACTTGGCTTCCCTTCCCACACCAGCCTTTTGCTACTTTATTTCCTATTTCCAGCTCTTTAGAGCAATACGGTCTTCCTCCTGCATCTATATTTCACCTACGACAAAGGAGCCTTGATTAGCTGTAATCATTAACTGATAGTTCCCAAATTACATATTATTAATTATTTATAGCTTGTGCCTGGTCACTAAATACATGCCCCTGTTTTAATGGGGAAAAGTAAACCAAAAGAAGCAGTAAAGACGAGAGAATAGGCGTTATTGAATTTTTTTGTTTGTACTAATCGAGTCATTCACATGAAGTTACTCCTCCAGCAGCAACGTGAGCAAAACATCCCGCAACCATTTTCACAAGAACGACTGAGTCAGGGAGGCAAAAAAGGGCTGAAACATTTACTGTGAAATTCAGACGTGCAGTAAATGTCCCGCAGTGACCAAGAGTGAAGGGGGTGGGATCCAGTAATCCTCAATTTCTGCAGGTTTAGCACATGAGAGAACTCACTTATAGGTGGGAAAACACGCCATGGTCAGTCTTCTGTTGAGAACAAAGCTGTTCATTGCAGCAGTGAAAAAAGCAAGCACACGAGGACTAGGAGATTTCAGACAGAGGAGACATTTTGTAGGACAAAACTGTGGGAATCTGGGGGTGTGTAGTACGCTGAGGTTTGAACTCGGGAACTGCAAATGTAATCTCGACATCCAAGACTAGTAATGTGCAGAAAGAGCCAACACCACAGACCACCTAATCTCTGAAAAGTCCGAGTTGGAGCTGTCGCCCACAACAACGCAGTTCATCCGCATGTCACAAAATCTCACAGTTCTCCATCTGGCTTATGTGCAGACTTATGGTTATCTGCCCCATCATCCATATGGACCTATTCAGTTTCTATACCTCCTGCAACTGGAATATAGGATTAACAATATGATGTAGACAAGTGCATTTTTCCTCCCAGCACCCCCATCCTGTTTTTTTCTTCTTTTGGTCAGGAAATGCCAGCCCTTGTGAGTCTCTCATAGAAAATGAATGGGAAACTTGCAAATTCCTCTAAACACCCACAAACTTTCTCATGATCTCTTGTTACTTTTTCAATGGATGGTCCTTTGCAACTCCAAGAAGCCTGGGCTGCTGAATACAGCGATCATATTGTGCCAGGCTCCGAAATGTGTGGTTGTTTCACAAGGCAAATGCCCACACTACCTGGAGCTGGCCAAGCACACAATCACTTCAGTCTAACAGAGAAACTCTGACTTTTTTTTTTTTTTTTAAAGCAACTAAGAATGCACAAATGCAGATTTGTTGGGCATTAGCTTTTACAGGTTAGTCCTTGTTAAGGCACATTAAAGCCCAGTGTAATCCAAACTTGCACTGATAGTCACTGAGAAAGTCCTGCTGGAGGTTTTCTGGAGTGCCGAGCTTAGGCCTCTTAGCATTGAGTCCCTGGCAATTCCTAAAAATAACATCAAGCCCTCTCATATTTGGCACTAAAGGAACCTAAATCATACCACCGTGGAAGAGTTTCACCCAGTGACTCAAACATCAATCCCGCAGCTCCCAGCTCAGCCAAGTGTCCGTTTGAGAAAGACACCACATCTTGCCCGGAATACAGAAGACTGGATGAAACCACGGTGGGGAATCCAGCGGTGGATTTCATTTGCAAGTCTCCAAAAGTATCTAAGAGTTATTGGAAAACAGCATCTAACAGAATTCATGCCTGGAAGTGTTCAAGGGAACCAGGTTTAAAAAAAAAAAAAAAAAAGAAATCAGTCCTTTTGGGGCTGTAGAACAGTCCACGCTCCCACAAACCTTCGGCCAGATGACCCCGAAATGCCCTTACAGATTCATCAGCAATTCAGCAGCAGCCAGAACAAGGAGGAAATTGGGGGACTTATTAGAGACCAGCCAAAGCAAAACAAACCAAAGACTTGGTCGCCACTGCCAAAAAACTGCTTTCACAAGTCAGGAATCCTGATCACGCAGCTGCCTCACTTGCCCCTCGTTTGCCCACATCCGCTGGGTTCACAAACGAACCTATTAGAAGGGATGAGTTTCTGTTTTGCTTGCCAAGGGGAAAGATGGTAACAAAAGGAGGCTGCGAGTGAATGAATATGCCAGTGCTCCTTTTGGTTTTACTGCCATGTCATTATATTTAAAAATAGAACTTGATTTTTAAAATAAACAAAGCATAATATGCAGGTTTCTGTGTAAACAGAGGATTGTACATGTGGTGGTATGATACAAAATTTCACGATCAAGAAATTTCTCATTCAGCTTGTCTAATCAGCCAGAACAAACTTGCAGTCAGTAGACTCTAATTATAATTGCATCTAATTGATGCTTTTCCCTTTTTTTTTTTTTTTTTTAAACTGTGGTATTGTGGTGCTGCATCAACAGTAGTTCTTGACACAAGAATGCACATTAGGGACTCCAGGGTAAGAAACGGAAAGAACGCATATGAGTAACCATCTCATACCCACTACATCGTTTACTTACTATTTATTTCCATTAGTGAAATGCTCAGAGGCACCAGCAGACTGATCCCTGAATTCAACCAGCCGTCTCTCTCCTGCCTTTGAGGGGAGCTCCTGTCCACGCAGGGGGCAAGCAGAGAAGCTCCTTAAGTTGGTGGTGACATTGAGAGCCAAGCAGTGCTGACCATGGCCAGATATCTAGTTACTCATTTGGGGAAAATCATCGGCAGAAAGAGAGACACCTTCAGGCTTAAATGACAAATAAATGGGGATTTTCAAAAATCTAATACTGAAAATGTGGGTGTTGGTCAGATGTCCACATTCTTTTCTCAAGCAATCTCTGCATGACTTATTCAAGGGAGAACAGGAGTCCCTGTGACAGTAGAAAATTATATCCAGATTGCTTGACTCAACCTTGGAAGTATTATTCTTCCCTTAGCACAGTGGCTAAGGTGTCCAGCAACAGCTAATTGAATTAGGATCCTAAACTACCTTTTCAGAGCATCTTGGCATAACATTGCATTAAAACGATGAAATGTAGGTTCTTAATTCATTTAATCCTCTCTTCATTCTCAAAAATTACTAACAAGGATCATGCTGCAAATACACTTACACTCCTGGCACATATTTAAGGCCTCCTATCTGCACATGCTGCGTCAGTGTCTTAACCTTTGTGTGTACGAAGATGATGCTCAGAATTCACACACCTTCTGGTGTTTCTCTGGCCGTGCTAACTGGCCCCTAATCAGTTCATGTTGCCTTTTTTAGCAGAGTTTTCTAAAAGCTCAGGAAAAACAATAGACAGTGAGAATCAAATTTTGGCTTCATCAAATGGCACTATTACAAAAAAACAACAACCAAACAGGACTCTTAACCAAGATGTCAGTGACTCAACAGCTCTCAGTAACCACTACAAAATAAACCTTAGACAGTAATTGCTCTTTAGGGGTTGAGCATTCACTAAGAGGAACCATTATTTTCATTGAACTACGATTCTAACAGAGTAATCACTCTCCAGCAGAACTATGGCTGAAGGGCAATACTTTAAATGTGGAGTGAGTTGATGTACAGCAATCTCCCCTCATACAGCAAAGACGGTGCACTTGACTATATAAATAATGGAAGTCTTTTGTTTTGAAAGAATATGTTTTACAATAAAACATATTTTTTAAGCCAACAGTTTTCCGGTTACTTGTGTGGTATCACGTCCCCTAAAGCATGTGCAAGCCAATGGCTCTGAGGGTACCTTTACATGTGGGTTTGATCTACACCACGGAGATGTAGCCCAGCACCAAACCAATACTACTGGAAGTCCACATGCCGAAAAACCCCTCTCAGCAGGAATTTTTAGCCAGGATGCCACTGGAAATGTACATAACCAGCCTACTTCTCCATGCAAGCGAGCTCCTGTGGTCTGGTGAGACGTCTCCGTGCCACACGCTGCACGGCTTCCCGCTCCGTGGTTACCTCGAGTGAAACGAACTTAAACCGTGTTGCACCCTTAGTGCGATCCTGCCTGTCATCTTGGAAGTAAACGCTCATTCCTGGGAAAATATGCTCTGTTTGGTAACTCAAACTCCTAAAAGAAAGCTTCTTTTGATGATAAAGCCACGGTAAACCGGAGGAGTGTTTGCTCTCTGCCATAATCTCAGATAATAGAGCCAGTTTTCTAAGCAGAGCTGAGCTCTGGGAATTGGCTATTCCTGTCAGAGCCAGATTCCTCGTAGCAAGAATGCTTGCAATCCGTGCGACTCTCTGTCCCAGGACAGTATGGCTGTGTAAACAGAAAACTGCAGTGGGGTTATACTGAAATTTCATGTCATGCTCTCACAGCAAGAGCAGTCTCCACAGCCCTGACTATCTGCTTTTACCTGTTCCGGGACGTAACAGTGTTGTCTGGGAAATACAGCTGGAAGAAAAAGAAATCATTGTACTTCTGCTTCTCTACATGAGGGGAGAAAGAATCAAAGTCTAAAAGACATTGTATTGAACCGTGCATTTTCCTATTTTTAATAATGCGTTGTGTACAAGTATTTAGCACACTGGATCCACGCAGATGCTAAGCTAAGCTTGGAAGGCCGCTCAAGATTTTACATACCTATTTGAGTACCTAGAGGAGCGCAGACTGACTTTCAGAAATGCTCAGAACTCTCAGTTCCTAGTGGAGCAAAAAGGCAGAGCCACTAATACCCAAGGCTGTACAAGCAACTACTGAAAACCCTGTATCTGCACAACCAGGCAAACATCTTAGAAAAATCTGCTTCATGGTGCCAAAATTTAAGCACTTTTCCTTTTTTTGCAAACTTATTGACAGAATTGTAGCACGTATACAACTGTACAAACAGCAGCACTAAACCTTCAAATCACCTTTCTTTAATATATGCAATTTAAATTATTAAATCATGCTTTCTAGCATAAACATCAATATTACTGCATTTAAGTTCTCCTCTCCTACCACACCACACCTCTGAATAAATAATACTTTTATACCTCACTTCTAGTTAGGAGTACCAAATTCTACTCTGGACTTTCAATATAGAACAAAGCCAGTATTTACTGAACAAGGGGTTTTTTAGGCTGGCTATAAAATATCACTTGCAGCATATTCTAGAGAGAAAACCAGTTGAACTTAACAAATGAAGTCAGTCGGGGACAACTTCTGCAACTTTTAAGACCACTTTATCAGTAGCGATAAGTAATTTCTCTCATGAAGTGATCCTCACTCAAATGCCAATAAACCCAAGTGACTGGAGAAGTGTAAGTCCTGATCCAAAGTTCCTTAACAAAACAGGCTTTAGAGAGTGACTTAATAAAAACTCCCACCCCAAGCTGTCTGAGAGCTGAAAGAGCAGAGAGACTCCGAAGGGCAGTTAAGCCATCAATTCCAGTGAAATTCCAAGGATTTTGAGCCTTGCATCCCCTGTAAAAAAACCTCTTGGTATCTAGTAAAATATTATGAAGGAAAAGAAGGCTTTTGGATGATATCTGGCTTGGATGAAATAAGATACTGTGTGAATACCCAGGAAGGAGGCAGCCCCTTCCCTGCAAAGTTTACAATGTATTAATAAATGAAAATAGCAGAGCTCAATATAGCCCAGGGAAAGGATAAGGTGGGATTGACCATCATGAAGAACCGAGTCACAGTAAATCAGCTGCCTCTCCTCTCCTCTCCAGGCACTCCAAAGGGCTCAGCACACTGCCAGACCACGAAACCTCCACATTTCACCTGAGAGAAGCAAATCACAGCTTGCCAAAAACAAGCCAGCCTTTAACCTTTTCAGTCTTTTGAACTTTACATGAAATGTGCTCGTTTTCCCATCTGAACAATGGCCTTATTGTTTAAGTTAAAATACAGTACATGACCTGTGATGTTAGGAAATGAATTGTTGTGTTGTCAACAGTTGCTTCTTTTTTCCACGCCTTCCTACGTCTAGGAATTCCTTTTCACGTCTTTAGTTTTAAGGAAAGCATAACACTTTGGAGAAGGCCATTGATATCCTAAGTTAACAAATTATACGTGACATGGACTTTCAGCAATTCAGAAACTCCTAAACACAGGCGCAGTTTTCCAAGTAATTCACCTCCAATTTAGGCATGTAGCTTATATTAATTTTCAAGCGTTTACATTGCCCAGAAACTCCCATTTCAGACACAGAGAGGGCACTTAAAACCTGGCTACTTATTAAAATGCCAAACTGGAAGCAAAGCTCTTCTGAACATCTGGCCAGACTGTGGCTATATGACTCAAGATGACTGCCTGAGAAAATGCAGGGTAGGTAAGAGAGTAACAAAAGATTACGAAGAAAAATTCAGACACTCAAACAACATTAAGCATGAAGTCCATCTTCAAACACTCATTGCTTTCTATATGTTCATTTAATGTTGGAAAATGTCCAAAATGATTATGGCAAAGATTGAGATAAAGCAGAATTTTTACATATAGCAGAGAAGGTATCAGAATTATTCCTCTTCTCAAAGAGAAAAGACAACGACATAACAACTAAGAAAAACTTTTGGAAAGAGATCCTTAGAGTCCAAAAAAGTTGGTTTGTCGTCGTTGTTTTAATTAATGTAGAACGTGAAATATCCCTTAAACAACTGCTCGGAGTTTTCTAGATTAACACACTTCCATCAACTCAGGAAGGAAAAGGTTCTCACCTCTGTGAGACCCACTGGACACCAAATGCACCTACAAACAAACGTTTATGGAAAGGAAATATTTTCCCGGGTTGGGCCAGGGAAGGACAGGTCTGGAAGGTAAAAGCATAAATGGACTTGTCTGGGCCAAAGTACTGTGTGACAAACCTGATTTCAGCCCTTGTCACCCATTTTAGCAATAGCATTAGAGCCTGAGGCAGCTTTCATTTGATTATATGTAGCCTTGATGGAACTTCTATTTAGGC
The DNA here is from genome assembly GCF_036013445.1 of Caloenas nicobarica. NCBI lineage: Eukaryota > Metazoa > Chordata > Aves > Columbiformes > Columbidae > Caloenas > Caloenas nicobarica. The sequence continues at coordinate 116,512,698 of NC_088247.1, forward strand.
GAAGAATCTTTTTTGACTGGTTTTGATCAGCAGCCTCCCCCTCCCTTCAGCCGCTGCTTCCACGAGCCCCTGGGAAATGACCAAAAATACTTTTCTGCTTGCTCTTTCGTGGGATATGCTTATGTATCACAGAAATGCGAAAGGGATACCACTTCAATGATATAATGCATATTTTAATCACAGGGTAAAGAAATTATTACGCTACAGCTCTGAGATTTTAACCTACAAAATTCCACGCAAGTCCCTCAGGGCTTGGTCAAGAAGCACAAGGCATCCCTAACATGCTACTTTTAGAAAATTAGCATGAATATATCACAAATTAGATAGAAACAGGTACAAACTGAAGAAAAAAAAGAATATCAAGAGAGAAGCAGCAGATCTCCCAAATAAGGACTCTTCGGAGCTAACAAGAATGACATTTCCGTGTTTTTCATCACAAAAAGAAAGAGAAGGAAGGAGAAAAGAGAAATCGTTCCACATAATGCAACAGCTCCTCAGTTAATGTAAACTGGCGCCAGTTCATTGAAGTCAATGGAGCTACAGTGATATGTACCAGCTGAGGATGGGGCTCTGAATTTGCAGGCATTTGGCACCAAGCCAGCCTCTGTCTGCATACAGACTAGTATTGTGTATGTAAACACTGACTCTCTGAAAATCACAATTTAAAAAAAAAAATGCTTTCTAGTCCTGATGAATTTGTCACATAAAAGAAATCGTGGGCTCCCTGCGTTCGGTGCCTCCATCTGAGCAGCAGATACCTGCAATTTTGTATGCGCTCTGATTTTCCTCACCGAATTCCACCAAGCTAAAGGGTGGTGCACCCAAAATGCAAATCAGAGCAGAGCGCAAAAGAACAGCTGCTTCCTCTGTCCTGGAGAAAGGAAATTTAAAATTTCATCCTGACACTGATGTGTGAAGGTTAGATTGTGCTGTTTGTTAGGGAGTAAAGGATGGTGTTTCAGCTGCACCCCACTAAGAACCACCAGGACTTTCAGATTTCCCCCTTCAATCATTATTTCTTCACACCATAGACTAATATTTTACTGTTGTCCTAGACCAACCCAAAGCCCTTCCTTCCCCTTAGTGAATAAGAGAAGACTTTGTCCACATATCACCTGCTTCCCGCACCCGTTTTGGGAAGGGAAGTGACAGGGTCTAGATCTACTGCATCCCTTTACACCTGCATCGACGGGCTGGGTTTCCACATGGTTTCTTCTGGTATAACACATTATATAACTTACCTGCCAATCTGCAGTTCAGGACAGACTTTTGTTTCTCACCGATGTAATAATACCTCTTAAACTGATTAGTTCAAATAAATAGAAGCACATCTGACCTTCTGGATAATGCAGAGATTTCAGTCTCAGGGGCTGATTACCTCTGGAGCATCCATGTTACTGTTTCTGGGGGGATCACAACAAGAAAGCAATAAAAAGCCTTTGGATTCATGCATCTAACCTATAAACACTCTTTATACAAGCCACACTAAGCTAAAAGAGAATTGTTCAGTTGCCAATTATTCGATTCATTTGTATGAGCATATAAGCAAAAGGAAGAAAAAGCACACGTATGTAATTATCTTGGCTCTAAAGGTTTAGTATTTCTCCTTTTGTTTTCATCCTGTGTGGTTCAGGTGAGAAGATGGTCAGTCTGAAGAATTGTTCTAGATGAACACTAAGATCCTTACTGCTTCGGAAGTTCATTAGAGGTGCTCACTTGAGACCAAGCATCAGGTGTGAACACGATCAGACAAACGTTTGATACAGGACAGACCATTTTCATATAATGGTCTAAGTACATACGAGTCTTAACACAATCTGTAAAAATGTCTGAAAACAAAGGTGTGTGGCAGCAGTAAAATCAGACACAGATGCTCAGTTGGACTTGGCTTACTTTTTCTGTAGCTCCTTACAGTAGCCTTATTTAGTCTAAGGCTCAAAAAGAAAAGAAAAACTTTAGATTAATTTTATCAATATAGTGAAAAAGCATCAGAGATTTCCATAAGGGTGGACTATCAAAGAAGAAACAAATCTAACAAGATCAATTCTTCATCAACTGTCATGTTCTTCTACACATTGAAACTGTCATTGCAATTTAGGTGCACTTGGCTCTGCCCAAGCCTGAACCTTAAGTTTGATGTTCATTAGCTGGTCCAATGTTTGCTTTTTAAGTAAGCATACTTGGAGGGAGGAATGACTTTTTAATCCTTATCTGTGTGCCAGATTTAATGAATACATCTGTAACAGACTGCTAACACAACCACATAAAATATTTGGGTAGAATCTACGCCTGCTTTAATATACTCTGTCATTTATCCAATAAAAAGCAATTACAAAAACAACAAATTCACCTGATTTATGAAATATTTACATCTCATTTTAGGACCAAACCCAAATATAATTAATAACTATAAAAACAAAGGGTAGGAAACCACCACTGTTTTGCCATACTTTCATTTGTTGACAGTGGTTTTGGTTAATAGAAACATGTGGCCTGTGAAGAGCAGGGGGAACTGCTTTGGGCTTTGGTTTTTGGGTTTAGATTTTTTTTTTTTTTTTTTTTTTTTTTTTTTTTGAGATCACAGATAGTGATGGGGGAAAGTATTAACAATAAACAAACAAGAAATTTCACCAAGAACTCAAACCAAGCAAAACCGAAACTTGTTTTGATTGGAAATGAGGAAGAGGAAGTGGGTGTTTAGATCCAGATCTAAATCAGGTTTAGTCAGCGGTTTGGGGTTTGGTTTCATGACCAAATCAGGGCTAGGGTTCTCGTACAGACCCGATGATGATGAAATCCTCTAAACTTAAATCATGTAACCTGAAATCTTGTAACCTGTTGTCTTGGGATTTTGGTTCCCAAGACTGGAAACCTTTTTATAGTTACAGCCGGTTGTCTGTCACCACTGTTTTCTATGTTTCTTTTGGGATAAATTCCTGAAATTTCTTCTCCTCAGTCACTCTTTTCCATGCAGCACAGGAAGAACTCCATACTCAAAACCTGACATTTGCAACTGATATTCAAAATGTTTTAATCGAACCTTAACCATTTTGACCCAACATGCAAAAGAAATACAGTTGAATTCAAGATCCCAAGGAACAAGAGGAAGGCAAGTAGCAGAGTTATTTACCCTAAACTTCAGGAGAGCAGATGTGGTCTGATGTGGGGAACTAGTAGATGGCATCCTATGGGCAACAGCTCCAAAAGATTAATGCTGTCTTCAGGGACAAGCTCTTCTCAACAGAAGAAAGATCCGCCCCTGTGCTCAGGGAAGCGAGCAGGAATATCTGCAGACCAGCGTGGCCGAGCTGGGAAATCCTCACAGAGTTCCAGCGCAAAAAGTCATACACAGGAGGTAGCAGCAAGGATAGCCCACAAAGGATGAGTTTTACCCGCCTTCAGAACGGGTAATTGATGGGATTGATTACCTCAAATACTGAATGCAGAAGGCCCTTTACTGGAACACCTTACAGAACTCCCCAGAGCAACTGTGCTTCCCAGTTCATTTTTATTATTCATGCCACAGAGCTCTCTTGACTGCTCTGATGCATTAACAGTAGCAATGCCATTTTAAAAAGGGGACAAAATATACAACCAAGACCAGGTGTATGAGTGAAGACAACGTTTTCACATCAGTGACACAAGTCTGTACTGCTTCCACTGGCTGTTAATTCAGTATTCATAGGCTATAGTAGCAGTACAGTCCTACAATCTAAAATACTGAATTGTTTCTATAAATGGAAGCAGTTATACTGGCAATTGTTGTCTTTAGGTTCAAACTAAGACGTGAAAAGACGCGTTTAATGCACAATTCACCCCTTTATTAAAAAATAAACTCTGTCTTTGCAAGAGATCCAGTTCTTTTTTCTCCCCTGTGTATGTATATATACATAAAAATATTTATGTACACACATATTTTTATATATATACACACTCCCTCTCCATATAAGGGCTTGGTAAATATGAACTGGATTTGACTCAAAGAGACAGTTTAATTTTAATAGGCCAAGCACACACATTATCAGACAAAACGAAAGAAAAAAAATCCCGAACTAAGACCATGTAAGGTATGTATCAACCAGTTCTGAAAAAGGTTCCCACTGGAATTATTCCAGACTAAAACAATGAGTCATCCCCTAAGGAATCCTGTCCTCACACGAAATATATAAATCCTTGTCCATTTTGGAAGGATTACGCCAATAGTACATATCATTAAAATGTTATTCCTTTTCAAAGTGCTAAGACAAAATCCAGCGTTTTGTTCTGCAGATCCTGCTTTGCAATGTGAACAAGAGTCTCACCACGGGCCCCCGGGGACAGTCACAAGGACATTTAGTTCCTGCGTAGTCAATGTAGGTTCCCATATGCCTCTGCAAATCTGGGCAAATGCAAACAGGGTCACAACTTCAGAGATTTCCTCCCTTTTTCTCTCTTTTTTTTTTTTCTTTTTTTTTTTTTCCTCCATGAGACAGAAAAGCTCTGTGAGGTGATTGTGGTAGAACAGAGAAGAATACAACACCGTAATGTAATGCTCTAAAATCTCAATGCTTGAAATCTTTACAAGAGTTTCTTATGACACGAGCAGTTTTATTGCTTCTCGAATTAGAATACTGTGTATTATAGGCCTGTTTTGTATATATAAATATATATATATACACACACACATACAAACTGAGCTCCTAATATTTGCTGGGGAGGACAAAAAGACAATGTGCTACCTAAGGGAAAAATAAGTCTGTAAACTCTTCCTGGAGGGCGTAAGTTTAATGGCATAAAAGTTGCAGTAGACCAAGCTATCTCATTATGTGACATTCCCAAAGAACAGGTTTTGCTTTCTATAAAACATTTCCCATTAGAAATTTAAAATTACAAACACACTTTTCAAAGCATAATTTTAAAGACAAACTTCTCAAGTGACAATGAAATGTCATAGAGATAAATCAGCTGTTACTCTTACGTATCATTCGGTTTTCACAAACACCTAAATGCTTCACTCAAAATCAAAGTATCACTGAACTACATCTTGTAGAAAAAGATGAAAGAAGCTGCTTTCTTCCTGAGCAAGCTTGTCTAGGAGAACAAGACAGGCCAGAGACAAGAGAAAGATAGGGACACAAAAACCAGAAGAATGACCTGAAGAAGATTACCAAAGAAATGTGTGCCAAGCCAACAACCACATCTAGCATTTGACCTGTTATACAAGGACCTACTTTCCTTCCCGGACAATCAAAAAAAAAAAACCCAAACAACCACAAAAATAAAAACAGAAGAAGAATTTACAAATATTCTATAATTCTGAGGGGGAAAAAAAAAATCACAAATAAGCTATGTCTACTGTAATTGTGCATAAGGAATTCACTAGTAAATATTAAATTAAAAATTTTGAACTCTTCAGATTGATTTTTCTGAAGTACCCTGCCAGCACCAGTTGACAGAACTGCTTGGCAGCAGTTGTTCCCTCCTTCTGCTGGGAGGGCACAGGACAACTGAGCTTAACACCATCCTCAGCAACATCCCGGTCCTTCCCACCTCCCTCCTCACAGGACAGTACCTCTGCATATGGAAAAAGAATGAAAAGGTTTGAGTGGGGGTTTTTTTTTCCCACTTTATTTTGTTGATCCATTCTCTGTCTCTGGCAGCCCCGAATTATCATTGTAGAAACCCACGCAGTTAGACAAGCACAGGCTCAGAGTATTCAACCACCTCGATAAGGAATGGTAGCTGATCCAAAATCTACCCGCAGCAGATCTTGCTCCTAACTCCAGCTGGAACCGGTCCCTAACTTCCACACTGCATTGCACGGCAAGACAAATAAAAAAGCAACACTCCACCTTCAAAATTGAAGTCACTAATGTACCTACTTAATGAAGATGTCTTTAGCATTTCGTTTTTTGCAGATTTTTTTCTCAGAAGGCATTTCCTTCAGGCTCTTTGCCAAGTGTTCGCAATGCAACGTGACACCATTTTATTTTGCACCCTGTAGAGACAGCGACCATTAGTCGCAGTCAGAATCACATTCATACACTTCTCAGGCATCTCTGATCTGAAAGAAGAAAACTGGTGAACACTGACAACACTATTTAGTCACTATTGCTTCATTCTGGCCCAGTCTTGACCAGTTCCATCGCTGTTTTGAAATGTATGGTTTAGATGCTGGGAGGTCGGCGTTTTAAAGGTGTTTTACCGCATTTCCTATGAAGCCAAAGTAACTCAACTCTTTCTGTTTGGTCGAGTCCATAACATTAAACACACATGCTATAAAGTGAAAATGTAACAGAGGAATTTGGGGGGTTTTCTTAATGAGTAAATACAAATGAACAATTGAAAAAATAACATAAAAGGTTACATGGGAATTTTTAACTTTTTTTTGTTTTTAGTTACCTAGACAAACATTATAGACATGGCACGCTAGAACACATAAAGAACTTTTTTCAATCTTATCAATGCCTCTTTGTCTGTTCCAAACCAAGTTTTAATTCTCTGATATGTTCAAGAATATAAAATGAATCATAGGCCTCAGAGAAGGAAAAAGCTTAGTAATGAAGATAGCAATCAAACCAACCACTCCTCACCACCACCAAAATAGTTACCTCCTTACAATATACCCTTGAATATTTTTTCTGATTAGTTGTAAGTAACTTACACATACTGCTACTACTGCTTCCAATGGGAGAGCATACCACAGGCTGAGAGCTTTCACCACCCTCAACATTTTCCTCATGTACAGTCTAAATAAGCCTTTTTGCTCAGTTTTAACCCATTAGTTCTAGTTTAAATCCCCCTGTATCACGGGAAATACTTTCAGTCGGAGGCATTGGCATTTTGTTATTTCTTGTGGGCAGCTCTCCTGTACATCACTTAACACTTACATTATGGCTGATAAAGATCTAAACATGGTAAAACTCAGTAATGTAGGGAAAGATTAGGACTGCTCCAGCCCTCGTCAACAAACCACGTTTTAGATTTCTGTTATAGACTTGAGCGTAAGCTGTACCGGCAGCATAATCTTTTAGTAATTGGCATTTGGGGCGGGGGGGGACAGGAAAAAATAACAAACTATCTTCTTGCATAATGTCCACATAAATGCTTTGACCAAATATTTACTTTTTCAAATCCATTGTGATACTTACTACATCCAGACTTGTAATATAAAGAACAAGAAATGGACAGAACAGAACCGATTTTTAACTTAACTATGAGCTGTTGTCAGATATCCACGGCTTTAAGGACAACCATAATAAGATCGGTTATTTTTGAAATAGCTCAGCAGTTTTATTAGGCGCTATATTGCAACTGCTTGAAGATTGAAAGATAATAACCTGAGCTATCATTCTGCTCTCTATTCCTGTTAATAGGAAATGCAAGGAGTTTAAAACACAGGTTTATATACGCTACAGAAAATGAGGACTGGGATATAGTTTGGTGCTGGGAAAATAAAGAAATAAATAAAATTATCAAAGACCGGATGAGCAGTTTGACTGAATCATCATAACAGTTCCCTTGGGCAAGTCACTAAGGACATGATCCATGACCACTGAAAGCAATGAAAAGATTCCCACTAATGCCTATGGGCTGTGGACGAGGCCTTAAAAATCCCCATATCTCTTGGTTTTCATCCATAAAGCAGAGATAACATTTTACTACCCAAGAAAAGCGCTGTGAGGATGTCTACATTAATCTGTGCTCAGTTAACGAAGTGATGGGACCTATTTCTGTATCTACATATACAAACCCGTCAAAAGAGTGAAATGGAAAGATCCCCATAGCTGAAAGCTATAAGGGAATTATCATTATATACTCCCATTAATACATTAATGAACACCAAAGGCTCATACTTATATTCCACTTTGCATCAAATCATGGTTTGCACAAACAATACTTGCCCTTCTTTTTTTAAAAAAAATTATTTTTAAGCCCTCCCTTCCTCTGCCCATTCCCCCAGCAAGAAGCTGGTAAGAGATACGGAGCATCTGGGTTCGAAGAGACAGAGTCGAGCTCTTTACTGCCTCTTTCTTTGGTCTTTTGGGAATGAACCCAAATGAGACTTTGTCATAATAATCACCCCATCTTTTGGCCTTGAATAAACTTCAGAAGCGATGATGAGCCAAGCCCTCTCTGGGCAATCAGAAGGGGTTCTTCAGAGCCCATATACCAGAACTGGTTGGAAAACAGGATCTCTGCCCCGTGGGAAATTCCAGTCTTCCAAAACATGCTTTGTGCTCCGACTCGGAACAAGTAAAACTTTTTTCAGTAGGAAGATTTCCTCAAAAAAAAATCTTGGAAGCATTAAATACTAATGATAATGTTACTTAGAATTACAGCATGATATAGACATAGAAAACTGAACGAGATATGAATATTAAATTCCATCAGTACCATTTAATATTAAATATTAAAACATAAAAGTCCAGCAAAACTGAAAAAAAAACCCTAAAAATTAAACAAAATACTATGTGGAAAAAAATAAAAATGTGTCACTCTAATGAGCTTAGGCAGAGCACTGTGAGAACATAACTGATTTTTGCAAGAACAAAGGCAGCCCGGTACCTTCTCTGGGGCACTTCTTTTGGGACTGGGGAAAACACCAGCAGTGTAATCAAACCATCTTATTCTTACATGACATTTAACACACTCCTGGGCAGGTATTCATCCAGGATTCGTTACTGGAAATCTCTGTGGCTGTAACAATCTGCCCTGTTAAAGGACTGGCCCTCAAGCTTTAAATTGCTACCTCGCCTGTAACACCAAAGACTTAAGATAGTAGCTTTTATTGAAAGGAAAATAAAACCTTATCGGTTTATTGATACTGCAGGTAAAGAGCAGTAAATTCATTTTGCTTTTTTATTTTAATAGGAAATCCATCCCACGCCTGTGTTTAAGCCCCACACCTTAGTCCTTTGTTGGGGAAAGGACACAGACAATGAGCTCTCTATGAGAGAGGTCTGTGTAATGCCCACATGGCCAAACCTCCTTGTGCAACCACAGGAATATCAAAGGCAGGCGAGGAGCGACTGGGACCTTAGAGACAGGACGCTTTTCACAGACATTTGACTAATCTGATGATGTATCCGTAGCGCTATGTGCACCGGAGCAATGGACTTGCCTATACAAGCAGTAACCTTTTGCCTGTCAACAGGGTTCACCCAAAGGGAGGCAGCACCATCAGATTTGCACAGCAGGGCTTCCCACCAGCCCAAATTACTTTGGGAATACTCAGGTTACTAGGCTATAACGTAAAAAAGTAATGTACGTGCGGGTGTATGAGACTGATTCCATCTGCACAAATGCCTCGATTGACTGACCTGTGACTGCGGGGGAAAAGGAAAAAGAAATTAGACCAAGATGCCGTAAATATATGGCAGCAGGACTACTGGTATTCTCCTGATATATCAGTAGACAAGGCAGCCACAAAAAGTCAATGACAGCTGCAGCAAACAGATAATTGGGACACTCATCAAAAGGAATCTCTGTATGAGAAATGAACGGGAGTAAACATAAAAATGTGAAGTGCTCCTCTGGGCATGTGGACTCATGTTTGCAGGTTGAGCTGTAAACAGACAACCTCTGCGGGCCAGGTCCAAGTCTCTGCAGTTACAGGAAGATTTCTACTGAGCTCAATACAATTTGGATCAAATCCTAAGTCAATACAAACATTTCTCCTCTGGTTGCACAAGACCACTCCAACGATTTTGCTGTTGGTCCCTGTGAGGAATGAAGGGCTGTGTTCACAGGTGCTCTTGGTGACAGATCAACTACCATTTGCTTGTTCTTCCCTGTGACCCTCCCTCCCTCTATGGCTGACCCCTTTTTCTGAATGCTACAATGTGATCAGGGTCTTTTCCCACTTTTTGTCCTCCGGCCCTGTTCATTATTCACACGAGTGGTCCCGATTTCTCAGGATTATTGTCCATTATTCTATTATACAATTACTTTTTAGCTTCTCCATGTCTCAAACTGCTTCTCCAAAAACAACTGCTTAGGAGCCAGGGATTATTTACTGGCAACCATGAATATGTCAAACCCTCCAGATGTTTATTATTACTCCTAATTTCCAGGGGTGTCAGCCAGCAGTTCTGCTCGTGGCTCGCCCTTGACCAGGACATCAGATAACTGCATCCTATAGTCTTGAATTTAGCGTGGGTCACTCTCAGTTTGATCTGCAATTCATTTTGCTTTCTGCTAGGCTGTAAAATGTTTCAGCATTAGTCCATGAAACTCATCTCACCACTTCGTTGGTACTGAAATCCTTATCAGCCAAAGGGACATTACAGCTTATTAAAAAAACCCGATTATTAATTTCGCCTTGTGACTGGCTGACACTATTGTGGCAGTGAGTATTACTGGCAGGCGATACAAAGAGTATTTTAAATGGTGCCAACTTCATCCACCGTTCATTGTACAAGATTACCTCTGTACTGGGAAAGGTGAATTTTCCAACAGGACGGAGAGGCAGCGTTCTTTAATAATTTCATTCTGCTTCTTCCTGCACATTTTCTTCCTCCCTCAGAGAACAGTTTTCTGCTCTTCTTGGACCTCTGCTTTTTAGCTGGCAATAGTTCTAGGAATATACCCTTCCAATAACTAGAATAAATCAGCTGAGTCCCCCCAGGCTTCCAGATAAAACTCCATGCACAGAAGTCCTATTAAAATCAAACTTGTCCTGAGCTCCAAAGAACAGAACTGACTCTGTTCCTCTTCTGAGCAACATCCCAAAGACAGAAAGTGTCCCAGGAGGCAGCACTGAATTGGTATAAAAAAAAAGATTCCTCCCGCAGCAGCCGGCTGCAGGGGACGTGTGCCAGGTACTGGGTGGAGAGAACGCAGGAGATGAATGGACAATCTCCTGGGGATTTCTACCAGCTGCCTGCGACTCAGAACTGATCTAACCTGTGCCATGGGTGGAGTGGGGTGTCAGGAAACCATAATCGCCTCCCAGCTGTTCCTTCCTTCCTCCACCCATGTTCAGTGCTGCGGAAGCCAAGCACTGAGAAGGGTTTTGGCAGGATAACAATAATGTGCCAATGGCAGAACATGTGTTTAGCTCATAGAATTCTTCTGTAGATGCAAGGATCGACATGTCCGTGCTACTCGCCTAACTCCTCATAAAGGAGAAGCAGAGCACTGGTTTATATAGAACAAGCTAAGAGAGGTAAGAAGCAAACAAGTGGTTCACTTGCAATATTTTTACGGATGCAACTCCGTTCTGTTTTAGTTTTGCTGTGGGAAAATTCCTGTTGCAATAAGAACTTTCATTTTTATGAATCCCTCATGCTTAACAAATAGACAGACTATTTATTTAAGCATCACTTCACCCACCAAGGAAATGGAGCAGTCTTCTGTGTGTCTGTTTTGCAACACTGCTCCAAAACTCAGGGAAGACGCACAAACTTCTTATCAGTTTGTGACAGTAAATGGCTGGATTTCCAAATGTCTAGAGCACCTGAAAGTACCAGCTCTTATGAGCAGCCCATGTCAGGCAGAATTCCTGTTGATCTCCATCAATGTTCAGCCAGATTTGCAAATCATAATAAAGTAGGTGGCTGCCTTGGGAATTTTAGCCTGAGAAAAATTTCGCTTGAGACAGGCAACGATCTTCCCTGTACTAGAACCTGGCTTGGCGCACCAACATCAACAACCATCTTCTTGAAAAGGGTGCCAGAAGATCTATTTTTTCCCCCAAGAGAATATGTTCTCCTGCCTTTGAACTTACCAAATTCACAGTTTATTCTACTGAACTAGGCCCTCAAAGTCACATTTAATCATGGAAAAGGAGAAAAAAAAAAAAGGACACAAGATTTTATTAGCATTCCTGCAAGATGCTTGTGTTCTCTGTCACCTCCACAACATCATTCCTACAGTCCGTCACTGTTAAGCTTTCAGACCTTTAGGTAACATCCAAGATGTTATGGCTGTAAAATTAATAGGTACAACCATCAATTTGCAAAGCGTGTTCCTCTTTGTACTGTTCTGAGAAAGTTTGCACTCAAGTTTGAATAACAGGTGCTAATTCTGATCTTAAAAAACTGTCCATGTTTGACACCACGACTCATGTGGTTCCAACCTGTATTTAAACAAATAAAAGGGGACTATTGGCAGAATCCTTGATGTACGACCACCAGCCATTGCAATTTCTCCTTTCTCTTGACCAAAATAGCCAAAGTCTGTAACTTCCTGGCTTGATTTCAAAACTATTTTACCCATAAATCTCTGAAAATTGTTGCTGATTTGGGATATAATGTTAGAAAACTATTAGAGATATAAGGAGTTTTAAGTCTATGCATCATCTGCCTTATTGAAATGAATTATAATAAGCTGTACTAGTGCTCCTGACCTTAAAGGTCTCAAATAATCAAAGCCTCAAGATCCCTCAGCTAAACGTACATTAACTTCTTTTTATTCTCTTTCTGTATTTTAATTCCTTAGGTGTAAAGCTTTCCCTAAACACAAGATTCTTTGGTGAAAGTAGCGTATGGCAGATTAAGGAAACTGGGACATTAAGAACTACAACATTCTCAATAGAAGTAGAGACCTTATTTTTCTACTCGTAATCTTTTTTCGTTGTTTGCGATATAGTTCCAGGTGGTATAGAAGATCCTACTGTATAAAGCTAAATGCCTGTCCTGGCACTTTTGAAATTCAAGAAAAAAAACCTCAAAAACCTGCTAGTTACACAGAAACTGGAATATATTTTTCCTAATGTGTATCTTGCCAGGAAGAAACACAAAGCAGAGAGCAAAGTAGCATAATATTCCAGCATGAATCCTCTGCAGACTCTCTCACAGGCTGGCCAAAGGGTTTTTTTTTTATTGCCAAAGTGATGTCAAGCGTGGGTAAGAAACCCAAAAAGCTCTAATCTATCCAAGTTTGAACACTTACACTGAAATGGCTCTGAAATACTGACTATAAGACACTTTTCCCAATGAAAAGCAGAGATGAACACTTCAGTTTCCAAGGGAGAAAGAGGGAACAAATCACACCCTTCAAGTCTGTAATGGAAAGAGAATTGCAGTACGTAGCTTTCCCCTCTCCTACACCAGTGAGTGTAACAACGGACCCGAGATCTCTCTACTATGGAGACATCCCAGGACGAGTCTCATGCTCATTAATTGGAGGAGCGGAAGGTTTCAGCCAAACCAAAATGAAACTAAGTCAAGTTTTCCAACAGCCAAAATCAAGCTTACGAAATCCAGCGCACCGTTTTTCTGTGTTCCATTAGTCAAGAAGAAAACCGGTGTTGGAGAATAGCAGACTAGGTTTTCCAAAGCCTTCCCCGCGGGGAAGGGACCCGGGTCATGGAGAAGGCTGAAGACAGCTGGCTTTCTGGCAAAAGAGTAGCTGAACAAGAGCAAAAAGTACTAAAATCCTGAGATGGGCTGGTCTGCTGGGTTTTTCAAGCTGTGTTAATGCTAAATGGCGTGGTGGATAGCACGGCCCTGATTACAACCTTCACAGGTGAAGGGAGTCTTTTGTACATGTGATATGTGGACTCCACACCCAGTTGGCTTCTCAAGAAAAGAAAAAAAAGTTCAATGGGCTTTTTAAGCTCTTAAGATGAAGACACATAAGAGTCGCTCTAAAAATGACATCATGGAGTTTAAAAATGTAAAGTTCAGAGATATTTAGCTTCATAGTTTGAATTCAGCCCCATCTCTAGCAAAAACAATATATGAGATGAGAATGGCCAGTACACAAATCTCTTTATCAAAGAAGCCTTAAAATAAATTGAATTAGTGCTGCGCTAACTATACCCATGCCAGTAATAATGTTTCCATAATAAATAAAAAGCAAAAGGAGGAGTTGCACACAAAACATCCCAATGAAAAGGCGATGAGTTACCACAAATGCAAGACATGGGCAAAACATATAAGATGTATGAGGAGGTATAATGCTTTAACTGCTGCTTACAGGAGCGAAACCTACTCTACATGTGCAAATCTGCCACTTGGGAGTAATGTGATCATTTTTACTGAACAGTAATAAAACTTGATAGCATCTCACACCCGTTTGTATCCTGTAAACATCGCTTCCTGCTAGTCCTTCATGTTCTCCAATCTTGTGTAAAAAAACCAGCTCCTTGCATCTCAGAACTAGCGAATATAAGCTGTCTTACTATTAGTATTGCATGTCATCTATAATGCTCTGACAGTCTCAGGTATCCTTTTAAAACTCTTAAACCTATACTTAATCTGTTTACTTAGTAGTAAAGGTGGGCACATGAAATTGTTTGCAAAACACTCTATTTTGCCAAGCAAAATCAAGCTCAGTTGTAGTATTATTAAGCAGCATGATGTCTATCACCATGGCTAATACCATGGACTGAGCCAGGAACCTTAAACCATGAATCACTACAGCCTGAGCTAAATCCAAGTCCTGTAACTTGTGATTTTTATTAGCTATTGCCTGCTCCACTGGCCTCTACAAGAATTAGACGTGTCCTCTCCCCAGTGAATTCAGCCTTGGGTTTTCAAGCTGCCTAAGATAACACTTTTCTCCTAGATAGCATTTTTATGTGAAACATCTTGGAATATTTTATGAAAAAGATTAAGTTCATCACCTCCACATGAGCAAAATGAGTCACACAGATAAAGTGACTTATCTGAGATCAAGCACGGGCCAAAACACCAACTGAACCCAGGTATCCTGCAAAGGATGCATGAATATGACAGTCACCTCCTAAAATGCTGTTACCAATCCAAGTCTTTGAGTTTAGAGTGAATTATTCTAAAATTCACTCGCTGTTATGCCAGTAAACCCATGGAAGCCAGCAGCTTATTAAAGATTTCAGGATTTGTCAGTGCACCAACAGGCCAAAGGCAGGAAGGTTTCTTCGTAAACTTCAAAGAGCTTTGAATCAAACTGAAATGAATGATGGCTATTGCCAGCTGGAGCTTCATGCAAATCTCAACTGATCAATAAAAATATGACACTATTCAGTGACCCAAGTAAAATAAACCTGTGGTCGCCATAGAGCACACTAGAAAAAAATACATCAAAAATAATGCATAAAAAGTACATCATACATTGCATTCCTTGGTGCTCTCGAGGAAGAGTCAAAGCACTAAAGAGTTCAAGATCTAGTGTGACCATCATTATTATTCTCACCGTAATTAGTGGCTAACATAGTGCTGTTGCTCTAGATCAGCTGCAAAGCACACGCATAAGGCGGGGGGGGACGCGCATCTCCCTGTACGTGTCTGCTGTCCCCAGTCTTGGGACAGCGACAGACCTTCAACTTCATATTATACATCTGGATTGATGCTAACTCTGAACCCTGCCTTTTGGTTTTTGCCTATGCTATGGACACCCTTCTAAGAGTTGCATTTATTCCAGCTACACAGATATTGGATGCAAATGGACTCTTTCATAAGAAGAGCGAAACTCAGCATCCACAAATTCAATTGAAACAAGTTCCAGTGCTGACTGTAATCTGTACTTGGGGTCCATTTTAAAATTGCTTCAAATAATAGTTCTGATGAAAAAGAGAAAGGGAGGTGAGGCTGATACCAGCTATATCCATATATTTAACCTCAGCCATCATGGCACTTTCTCTAAATTTTTAGGCTATTTCATATCAGCAGGCTGTCCCAACAAGGACTCCAGCAAACAGCGAAATCAGGACCAAGGTTCAGTTTCTCCCTGGAAGAAACTTGGATTTTATTCACTATAAGACCAACAGGTAAGTTGATTCAGTCGTGAGCATCTCTCTCTTCTTTCACTTGTTCATGGTGTACTTAGTAAAAAAAATGTAACATTAGTGCCTGCTCGATGGGAAAGGATCTGTGCAATATTACAGCCTTGTAACACACATCTGAAGGGCTGGGGTTGCAGCATTACAAGAGAGGCACATGCATGCTTCACTGGCAAAGCATGCATTTTAAATAAAGCTTCAGTACTCAAAAACAGACAGTCTCCCTTCTCAGTCTGAGTAATGTCTGCCTTCTATTCAGTAGAATGGCCCACGATGAGAGTAACAAAGACATGCCAGATGAAAAACATCACCCTGCAAGATCCCTGTATGCTGGAGAAAATCCTGTAATTGCTCACTGAGATCTTTCCCTCTGAAAATATGCGGGGAATAAAGAAGGGATGCTTCATGTTAGAAAAGGGGGAGGGAAGAAAAAAAAAAATGAAAACAATTTATGTCCAGATCGTTCCCTTTGAAACTTTTAGTCTGATTAAAATCTGATTTCCGTGGCTTTTGCTACGGAGCTTGTGTGGAGCTTCCCCAGCTCAGCTCCTGTAAAGAGCAGTTCATGCTCACACCAAAAAAAAAGTGCTTGGCACTGTGTTTTGCTAAAGTAGGACTAAGGGGCTTTGCTTACAGCCTCCAGCCAGGAGAAAAGCTTGTCCACAAGAAGGGCCTAGATGACGACGTGCAGTGATGGTGTCACATCAACTCCAGGTTCTCCATCTTAAAAGTGGCCACGGACACCGCTTAGTACAGGCAGTAACGCAACACAGAGATAAGCAAACATATTGATTAGTAAGGACTGTGAAATATCTGGCTTTTTTATGTCATATTATTCATTTTAATGTGTATTTATTAGAGAACTGATTCAGTTACCCGAGGTTTGTGGAGAGACTTGTCTTCGTTTCCTTTCTTTTTACATTAGCATGTTTTATGGGCATCCTTTTATTTCTGCTTACGCGCCTCACAAATAATGAGGCATCCTAAACTTTGTATTCAGATCAATACTCAGTTTTCTTTTCAGAGTAACTATTATTCATTTTTCTATTTCATTTTATAGTAATGAAACAAAATTCAGAAAGCATTAATAAAAGAGGGCTTTAGCCTACTGAAATAATATATTAAAACCCAAAATACATAGGTTGCAAATAATCCATTCATTAAAATTAGATTCTCCAAACTATTAAAATACTCATGCAAATTCACATTCGTATGAATACCGCTGGTGAATGATCCAAAAAGAATGAAAAAAATGTAATACTGTATACTTATGTATTTGTAGCAAACAATATCTTCAAAACTGTTAGTTAACAGCATCAACTACATAACCTCACTGGGACCTAAACAACAGAGGAAGATTAACGGGAGATAATATTAATAGACGGTATATTACCAGAGAGTAACAACCTGCCTAGAGATTCTCCAGTTACTCTAACTCTGAGCAGAAGGTTGGATGCATTTCTGTTACTGACATTTTAGCTCAAGCCGAAGCTACAAGCCCAACCCAAATCATCAGAAATTCAATCTCTGCATTGCTCTCAGAATCGAGATCAGAACAGTCCGAGCTGTCTCCTCTGACAGTCAAACCTGGGAACCTTTAAATAACATCATCTTTGAACAACACATACAGGCTATTGCTCTAAACTGGCAGCATTCATTAATCCCATGTTCTATGCAGATACAGTGCTGCCAAATAAAAACAAAACACTGCCCATAGTACTTTTGTCTTTCAGGCCTTCACAGGGTTTGTAGCACCACACATTCTCACACACAAGCATCCCCGTGGGCATTTGGGAAACTGGACTTACAGATGGTTCTGGTGGGGACAACTGGTAAGGAGAGGTGGGGGTTTCCTAACCCTCTGTCACAAACCTGACCAGCAAACAAGGCTGACAGCACCAGTTATTACCTTAAATATGATAGTTAAGAGGATGAACAGAAGTTAGGCCTGTTTTTAGAAAGCCCAGCTTCTTTACTCCTGGAACTAATGCACCTATAGGTGCACATGCTAATAATCCAAATTCTGAAAGCAGCTCCCTGGGAGAATTACAGTTCCCTTGAGTTTGCCAAAGGCCCATTTTAGCCAAGGATCTGCCTGTATGAATTCCTATTTTTCCCTGTTTCTGCTACGGCGGCAGTTTGAGCTGCATTCAAGATAGGGGCTCTGCTGTGAAAGACGCCGGGTTAGCACATGCTAAGAAATAGTCCAATAAATGAAAAGCTTACAGAATAATTAGAGAAGACTGATCAAAAAGAAAGAAAACTGTGATTTGCAGATCACAGAGCACGTAAAGCAAGAAGATGAAAAGTGAGACAATGGACTACACCGTCTTCCCAGAGGAAAAGTGACGTTATCTGATTGATTGTCAATGAAATCGCCTCTGGAATGGACTCACCTCCAAGTATTATCTACTAACAGAAAGCTCGTTGGGGCTCTGCTAACTGGAGACCACCAGATAAGGCAAATTCTTGAGTAAAGAGAAGTTATTGCAGAGAAACTACCTGCTGAACACGCATAAAAAGTTTTCCTTCCACAAAATCAGCTCTATGCGCTCCTTGTGAGCCGGAGATCTGTTATTACAATTGGTGCGGCAGTTCGGTATTCAGTTACCGCCACAGAACAGCACCTGTACAAGTTACTGCTATTCAAAAACCTGCCTCAAGAACCTAACCTTGCGCCATATGTTCCCATTATAGCATAATGATTCACTTAATCCAAAACACCTTCAGAACTAGGCACAAGACGTGATACAATTCATTCATCATCTTTCACCCAGAGAGAACAATAGGCTGAAGCATGCGTACCTGGAGGAAGGCCTTTGTGATGGGATTTTCAGGCCGATTTCTTATGGAAAAGGGGCTTAGATAATTGGCAATGAACTTTCTATCTCCCTGGAAAGATTTGAACCTGTTGCTCATTTTAACTTTATGTAATACAGGGCCAAGACGCACTTTGTTCCCATGATTTTTGTTAAAATGCATAGCTAGGTAGAAGAAAGATCCAAATTAGTGATTCCCATTTAGAGAAAGGCTGCAATCTCAGCTCAAGATATCTATGTATGTATAGGATGGAGCCTTCAGAAACTTTGTTAGCAGTCCCAAGACTAGCAAAACTAAACAAGAACAGGTGCCCAAAGCACAGGCCAACTACACCTAGAGATTCACAAAAGAACCCAAAGCTGTACCTGTTCTTTCTAACATGTGAAAACACAGATAACAATCTCCGTCCCAATGAGTTTTCAGCTGAAAGATGTTTATCTCACACAGTGATCTGAGGTTTTACTAAGTGCTGTTATAGAGCAAACAGGAAATTTTAAAAAGTAGGAGCTATTTGTATAGTGACTCTCTTAAGTCCTTGCACATCTGGAGAATTTAAACTAAGAATTATTTGTAGTGATACTACAGTAATTTCTGAACAGCAGGTCCCAAAGTCTGAGTACAGATTTTATGTCAAATTTATTGGTATTTTCAAATGAATTACTGAGCCTCGTCCAATTTTGAAGCAAGCTAAAAGTTTCGATTACATTTTCCCCAACTTAGTATTTTCATGTAAAGTAAGACAACATGCCACAGCTTCTACTCTGTGTATTTTGATCTGTTTAAAACAGAGTAAGTCAATAGTGTTGAAACCTCACCAGAAATTCTGTTTAGCATGAATCCTTACCCAGTAGAACTGCTTTGTTAACGATGCGTTCAAGCACATTTATATAGACCCCAGGAAGAAATGTACCTCACCCAAAGCATGACAGCAAGAAGCTACCCTTTGACTTCAGGGAGCTTCAGATTAGTGCTCAAATAATTAGTGACCTGGGGCAAAAATAGCAAATTATTTAATATCACCTCTTTGGGCACTCAAATTATCATATTAAAATTCATTTTATCATTGGCAAAGTCAATCACGTTATAAACGCAAACAGATGTTTTAACGTCTCTCTGGCATTTGGCTTCAGGCAGAGTAAATTGAACATTTTCAATTTCATACAGTTTAGTTTCTGCAAAGTAAAAGCAAACCAAGCGATCGCTCCCACGGCATTTTTACTCACTGTCACCACGCCGGCGTTTACTTTGTCAGACATGATAAAAGGCTGGCTTGCATGATAACACTGAACCTGAGGAGACTGAGAAATTAAGAGGGAGGAGGAGGAGATTCACTTTTAACTCACCCTCACTGCAAACTGAGCTTTTTAAGATTTGCCCACCCATAAAACAAGACATATGATTTTGTTATACTTGGAGCCCGACTGTCAAAACCACAGTCAATACGTTATGTGGTATTGGGCTGCTTCTACTTTGTATGATAACACTGTTATGCTACGTCATTTTAAAATGCACTTTGATATACTATATACATGAGCTAATGCACATATGTATTTATGCACTGCATGCTTTAGAATGAAAAGGACAGGAGGCAGTGTGGGAAAAACAGGCTGAAGGAAAAAAAAATTTTAAAAAGAAAAAAAGAAATAAGGACTCTACGATTCCCATAACTCAACGGAGCATATTGTTCAGCAAACGCACAGGCCAGTGCTCTCAGGCCCCATCCCTGATGGACAGAATTAGATTCTGATTCATGCTCCGTGACTCGCTGCAATGCCAGGCAGGGCCGAGCGTGTTCCATGGGAACGTTTCAGCGGGTCCCCTCCTTATCAGCGCCAGAACAGCTGCCAGACTTTAAGGTCGCTTGATAGAGAATTTAATTCTCAAGATTGTGCATTAATTTCTTAATTCTTTCTTATCCGCGGGCTGCGATTCGAGCCCAGTACGGGGCAAGCCTTTCCCATCCACACCCCTCCTTCCTGTCTGCAAACTTCCTTCCTACACATTTACCCAGACGTCTTTGAGCTAAATTAACTCCCTGCACTTCTTTGACCAAGCACTAGCAGATGGGAAACCTGATTTTGACCTCACACTGGCTACCAGTCGGAGGGATTTTTAAAATTACCCCGCCTGTGTAAAAAGTTTAGTTTGTTCATCTGCCTTTACCACGAAGTAAAAGGACATTTATTTTCCAGACTACAGCTAACCACTGCAGTAGTTCTTGACAACAATGATTTCCCAGCCTATCAATTCCATTGTCAGGCAGAGCTCGCTAATGGCTGTAAAATGGCTTGAAGTCCCTAGACATATTGTGCCATTTTTTTAATAAGTATTATCTCGGTTTATAATCCCCTACTCTTTCATATTCATCTATTTTAAAAATACTCTTTACTATGGTCAAGAGCACTGCAGAATAAATACATGAAAACAATCAACCAACGATTGAAACTTCTGGCAAACCAAAGTGGAATTAAGTTTCAGTGGAAAATGCCGGTATTAAGAGTTTAATATGACCAGATCTCCTGGTTTGCTTAGGACAGTTCCAGGTTCCACAATAGTTTCCTGGATGGATGCAGACTGTGCATGTAGCAAAATGAACTCTGTGTGCTAGAGAGAGAACCAGAATCCTCTCCTCCCCTCGATAACTTGGTCTGTCTGGTATTAAGTTATGAATCTCCAAGAGAAGCGTAACAGCGTGGGTATTGCCATTTCTCTGCTTTCCAAACTGCCTGGTCACAGCCAGTCCAACAGATTAGGACAAGCAGACAGAGTAAATTAATTTATTCACGATCTTCAATTCTAAAACCAAAATAACAACTTTGTTCCAAATAATTTAAACTGAAACCGAACCCTAAATAGTGGTTCACATAAACAGTTATAGGAAGCCAGACTGGACCTGTGGTCGATTGGCACGATCACACCATGACCAACACGAGCGCTGCAGAGGAACGCACAAGATATTCCAGAGGAGACAAACATGGAAAAAATGTTGAGAGGGAGCCACATTCCTCCTAATGCTGCCCCCAAAACCATTTGGCTTGTACCCTGACTTTATAAACATGATTTTCTTTCATCCCTGCTCTTTCAGTTGTGAACACTCTCGTTAAGCTTAGAAATGGAATCCCACTAAATCTTGGGCCTCAGAAACATAAGAGGAACAAGAACCACAAATTTATTCTGCACTGTATCAAAGTAATTCCTTTTTTCAGCTTGCTGCTTTTCAACACTATTGCCTCCCTCCAGCCTCCTCCAACATCTGCAAACCCGAGTCTTACTTCATGTATTAATGTTAACAGCTGTTCCCTCTTCTTTTGTCATTTTAACACAAATAATGGAAGGCAACCAACAGGCAGTCAAGAGCAAACGAGAGACAAAACAAGATCATGGTCAATGTAAAAAAAAAATATCAATTTTGTGTGATTTTATTCTGTAGTTATTAAAATTGATGACATATTCCAGGCTATGGTTATAAGAGGTGTCCTGGAAACGTAAGCCTGGGAGAAAAGACCTGTGTGCGCCCATGTTTCAGTTAAAACATCTCAAATAATTGCTTGGATGGAAATAACCGAGGAAATAATGAGGTGAAAGTAGGCTGATGCTGTTGTGTACAGACCTCCTTCTCCTACGTATCATCATACAACAGGTTTACGTTAAGCCCTATACATAGATCATCCCCTAGAGTTTATGGCCACAATTCCAAAGAACAGCAAGTAATGATATTGTTGTCCAATCTTCTCCCTAGGAAAGAGTTTTGATTACTCAAAAATTTGCTGCAGAGACATGATCTACCTGTTGATGTCCTGGCTATCCGTCTGCTTTTCTCCGCTATGTGAACTATTCTTGTTATTATACCTCCCTGCCCAGATGAACTTACTTCTAGTGAAGATTTCTTGCTTAGTTTTCATTTGGTTTCTGCCAGTAAAGCCTAAGGAATATGCAGATTAGACTATTTATACCAAAGCTTTCTCTCATTTTATTAGAGAAGACTGATGAATTTTAAGAGCAAATTCTGTTTCAAGCACAGACTGCTGTACTTAGGAAGGATGCCTTACATCTGTATCTTGCCATGTTTTCCATTCCCCTAAGAAAGTGGGGTATTTTAATTACTGGCGTACTGTTCCTTCTATACTAACAATCGGTTATGCCCTTAAACCTATTTTAGCAATTTTGATGCTATTAGCAGCAGCAAAACTAAATACACTTAGGAAAGGTTGTGTTACATATTCAAAAATTGGTTTTGAAGCCTGATCCCTCAAGCCCACCGCTCCTTTTTCTGTTTTCTTCATTTAGTAAGACATAGCAAGATTTTTTTTCGTATTAATTCTTCATTAATTATTTGATTCTACTTGGTAATTTGAAACTCAGAGGCAAGTAACTAAATTGAAGTTAGCCAGCTCTCAAAGACTTCCTTTTGCAGCAAGACAGAAAAACATGACTACAATTTAGAAAAATTACAACTTTGTCTTTTTTTCTAACTTTCAGTTAGTTACTGCAGACCTGATTCCCATTTATATTTTACATCACTGGCAAAATAAAGGGAAAGTAAAACAAGCATAAGTTACAATTGCATTTACATTAAGGAGCGAAATTCCTCTCTCATACTAATGGACAGAAGCTGATTCCTCCACTAAAAACATGAGCACTAGGTCTGTGCAGAAGTTGGTACGGATCTATTTCATAATATTATTATACATACCAGCTACTGTGGTAATATCGCAAAGAGTCTGAAAGCATCAAAAGAACAGTCACAGGAGAGGATGTGAGAACAGCTGCTGATAGACAAGCCTGAAGAGATGAAGCAAAACTGGGAGAGAATTTATCCCAAAACTTACTCTCCACACTCACACAATTTCTAGAAGCTTTATCATTTTATGATGTATTCACCATTCTTCCAACTCTCTACTGGTCTATGCCACCTCTGCAAAGCTG
This sequence comes from Caloenas nicobarica, assembly GCF_036013445.1. Taxonomy (NCBI): domain Eukaryota; kingdom Metazoa; phylum Chordata; class Aves; order Columbiformes; family Columbidae; genus Caloenas; species Caloenas nicobarica. The sequence goes on from NC_088247.1 coordinate 116,536,132, forward strand.
AAGACTACATTAAGTCGTAGACAGAAACTTTGAGCCAGGATCTCTTCTTAGGAAACATAGTAGGTTCAGTTGGTTGCAGAATAACCAAGCTTCATTTTTACATCAATATAGTTCAGATCAAAAACTGTCCCATCCAATCTGCCTCATTAGAAAAGCCGATTGTTCTCCTGCCTCTTCCTCAACATCTGCAGTACCAGCACAACCTGCTGTTCCTCTCCTCAGCTCAACAATAAGGACTTTTCTTTCCTTCAGATTATCAACCTGATTCTTTCAACCATACAGCTACAGTAGCCTGGACTAGGAGTTTGGTAACAACAGTACACAAAAGTCATAGATCTAATATTTCTGCCTGACCCAAGCTGCAGAAACATCCAATGTCTGTGATGCGCAGGGACCTGCTGGTGTCAATCTCTTAGATCCATACTTGTTCCCAAGTCTTGGTCGTGTAAGAATGCAGAGTTTTTCTTTCCCCAGATAGACATCACAGGCATATTCACTTAAACCCTGGAGCTTGATACTCAGCTATAGTTCTTCCCAAGCCAGCAACTGCTTGGGACCTGCCAGATATCAAAAATGGAGAGTCCGTGAACCATCTCGCAAAGTTTATATGTGCTGCTATGAGAAGTGGGGATTGAGTCTCCCATAGAGAGCTGCCTGCTGCTGATCTTTCCCAATTAACGATTGTGTAATGTGGGGGGAATGAGGGTCTAAAGAATTTGGCACAACACTGTTTGGGAAAACCCCAGTATTTGCTGGAATCTGACTCTTACAGAACTGTAAAAGGCTTGCTGGCAATTGGAGAAAGAAGAGCATAAAGAAATAACATGCTTAGACCAGCTGTAGAAGAGATGTATATCACAAAAATGGGAGATATTAGGGGACAATCACTTTTATTTCCTGAGAAAAGGCAATGGGTGAGTTCCATTTAAAAGGGTGGATCTCTGAAAGAATTCCTCTAATATAAATTATTCTGAGGAGTTCAGCTTAGAAAGAACTACTTCTTTGCAGAAGAAGCCTGTCAGAAAGGGGATTTCTATCATCTTGCCATATCCTTCAAGCCGCTTTTCAGGCCAACAAACAAATATGGCAACCAGCCATCATGGGTGAAGCCAAGGAACACATGGGGTTTTAAAAAATATTTTTATGTTGTCAAATGTCATCACACAAAAATTCATGAGAAAATGCCTTGTATTTCCCAGGAAGCCTAAAAGGGGGAAGGCGTCTTTATTAATAAAAAGGCTTATATTTATTAATAAAAAGACCTCTAGACTCCAAAATCTACACTAGTATATAATGGAGCTCTCTTAGCAAAGAAAGGACCAAAAAAGAAAGAAAAAAAAAAAAAAAATCTTTCTAGGAAATCCAAAAAGGCATCACAGCATTTAAAATGAGGAGGGGAGAAAATAAGTCTTATCCTTTTCTGTCTTTCTTAAGTGTGTGTAATTCCATCACAGATATTTAAGCAACTTATACGTAGCCTGTGGGACTCCACCAGAAATTATTACAGTGATTAATAGCTTAATAAGATTCATGGCTGTCCCCAAAGCAACGGCCATGTCCTCCAATACACAAGAGTGACAATTCGTTTAGCAAAAGATGGAAAGTTCCTGCTAGACTTCCTCATTCAACATCACACTCCACAATGACCAACCTTGAGTTAAAACAGTGAAAAAAAAAAAAATCTCACCCAACCGTAAGGTAATCATTGGTGTGTTGGAGCCTTGCAATATCTCTTAGAAGTTCTGTTACTCAAGGATATCCTAGGCAAAGGCCAGACCCTACTTTTGCCCAAGATGGACAAAGATGGAAAAAAAAAAAAAAAAAAAAAAAAGACAAGAGTTTAGAGTTGTAATGTGAAATTAGATGAATTTACCAGAGAGAATTGGGAAGTTACCCCACTTGGGCTCACAGCCCTTTTTTCAGGAGCGCCAAACTGTCCTGCTGCGTTGACTGTGCAAGGAGTCAGAAGAAGTTGGATGCATTTTGCTTTAAAACTTCCAGATAAAGTACTTGGAGAGTAATGCTAGAGTCATGCTAGCTTAAGACTGTACAGTGGGCAGTCTTCTAAAAACCAGCAGCGTCTACCACAAAGAAACCCGAACAAAAATTACAAGTTTCAGAAGAATTAAGTGCCCCATCCAAAAGGCTTCTTGCATTTTGGATGGATCAGGGGAGATTGTACAAAAGCTAAACGTTGCCCAAGTTTCTTCAGAAATGTGCACATCGTTCCAGGGAGAAAAGGGGTGGTGGGGTATTTTTTTGTTGTTTGCTTGTTTTTTGGAAGCCATTTGTATTTCGTCATCTGCTGAATTTAATAGATTTCATAGGAAACATGAAGCTGTAGCATCATTACCCTTTTGGATTAGAATATACTGCTTTGTACTAAGTTTCTGCTAATACATTGACTTACAATTTTCAAATAAAGAAGGACTTTTATATGTATTAAACTAAAATCTGGAAATCTACAACATACTGCAACTGAACTTGTGTCCATCATTGTTTGGTATGGATTATCAAACCATAAAATCACAAAAATCCCTCCAGGCAGTACAAAATTAACTGTATTGGAGGTCTAAGTCTTTAACTGCTTCTGATAATAGCCCCAGCTCAGGACAAAGCTGTTAGTGACTTTACAGGCCTGGGAAAGCATCCACGCATCTGCAAGTCATAGAATCTGAATGTCTTTAGAAATCATGCTTGATAAGCATTGATCACGCTTGATTATATTGTCACTGGACAGGAGGTAGTGTTTGCCGTTCTGTTTCCCTACCCTAGATGTTCAAAATTAAGTGGCATTTTTAGTAAGCAGAGACAATACTAGAGTCACATTGCGCTCTGTCTTCTGATGCACATTTTCTTGGTTTCCTCTGCTGATTCACCCCAAACAAATCATAAGAGAAACAGTTAAGTTGGAGTTAACCTTCAGCTGGAAGACACTCAGGAGTGGATTATTGCCTGTCTGCTTCCGTCTTCCTCCTCACAGGCTTTGTTGTGCAGGGAGAAGGAACGGAACGCCTCATCCCATGCCGGAAACGGCCAAGTGTCAAACAGCGGCTGATAAAACACAGACAACATCCACAGCCAAACTCTTGCCACAGTTTTGGGGATGTAGTTTCCGCTTCATTCAATACGAGCCTCGTACATTCGTAGGCAGGAGGTGGCTGCTCTGTCCGTGAAGGCAGCGTGGTGATACGATTCACAACGTGAAAGGATGGCAAATGTGAATACCTGTCAAACCAAAGCTTGTCTCTGTACACACCACTGAAAATGCCATCCCCAGACCTGATCAGAAGACAGTAAATCTATGAGTTTAACAATCCCCAGTAATCCAAAAAACCCTCAGTCATTTATATTATTTGGCATTACGCCTCCAAAATATGAGCCCACCAAAAATAATCTGACATAATATTGCAGACGCCAATCTCCTGAGGACTTTTGGCAAAAATATACCCACAGCTGGATCCTTCTTACAGTATTTAAGGAAGGATTGCATCTCTCTGAATTTTAACCGTATGACAACTGCCTTGTTACCTCCCTTGGTTCTGAGTCATTTTTTACCTCAACAAAGGGGATGCTGATTGCTCCAGCTCACCCCTCATTCTTACTTCAAGTTGTTGTGATATAGATTTATATGATCTATTTGGAAGCTCAAATCTTTCTGATTTTAAATTTTTGTGTCTTTTTTTTTTTTTAATGTTGACACCTTATTAGGCAGCATGACTCGCATCTAAAAAATGAGTTACTAAACATTTGATATCACTAAAAATCACATGAAAAGCCCCCAATTACTCAATTTGTACTTTTTCATAGAAACACGCTCGAGAGATCTCTTAGAGGAACTGTTTGGTGTTTTTCAAAACTAGAGTGGGTTTTCCTTTAAATACATCTTTTCCTAGTTTTTAGGCTCCATATGGAAATCAGTGGGTGAAATACTATGGCCCGTAGGTCTGGCACTATGACCATAATGATCCTTTCTGACCTCAGAGTCTATCCAAATGCTTTGACTTAGTGCATTATTCTACATCAGCATGAAAAGCTTTTTTTTTTTTTTGTACTTTTTTCCACATCATTTTTATGGCATTACTCAGGCATTTGCGAGCAGAATGTAAAGCAGGTCCAGCATGTCATGGATTTTGAAACCGCTGCATTTGCATGTAGAAACAGATGGAGAATTACATTGCCAAGAGCTTACCCACTTTGTAGGAAACTAATGGGAGCAACAGTATAAAAGCTTTCTAATTTTAATTGAAGAACTGAAGATGTTTATGAGGTATTTTCTAATTAGTGATGGAAAATTGATTTTAGTGGCTATTGATGCAGTAAGGAAATCTTCCTAAAGAAGCCATCCCGAAACATTTTCTAGCCACCAAGAATGAGAAACTATATAAAAACTATTATCTGTCATGTAAGGGAGATGACACTAGGGATACTGTATCAACCAAACACGATTGCAGTTGCTTGGTACAGACTCAGAATACATTTAAGTTACCTGTTACAGAAACCTGTGCTGTCCCATTATTTCCCAAAGCTCCTCTGCACATCTGCTGTTTCTGCTGCCTTCATCTTCCTCTCTGATTAGCCATTATCTTCTATGCATGGACCATCATTTTGTGGTCTGTAGTTACGTATTGCTGGGTCAAACCATGCCCCAGTTTGCAGTGGGGAAGAGAGTCATACAAGATGTTTTTTGCTAACAGTTAATACTATATCATCACAGCTATGGCTATTTACCTAAGTTTTGACAACACACTGTTGTCCTGGCAATTAGTGATCTTCATGCACACAGGCCCTCAGTGCCAATCTGACAGATTTGGGAGTGTTGAAATCTTTCCCATCATATTTATATTTCTACAAGACACATGCTGCAACCGAGAGCCAATCCCTCCCATGCTCCTCTAAAAGATCCAAAAAGGATCCTGTAGTTTGCCTTAGACCCTGAAATGCATCTTCCTTTTCCTTTCGTGTTGGAAAACCCTCGCAACAGGAATTTCCTTTGAATCCTCCACCTTTTACTCTGCACAGCCCACGCCAAGGCTTGCACTCCGTCTGCGTTGTTTTCCCCCTTCAGTTTCCAAAATGAAAGATGTGCCAAAGATAAGTCTAACAGAACATCATGGTTCACTTAAGTGCTGTTGCAAAATTCAGCTGAGCTCTATCAAGCAAAGCACTAAAAGGTTTTGCAATTAGAAGTTTCTTCCACAGCAAAATCTGAGGACCTAAACCTATGCTTATCAAGGATACTTTGTTTTCTGACACGCTGTACTAAGCAGGCCTGATGCAAGACTCAGCCAAAAAATTTCAATAGCTTCCAAATTAGCTCTTCTCCTCCTAACACCTCTATGCAGACACCGTGCAAACAATTAAAGAAGTTGATGGAAATAAAATCTGACAGTGGGTTAAGCAAGTTACAATATGGGCTCTACAGCAAACAGTAACACGGGCAGCAAGATAAAGGTCTAACTATTTCTTTAGATCAGTTATAATCACTATTGATTTCTTCCCAGTAGCATGCAAAATATGCTCAAAATGTCTCCTTTAGTATCAAGATGGAACATGAACTAGCCTAGACAGAAGGTTGGATCTACAAAAACAAAAGAAAGGCATGAAACACTCAGATTTGAAGGAGAGGATGCATCATTTAGAATATTTAAGTAGAACAATCCAGATGATTTCAGTATTAGTGCCAAAAGAATCTGGACCAAAATCACGCCCATATAAGTATTCAAGCTCATACAGTAGATCTCTGTCCAAGAAACAGGATCAAATAATCTCTATTATTTTTCTGTCTGGCTTTAAAGAGACTTTCTGGAAATGTCAAACCCCTCTATTTTACACTTGAGATAAGAAAAAACAATCAGAAAACACGCAGCACAAAAACGTTTCTGGACTCTGTTTAGATTTAAGCATAATGGAAACGTTATATAAAGGCTTGACCCAAACTTACCATAAGGTAAGATACTGCTGAGGCAGTCAGACAAACAAACAAGTCAGCTATTACATTATTCTTTCAATAAAAGTAGCAGATGTATCATGCAAATGCCACGTTGGAAGGGGTGCAACAAGCCAACCCTTCTTCCACAAAGTTGTACTATATACACTATTTCTATACCACATACAGTCACAATTTATGAATATGCAATATTTACATTGGCAATGCTAGTCTGAACCATCCCATTCCTAAAGCTGATGTAGATATTGATATAAAGATAGGAGCTGAGGTTTCGCTGATGTACTATGTTGTGCCCCCCTAAATTTAAAGAGACTTCCCTGAGAGATATTAACGCTGAATGCGGAGGAACCTGGAGATCTACGGGTAGCTTTGAGTTGGTCTTTTTGTTAACGTGCACAAGAATGTCAAACAGCAGGAAGAAAACAGGTTTGGACTTCACAGGCTGATCTGTTCATTGTTGCAGGACAGGATTAAAAATGCGTAAGCCAACTCATACGCCAGTTTTTCTGTTTAATATACCTACCCTGTTGCTTATTCTTAACCTGAAATTTAACCTTCCATTTAAGGAAGGAATGATGCTGAATTGCCACAAAGATGACTCTGGCCACAGATGGCAAATGATGACAGCAGTGCTAATGAAAATATTTGCCATTAGCATGGAAAACTGACACACACAGTGTCAGTATTTAGAAAGCCACATCCTGCTACTTGCATCCATGGGCTCTTGGGCTGAGATGCAGAATTTGATGGATGGGGCAGGATCAGTCAAATGCAGGACTCGCCAGTGTGGACAACAATTAGTTGGGGCCCAGAGCACTACACAGTCATGGCAGAGACAGAGTAATTTAAAGGCTGAGAAGGGCTCAAAGAAACTCCTAGAAATTATGGAAGCAGAAATATTTTGCAAGAAAATAGGTTAAGCGGAAAACAGACTTAATATATGAGTTGAAATTCCAAATAGAGTATTTAATTATTTTTCAGGTGCCACTTCCTACCTAGCGCTCACCTGTGAAAGGGTTCAAGGAAAGGCCCCCTGGATAAAGATATGCAGAAGTGTTTAAAAACGTTTAGTTACCCCAAACTGGCATAAAAGCTTAAAGTGAAAAAAGACAACTCTCAGATGAGTAATTCAGCTTTCTTGAGGTGAAAGATACAGAGCTAGTATTTCATACATATCCTGGACATGAGTTAACTTGCAAAGAAAAAAAAAAAAAAAGTTGCTCTATTCTCAAAGCTTCCTATTGGGGAACATAATAAAGGAAATAAGTGGTGAATTTAGCAAGCTGTAGTTTCTGTATCCTTCACTCTAGACATCAAACGGCTCTACCACGTTGCGTCAAGCAAAAGAAACAGGAAGGGAGAGATCACACAGCTCGAGTTCCTTGGCTCCAGTAAGGCCGAAAACCCTATATTCTTCCTTTGGGGCAGGAAGTACCTGTAAACATCTCAAATATTCTGCTTTAGCATACCGTAAACAAGAACACATCATATTCACTGCTTCAGACCATGTAGGGGAAATAAATGGGCAGCTTTGGATTCAACCTAGAAAAGGAGATGGCAGGGGAACTGAGTCATAGCTTAAAAAAACAAGATTAAAAAACTTTTGGGAAAGGACAGGAACTGAGGTTTTAAGTGGGGCAATTCCTAAGGAAGGAAGGACACCTACTACCTATTCCAATAATATTTTGCATTTATGCAACCGCAGTGGCTGCCGTCCAAGGACCTGAAAATACCGCGGGGCTTCCAGTTAACCAGATTTCAAATTCCAGAGTGAGTATAAAGCACGATTCTTCATTTTACAAATGCACCACTTTAGGCACAGAAAGCCAGATGTTTTGGTCCAGTCAAAAAGCCAAGCCTAGAGTCAGTTTTACACTTGCACCTTGAGGCCAACACTCATTAATTAACGACCTCCAGACATAAAAGGACATTCTCAAAGAAGAATCAACTGCTGTGCAGTGATGTGAAGCTGACATTCTTATCCATGCCTACCCAAATGGATATTATATAGAAAGGCCAGATGTATAGTCCATACATAACGTTTATCCTCTGAAGACACATAAAACATATACAGCTATCCTGAAGATTTTATTCAGAAATTTGCATCCAAAAATGATGTTTAGCTCTGTTTGTCTCTTTACTGAAGGAAGATCCAGACAGTAACTCAAATCATAATTCTCTGTTTCTCAGTCCTGCTACTGTTCTAGAAGAGCGTGTAATTTATTGTATGGTTAAATTTGAATTTTATTTTAGAAAGACTATACCTCTCAAAGCAGCCAGGGCCTGAGCTGTCTCTGTGCTGGCCAACGTTTGTATGAGAGAGACTCAGGGAATCTAAAGCCTGGCACTGAGTGTGACGAAGCAGATAACAGGCAAGTGGAATAACTGGGGGCAAACTTCCAAATGTCAAGTTCTCTGGCTGAACTTCATACCCTTAACACAGAGAATTTAGTGTAATGCCTGGTCACAAAGTCTTGGGAGGCTCATTTAATCTTCTTCAATTTCCACTTGTGTAAGACAAGAATTATTCCTCCTCTGAGGAACAGGATGGAACTTAATGAACGATCGAAGAGGACTCTTGTGACTGTTAAGCAGCATCTCAGGTTTTGTTGTTTATCTGTTGTTGTGTTTCTTTATTCTGGTTTTGGGGGTTTTTTTGGTTTGTTTTGGTTTTTTTTAAGCACAGATACCCATATAGTCAAATTACTGCTCTTGTACACTCCATACAACCCACTGCCAAAAATACACTCGTGTACTTGCTAGAAAAAACTTCCCACATCATAACCTGTTTTTAATTTGTAAAAAGACTAGAATATAATCTAAGCATATTTTCAACTCTGCACAGCAGGGTGTTAAGTATAAAGCTCAAAAGATCTTGACAACTTGACTGAAAAATGACAACTGAGTTGTAAAACTGAGTTGTAAGGATCACAGGAAGGAAGGAAGATGAGTTTGGTGACAGAGATATTTTGGTGGTGGTCCAGCTAACTGCTGGACAACACTGACTGATGCATTCCCATGAGGATCCAGAGGCAGAGCGATCAAAGGTGTAATATGAAATACCGATTGCAGAAATCTAGAGCATAAAGATTATGATGCCTGCAATGCTACACTACAAAAAAGCCCAAACCAGGACGACATCCAGATATGATTTGAATCAAGATTATTTTTTTCCTCCCTAAATCTTTTAGTGTATAATGGTAATGACTACTAATATATGTTTTCAAATAGTGATGTCCACATCTCTAGAAACTCCTCCGTCCAAAGAGATATTTACTGGCCAGTAACAGGTTTTAGCTTAAACCTCAAGCAGCCTAATGGACTTCTGCAAAAACACAGTTGTTGTTCTAGAGCAAAAGAGAGAGAGGACAGAATCGGTGTTGATGCCAGCAGGCTAAGAGCTGTTTCCTTTATTGAATGGTGTTCCACGGAAGAAGGAAATACAGTGCTATTATTACTCTAGTAATTAAATATCTTTGCTCTTTTGTGGAAAAGGAGTAGTCTCTCTCTAATGCATCCAAAAAAAGCGCCCAAAACCCTTTAAAGGAAATCCTCAGTAAACCCATCTAAAGCCAGAGCAATACACTTGAAATGTTCTACCAGTAAGTCATATGAAGACTGCAAATATTTTGGCTGTAGATTCACTGGGGTGGTGAAAAATTTAGTTTTTCACTTCAAGTTAAAGGTAAATTACAAATATTTGAAGAAGGCTCTGAAACTGAAATAAATGAAGGCGTATCTTTGCTGCAGAATAATCCAAAGTAAGAGGACCTGGGGTGTGCAGCCGTGTGCACAAACATATCCAGCCCATTACTATATTTGTAGGGGTGTTGCTTTCTGCCCATCTCCCCAGGATGTCAGACAGCAGGTCCTGCTGCTCTTGCGCTGCAGAGGGATGAGCTGGTCTGAGGTTTTTTTCTCCCCAGTGACCAAGGGAAGACTAATTCTCCTTTATAGCTGTAACAGTGGGACTATGGAAAGACAATGGAGCATTATTGGTATCTAAGTGCTTTAAGCTTCCAGCAATAACATGGAGTGGAGACCACAGGGACAGCAGGACCCAGGGTACAGTCCCTCCTGCCCCCAGTGATGCCAACAGCTGGCACCAGGACTGATTTTGGGTGTGCATGAGAGGGCTGAGGAAAAGCCTCCAGCAAAAATCCTGATCTAACTACACTGAATTCGAGAGCAAACTCTGCCAGTCTAGCCTATTCCAACCCCTGCTCACATATCACAACCCACATCATACCCAGTGTATGGATGGGACAATGAACTACAGTCTCTAGAAAAGAAAACCAAGCTTATATTTAATCAGAGACACATGACATGTTAATGGATAACTGCAGATTAATTGAAACCATTGCTAACAACAAACTAGGGGCTTAAGAGGTAATATCATAGAAATGGTTTAGAACTACTTCTGCTGATTAGACATCAAAGATCTCAAGTAATGTTGCATATATCGAATATTCTGTTCTTTGAATGAATTGTTTGATAGACACTTCAGAAAAGTTAGCTGAGCTCAGCAGACAGAAAATTGGCGTGGAGACTATGCCAGTATAGATTTGCCATAGTTCAGAACATAAAGGAATAATGCTCTCTGTTTGTAATCTGCTGCACAAGAGCAAACTGAAACACATACCTCAAAGTACAAGAGCAGTTAAAAGACACCACACTTTTTCATGTTGTTATATGTCTCCGAGGTAGCAAATCTGCATCAAATGGGCTATAAAATTTAGTTGGGGGAGATTCCTTCCAAAATTAGCTACATAAGCAGATGAAGTCAAATACAATGAGGAAAAGTAAAAAAAAAAAAAAAAAAAAGCAGCGTAGCAGCTTTTGAAGTTGGGTATTTTATTACATATTTAGCTGACTATTATAAAAAAGAATCACGAGTGAGAAATTATGTTCCCATTTACATTCATATGTTCCTTATAACTCAGCTATGTTAGACAAATCATCTGCCATGTCTATCATGTCAGACCAATCATCACATATCTGTGCCTGCCCAACATACATGCGCCAATATCATATCCCAAAGTTTCCTATCAAGTCTCTGGATGCCTATACCCAGACCTATAGCGAGACATTTTAAAAGCTCTGTCATCACATCCGTATGGCTGATGCAGATCAGGGAAAACAGCAGTTTTGGTCCATGTGTGTGCTTAAAAAGGACAGTTTGCATGCCTGGCTTGGTGCTGTGTTTGCTGGATGCTTGAGAGGAAAGCCACAGTCTAACCCTAGAACATATAAAAATGAGATCCACTTACAAAGCAATGCCATCAAAGGTACTGAGAAACAAATCCACCTTGAGAATCCTGTTGGAGTCCATACATTCCTTACGTTCTGTAAAGGAGGTGCAAATTTCTAAGAGGCGTTATAATTAGATCTGCCACCAAAATGCTAGGGGGTTTTTAAGCCAACAGTTGCATTTAGCATCATTGTTATTCTGGATGTATTTTAGTCAAAGTTGCCAGAAAGAAGCACAGAACCTTCTTGGACACCGTTTTTTTGGTTAAACCACACCTCCCATATCACAGCAGGTGCTAAGAAAAGCCTGACCTAATTGAAACGGCCTGGACCAGAGGTGATTGAGCGAGACGTTCAGGCCCTACCTCTCTTCATCCTGGAGGAAAAGGGGATGAAAGATCAAAAGAGAGGGAGAGGGATTTGTCTCCCTGCCAGTGCATTTGGCAGCTCTATAAAGTTGGGATGCCCAGACACCATATAACTGCTCTTTAATTACTCTCCATGCTATCCAGCCCAAACTGCCTTTGCAAGCGTCTGGGGAGCAGCAGTATTTGCAATTGTTACTAGGCTGCTTAGAAACTTTTTCTAAACTTTCTTTTGTCAGAAAATTGGGTTTTCAACAAACTGATTTTTTTTTTCCCTTCCTTTTCCTATGCATTGCAAAAGGAGTCTGATTTGCCCCTGGAGAAATTACTAATCTTTTGTTTGAAAGTGTTTGCTATTGATGGTTGGTTTGTTTTTTTTTTTTTTTCCTCTTAGAGTGGTTTTCTGCCAAACTTCTAGGGGTTTTGGCACTTCTCACCTGAAAATGCATTTAGTTGCTGCAAACTGGAGAAACGGTCCTGGTTTTCGGTTTCCCAAATAAAACTGTTCTTTTAATTTGCCATTTTACTTTCTGATACAGAAATCAAAATATTTTCTGAGCAGCTCAGCCATAATGCAGTGGTCTTTTGCAGATGTCCAGTACAACTGGAAACACGCCTGCCTTACAAAAATCAAGTTACACGTCAAAGCCAAGCTACACTGAAGAAACTCATGCTCCGGTATGTAAGGAGCAGCTGATATTTATAAACTTGCTTTATAGATGAAGTTATACACTCACAAACATACGCAAATATTAGTGATTAAACTCCAAAGAATGGCTCTTTATGGACACGGGCACATATTAGTTTTCCAACTGCTCAGCAAGAACTGATGCCTGTGCAGACTATGGGTTGTTCAGCTGCATCACTCAGTGCCACTTAGAGAGCTGTGCAATGAAAAGGTCTTTTAGAGTCAGGAGAAGAAAAATGAGCTTTCGTCTAAACCTGCAGTAGCTCTTTCACTCACGCTTTCCTTAGTCTACACATGAAAGCAAATCCATATCCACACAGAGATTGACTATGCCCTTTCTACACTGGTCCCTGGACCAGAACAAATGAAATAACCTGGAAACAGCCCTGGGTAGTCGTGTCTACATAGGAACAGTGCCGGAGACTTCAGCATCTCTAAATATAAAGTGTGGAAAGGTAAAAACACTTCTTATACAGACCCAACTCCTCACTGCAGCTTCTTCTACCCTTTGTTGCAGTGAATAATACTGAACAAATGCAGTAAGTCATGGGATGCTTCCGCATGGCGCAGAGAATTTCTTACTACAAGCGACTTCATTGAAACCAATGGGGTTGCTCATGTGAATAACATCTACAGGGTGAGAATACTGGATTACAACCCACAACCCGCTGGGCTGCCAGCAGGCAAATACAAAAATTGAACAGAATTAGCAGAGGCAGGTTCCAGCCTTCCCTAGCAAGAATTGCACCTCCTGACTTGAAGATAAATCCCAAAGGCTCAGTAGAATGTGCGCATCACTACTGAGAAATCAGAGCAAGAGGAGAATTAATACTAACTGGCTCACCTTAGAATCACATGTTAGTTCATATCAATTGAATTCAGCTTTTTGCAGAAAGGTTGTGGTTAGTATCAGTTTTATAGCATTACAGGAAAAGCATGTGTCCTGTATGGTTTTTATTCCAAAGCCATTTACAGTGATCTAAGATGTTGGATCTACAACTCATTTTTTCCCCTGTGTTAAGCCCAAGACGACATTGATATTCCTACATATTCATTTGTTCCCACGGGATACTGATATCTGATCTCTTTGGGTATTCCTCTTTGCAGTGCAAAACCACAAAAATAATTTGGCAGCTAAAATTAATGACTATGTTTCTGATTTGGCAAGGTACTTCAACACATGCTTACCTTTGAATGCATGAGTACCCCACTAACAAAATAGTTTTCCATTGCTTGAAATTAAGCAACTGCTAACCCAAGACTGTCATGCTTTTACGTAACATTTTACACATACTTAAAAACACACATTGAGTAAGTATTTAATTAGCCGTTTTTCATTATTTGTGCAAAGCTGGCCTGAAGCTCTGCCTGTTCAACTCTGCAAAAGGCTTGTATTCCCATTTCCACTAATTCTTAAATTTATACCAGTGTGTAGTGACACACACAATTGTGTTAGATCTACATGCGTACTGTCTATTTGCCATGGCACATAAAACCTGCAAGAGTGACAGTGAAGCATTCCTGCAGAAAAATCGGGCATGGCTGAGGGTAGATCCCAGTCACTACAGCATCTCCAGTTGTGATGCAGAGCAGATAGAAAAGCTTAAAGAGGTTTCACCTGTCTCCTCATCCAACAGGTAAGGAAGGACTATGTATCTGACAGCAGTCACGGTATCTTACTGGCCAGTTCTTGGAGAATATTTCCAGTCAACACTATCGAGCCGTTTTCTAATTAATCAGAACAAGATGACTTCAATCTTGATACTATCTTGATGAAGCCAGTATGAAGCAAAGAAGGTCATGCAAATCCTTCTGTAAGGTTCTTGGGGTATTGCTTCATTACTTCCATTAAATCAATACAAAAGTATCATGTTTTATGATGTTGAAACCAAAGCTGGTAAACATGAGTTTGATGCTGTGGAGATGTAATGGACTGGTCCATGTAAATGCAAGAGCTGTCGTCACACCATATGTTTTTCTGTGAGGAAAAAAGCCACTAGTGAAGTAAAGATGGTGAGGATGTTAACAAAAGAATCAACAAACTCCGACGGAGTGTTCATTTTAAGCTAAGAAGACTAATTTTGAGGAAAAGTGAATGGTTAATGTCAGCATATGCTCTGTATGTGTGGTATCCAAATTATACCAAAAAAAAAAAAAAAAGGTTTGCAAGGAAGTTTAACATCTCTAAAATTCTTCAGTACTGTATCCACACACATTTCTAGGAAATTCTGTAGTCAGTCCAAATCCCAGGCATTTAAGAAGGAAAAGTTTCGAAGAAGTCAAAAGACCAGGGGGAAATCTCACATTTAATTTACACACTACACACTGTTTGGTAAATAGCAGCTATTGTTTAGAGTAGAATGCAGTCACCATTCATTATATTTGGACTCTACATTCCTCATTGGGAATTCAGGAAGTGGTTCAGACTAAAATATTCCCTTATGTTATTTGACCTGTAAAAACTTGGAGACAGGCCAGATCCTGCCGCTCTTAAACAGACAACACTCCCATTGACCGGGGGATTGGGCCTTCACGTTGACGGTCGGCACCGCCGCGCTGCTCAGCTTGGTGCAGTCGGTCCTTTGGTGCACGGGGTGTTGAGCAGAAGCTGAAAACAAGACCATTTTATTTGGCTGGCACCATGATTCACCTGCCTAGAGAGTTGGCAAGCATTTTCTGAGCACAGCTTGTACAAAATAATATCCTAGAAACAGAAATAGATGTGGTAGAATCGCACTGAATTATTTTTTTCTTATTATTATTGTTCCTTGTTGTTGCTTCTTTTGACACAAAAGATGCTACTGAGTTGAACGTAGCCAGTGGCTTTTCAATGCTTCTCTTGACACAACACATTCAGAACAAGATTCTCAGAATTATTAAGTTCACTTGTTAATCTGAGGTAGAAGGAGGTACCCAAATACCCTGTGGGTCTGGCTTTCAGCATCTGGTATTTTTAGGCCCTTGAACATTTCGAAAATGAAAAAAAACTCCCACATTTAAGGAGCCAGTTCTGCTTATGATTTCACCTTGCCGCTAAGACTCTCTTTAAAGAGATTTCACCTGTCACGTCATCTTACTGGCCAGTTCTTGGAGAATACTTCCAGTCAACGCTATTTTAAACTCATTTTAAATTTAAGGGAACTTAGTTTATATCTCATCAAGACACTTAGTATGAGGGGAAAAAAAAAAAAAATCAAACACACACACAAACCACACAAACCAACATCACCTTTGCTCTAGAGTCATATACCAGCCATCTCCACCCTATAGTTTATCACGCTTTGAAAACACTGATGCGGAGAGGATCAAAAGTACATGGGATTATGCCGTAGCCTCCAAGGGAGCATGTTCCTGTTGCCACCCCCTTCACGCTCACCTTTCTTACTCTCCTTAATCTCCTTGACTGAGCGATGCCGCACTTCTCAGAAGACTACCAGATTGCCAGAATAGCTGTTTTTCACTAGCTATCCTGATCACGTGTGGTTTTCCACCTGAACACCCCAGCTCACATCAAAGTATGGTCCATAGATGCTACACTCCAAAATATCCCTTCAGCAATGACCTGCACAGCATGTGCTACATATCTTACAAATAGAATTAAACAGCAGCGTGCATAGGTGCAAGAGGGACCCTAACTAACTTAGGAATATGGATTTAATTGTAAGCAAAGGGAATAGCATTCCTAGAACACTTGCCTTTGAAAAACATCCCTTTGAAGGTAAGAACAAGTAACTGGTGGGTGTCCGGTTCAAATCAGCACCTGATATTTTTAGGCCACTACACTTAAATATTAGCATTTAGCATTTATCTTTTAGAATTTAATCTATCAGATAGAAATGCTTAGTTTGGCATAGGCAGTAGGATTACTCAGTGTTAGCTCACTGGTTACTTTTCCACAGACTTTAAGACATTCTTCTTTTTTTAGACTTCATATTTCTTTTGATAGCAAGCTAACGCATCAACGATTCTTCACCATTATACTACAGAATGGAAAATGGAAAGGAAAATGGAGTTCCCTTCCTTGGTATCAACAGCAAGTTTGCCAAGAGGCAGGTTAGATTCCTCCCTCATCCCCCTCCTTTTTTTTTTAAAATATATTAAGTTTTGAATGATCTTGTGGAATTCTGTAAATATTTTATTACGTATTTTATAGGTGGAGCATTTTATATCTAGCAGTCTTTTTGGAAGCATAGTCATTTAGTTTGGTTTCTCTCGCCCCACGGTTCAGCTGTAACTGCTTCCATCTGTCTAAACCTATGTGTAGTTCACTAATTGTCGACCCCTTAGGTAGGTATTGCTGTTTCTATAGGTTTACTGTTAATCATTAGATTTGGGAAAAATAAACTTCTTTGACATTACCAATAAGGGTTTCCAAGAATGAAGAGAAAAATTCCTCATGCTTTAATTGCGCTTACCATTCTTAAAAAACATTCCTTCAGCAATTTAGTAGGAAATTATTATTGATAGGACTAGTTGAAAGAAGCCTGTATCAAAAGAACTCCAAGGAGAATTGGATTAAACTATCGCTACTGCAAACAATTTTAAGATTACTTTTCAGCAAAATAACATTGAAAAAACTGTCTGAAAATACTCTTTGCCTGCAAGTTCTATATCATATTTGTCACGGTCATACGTTCACAGCATAAACTATAGGCTTTTAGTAACAAAATATATTTTCTATCATACTCTGATAACATCTCTTCCATGATTTAAAAAAATAAAAACCTGAGAACGTGACTCTCCATGGTAGAAGCCTCATAAGCTTGATTTCTTGCCTTTGCCCTAAGTGTCTTGTAGACTGTGTCAACAACTACAAACAAGCTTCACACAATTTGTAAAATAAGAGATATTTTCCTTCAAAAAATAATTGTACGGTACACGTGACTTGTTTTTCTTCAAGATGCTTTTATAATCTATCATTATTACTATATTGCTAGATACTAGATGTTTTTTATTTCCTTCCCCAAGGCAATCAGCACACTCAATCATCTACGGTACTTTACATCCATCACGTACTACATCAAAATACGTCTGTGCTTCAGCAAACCCTACTGACAACTGGAGATAAATATTTCCCTTTTAGAAATTAATTTTTCAAAATGTTAACTTAAACAAATACCACTTTTCATCTCATTAAACCCAAGAAATTATAAAGAACGGAATGTTTTTAAGTAGCCTAAGTTGAAAATATTTCTGGTTTTATTTTTTAGCCTGTGTGAAAAAGAATGTTCTGCAGAAGTTTTGAAAGGAAATTTGCAAAGCAAACAGTCCAAATAAACCCCACCAAACCTGCAAAAATTACCATATAGAGTTTTTTGAGATTTGAGTTTTGGCTCATTTCTTTTTCAGATTTTTAGTTTTTTCGAAAGCAGAAAATTCATTTTCAGGAAGCAAAAAAGAAATCATACTCATCAGAACATGAAAGAGTCTTAACTGTGGACCAAGATATCATTGCTCATGTCTGATTATCTTCTAGGAAAATTAATTAATTTCAATCATTAAATATAAGGCTGTAAAAACACAAACTTATTCATGCCTCTTTTTAAGCAGTTGAAACATTCATCGCTCCCCAGTTACAGTCTGCCCTTTACATGAATACAAAAAAATAAAATAGAGAAGGAGCAAAAACGGTGCAGATGAATATTCCACCAGCATAAAAATGGGGAAAGCTTTGTACCTGGGAATGGCACTGGGGCTAGATAGTACAAAGAGCTGCCAGAACAGAGCTCAAGACCCCCAAAAAAACCCCCAACACAAAGTAAAGGATGAACTTGAAAACAGAACAGGTTGCAAATGTCTACGTTTTTTCCCCAGACCAACAGATAAACAGGGTTAGAGCACGAGAGTCACTTAAGCACAGAACCCAACAGCACTTGTCATAATAACGCGAGTTAAACTAATCCATAGAACGATTTGAAAAGTATTGCTGAGCCTAAAATCTTGTATAGTAAGACTGAGCTTGAAGAAAACCTCTGCAGCCAAGACACAACCTGAGCTGGTTTTTTCCTCACTCTCTTCTCTGATTTATATTTATGCTTTACACACCAGTTGCATAAAAACCTCAGCTGTGCAACAATATATGAATTTTATCCTTCTTTGGTAACGTATTGGTGTTACTCTGTACTCACGGAAGGAAGTGTCTGCAAAATTCAGCTTGATCTAGGTTCTCAAACTATCCCTCTACGCATGCGAAATCAGAAGTATTAAACTAATGTCCATGGTGTGAATCATACGGCCAACATGGTTTTCACATGCAGACAGAATATTATGTATACAAATAAATATGCACTCACATACACACACAGCTCAAAATAACAGAGAAAAACTTGCTGCTTAAAAAAAAAACCCCAAAAAATACCTGCCACTCCTCTATTTTTTAATTTTACTTAGGATTTTCAATTACAATTATAAATTGTTTATTTCTAAGAGAACCAGAGGAAAGTCCAGTGGAACTTTAACTAGATGTTTGATGACCAACTCTGGGAGCTAATTTACAATTTTTCATTTATGCTGAGAAACTTTTTTCACATAAAATGTATCTCCAGTCTCATTAGAGACCTGGAAACAGAATAAAAGAGCTGTGACAGGTACAGCTGAGTACATAACTATAAAGTCATTACTTCATGTGAATTATAATCATTATGTTTGCAAATGTATTCATGTTCAATGAAAAAAAAAAAATCTGTTCTCATGAGAGAAAAATTCTGCTTCTATGAGATAATTACAGTTTTGGCCTTTCTCTTTTATGGAAGCCCTTTTAAAAGCTGCTGATTATACCATGAAGAGCAGCAGCTGGTGAGTATCTTGTTTGATTAACAATTCAAGTAAAATTTACATAAAAACTTAGCATATAAGATCCCAGTTTCCAGAGGAGAATGGAGTCCTGCCTGCTGTGCACCTCTGCAGCACAACTGATTCAGAGAAAGTCCTTGCTCTGATGTGTCTCTATATGATATTTCAACAAAACTCCCAAACTGATGTAATGGACATTAATACTAAATTGTAAGTGTCTGCAGACAAAGTAATTCCACAGATCCATTTGCATATTTTTAATTGCCTCAATGTTGTGTGTGCTTGTTTTATGTATTTTTAATAGGCATGTTTCCTATACTTGCTACAGAAATTCATCAATAATGTTTTCAAGAGGATAGGGAAGCAAAATATAAAAACAAGACAACAGTAAACACTGGGGGTTTAATATTTCCTATCTGGCCTTCCAAAACAAAACAGCCAATTTGTAAATACAACATCCATTGTTGCAAGGAGTATGGAAGGGTTTCAATGTTTTGATTAGCACAGCCTGAAGCTCTGATTTACATTATAGGGGAGAGACCTTTAAAGCCATCTATATACTATACAAATCCAAAGAAAAGAAAGGAAAAAGCCACCACCTTTCTTTTTCACCTCCAAGTTAAGGCAACGATGGGTTCGAGCTTCAAATCTGAGTATGGCAAATCACTCATGTCAGTCTTGTTCTGTTTCCCCTTATCAGTTCATCCTTTCAGAAAGCTGTGTGGTGCTGTTCACCATACAGGAGCAGTTCTACCTATAGGAAAGTGCAAAATGCTGTCTCGGGTGCCCCTGTGGGCAGATCACATGTGCCAGCAAAGGATTCAACTCAAATCAACAGAGCCATTAAAATCAGGCCGTCAAGTTGCCTTGTCAGGGACATGATTCATAACTAAAACATTATCTTCAACACTTTTTTATTTTCTTTTTACTGCATATCATAGGTTTTCTTGCAGCTTGCTATGTTCTCTCCTTAGGTTTATTATAGGCCCTGGCAACTCCACCAATTCTTCCATTTGTCCTTACAATTGGGACTCATTTGCCAGGCCCTGTTGAACACAAAGAGTCCCTTCAAAGGTTTTGTGTAAGGGCTGTTGTCACTGACTCACCAGCTATAGGCTTGATCTTATTCCTCTGAATTGTAACGACAGCAGGATTGGGCCCCAAATGAGATAGTGTCTCTGACTCGAGTCAGACTGTGCTGTTAAAATTCCCATTACTAAAATGCCGCCTTTCTATTTCTTTGTACGCAATCCTCAGGACTTCTCAATAGCAGCAGGCAAGAAAATTCCAATAATGCCAGAGGGATCTTTACTTGCCTCAAGTAGAAGAGAATCCATGGGAATTCTCAGAAGCCTTTTTTCTCTTGCTTCTGCAATTATTTTCTATGCTAAATGCATAATTGAAGGGGAAAAAAGCATATTACATCAGCTACCAAGACGGAAAATATCAAGAAGAAATGACACGCTGTGGAACAGAAAAATACTTCATTGCATCAGGCACTAGGCTGGGATCAGAGAACAGTGCTCGCTTCCAAGGTTGGACACGGATTTCCCATATGACCTTAAACAAATCATATCTCCCCTGTAACTTTTCACTACTTCATAGGAAATCTCTGGGATAAAAATGAATGCTGGCTCAGAGGTGTTCACAGAAGACAGCAATGAAAGCTGTGTAAGTGCCTAGACAGTTACAAAGCAAAACTAACGTGAGAAAAAGATGCGTATGGACAAACGAGTAGTCAGAAATAATTACTCCTTTATAGACAAAAGAAAGTACAGACTGCGTCGGTGGAGATGTGAGGCTCACCTGCGCTCTACTTGAAAAGCCGTTGCTGTAGGAGACTGCACTTCAGTTATTGAGCCGTCGCAAGAAAACTCAGTTCTGCTCTATTCTGATGGGATGTATTAAAAACAAATGCAACCTCATTTTAAGTGCATTAGGAAAAATGGGTCAAGTGGGATCACATGCACCTACAGCGGGGATTTCCCCACTCTCAGTTTAAGCCACCTGACGCCCTTAATTTAAGCAGAAAACCAAAAAGTAAATTACTTTCTTCCTTCCTCCCTCCTCCCCCTGCAAAAGCCAGATAAAATAAAGTACTTCCCATCACGAGCAGTTTGATGGAAAGCCTGACAGGGCAGGCTGCAGCCAAGGTGTTCCAAGCGCTAAGGCCCTACCAGTGGGACATGGTCACACACCGGACCCCACCCAGACTCCCCTCCATGTGCACTGTGAATTCATCACCACCAAATCCATAATTCTGTGATTTCAAGGAAATTTTTGTTGCCCTCTGGCTGACTAGGGTTGAATCCTGCCTTTGAATTTGACAGGACGATTCACTAACGTGCTGCGGATCAACATGGGGATGATCTGTTGCAGCTCAAAACTGCTCTTGAAGGCAATGCTGAAAAATTAGTAATTTGGCACACAAGCAACTCTAAAGATAAAGAAAAATTTGTGACCCAGAGTTTTCTGCTCTTAGGTTATCGATATTCTTCCTTTGTTTCTGACATGAGACTGTAAGAAAGCTGGACCCCCAGGAGTGCATTTTACATGACTTCCTTCAGCTCTGAGCAACTTCTCATAAAATATTTTTGAATGAATAAACCATCCTGCTCTATACATTAAAATTCCTCCACCTAAGGTAAATGAGAGTGTGACAATTAACCAAAGCCACAGAGACCCTAATAAACCATTACAGAAAGGATTCAGAATTTCTTATTTCAACAACTTAGAAGGGGTAACGATACCTTTTCTAGTGGGCACCCTAAGAGAAACTTTAAAGGGGCCACAAAATGCAATTTAATGAGAGATTAAATTTGATTACTCAAAAATTCCCAACATGAAAAGAAAAGGGAAAGGAACACAGAATATGCACATAAACCTCGGTAGATAAGGAAATGCCAATACAATGGAATTTCTCAGTCTGGATCCACTCAGACTTGAGTAGAGTTAGTACCAAGGTACACTGAGGTGGGAAAAGCAGAATGAGGCCATAGATATATATTAAAAAAAATATTCCCTGATGGTTTTTGTGATGTGCTCTTGCAGCCCAGAAGGCCAATCGTATCTTGGGCTGCATCAAAAGGAGCACGGCCAGCAGGTCAGGAAGGTGATTCTGCCCCTCTGCTCTGCTTCGGTCAGACCCCACCTGGGGTCCTGTGCCCGGCTCTGGTTCCCCAGCACAGGACAGACATGGACCTGTTGGAGAGGGGCCAGAGGAGCCACAGAAATGATCCAAGGCTGGAACAGCTCTACTGGGAGGACAGGCTGAGAGAGCTGGGGTGTTCAAGCCGGGAGAAGAGAAGGCTCCAGGGAGACCTTATTGCGGCCTTTCAGTGCTTAAAAGGGGCCTGTAAGAAAGATGGGGACAGACTTTTTAGCAGGGCCTGTTGCGACAGAACAAGGGGTGATGGTTGTAAACTAAAGGAGAGGAGATTCAGGCTGGACATAAGGAAGAAATTTTTCACACTGAGGGTAGTGAAACACTGGCCCAGGTTGCCCAGAGAGGTGGTGGATGCCCCATCCCTGGAAACATCCCAGGCCAGGCTGGACGGGGCTCTGAGCAACCTGAGCTGGGTGAAGATGTCCCTGCTCATTGCTCAAGCATCCGGTCCCTGCGCTGGGCACTGCAGTAGCAGTTGTCCCCTGGACCCCCCGGGACAATCTTCCAGAGCTCAGTCCAACAAGACATGAAGATGTTCATATGGCCAGGCCTTGTAGCCAGGTTGAGATCATCAGAAGAGCTCAGCTGTGTCTCTAGATCCAAACCACAGACCAAACTGAGAACGCAGCACCCAGTAATGCCCATGGGGACCTTATCGGAAAGACTAGCAAAATATTTCATATCTTGTTTATAGAGAAGCCTGACCAGTTATGGCTACTACTAGTGTCTTGGACATGGAGCGTGTAGCACACAGAGATGTAGAAGGCTGGTTGTCCCAGGTAGGACCTAAAAGAGAAGACTTTCAACAACATACCATGTCAGGCACTAAGACAATGGACATAAGGCCAGGCACTCACAGACTATTAGTTAAGATAGTCTTCATTTTCTAGACAACTGCTCTGCAAGGTCAAGATTTTGTTATTTGAATCCTATGCATTATTTAGGAAGTCATAATTTTGAAATTCCAAAGATAAAAGGCAGGATTTTGCTGAGGGGGATTGGGAAGGTGGATACAAATACCATGGCTCCAAAATTCTCAGGCATAAATCGTGTAATTTAAATCTCCTAAATCTGTGAGCAAAGCCACACTTTATGTTTACAGCTGTTGCTCAGAGTGGAGAAATCTTTTGGCCCCTGATACAACAGCATCTTATTTCTTCAGTCTTGCCTAAAATTTATTATTCAGGGACCACGGTTCTTTCCCTTAAGAGTACTTGGCTGGAAAGCTCTGCATTTCATGCATCAATCTCATCTGGATTAGCAAAGAAAACACTTAGCATTAAAACAACGTCAATCTATTTACATACAGAATAATGAAAGAGAAACTCTCCAAATGAATGTGTTGGTTAAGCTGTTTCGGCTGATGTGATATTCCCTTCATCCTCCTCGTGTGCTTAAAGAATTAGAAGCAAGTTTTATATGATTCATGAAGAAAACCTGGAGGGAAACTACAACATATCCTATGACTTCGTGTTTTCTTCCCCACCTTTTTTGGTTTGCAATGAACAGCTGTTAATTGTCTAAAATAGCAACTCCTTTTTCGGTCTTTTTCACATCAAAAGGAAGCCATCTTATCTGTCCCGATTTCTAACCCTAGAGAGGTGTAAACACTCGTTTCCTAGTGTCAGCCTTTATGGGTCTGGGAACCCTGGCACCCAAAGGCCAGAACAACGTCTTCACACGATTTTCTTTCTTGCCTCTTATCAAATATCACAGCTGCCCGTAACTCACCTTTCCCTTTAAGATCACTTGATGAACCTCCACTTGCCTGACTAAGCCAGAGCTGCTACTGTAAAGGGTGGAGATAGAAGCTATTTTGTGATACCTTATCAGTGGGCTGATACCCATGTCTCAAAAAAAAAAAGAAAGCTTCTTAATGGCAAGGGAATTTTGCAACTTTCTCATGGCACAAGCGTTTCACATTTCTTAGCCCAGTGTGGCACAAATACCTTACCAATTCTTTTAAGGCCATGCCATAGTGCGTACAGAAAGTTTTACGATTTCCATCCCTAAAGCTGCATAATCTCTACAGCACAGTGCGCTGCTCCTGCTTCCTTACCTCAGTCGGGGGAAAATCATTATTCAAAGCACAATGTAATCTTTTATTTATGGGTTTATGTATTTTGAACTGAGATTTTGAAGCCTGTCAAATTTTAAATCCAAATGGTCCTCTTGGTTTCAAGCCAAGACCTTTTCCTGATAAAGCAGCACAAGGAAACTTCTGTAAAAGTGGAAGTGTCTGAAAAGAATTTAGCAGCGGACCTTGGTGATAACAGAGGCTTGATGGGCAGTGACTGAACCAGCCTCCTAAAGAAAAATACTTCCAGCTTGCATTTGCATTGCTGCAATTTTTTTTTCCTTGGAGTTTTCTTATACCAACAAAATAAAAGGGTATAGGTCAGATTTTTCATTCAGTTTTAATTCAAATAAAGTAAAAACATCCTCTGTTGAAATGAACAGACGTTCTGTATTTACACCAGTGCTATTCAGAAGAGAAGCAACTATTCAAGTATCCTTGGGATCTGAATACAAAGAAACATACTTAATACTCTGCTGCAAATGAGATATAAACTGTGCATTAATATAATTAAGGGCCAAATCCTAGAAAAAGCTTTACTTGCCCACGTGAACTCTGACTGTGTGGATATCATTCACAGTAGCAGTAGTTCTTACAAGCTGGATTCCAGCCCTCTTTCCCACACCGATCATGCTCACACATGGGTAATCTGTTGATTTAACCAGAAATCCTTGGAGAGTCTGGTGCTACTTAAGCCACACAGACCTGCCACGGCCATGGTTCACTTGGAAAGGTAAGAACCTCCTGAATTCCCATCCTGTGCGTGCTGGGCCAGGCCCTGCCACCCTCATACCAACTCAAAACAAGTCCCTATGCTCATTTGAATGAAGATATCTTGGCCGTTATCTCTAAGGAGCGAGGTGGGAGGCTCATCACATGAATCTGAATTACATATAATTAGAATTTCTTCCAAGTGAGAGATGAGCCTAGAAGCTGACGAGTTGTCCTGTTTCCTCCTCTAATGTTCTTGTAGATCTGAACCAGCTGCAGGTCACGACAATGAGCCACAAAGCAAATTTGCACCAACTCTGCAAAAAGAGGAGGCCAAAAATCCTTACAGACCACCCTCCACTACACTACAACAGATTGTGCAAGCTTTACTATTTTTCCTATTCAGTTGCATCCTCTATATCACATGCAAAATGCCATTTATTTAACTTTTCTAAACAGCCAATCAGCTTCACATCATGAGTTTTTCCATGAAAAGGTCTTTATTCTTTTACAAAATGAATATTTCTCTTGCCTGCAAAGATTCCATGACTTATGTCCTAATTCTAGGGTTTGCTTCGGCCAAATTTCTTCGAGGCAAATTTACAGCAGTTTTAATTATCATGAGATTAACTTAAAAATTACTGAGGAGGTATTTCCCCTTCATGTTGCTTTTATATAGCATGTATATAACAAGAACTCCTACTTCTCTCTGATTTTATTATTTTTGTCTAGAGATAGTCAGCAGGATTGTGCAAGAGAGGGCAAAGAGAAAAGCTACCAATTTTTTAATTCTGAAATATTAAATAAAGAGGGTCCCAGGAAAGTATTCCACCACAGGCATCTTTCATTTGCCCAGTGAACCTCTTTCTCAGCACATCACCATAGGTTTCACTGACCTCGGTAATATTATAAGGGTCATATTTTCCCATGGATGAATTGTTCTGAAACAATTTCTCCAGTGTGTTAGGCACACTGGCTGCTCTTTGGCATCAGGCATGCGTATCCTCTTGGCTTCTTTTTTTTTTTTTCCCCTCTCTTAAACAGACATATTTATTATGACTTCCACTAGGGAAATCTCCTCTGAAACTTCAATGTTTTAACATTTATCCTTTTGTCCCTTTCCTCTTTCTATATAAAAAAGGTGTTAGCAAACTACCACTTCTGTATCTTTGTAGAAATCCTTCTCCCACTTCTGGATGCAACTGTAACAGAAGAACTAGTAGATGTTTCACTTTTCAAACAGGAGTTCACTGGTACGATGGGCGGCATAGAAGTCATTAATAATCACAATACTAATACTTTATCTAGAATGAAACAACCAAGCTCAAAACAGAGGGGACTTTTCATTTCCTCCCCTAACAGCATGCAGATAAACCTTTCACAGGGAATCCAGAATGCATCCCAAATTCAGATGAAAAGTTCAAGCCACAGACATGAAACTATAGATTATCTAGGATATATAGACAAACTCTGGTCAATGGCAAGGACTGAGCCTGAAGCGGTTTCAAATGGGACTGAATTTCTCCCAGAATTAAGCTTTGTGTAGCTTATCATTATCTAATAATAATTTGCACTTTGGATTGGCCCAAGTGAGCAGGGAAAAAAAAAAAAAAAAAAGACATTTACCCTATTGACTTGGGTAAAAAAAAAAAAAAAACAAAAAACTACCCTTTGCTAAAATAGGTACAGAAAGGGGTAAATAACAGTTCACTTAAAGCTGTTGCATGGCTTAATGAAGCTGTCAGTCACATAAATAACCTTTCCTATCAAACGTCTGTTCAAACATCTGCTGGAGTAAAATAAGAATTTACATTACCACATTGGAAATATAAAACAGAGCAAATCTCTATTCCAATTTGCAGTCTCATTTGCCATTTTGGTTTACAGCCAGTGCACTCATTGGGAAATGAAGAGCACCCACCTGTGTTTACAAAGGAATTCTAGCAACCATATCCAGTACTCACATTTCTTTGCACACTTCTTCTGAAAACACAATAAATGTACTCTCCACTTCACAAATTGTTTCAAAGCAGCAACTTTAGTAAGGAGAATTGAGAAATACTATTTATTACCTTCAAGAAAGCAATACACAGGGAGGTACTGAGAACCGAAGCCTAGAAAATTAGTATGGACTTATTCATCCTTAGCAAAATTATTATTTTAGGAAATAACTACACACATGCAAGTCTATCAGCAAACCAGGATTTATCATCTGCCTTGGATCCGGCAAAACAGTTCGC